>NC_088103.1:34432528-35042840 GCF_036370855.1 Dromaius novaehollandiae | reverse complement strand
TGAAAGCTACACAGATACATGATGCTGTACTCAAACCGCTGCTCTTATAGCAGGACACTGTTAAATTTGTATAGATTTTTCTCATGCAGCTGTATTTATAATAAAGGTGGTCTTTACAAAATCTAAAGAAGCGTAAAGTTTATTTTATTTCTAGTCTGCCCAAAAAATTTTCTGAGGGAGCAGAAGGATGGAGTTGGGATATGCCAGGTGGGAGCCTTGCTCTGTAAGTCCAAAAGCAAGATTCCCTGTGATGCATAGACAGCATATAGAAATTGTTCCAGAATAAGATGCAGTGTGCAAAGTGGAACAGCTATTCTAGAATAATGCCAGGGATATCAGACTTACCAAGAATATGAATCCACAGGAATTCAAAATAATTATTCTGGGTATCTCTGTGCAAAAAATGCCCTTTTATGGCAGGCCACAAATACTGCTGATAGGTGTTGCCCTTCTTGGCTGAATCAGATCTCCTGAATTTCCAGTTCTGCTAGAAAAATTCTTTTTACCTGATTGTTTTACAGGTATGCACAGCCAAGCTCCAGTAATCCCCCCACTTACTCAGCCTCCTGCTCAGCTCATTCTCTGATGTTTTAAGGGAACGGCCCCTCCTTGTTAATATTCTGATGTGCTCTGGAAAGAAATCCAAAGCTATTTATAAATTCGTATGATAAAAAACTCTGTTTCCTTGGTGACATCTCTCCCAGCCCCACAAAATGCTCTTTGCACCTTTAATTAGTGACTCTGCCTTCCAGTGATCGCTGGGAATGAATCAGCATTGAACAAGTCTCAGAAGTGGCTGGCTTAGAGTAGTAGTGCAAGTCTACCTAGCCAGGAGTTATTCCTTCCTGGGGTCAACTACACATTGTGGTAAATAGAAATTGTGAGTGCTGTTGCCCAGGGATCAGCAGCAGGCCTGGTTGTTTTAGTGCAATTTTATTTAAAAACAAACAAACAAAGAAACAAACAAACCCTATTAATTTAAGCTCGGTCTGATAAACCCTACATACAGGTCAGCAAAATTTTCTTCACTGAGCAGCTGACCTCCTGGGTTATTTTTGTTTGTTTGTTTTTGTTTTTTCCTCTCTTACTTATTTACAGCTTCTGTGTTGCCATGTAACAGAAGGGGTCACATCAGTGTAAAATCTGTTTCAGGAAGGGCTATAAGCAGATTTTTTAGTCCACACGATGAACATTACTAATATCATCTACCATGAAGCACCCAGGCAGAGACAGCGAGACGAGGCCAACACCAGCTGCTCTAGATATTTTTTGCCTTCTTTTCAAGTAGTATAAGGGTTTGTCTCTAGACTTTGAGTCCAGATTCAAGGAGAGGTATCTTTCTTCAGAGATTCAAATGCTTGTGGTTTTTTTATCTCCAGGCTTTTTTTAAGCCCTGATTCCAACATGTTATAGACTTCTGATGAAGTCCAGCAACCTGAAGTTAATACATCGGATTATGGCTACACTTCAGTCCAGAAATGCAATTCTCACACCTGCTGACAATATACTTATAGGCGGACATAAGCTAGAGGTAACGGTAACTCTGCAGCACAGACCTTAAGTGTGTAATTTACAGCTGGAGCTCTATCTAGCACACTCAGACACAGCTACTTGTTTATGCTCAGTTGCTGTGTAAAGGCGCTGTGTGGGATGTCCTTCACTCCTTGAGCAGAGAGACAGATCACCCTAAGCTTGACTAACGAGCAAATGAACTTGAACTGTGAGTAAACTTCTTGGTCTTGTCCTCTCGGTTTCAAAAATATGCAATGGCCTTTCAGTTGCAACTGTACTTTTACAAAGAGGAATTTATTTTTTGAAAATACTGTACTCATCCAGCATAGTCAGGGACATGGGTTTTGTGCACTGATGACAGCCCGGAGTGGAGGTCCTGGAAATAGTGTGTATATCAGCCATTCCCTCTTGCTGCAGAATGGTTAATTGTTACCTTCCATACCCCACATGTTACCTTCTAGTTCTCTCTCCCCTTCAACAACTAATTTCTTCTAAAACCAAAACTCCACAAGAGAAACTTTACAAATGACTGATTTTGACATAGATTTAGAAAGCAGCACGTTCTTTTCCAGCTAGACATATCTCTGCTTTTATTGCCACCCAAAAGATGAGTTCTAATGTTTGCTAGTAGTATACTTTGACATTTTTTCAATACATTGGGAATAAATAGTTGAATATAGGGAAGTTACACAAAGCAAATCAAGTCTGTCACATGCTCAGAAACCCTCTGCTAGTTCCTGTCTCCTGAAGCTGTTAGGCTTATACAGGCGGGAGAGTGCAAGACTAAAATCAATAATGCATAGCAGAGTGAATATGCTGCAAACTGGTTCTCTGCTACCTTAGTTAAGTAGATGATTGGACTTAAAGACCTGGAATTTTTGCTTTCAATACCCATTTGTTGTTTAAATGTTTTAGATGGCAAAAGCTGACTGGGTGACTATGGCAGAGGTCTTAGACATTCACAATTTCTCTTTCGGGGGAAGAATACAAGTAACATCTTACCTCCCTCTCCCTTAAAGTCCAAAAGAATTTCTCTTAGGGACATTAAAAGCTTCCCACAGTGTCTACTTGTAACATAGCCTGAGCAATGAGGACCTGTATGTAATTTACAGCTTGAATGCTATAATTACTTAGTCTTGCTAATAATTGTTATTTTGGCAGCTGGATGTTATGGTAAGAGTAACACATGGTTAAATTTAACAATTACAACTTTCACAGCTCCTGAAAGGCAAAGCATTGTCAGGAATCAGGAGCAGAAATATTCCTGATACAAGATATCTAATCAGCTAAAAACAGTTATGCTTTTTTATCTAGTGATGTTGCATACATCTGACTTGCCAGCTTGATGGACAAGAGGGTTGACAGCACATTACATTCGTCTCCTGTCATGTATTTTTCTCCCTCAGCGGGTATACCCTGCTCTCACTGCTGAGTTGAGGCAAAGCCAGAGCGGTCAGTCAGTGGTAGCTCATTCTGCAGGGTTGATCTTTGCTAAGCAGCTGTGAGATCTCTGGCAAAGAAGAGTTTAGCACCAAGTTCATCTCAGTTAAATAATTTTGATCAGTTCTCTGTTATATTTGCTTTTGCTAATGGTTCCATATATCCCAAACTGGCCAGAATGGTAGCCGTCTATGAATGCAAAAGGGACCGGACACATAGCAAGGAACAACAAGCACAGTGGTGTTCAGGCAAAGTTTGACCTATGTGAAGCTTGCTAACCTTTACAAGTAGCCCCTAATCACATACAGTAGTTAGCGCCTTTCCAAAAGCACCCACACCTCAAAATACTGGCATAAACGAGCAGCATTTAAAGCAGAGGGAAGACTTCACTGGTTGACATCTGTGTCTCCAAGCCATAAACTCAGAGGTCACAGTAACTTTCTATTATTCTGTGTTAGGGCCTCCAATCTGGCCCCATACAGCTGCAGTAACATTGGGCATTGACTGCCACTTCATTTGAAATCTTCAAAACTGCATTTTAAATGCTGGGAATTTGGAGATAGGTCAAATACAAGAATGTGAGAACGTCAGGTATAATGGTAACTAGGAGACATTTCATTTTAGTGAAGGTTTTCAAACACGCCAGAGGTTTTTCAGTTTCCTAAAATTCCAAAATCATCCAAGTTTACTGAAGGCCACCACTAACAACTCTCTCCAAACCCACTCAGTGACTACATGCCTCTCTCAGACTGATTAGGGTTGTTTTGTCTGCTTACTTTCTACTAGAAGATCTCCTGGGTAGACTGCCCTGCCAATAAGCCCAGGTGGAGTCACATCAGCATTTAGACAACTCTACTAGCGCAGATATCTGTACCACCCCTCCGCACTGTCAGGAGCTGCTGTACTTGCTACAGTCTGGTCCTCCTCTCTCTACACTGATTTCCCTATAGCATTTCAGACTGAGCCCATGATTGCTCTGTGTGGTACCTGCCTTTTGGGAGAACTCAGAGAGCTCATGAAAAGCTTGAGGATGCAGTGGATCCCTGGTCCTCTAACACAGTGAAAGACTTCACTAGACAGGTAACACTTGCAAATTCAGGAAGCAGCCTTTTCCACAAGCAAAAGAAAAAGATCTCCTTTTACACACTGTGTGAACATTTAACAGTTATAATTGGGCAGTTCTCATGGATTTGACATGAAATCCCCCTCCTTATCTCACCTCCTTCACAGTAAACAGATACATGATGGAGGAAGGTATCCTGTTCTAGCAGGGCCTTCGTTCCAATGTGTGGCTAATACCAGAGATTTGCAGACCTCAGAATAATTGTTTATTCCACATAGGAAAGCACTTCTGTTTCCCAACTGAGCACAATGTTGTTTTGTTACTATGCAAATCAGGGTGATGTTTCTGTTCATGCAAATAAGCACTTTTCAAGTGTTAAATCATCCAGAGAGGCAGGTAGGAAGGTAGAGAGAGAAGAAAAATTTGCCGCTACTAATATATCTAATGACTTTTACCACTCATGGAATATTCACAAGCAAGGACAGAATCTCCTTTAAGTAGGCAGAAATGTGAGTGCTATAAAAATGCAGGAGCAATCTCAGAGGGTATCACGAGCTACAGGCCTGCTAACATGAAGTTGGTCAGGTACCACCAGCAGTAATGCAGGGAGCACTGGCCTCAGAATGGGATAACCACCTGGGATCTGCTCATTTCCTGAGCAAGTTTTGTCCTCTCTGCTAAACTGTGTTGTGGTTCTTTGCTTGCAGGTATAAGAGCTAACTCAGGTCTGTCCTCATGTGTCACTGGCAGAGCAGCAGAGACATGCTTTTTATCTGGATTGTGTACATTGGAAAGAAGGTTTCTCAAGGCTGTTGCTGAACTGCAGTTAGCGAGAACCTGGGTACTAGTTCAGTGGCTCCAACCAAGCATTAGGCCGTTGTACTTTTTCCAAGTAGAATTGCAGACAGTCCTACTTTTTTGTAAAATGATGAATTCATTATGGCAATATAAACCAGGTTATAACCAGTTTGCTATGTAGTCAGTGTGTATGGGTATGTGTGTGAGGGGGAGGGTCTATGCATTCATCTTCTGCCAAATAACTTATGAATCTGTAAAAGAATTTAACCAAGTTTGACAGATCTGTAGAGACCTCAGAAATATTCAGCTCCTATTAAGTGGACACAGGGATGGAAGACAGAGACTCTCATAATGCAGAGAAAGAGAGATCTTATGAATGTCCCAAGTGCAACAAAAAGCAGTTGGTACTCAAGCTTTCCTAAACAGCAAAGAAATCAGCTGTGAGGAAATCGGGCTGTGTCACTTCCACTGCTCTCAGAATGATCTGCATAACTGACATGTTGCAGCAGAGCCTTAACAGAAGAGGAAGGACAGAAACAGAGATATCTATATCACATCTATCAGACAAATTTGGTCCCGAAGCAGGAATCTGAATCAGCCCATTCTGTGGCTCAATTAGTGCTAGAGAGTGTTCTTCAATAGAAACTTCACTTTCTAGTCACGTCACAGTCAGGATTGCCATCCCGGACTCCCACTCAGCTGCTGGAAGCAGAATCTGCAGATCTGCAGAGGTTTGAGGGAATCTGGCAAGGCTTTCAAGTCAGCGTTTGCAGAGATACTGCCTTTGAATGAAGGCATAGAGTTTTCAAATACCTATTAATCTATCTAGTTTAAAACTGGAGCTTATCCAAAGTGTTAGAGAAAAGATTATTGGCAATTTCTGTCTTGAAGCTGGATAGTTTTACTGACCTGCCCCGAGGTAGAAGGGTAGGAGGTACAGAAGGGAAGTGTTTAAATGCAGCCCTCGTTTAGCCATTTGAAGGCTTGTAAAATGTCCGACTGTGTCATTAAAAACTGCACGCAAGAATGAAGATTAAAATACTAATAAAGATTTTTAAAGTGTCTTAGGAAGTCTGGGGGAAAAGGGGTCAATGCTATATGTGAAACAACCTTCAAATCTACCGACAGGCCCATAGCCATAACGGTCTCAATCCAGCAAAGATTTAGGCATGTGCAAGAGGCTAGGATTAGATTTCTGTCAGTATTTTGCTGCTTTTCAGAAATGCCACAACATTTAAATGTCATCGGAAACCCAATTAGGCACCTTTATGCAGACAAGCTAGCATGCAGGATCCAACATGGTGTGGTACAGACCCAGCAGGCAGGGCTGGGCTGAACTGGGATCAGTAAACCACATTGTTCACAGCCTGACTCATCTGTCAGTTCACCTCCATAGGTGCATCAAAGGGGGAGATTCATTATATTGCTCCTACACTTCAGTTGTGCTCTACAGCCCTCTGCTAGAGACCAAACAGCACTGAGGGATTTCCCAAAGCCATGGGGAGATACTACTTAGCTTGCTAAAATGCTGCAGGTCTCTTCCCGGCCAGCTTGCACCAGGCAGGACAGGGCAGCCTTGGGATCGTTCTTGTGCCCATAGGTGCGAGTGCCTGGCCTACGGTGTGCAGGCGTTCCCATGGGACAGAGGTATTCTGCGCTGT
Organism: Dromaius novaehollandiae; assembly: GCF_036370855.1. Taxonomy (NCBI): domain Eukaryota; kingdom Metazoa; phylum Chordata; class Aves; order Casuariiformes; family Dromaiidae; genus Dromaius; species Dromaius novaehollandiae. Next base: position 35,036,366 of record NC_088103.1, on the reverse strand, counting down.
CAGCACGATATTCCTGCTGGTTAAGCTCACCTCAGGGCTGTGGGCAGATTATCACATCCCTGTCATGAAGCTCCTGAATATAAAGCTAGAGAAAAGCCTGTGCAGGTCCGCATGCAGGTTTCTACCAACGGTGCCAGCTTCTGCATTTCAACACACTGACCCTCTCCTTCTGCCAGAGCCACATTGGCATAGCTTTGGAGGTTAGAAGTTTGACCCACAGCACAAATACACCAACCCAACGCAGCCAAGCTACACCAGCCATGTGAAAAGAAACTGAGAGGCTGTGGTTTTGAAGGCATGGGTTATATAATCAGACCTGTTTTCTCACAAGGAGAAGTGGCTGATTAATCTCCCTGCATTAGCTATTACAAGTAAGATGAGACAGCTTAAATAGGCATGGAAAAGGGCGGCTACAACAGCAGTAAGTGATGTATGTAGAGGAAAAAACAGCCATGCTCCTACTCATGTATTGGCCCAGAGTGCATTTCTATTGAGAACTCGCTTCTGATGATTGAGTGGCAGGAGCAGGAAGGAGCGAAAGCACTACTTTGGGGAATGGCAACATATGCAGAGAGCTGCAGGAAGGACAGTATTAAGCAGTGATGTCTCACTGTTGGTCCTCTTATTGATTCTTCAGGTGTTCTGAAGTTGACAGCTTTTTTCTCTCCTTTTCCTTCAGCCTTCCTATGCCTTTGCTGTGCAGTCACAAAAGTGACTAATGCAAATGGTTTGCAATTTACAGGAAACCGCCTCCTCCCTCCTCTGCTTATGGCTGTTCAGTGCCCTCTTCCTTGGCTCCACTTCCCACACAGAGGTGGCTTTTTCCATCAGCTTTGCCAGGAGTGGTGGCTATAAGATGCAAACCTGCAGCACATGCTGTGAGCTCTCACAGACTGCAGCAAGACAACTATGAATGACACGGGAAAGGCTCAATACCTCAGTTCTTTAATACAAGATGCGTTTTTCCCTTCCTCCTGGACTCAGGTACAGTGTTACACCATTAAACACCTGTCACATTCCACCCCAGATGCAGCAACACCTCACTGACAAGTTCTATAATTCCTGTTTCAGCAACTCAGCAAAATGCTTTAGGAGGGAAAAGTAGTAACAACACTGTGTGGCATCACTAACCTACTCAGCTAAAGCACCAACTGGCAGTCCTGTTGGCTTTGGGCCAGCAGTGGAAAAGAACGCTTCCATCTTATTACAGAAATCAGGGACAGTTTAGTAAAATGGCATCTGATTTCATGACTGTAAAGAGGCTGTGTTTTCATCAGCCCTTCCCAAGTGAAGCCTATGCCCAAGGAACAGTGATGAAATCATCAGGCTACTAACAAAGAAAGGAGAGAAGACGAAAAACAGCCAGCTCTCAAACCTCGACAATGCAAGCGGGACATCACAGATGCCACGACGGCGAAAAAATGGGGAGAGCAGGCCCAGGAGATGGATGCACACACTGTGCCTAGCACATGCACTCACACACAGCCAGGCATCCCTGATGAGCAGGACAGAGCTCAGCTTCCTTCTGCAAACATCTATGACAAGTGTTAAATGGAACAGGATAGGAAGTTGACTTTACCTTCTCTCTTCCTTTTTAATTGATTAGAAGGAGCAACAAAACCACAGGTATTCGTCTGGAGTTCACCTAAGTGTTTCAGGGGTCCCTGGTCTGCGACATTTGAGACTTTTCGTAGCAGTACCTCCAGTAACCACTTCCAGCACAAGGACCACAGGCCCTTCTAACCTCCTTGGACAGGCTCTTCTCAACAGTTTCCCCAAGCAAGGACTTTCTGCCACAATCACAGGAAGACATTTCCATTCACCCAAGATCCCACCTAACTTACTCAAAATTCAGCTAACTTTTCCAGGTGTGAAAGCCTGGCATCGCCATGCCTCCATCCACATCGGCCTCCTACCTTGCTCTTAGCCTCAGTATAAGGGATCCCTAAAATAATGATTGTGAACAAGGCTGGACCATATTTTGCACTGTGGTACCAGCACCATTGCAAGGACATCAGTACAGCTGTAGGGATGTGCTAGGAATGCAGGACAGAATTGGGCCCCTTGCCTTGCTCATTTTAAGCATCCATCCTGCCCCTAAATTCACGGTGATTCCAAAACAGCCTTGTCCTTAACAAACCCTGACCTTTAACTGTGCCTGTGCCAAGAGCAGTTTTCATACTTGGTAGCACAACAAATGGGAAGACCAAAAAAAGTCACTACTGTTGTAGAAACATGTACATAATAGCACCAATTAAATTTCAAGGGCAAAATATAGAGTAGAGAAGGTGAGTAAATACGATACTTGCTGTGCAATCTGATCCTTGGAATATTTTAACAGGAGCTCAGACCAAATGGCACAGCTGTTAATCTGCTTGATCTTTTTTATTATTGTGGACTTCATCTTTTTCCTCTCTACTGACCAAAACTTAGTATGTGTGTTTTATACTTGGCCTCTTTGGACTAGTATCATGTATCCCTTACACTCATCCACCATGGAAGGAACAACTCAGTCCATTCCACATAACTCTTCCTTTCCTTCGAAGGCTGGGCCAAAGTGTTGCATATTCATCACCACGTCAAAAACTCTGCCTAAGGCCTGCATTTCCTGGTGTGCTGTAATGGGTTCAGGACCCCAGCTGTCTGCCTGGGGATTTACAGCACTGAAATTTAATAGTAAATTATAAGGCAGGATATTTCATTTGCTTTTTTTTGCTGAAGTAGCATTTTTATAATGGTACACTCCAGAGCCAGGAAACGAAGATGGGGAGAGCACATCTTTCTGTTCACACAACACAACGCAGTCTCCTGGTTACTGTGGTCTGGCCTCAGCCACTTACATTTTAGATGCCAGTCTCCGTTCTTAACCCATCAGTGGATCTTGCTAATGCCACATCTCCCACTACCTCCCAATAATATACTGGAACAAACTGCAACATATTCCCAGCATGTTTATGGAAATCAATTTCCGGCCTACTTTACTAGTAGCTTTAACAAGCCCTAAAAAAAGCAGACTAGCTAATAAAACCAAAGTGTTCTGCAGTTAGCAATTGCTGGAAGTTTGCCATGTGGATCCCATCAACACCATTTCAGCAACAGTGGCTTCATCAAGCCCAAACCCTGCTTCTATCTAATGAAAGAGCCTAGATCCGTGTTCTGACATACCTCACATCTTAATGCCTCCTCCGCACATGCTACCAGAGATGCCTTGATCCTGCAGACTGATGTCCACCACAAAGATATAGTTGCTTCCCTGCATCCCCCACCCAAATCAATGAGATCTTCCAGCAGAAAATCTCCTGGGAAGACTGGTGCAATATATCTACATTCATCCTAAGCTACAGGGGATCCATATAATGCTGTGGGACAAGACTGGTTTCTGTTCCAGCTCGCATATTGCCAAAGTCTCTAACATCTATAGCAAGGTCATACATGAGCCAAGAGAACCTAGCTTAGCTCTAAGAGTCCAGCTTCAATCAAGAAATCATTCTGCTACCCCGGTGGGGCTGTCATTCTTGCAACTACTTTTTCAGGACAAAACTGGATTTTCAGTATCAACATTCAGTTTCAAAAATCATGAGCTTCCATGGGCAGCAAAACAAAACAGCCTCCTTTGTTTTTGTTTTGTTTTTTTTAAGGCTATATCTTCCCCTCATTCTTCTCCCTCTTCTCTCAGCACCTCTCCATTTACAATTTTATGCAAAAGATCTTGCAAACTGAAGCAAAGACAGGCTAGATTCATAGCTAGCTGGAAGGAGTCCAGCAAGCTTACCTGTACAACGCAAAGTCGTAAATAAGAACTCTGACTCTTGCATAAATCCTTCTAAATCAGTCAAGTTCTGCATCAGGGCAATTTGCTGTTAAGTACACATCATGCAGAGAAGACATAAGATAGGAATCCAAAGCACTGTGGTCACTAGAGACAGCACGGTCTTACATCAGTTAAGTGCAGTGGGCAGAGTACCTCAATGCCAACAGTCATGATGACATTTGGCCTATCTAATTACTCCCTGTGACAGAAGAGGCTCTTAGACTTCTTGTCCTAAGTGGTTACCCACAGCACTCCTGGATTTTGTGGAACAGAACCTTTACTCTCTTGAGGGTGTATTGGGGGGAAGGGCTTTAAAATGTGGCCTGGACATTTTCCATGGCAGCATATGGGATTCCCAGCAAAACGTTGCAGAGAGTCTTGACACACCAAGAACATGTCCAGTTTCCTCTGAGCTTGGTTCTTGCACTTGACGCTTTTTTGCTGTTTACAGGACACACAACGATCAAGTGCAGCACAGAACACAGGAGCCTTGTGCTATTGCAAAGGTAATTTGTGCCTAAAGAGAAAGCTGCCCATCAGTGAAGGCCATCCACATATAACCTATCCAGCTGCTCTGCTGGAGGATGATAGCTTTAACTGAAGTTTACTGATCCACAAGGGAGTTAACAGTTACTGCTCCAGACAGTGGCTGGCAAATTGGGCTAATTCAAATGCCTGAAGTGCCAGTCTTCTCTACTGATAATCATGAACTCCAATCTGCAACACAGCCATTCCCTGAACCTCCTTTGGGTATCTGAGATGCTCTGCATAAGCACAAGAAAGCTGCTCTGAACAGAAAAGAAAAATGGGTTGTCTAACAACAATCTACTAAACATCTGGATTTTGCCCACAATTTGGATTGTGCAACCTTTTACAGAAAATCAGTATTCTGGGACAGCACAGCAATTAGCATTTTTCTAAGTAGTGTCAGATGTGTTTAAAAGGGGAAAACCTGCAGTTTGAGTCAAAGCTAGTAAGAGCATAAACAAGACCCTCCAATGTCTGTGTGCTCACAGACTGTGGCCTCCAAAAGGGCGTAAGCTGGTAGGAAGCATTTATTGTAGCAGTTCCTGTTAGTTCTTTTTCCTCTTCAAATGTCTTTCCTGTCTGCTTTCCTACTTGAAGTTACACAAGCACACACCTCCTCATAGTTAGTATGTTGTAGCAGACTGCACTGGGGTAGGGGAGAGAAATTAGTTCAATTTTGCTCCAGAACAGCTCTGAAACGCTCAGGACCTCAGATTTCATGAAAACCATAAACTACCGACTTCTGCTATGCTATCTCATCTCATTGCAGGGGGAGACATCACAACAGTCTTGTGCATCTCACGGCAACTGTCTCAGCACTGCTAGAACTGCAGCCCTGTCCTTAAACTCGAATATTCTGTTTTACCTCATTCTCTCTGCACGCTTATTTCACAGAATCACAGAATGGTTGAGGTTGGAAGGGATCTCTGGAGATCATCTAGTCCAGACCTCCTGCTCAAGCAGGGTCACCTAGAGCACGTTGCATAGCATCGCATCCAGGTGGGTTTTGAACATCTCCAGATGAGACTCCACCACCTCTCTGGGCAACCTGTTCCAGTGCTCTGTCACCCTCACGGTAAAGAAGAATCTCCTGGAATTATGGTCAGTTTTTCAGAGAAAGACATACACATCCAAGCAACATCAGAGTGGGCCATAACTCTTTTATTCCCCTATGCCAAAAAAAAAAAAAAAAGTGTGCCCTCTCCTGTGACTACTTTTGAATCAAGTTCTCCTGTCCCCCACACCTAAAGTCCCTACTCTACTATATTAGCATCTAGGAGGGTTTCAAAGCTGTCCAACTGCAAAGCAGTTTCAGCAAGCAACTGGGAGAATCAGAACACGTTTACTCCTTTCCCAGCAGCAAGACGACAGCAGTATGTAACACTCAGACTGAACTCCTTCTACTTTAGTTTTCCAGTTTCACATACATCTTGACACATATAGCCAGGTTTTGAGTTCTGAAGCAATACAACAAACAAGTGTCCTTCTGCTCAGGATACGGTTTGTGTTAACTTTACCCCATACTCCAGCCTCTAGGATAACTGAGGTTAGGACCTAGAATCAACACAACCTATTGCAAAGAAGAAACCACAAACCCCCTTGCAAATCTTACCCAAATTGGAAACCATCACTAAATGGCCCTATCAGTCATGGCTTCAGCAGGGGTGAGTGGGTGGGGGTTATAAGTTCAGTGGTTTGGCAGTGGTGGTCTCAAAAGAAGAGGATAGTTTACACTAGGATAACTGCATCTTAACTTCACAGACCACGCTATCTGTTTAGCCTTGACAGCGCCTCACTCCCCTCTGCACAATCAGTCCAGTGACTAACAGCTGCCTGGAAAAAGGGAAAAAAACCCTGTGTTTAAACAAATCATGGTTTGCTTGCTTGCTTTATTTTCAAGACACCAAGATTACATTTTTTTTTAAACCAACGGAAGGGGTGGGTTCAGTGACTACCCAACAGCAATGCTTGAGAAGAAACTAGAGGGTCACTTCTGAGTCAAGACAAATTTTCCTTTACATGATACGCACTGCAAGCAGTGACTTTCCCCCTCCCTCCTGAAGCTAGCACATCCTCCTCCTGACCAGTTTCTCAGCCTTTTCAGCACAGATTTTATTCCCACTGCAAAACAAACCATAAAGAGCCCACACCAAATTGCGCTACATCCCCACAGCTCTCACTGAAAAGAGGCACTGCTCCTTCAGCAGCATGTGCCCACTGGCACCTCAAAGCCCATAATCACAGGCCTCGGGGCTGTTCTTCAAATAGAGCTGGAGATAGGCTTTGTACGTCTCTGGATCAGTCATTGTAGCCTTGACAGCAGGGTCCTCCTTCATGGCCTCCATCCAGCGTCGGAGCTTTGGAGCGTGACTCAAAGAGCTATGGGAAAAGGAAAGAGACTGAGTAATGCAAACAGGAAGCCAAGAGGGCATCAAGGAAGCAAAACAGCTTGAGAGGTTCTATTTTACTGCTTGTTTTGCTTTCTCCCTTGTAGCATAGTGTTCATCTCAGAGCAGGTGACAGAAATACGTATCAGATCACAGAAGACAGATTAGCATTTGGAAAATAAAGGAGCTCTTACAGAACTTGTGCGCTCTGCAAAGCTGAGCAAAAACACAGATAGGTACCTCTTGTGCAAGGTATAACCATGTTTTCACCTTCATTCACCCTGCTGCAAAAGAGACTTTGCTCTGTTATCTACTCTCTCCTTCATGTTGAGGGCACAGGCTTGTGCCTCACTGCCTCCTTCCGGAACGCTTTGTTACTGGCAGGTCTCTAAAAAAAATGCTGCACGCAGCTGCTGAGCCCTCCTCCCAACCCCAGAAGCCCTTCTCGCCTCTGCATTGTGCACCAAGATAACTGCTGTACAAATTGTACTACCCTGCAATCCAGCATCTCAAAATCCAGACCCAGTGTCTACTGAGGAAATTCATGATTCGACTAATGGATTAAATCCACAAACCTGCTCTGACATGCATTTGAAAAAGAGACTATGTGGCAAAATGAAAGCTTAGCAGTGTAAATTATTCTTTCCATTCTCTTCTGGCAGACTGACTCTAGTACTTTGCATTCCAATTTCCAACTCCCAAGAAGTTTAAGAGTCTAACTAATACACAACTTCTCCAGTTAGTTACCAAGACTCACCCAGAAAGCATCTTTTCTTAAGGTACTATGGCTCGGATCCTCAGTCATCCAAATACTTTCATGACTCCAGATCTGTGCTCCTATACTGCTTGTAATACTTCTCTTTCCAGTCAAGGGCCACACAGGAAACAAAGCACGCCAGCAGTCACACGGTAAAACTGATTTTTCAGTGCCAGAAGTTCCAATGCTAAGGATTCCCTGCATCTTTCTTGTTCCTCAAGAATGCTTTAGGCACCAGGGTGAGACTCCTACTCATTCCTGCTTCATCACCCACTTCCTTTGACTCAGACTCTCAAGCCCTGCTTTAAGCCCAGCTACAAAATAGTTTTCCTCTGACACCATTTTCCTTAAACCATTTTCCTTAACCCAGTACCATGGTAACTAGAGCTGTTTAAGGATATAATACACCAAGACATTTAACAGCACTGTTTCTGTTACAACAGGGACAGATCTATTAGCTACAGCAAGGTAGGATACAGTTTACCCATCTCACAAAAAAACCACCCTCCTTTGTCAGTCCAGGTTTTCTGAAAAGACTCCACTTCAAATCAAAGGTTTTGGACCAAGAAATTTGAAGGCCCATTTCCATACATGGTGTTCGAGTGGAAGTTCTGTGTTTTTACCACTTCTTCCAGCTCTGTCCAAATGACTTGGTAGAAAACAGATCTGGTGAAAGCCTTTTTCTAGAAGATCCCTGAACAACTCATCTCAGTTTTGAGAAGTTTTCCCCCCAAAATTTTAACACATCACACACTTTCTTCGGCAGTCCCCAACAATAGCCCATTGCTGCAAAGTGTATGCAAAGAACATTCGCACTGGGACACTTCAGTGTCCACTAGAAAGTGGGCAAGGTCCATGATACTCACTCCTGCAGCTGTACTGCCTCCAGACGTTCAAACCAGGGCCAGATCATATAGTCAAACATGGAGATGGAGTCCCCGCCAAAAAACACAGTATTGCGTTTGGACAGCATCTGTGAGGGGGGAGAAATGACAATCGCCCTCAGAAGGAAAATTACATGGCTCAACCCTACAGTAACAAAAAACCCACCTCACCATGGAATGCAGGCATGCTGAAGGGATCAGTCAGGAAATAATGCAGATATGGCACATTTTTCCTATGTGTGTGGTATCTGGGCAGTCAGAACTAGTCAGTAAAGCAGCTGTAATACCAAGTTTAACTATTTTATACACTGTTAGTCAGGCTCTTCTCCACTGCTTGTTCAAAACCAGTCAAAATATAAATCGCTAGCAATTTGTGGCTTGTACACAAACAAAAACAAGTTCAGCTCACAATCTCCAGCAGTTAGCAATGATTTCTTACTTGTAATAAAGCAACAGCAGTGGAGAATAACCAAACATAACAATACATACGCAGTTCTAGAGCAATAAAACAATCTAAGTTTAGCACCAGATAACCTAGAACACAGTTTTTGCAGACACTCTTTTCCCATGGCATTTGAGTTTAAGTGGTGTTAGGAAAGCACTTCTAACATTACGTCTGGAACCAGATTTGACTCCGGATGCAGAGGGAACAGAAGGCAAGTATAACATACACATACCTCATAGAAACAGAGCCCCAGCATGGGCTCAGCACAGAATGCAAGGCAGTAAAGAATGCAAGACTACGTGCAGTAAGTTCTCCTCTTACACTTATGCTTTGGACACACATTTTGAATGCCACAGTCATCCAAATTAACACACTTTGAAGAAACTTGAGACCCATCTTTCAGCAGACTAATACCCCAGTTTTGGGGCATGCTTGTATTTTTAAGATGGAACTCAAGAGACCTTACAAATTCTTGTCTTTTTGGACACACACCAAAATAGTACCATGGCATTCACTCTGTGCCCCCCTCTCATCATCTAGTAGAAACTTAAAAGCAGTCCCTTCAAGAAACATCTCAAGATGTTTGAATTACCAGGCGCATGGCAGAATATAACCCGACAGCTGTACAGTTCCAGAGATGGGAACACAGCTCCCTCTGTCGGGTACCTGCAAGCTAGACACAGAAGTGTTTCAAAACACTTCACTTCTTGAACATCTTCTGCAATAGGCTGAGTGAAGTTTGCATGGCTGTGTCCCTTTCTTGCATCCTCAGCTCACCTTCAGCTGCTGCTGCAAAATACTTCAGGGAACAGTAAAATAGAAACGCTGGAGAAGCAGCAAGTTTTTCACTGCATTAATGAAGCGGGATGAAGGTTAATTCTTCCTTAATGTATAATGGTTTTATATTTCAGGGAACAGGTTGCCCCAAGAAATAATTTGTCATCTGCACTACCCTAGTATCAGTCTGATCAGACAGACAGACTTCCCTGAAAGTTCTCATTTGACAACTTAAGGGGACGGAGAAGCAGAATGTGCAGGACTATTAGAAGAATTAGGAAAGGCCTGGAAAGCAATTGGAAGCTTTGCACCGGAGAAGAAGCACACTGGAGGAACACTTCTTTCTCAAGACTGACAAACATTAGTTGTGGCTGCTAGAAATGCAGAAGGAATGGGTTTGTGATAGAGAGTTTGACAGCCATTCCGGTTAGTGAAGAACCACTACTGATGCTAAAGAAGGATTGTGAAGTTCCTAATATAGCTTCAAAGCCACCTGAAGCTTTCTGGAGCTCAGCTGGAGTTGTCTTACACTGCTGCAGCAGAACACAGCCCTGGGCTGAATTTCTGCTAGGGACAGATTATACTCTGCCTCCACCCCCCCCCCCCCCCCCAAAAAAAAAGATGAGCAGAGAGAACAAAGATTAACTCTTCAAGGAAAAAAAAAAATTCATCACCAATGTATAACACACTGACTTCCACACAGACATTTTTCATCAGCTCAAACTCCTTAGCCTTTGCTCTTAGAGCATGCTGCAAGACCTCCTTCCATCCAAAGCAGAAGGAAGATTTAAGACAACAGTATAGTCAGCCAGCATTCAAAAACCTCTAGAAGTCCACAGTAGGCTTCATCACAAAGACAAAGTTTAGCACCATTAGAGTAACTTCCAAGTAGCTAACCTATTCAAATCCTAGGCCAAGGTGAGTAAATTGCAGGACTGTTCATTGCTACAACTTCCAACTGCAGGAGAAGCACCTCGTTCCAAAATATGATAGATAAAAGGACAGGATACAATAAATGCCAACCTGCTCCTTACCATGAGGTGCTCTTACCTCTTCAAGTTTGCCAAGCTTTTCAACAAACTCTGCTTTCAGTGCCGAGGTGTCCTGTCCATCTTTGACTGCAACATAATACTTGAAGACTACAGCTGTTACCTAAACAAAGCAAAGAGAAAGCTTTTAATATTCTTATTACAGTAATATGAGCAAGTCACTCAGAGTTCAAGATAGTAAGTTAGATGTTAATTGTTATTAAAAAGTTAGATAAAGCCCATTAACAAAAAGCTGATACTTCAGAAGGGTTAAGCATAAGCTGAAAGGAAGACTGAATGCAAAAACAAACTTTAGTAGTGCAGGAAAAGGACAACAATGAAAAGATGAGCATGTTTCCAGTTTGCACACACTACCAAAAAACAGCTATAAAAGTGGCAAGGTGCACAGCAATATTCTTTTCCCAGGTACACACTTCTGAAATCTTGATACATTTTTAATATGGTGGAGATTTATTCTAACATTTAAGGTACTTTTAAGAAACACAGATGCAGCCCAGGACATATTGGCTTCCACAGACCTGTGTATTTTCTAATTTGGCAATTGCCAGAGAAATTAGTGAAAAGTACAGAAACTTGCCCACTGGCCAAGCTTAATTATATGATATTCTTAAAAGCTCACATATCACCATTTTTCTAAGATCTTGTCATTCATACAATCAACATTCACTGCACGTTTCATTTCCTGCAACATCCTTCCCTGTAAACCTCCTGCTGTTACATCTATTCAGAAAGATCCATTGTAAATACAATTCTTCTATTCCCCCTTCTTTGGCCACATCTTTCTCTCTGCATCTTCCACTGGTTCCCCTCCTCTGCTGCCTCATATCCAAGCTAATTTTCTTCACTCCCCCTACTCTTCAAAGCCTGTGCTTGTCATATCCACATTTAGGGTACTGAGCAGTTACTCCATCTTCCAGGCAGCCACAATGCCAGCCTCCATCCCGCACTGAGAGCCAAAACCAGCTTCCTTATATACCTCCGCTGTCTACAGGCACCTGCCATCTCTTGTCCTAAGCTCTCTCAGTCAGGCACCCTTCACGTTCTACATTCACACAGCACTTCCTGCAGACAGGCTTAGGGTAAAGCAGAGCAACTGTTTCCAACTAGGTCTCAAGCATTCAGCCAGTTTGGTTTACTAACCTTCCCACTATTGCTGGATGCCCAAAATCCTGTCTCAGTCTTTAGCTGGCTTAGCTGTCCTCCTGCATCCCTGCCTTCATGTAAGTGCTGGCAGCAATTCAGATGCACAGCAATTTGTATGAGCTAACAGTAAGATACTCCAAATGTCTCAGGTTATTTAAATGCTTTTCCTAGATACAAGACCTGTCTTAAGACATGAAAGAAGCACTGGCAATGCAGCTGCAGTTTTTGATGTTTTAGTAAAGCAAGAAACACAATCCCACTCTGATCACATAGTTACCTTTGAGAAGTGTTCCAGGAGCATCTTCTGAAAGGCTCGCTCATACGGGTCCGAAGGCAGCAGCTTCTTCCCTGGAAACGCTTCATCCAAATAGTCACAAGTGATCGGAGACTCATAGATCAGCTGGCCCTTGCTGGTCTCCAGAACAGGAACCAGCCCAAAGGGGTTCTTCTCAAAGAACCAGTCAGGTTTGTTCTTCAGATTGATGTTGATTACTTCATGGCTGAACAGTGAAAGAAATAAGACACAAAAGGATCAGTTCTGCGACAGTACCACTCCACACGATAAAGAAATGCAATCATTACACCTCAACAGCTACTGTACTTGAGGGGCTGAATCCTCACTCTCCTGCTCTCCCTAGTCTTCCCTAAAGTCCTTCACTTTGCAGGACTGGCCATGTAACACTCAGAAACACTATCAGGGAGCACATCCCTTTATTGGAGAAAATCCAAATTAACTTGTTTATTAAGCTACCAAGACACACGAACAGTCTGCGTGCATGCAAAAGAGAAGCCTTTCCAGTCATGCTAAAATAAAGGTCAAGCTCTGAATGCAGCACATGCTTATCACATGCAACTTCATAATGGTCTACGGAAGAAGCACTTGACTGAGAGCAAGCTGCACTCCAGTTAACTGCAGCAGCACTTCAATCTGGCCATAAACCAAAGAGCATTATCAGGAGAGTAGACTGCCTACTTATCTTCCTAGCCTCATATAAAAAAAGGCTGTGCAGATCAAAGGCAAAATAGACACTATTAAAAAAAAAAAGTTTGTTTATATTAAGCTAATAAAGAATAAGTTACATTCAAGTATGACTGCACAACATTCCCAGCAAACCCATATGTCTGCTAAACACAGCTGAACCTTTTAAAGAACTGAAAGACTACCAGAAGGCAGCTACCACATTTAGATAGGAAAAAAAGAAAAAAATCCCAAATCACTATACTAAAGCAAACCTCCCAGCCCTCAAATTAATGAAAAGAGACTAAAGACAGAACTAAACTGACCTGGAGTTTTTAAGTGCACCTACTCTTTGAAAGAAACAGTTTTCATCTTGACATCAGAGAAGTGAGTGGTAAGCATTCACTATGCCAGCAAGGGCTCCATGCACCAAGCCTTTGGTAGGCCTAGGACTTGGTGGGAGTCAGGAACAGGTGAAAAAACTTGTTACTTTGAAACTGTAAAGTTAGTCACTTCATTTAATGCTTTTTAAATGGAGACTAATGCTTCTCTATCTTGAAAAAAAACCCAACACAAGTACTAACTTTCAGAAACTCATTACGGAACAGGAATGAGAAGACATGGAAGATCACAGTACTTTCCCTCTAAAGAGAAGGCTCTTTGCTCACTAAGGGAAACGTGTATATTGCATTTCTCTACGCAGTAACTTAAAGAAACACTGAGCATTCATATTTCCCAGCATTTTTGCTGCAGCTTACATGAGAGCAAAACAAAAACAAACAAACCAATCTCTGCCCTCCCACACTTTTAGGAGCTATTCACACTTACTCAGGAATGGTTCAAAAGCTTATTATTGCAAACAGCCAGCATTATGTCAGATTAAAAAAAAAAATCACCTTAGCTTCTTTCCTAATGACTGACTCTGGGCTTTTACATAACCGATTTCACAACACATTAGTTATTCCCTGCTTGAGCAAGGCCCCTACCTTCCCCCCAAGTAAGTCTGAAGAACTGTCAAGCTTTACAGCAAAACCACCCGCAGAAGCCGCTTTACATTGCGGTGCTGCATTAACAGCCGTTCGGGAAGCTCAGGTTACACGCGGGGCTCGGAGCCCCGCCGTGTGCGCCCCACGCTCCGCCACCGGGGCCCCGTCCCGCCCCACCGCGCCGGCCTCACCTGATGCCCTTGGCGCGGAGGACGAGGCGCGCCCTCTGCGCGAAGGGGCAGAACCGCATGCTGTAGAGCCGGATCACCCCCTCGGGCACAGGCCCCGGGGCCGCGCTGCCTGCGGGGAGAGCCGTTGCTGCCGTTACTCGCCGCGCGCCCTCGCGCGAGCCCCCACCGCGGGCTGCGGCTGAGGCAGCACCGGGGCCTCCCCGCCCGCCGCTTACCCTTGCCCAGGCTGCGGGAGTGATCGCCCGCCATGCTGCGCTGCGCTGCGCTGCCTTGCCGTAGCCTGCCGCGACGCGACACCGCTCTGCGCGCCGCCGCCGGCCTCACCCGCCCCGCAGCGCGGCCGCTGGGCAGGACAGGAACCGCCCGCCCCTCGCCGGGCTTGGGGGTGGGGGAAGCGGCGCCCTCACCGGCACTGGCACTGGCACTGGCACTGGCACTGGCACGGCCGCGGGCCGCCGCGGGGGGGTGCCCTGCCGCCCCCCGGCGTGTTCCTCTTGCCAACGCAGAGGGGCTCGCGGCTGCTTGTGCTGAGCGCCGAGGCAGACACGAAGCCTGGCAGCATCGGGGCATGCACAGGGCACACGAGAGAACGAACCACGGGCAGAGCACTCGGGGCTCCTCTTTGCCCCCTGTTCAGTTGAGGGCACCGGGCGCTGCCTTGTATCAGTTTTTCCTGGTGTGTAATAAATAGGAATGGAGGAGCTTTCCTTTTACATGCCTCAGGCAATGTCCAAGTTGATCTGTGATGCCAAAAGTAAAACGCCTCCCATGCTGGGCTCCCCATGATTCCACCCAGCCCTTAGCCCAGAGCTGTACATCAGTAGGAAGTGGTATTTTTGTACACCCGAGAGGTCCGGGGACAGCCCTAGCCGAAGGGAGGGAGGACACCTGCCTTCCTGGCCACTGCCATGTCTCTGTCAAACTAGCCTGAACTATTAAGGCAAATAGAGGAACTGAAGCTTCCGGAGTCTCAGCAGTGGATCCATGTTTGCCCAACGGGGAAGTCCTGCTTGTTGGTGATTTTTAGTTTGTTTTTTTCACTGGAGTTGGGCCTCCAACATCACATCATAAAAACTAGTATGCTTTCTGTGGTCATCTTTTCTGCAGGCAAGACATATGAGACGGCCACTAGTAAAGTTACTGTGAATCAGACACCATATTGTTAATTTAAAGCATAAAGATTGCATTAAAGGAACCACCTGATTTTTTGCTAAGTCATTGCGGCTTGATTATGTAATTCGTGAGCAGCAAAGCGTGAAAGGGTGTGGTAGTCTACTGCCCAAGCTTGCCATACCCTAGGTAAACACAAGCTGTACAATAAGGTGTCCTTCGTCAACAAAATAATGATTTTTCCTACCCATAAAAGAATTACGTTACAGGACATATTTCTTTTTTCTCAATGTCCATCCATAGGGAAGTTTCAGCAACATCTTGGGACATGAAAAGGGATAATTGATTTGACATTTCTTTTAATAGTTAAGAGGGATATGGGCACGAGCCCAACATACCACTGTAAGGTCACTAACTCTTCAAACACCATGGAGCCAGTGTCTAAGAACTGTAAGATCTTATCATGGAAAAACAGCATGAAGAAATGGGTGTATTTTGGTTTAACGTGGCTTACAGAGCACCTACACAGACAACACTCAAGGTACAAACTTGACCTGCCATTTCTAGACCCACTCCACTCTCCATTGCTGCTCTGTAGTGCTATGAGTTCATAGCATGCAAGTTCTCTTTCTTGTTTGGAAACTCTGCACGCTGCTTTCAAACAGATCAGTGATAATGAACTAACACAAGCAATGAAACTCTAACGTATTTCTCCCTTTAGGAAAGAAAAATAAGGGGAGATTATTATTGCTAACTCTGCTTTTAAAACCCTTGGAGGGTCTTACTATGCTGCAGTGCTAAAAAGCCATTTGCTTTGGCTTTGTTTGGATTGCAGTGTCACGTGTCCAGACAAGAGCTGCCATGGATACAGCATCTCACAGAAAGAAAAAAAACCCACAAAATAAGAGAAGATACTGTTCTTGTATTAAGTGAAAAAACAACTCTTCCTTTGAATGAGAAAAGCAAGTGTGCAGGGCTGTGGCTGGAACAGCAATCAGCAGGGTGACAGAGGTAGAGAACCCTTAATCTTTTTTCCTAAGGCTTGGTCATTTCTATGCCCACTAAAGCTATGTGCTTTCCTCAAGAAACTAGTAGCAATCAGGTTAGAGGCAGCTGGATGATAGCAGGTGACTTACAAAGTTGCCTCCTTGGCCACTAAAGGCTGCCTGAGAGAGAACAGCCGGAGAATTGCTGCTCCAGAGACCTTTTCTAACCACTTTTTAACTTAAGCTTTAGAAAGTTTGCTTTCTCTCATCTGCTGCTCCGCTCCGAGACCCGGGCGGTTGCTAAGATAGGCCGAAGGAACAGGAGCGGAGCGACACTGCGCAGGCGCACACTCACACATGCCTTCCTTCGCGGCTTCTGGCCTTTTAAATATCCCCTGCTCGCTCATTGGTTGCTTGAAACACGAGAGCAGGCCAATCAGCTGTCTGTTCTGAACCTGTGTTCAGGTCTGCACCGGCCAGTAGCGGAAGCCGTTCTTGTTGCTAGGAGACGGGCGTACACAGTGTGGCGGCTGAGCGGGTCGGATGGAGGCGGCCGGCGAGGCGCGGAGCGCGGGCCCGGGCCCGGCTCATGGGGAGCCCGGTGCCGAGGGCCCGGGGAGCCGCCGCTGCCCTTCGGCCGAGGAGACCTCGCTGGAAGTGAGGTGGGGGCCGGCTGGGGAAGCCCGCGTCCCACAGGCTTCAGGGCCCCCCTCACCCGGCGGGGTGCCCGCTGGGCCCCGCTCCCCCCACCTCTGGTCTGCCCGGCGCAGCCGTTGGCGCAGATGGCAGGCCTAGAGGGGAGAGGGGGGAGGCCGTTGTCCTGCAGGTCTGTATCGGGGCGGCAGGCAGCAGGGGAGAGAGGGGAAGAGCCTTGGCACTGCAGCATCTGGCTGGGACTGCCCCTTCCGTGTGTTTAGGTGAAACTTAGGGTTTTCTGCTCTCAGCACAAGGAGGATCTGAAACTCGGTGTGACCAACCCTGGCTGGTTTTAACTGGAGGTTGATGAGAAGCGTGGTGTGAATTGTTAACGCTTCTGCGTTCCCATGTAGTGGTTCTGGCAGTACAAGTTTCTGATGAACTCTGAACACCTGCTTTTCTTCTCAATACCCTGCCTTGTGAGCCCATACAGTTCAGTCTAGCTCATGGCCTCATCTCTCTTTCCAGTCTTGCTCACACAACTTCAGCCTCTGGAATTTCCTTAGCTGTTCTGCATCTCCTAAACTTCACTGGCTCTAGCCCTTCCTACTTTTCTCTCTCAGCATTTTAACCTGAATCTTAGAGATTTTCAGATTTCCATCTCCCACAAACATTACCATACCTCTGTATATGGAATAACATAGCTCTTCTAGAGCTCTTGGCAATCCCACAACTTGGTTTTGGTCGTGAATAGTTGTGAGCTATAGCTGAATTAATCTCTGCCCCACCTTGGTTGAGATTTTCACAGCAGTCTAGGATGTATAGACATTTTTTTCCATGCAATGGAAATAGGTGTTTAAACTTCCTTATCTGTTGTATTTTACCTGTTTCACATTTTCATAAAATAGAAACATTCCAAGTATGCCTTCTGTTATGTATTACAAATTACTATTAGCAGTTGTAGTATGTCTCTAAATTTTAGAAGAAAATGACAAAAAATATTTTGCAGCAGGAAATGTGAATGCACTGTTTTGTGTTTCAGAAAACACAGAACTTTGACAAAACTGACATTTTCATATAATGTTTTGTTTTGAATGAACTAGCATATTTCAACAGTAAAATACTCCATTAAAAATTTCCACATAACTCTAATTACTTTGTTCCATCTATATTGCATGAGCCAGCAAAGTTTGTGGCTGAAATAATTCTGACGCAGTGTTTATACAGAGTTGGAGATAGACACAATGTGGAGGACATGTGCGTGTGTCAGGGCTAATTACGTGACCCAGTGTGTACCTTGCATCAGGCATAGCTGATAACAGCCTCGATCCTTGTCCCTGTAAACCTTCACCTGGTATATAAGGCTGCTAAGCTGTTCTGTCGTCCTATTAACTTTATCCCTGTGTACATATTTTCTAGATTCTGCGAACAGAAGTTAAGAATTCCTAATTTCCACTGATTCAGAACCACTGCTGGAGAAAAACACAGGGTTGGTCCTGTGAGCATTCACAAAGCCCTGTTTATGTGCCACAGCGTCTCATGTATCTAGTACCTGTATAGAAGGGCCAGAAGAACACTTGCCAGCTAAAAGCCTCTTCTCTGTTGCCCTGGTATTCAGTTCATCTGCCAGAACATGTGGTCAGCGTGCTCTGGCTACTGCTCTCTGGCTACGCTCACTCCTCTGGCATGTAGCAATGGTCCAACCGCAGAAAATAGAAAACTACTCAGAAGGGATAAGAGTAGTAGTTATTTGTGGGCATGAATATCTTAAGGCTAATCAAAAAATGTTCTTAACTGTGAGATCAGTGAAGTTGTAATACAAAAATAAGAGTAGAGGAGATCAGCAGCCAAACTGATCTTAAGATAGAGTTATGTTCATGAAAGGAGTGTAAAAATGCTGCTTGCAATTGCAAAGATCTCCTCCAATCCAATATTCTTATTTGGAAAAAGATAAAAGAGACTAAGTTACTGAATAGAAATTAGAAGAGAGTAGAGTATTGTGCTCAGAGGGTGCATGGTACACTGCAGAAGCCTTTCTGCCTTGGTAATGGTAGCCTGAGCTGTGCCTCAGTCAGACATACTCACTTAGTGGTAAATGCACTGAGTCCCTTTGATAAGGGGACCCTGAAATTTATCCAACACCTTACTGAAAAGGAAAAACATCTGCAGGTAGTTATCATGAAATTGTTGGTGTGCTGCAAGTTCATATCCTGACTCCTCTTCAGCAATTTATTTCATTCCCTGTGTACCATAAGGGTGTTTAAATTCTGAAGTTTTACCTTGTTAAAGTACTGATATCTTTAATGCACAGCAGTCCTCCTAGTTAAGTTCATACGAAGACAAGCCACACCTGTGTAGTTTTTGTTTTATGGAGATGAGATAAACTATGAAATTGTAGAAAAGGTTAAGTAAACATAATTGGGTCCACACTACAGATTGTACTGATTTAATTATTTCAGAAAAAAGGTATGCTCTATTACTATGAAAAAACAGTATAAAAACAGAGTCTGTGAACAGGGGCTAACTTTGTTTTTAGTGAAAACTGAAAGAAATAGAAACATCTCTCGCTGCTCTTGTGACAGTCCTTTGTGCTCCATCAAAGTAAGATTGCCACTATGCTTTTGAAAACACTGGTCTAGTAATTCATAATACTAGATCTTGAAGTTATTGTGGTTTTGTAGCATTGGTATGAGGATGAATTTAACAAATTGCAAACATCAGATCAGTTTAATTCTTAGGCTATGACATTCCCTTTTTCATCGTGTTTTAAGAAATGTATGTCTTTGATTCATGTTTTAATGCTCAGTTGCTTTTTTCCTAAGATGGGTTCAGGGATTCTCAGACAAGATTGGCTTTGTCAACAATCACACAGTTTGCTATCCTTGTGGCAATTACATCCTCTTTGTCGACGTTGAAACAAAGAAGAAGACAGTATTGGAGTGTCAGACTGGCCAGGTGGGAGCCTTTGCAGTGAATGGGAACAGCAAAGTGGTGGCCTTTTCAGACCGGAAGCTGAATCCCTTCATCTATATCTACACTTTTCCAGAACTGAATAAACTGACAGAATTAAAAGGTAGTAATGTGGTAACCCTCCTCATTGTCACTGCATTAAAACAATACTTAAATCACCCATTTTCTCAAGGGTATTTTTGTAAAACTTGAAAAACTGTGTGACAGGAAACTATCTAATGACAAGAAGTGCAAAAACCAGTGTAAAGAATTTTCCATTGCACTACTTTTAGCTAGGCTCAAATTAGGGAGGAATATGACAATATACAATGTAATTGTTGTAAGGGAAAAACAAATGCAATGAAGTGTTTGTTATTTGTTATAGGAAAATGTAGTCTGAATAACCAAGCAAATCTTACCAGAACAGGCTCCCAAGCAGACTGCTGAAAGCTGCATTGACACGTCAGAGATGTGAGAGGAATGATGGTTCTTGCAGTTGAGATTTAGTGTCTGAGATATAATGTATATTTTTGCCTGTTCCATAACATTTCTCTCTGTCTTTAGTTAAATTGCTTACTTTCTCCATGTTTCAGTTTCCTTGTCATTTAAATAATTTCATTACTGCATAGAAAAGTGTATGAATGGAATTATGACTGCAAAGGACTTCGGGATACTTGGAGAAAAAGCACTGTACAAGTACAAAGTATTATTGAAACAAAATGTAAAAGTTCAAAAGAGTGATTCATAGGGAGAATTTTTATGATGAGATCGAAACAAATAATTTGGAGTGAAGCAAAGGAATCAAGGGACTAAAAAATGTCTTTGAAGAGTTAAAACAAAGTGGATAAATAGGAATTGAGAAGAGCCTTCTCTCTGTGAAAGTATCCTGTGAAATCTGGGGCAATTAAAGATCATGTTCTTTATTTTTATATTTTAGGTAATGTTCAGCTGGACTACACTTTACTTGCATTTAGTTTCACGGGCCCATATCTAGCCAGTTACTCTTCAATCCCAGAATTTGTTCTTTCAGTGTGGTAAGAATAAAAAGTTTTTCTCTAATACAAAGTACATTTAATTAACATTTTTGCATGTGTGTGCTGTTTTAGCATAAGTTAACTGAGGTAAAAGGTAAACTGGTTGCCTTCAGCTCCTCCTTTTTTTTTTTTTCCTGACAGATCATTGCCTGCAAGCTTTCTATACCAAATTTGCTGTTTATTTTCTAGCAGTAATAGCCACTAGTCAAAATGACTGTTACTGTATGATAATAATCCTCCAGCTTCTTCAAAATTTGTGTTTTGGAGTATTTCTGATGTCTTTAGCATTAGTTAACTGTTTGTTCATCTTTGGAAGTTGAGTACCATGCTATTTGTAAAAGAAGTTGCCAGAAGAGAACAGGAAAAGAGTTGTAAAGCTGATGTGTACTTCTTTGCCCCGCTGGACAATTCAGTAGACTTCTTAGTAACTCATTGCCGTGGAAAGAAATAGGATATGGTGGACATACAGAAAGTAAAAATACTTTTTAAAAATTGTTCTGTAAATATTAGATCCTGCTCTTTCCTCCATGGCTGGCAAGACTGCAGAGTCTGAACACTTTTTCAAAACAAATGGGGTGAGTGGAGTAGGAGGAAGGCAATCAGAGGCATGTAACGGAGTATTCTGTGTATGCTCAATTTAGTGGTGACCATTTCTTGTACAGCGATTAGTGAAAAGGCAGAAATTCCTCTAACTTAAATTTTAGCAAAAATAGTAGATACTATTACTGATGCCTCTTTTTCATCCCGTATAGGGAAAAATAATATTTGCTGTGAACTCTGGTTGAACACAGTGGTTCAGGAAGTGTGTCTGTGTATACCTTGCAATAGAAAACAACAAGACAGTGTTTCTGGCCCGAAAGACTTAAACACACATCAGTCAGAGCAGAAATAATAGGCATGGTCTAATGTATTTCTTGTGTTCACGTAAAGAAAAATCCACCGTCTTGAAAGACTACCCTAGATAATTGTAGAAACTTCTAGAAATATTTAAATGTTTTAAGGCAGTGGAAATTTCCAAGGCCAAACAATTTAAATCTATTTGAATCAGCATGACTTCGACTATCAGCAGGGGATTGTCATAGGAGAACCATGCTAGATTCCAGTCAAAAAGAATTTAATAACAAAATACAATCTCCTTAGATACCAAACTTAGTATTTATAATAACTTGAACAGAGGTATGTGAATTTGCTTCATTTTTGCAATTGGATTATATTGTGCATTCATTGTAGAAATTTGTTTGTACAGATGAAAGAGATCTGAGTGTTTGGCTTTGTTGATATGTGATTGTAATATGGTGGTTGCACAGTTTCTGTATTTTAAGCAGATTGCTTAGTATACTGAGATAAAAGAGAGATTTTGAAAGTTATCTCAGACTTGAAATATAGAAAGCTTATGGATAGCTAAAAGCTGCCTTTCATGGGAGGTATTTTATCCCTAGATCCTTGTTCTTTTTTGTTCAAAGGAGAGACTCAGTGCCAGATTCTTTTTCAGATACATGCACCATATAGTTTCAGATCTTAATAAATTGTCTACTGTAAAAGAGTCTTGGCACTATTTGTTAGGTATGAGATGAGAACATACTGACAGATCTTTAGGGAGAGAGATACACTGACATCTTTTTAAGTCAGAACTTCAGCTTATAGTTTTCTTTAATATTAATGAGAGCTACTATTTATGTGTGAATACTTTGCATTTTTTGCATATGCTTTCAGTATTAACCACTGTCTTGCATTTTGATCAGCTTCTGTGAGTGAATTTATTACAGGCCAGGATAGCAGGATTATACTAAATCCATTTACAGCAGTGTATGCATTTTAGTCTTTTTCATCTCAGTAGTAATGACACATACTAAAGCTGTAAATGTTATTTAGAATAATAGTCAAATATATTGTCCAATAAATTCAGAAACAGCATTAACCATTTTCTTTGGATGATGTTAATCAGTTCTTGGACAGCACCTAAAAATACAAATGCAGGCAAGGATTAATTTGGATAATGGAGAAATATGTAAATTAGACTGTGAGAACATACAGTAGGTTGTTCTGGATAAAAGAAAAGTCAGTGGAAAGCAGATTCCCAGGCTGGTGTCAACTGCACAGCATAGCCTCACACAAATTTTGTACTGCTTTTGGGATCAATTTTGTTAATTCAGTTATAGCTTGTGTGTCTGCATTCACAACACAATTACTGTATAACCTAAGTAATTCATCCATAAATAATCAAGGGCTGACTGTGTTTGCTTTTCTAATTATAATAATTATAACACTTTCCAACTGCAAGCCTGCAAGCATTATTATCATTATTTTACAGATGGGAAAAGCAAGACTGAGGTCTGAGATGCAAAAAGGATACTTGTGTGAGACCACACGAGTAGTCAGTGACAAAACTAGGAAAAACATCCATGACTTCAGACTCTGTTTGCTGGTCTTTTCACACAAAGAAGTGGATGATGATGTTTCCAAAATGTCTGTTTTCAAAATTATTGTACTGTTCATTCTTTTCGTAACAGTATTAACTTTACATGCGACTAATTAACTATCTCCTCTTTTTGTTCTCAAGGCAATCTAGCTTGTTTGACAGTAGAATTTTTTTGCCAGTGACAAAGTATTTGTTTGCTGATCTTGATCTTGAATGGCAGTCAGAATCACACCCAAATACTTGGTTTGACTGTTTTTGACTTGTTTAATCGATTTGATTTTCTTTTACTCTCCCTGTTGAAGGAACTGGCAAGAAAATATCCTCCTGTGCAGCGAATCTCAGCCAGGGGTAACAGCGACCTTTCTAAGTTTTAACCCTATGAATTGGCAACAACTGTGTTTTGTTAATGAGAGTTCTCTTACTATCTGGAATATTGAAAGGAATAATGAAGATCATTATCTTAAGCAAAAGTGAGTGGAACACCTTTCAGGTTGAAAGAAAAATCTAGACATATTTTAGTAGTAAGACTAGTGATCTACATTTATTTGCAAAGAATTTAGATCCGGTTAAATTCAACTAGCAATTACAACCAGTAACTGTTAAATCACAACTCATATGCATCTATCTAGTCAATCAAGTGAATTGAATTTATGATTTTATTTCCTAGTGCTCACGTGTCCAGATTATACACACCAGTGAAGTTAATACTAATCGGCCGGCACCTTTGGCAGCTGCCTCTGTCAAAAGCTGCAGAACCAAATTAATATAGTGTCTGGACTGTTTTCCTATTCCTGCATGTAGTTATGTTGAGTACTGAGTGGGGACATGAATTGCTTTTGTATCTATGAGACTACCATGTTTGGATCAAGTTTCTTCATAGTTTATGCACAGTTTAATAATACGTAGTTGTAATCACAAATTGCACCAAAAGAAATGTCAGTTTTCTGTGTGGCCAATTTACAGATCCAGAGAGGATATTTCTGTCAGTGTAATTCACTGAGCACACCAAACTTAGAAACTATGCTAAAATGTTTTTGGAGGCTGATGTAAAAGCAGGTAAACAAGTATGGATCATTTAAGATGGAGACCTTGAAGTATAACACAGATGCTGCTGCAGTGGCAGCGAGCCTATTAATTACCATCAGTATATTTAATCTCCTTAACTGTGAATATAACCAATATATTGCCACTGAGACAGTTACCCTAGTAAAAGTATAGATAAGGCCTTAATTTGAGATATGAAAATAAAACTGGAGGTTTTTTGCCTTTTGCTATTTTAAAATATGCATGTGAATGTGCATTGATATACTCCTTTTCTCACTTCTCATTCCATTCAGCAGAGGCTGAACCTGCACTGAGGATTCCTTATTTCACATAAAATTTTACCAAGACATAAATCAACATTATCTTTAAACTGCAGAATCCTCAACTCTTGCATTATAACATCTACTCATGTGCTGAGTACCAAACGGACTGCAACAGGCAAATACTATAACTGCTTTTTTCATCATCTTTAAACATCCTCCAAATAAACATTAAGCATGAATCCTTATGTATGCATGTTAGGTGTCTGACATTATAAACCCTGATTAATAAGGAGATAGAAGCCTGAAACAGTTATTTATCCAAGGCAAAAAGAAAAGACACTGAATGTGGCAGTCCGTTTCTGCCAATTCTCTGTTACAAATATTCCTCCTTTGTAGCAAAAATTACTATTGCTGTTCACTGAAACAGTGTGTGTTGTATGAAATGGTTGTCTACAACAATCTCCTGTTACTGCTGCAGAAGTAAATCTCATTAACCAGGCAGGTGTCTCCAGGTTTTCAAAGCATACTTTTCCGCTCTGTATCAGCATTTATTATTCATAATATTTCTTCACCTCAGAAAGTGTCTCTTTCTTTTTCACAGCCCAGTGAAGCTTCCTGATGAAGAAGGGTCTCTGAGTCTTCATGAGGATTTGTTTTCCCCAGATTCTCATAGTGAAAACCCCTACTATGGCCCTGTGATGCCAATTTCAGCTATTGCTGGACTGGTAGGAGATGAAGCAGAAACATTCATGGTAGTTACTAATTTTATCCATTTACTATCCCAAGTCATTATGTTTTTCATGCAAATAGATGATATTAATAAAATTAGTAATTTTAATGTCTGTTAAATAGGTACAATCCGGTAAAGGGATCTGTTGTCTCCACAATGTTTTTGAAATATATTTTGACAAGAGGCTTACAAGGCATGCTGCTATTGTGCAGTGCAGTACAATGCAGAGATTCCTGACACAGGTCCAAGCATGGTAATTTATCTGTGCAGTGGAAGTACTAATCTGGATCTCAGAAGCAGCATGGACATGTCAGCATTTAACTGTGCCCAAGCTCATAAGTCCTGCTGAAACCTTGAAAACCTATTCCCATGCTAAACTGATAATAACCTTCAGGTATATTTATTCCTCTTTGGAATTTGTTCTCTTCTTGACTGTAAAAATGCCTCAAGCTATGAAAACATTGCAGCTTTATTCCAGACGGCATTCACTGCTTCTGAGATACATTCCCATACCACTGGCAATGTTGGATCTGCCCATTTGTTTTATCTGTATTTGATCATTTACATGTTGGCCTCCTTTGAGATACCTCCTATGAGATGCTTCAAAAGTGTTCTCATTTTGTTTGAAATTTACTTTTACCTGACTATTAACTAGTAGTAGCAATTCCCAATGTGAAAACATTGAACTTGCAAATCTGGGATTTCCTTCTACAATTAAGAACATCAATTTCTATTCGGTGGCTTGGGCTATGTATATAGAATGCAAAAACTGCCACACATAAGGTGATGGTGGCATTACATTACCTCTTTGCACAGGACAAATGTGAGTTCTGTAATATCAGATCAGTTTACCACAAGTTTCTGCAGTAAATTTTTCTCATAAGGCAGAATAAAGAATAAAAATAGAAAAATGGGAAATGAAGTTGTCCTGACCTCATCCTCTTTCACATGGCCTCGTATGTTCAGATTCATGGAAGTTTCTTAATTGTGAAACTGCTGATGCCCTTGATGACCAGGACAATCGATAAGATTGACTACAAACAAACACCCTCTACTGATTCAGCTTACAAATGAACTGCTTATATTTCAGATCCGTTAGGTCATGGAAAATGAAGATTAAAATATGCTCCTCAGAGGCATTGCCTTTCTCTTCTCCCTTACTGCCTCTTACGATATGTGCAGATGGTGAGCTACAAAAAAGCACTTTGTTCTCTAGCCTGCAAAATGGGTTATGAAGGTATTGAAAAAAGACAACTGCCCTATTAGGGCTGTGAGGCACAATACAGTTTATTTGTCCTTGAATGGATGTTCTTCCATTCATCAAGATCAAATAGTCTGCTGTGGAAAACTACAGAGGTAGTACTAAGATCTCAGCAGAAATGACAGTGTAAGGAATGAAGACCTGCCTGGGCTTTCTGTTACCATTCACAACACTTATTTCCAACTCTGTATTGGAATTCAGCACCTTTCCAGATAAACTTTTCTTTCACTAGAATTGGGTATTCTCTGTATAGTCATAATTCCAGTGTTTTATGAGACTGTTCTGCGCATCAATTAAAATGTAACAGAGTTGTGCCACAGTGATCATTTGTTCCTGGCAGGTCCTTATACTTGAGCATGCAGAACCGTGTTAGGAGCTTTTCTCCCAAGGAAAAGTTTGTGCTTTCAACCACGCTAGATACATTATAGGATCTTTGCATTCTGCCTTCAGAAAAATCTAGATTTGTTTTTAGCAGCTTCAAGAAATTTATGTTCTCCATACATATATAGAAACCTTTTATAGAGTAATAGAAGAGTGTTCTAATAGTCTTTGTCCAAGATTTTCTTTTCTTTCCTGTTATGTAGTATATATTTGGGTAGTTATTTACTGTCTCAGTTGCCCAGTTGGATCTATTCTGTTTGTGGAATAGTGACAGAGTAAGTGGTGAACATCAGGATATTCGTGAATGAACGTTTTTCCAGAAATACAAACTATTGTTGTTTCTTTTGTTGCTGTGGTGGTATGTTGTTTCCTGTGGACTAAATTGTGAGTGACAACACTCTTCCAGAAGTAGCACCAGGAGGCAGTATGACTCAGAAACACTGACTCCATTTCTGCCATCTTTTTACTTTCCTCCAGAGTAGGCTAGCTGAGTTCGTTACAGGCACTGCATTTATTGTGCCTAACAACACTTTTCATGTAAGCATCAACAAAGTGGAGAACCACTTATTTAGACTATTGTTTAGAGGAGCTGTTCTTAAACTGTAGTTCATGATTCCTTGGAGGTTGTAGCCCACTCCTCAGGAATGTGTGACAAACAAGTAAGAAAAGCAAACTCATTGTCAGTACACTTAAATTTGCTTCTTTTAAATTTGTTAGGGGTCCCTGCTCTGGAACATGATGCCGAGGCTGGCTATGTACCAAAGTGTAACCACAGTGGGGCAGTACAGTGAAAGGAAATCAAACATGCTACAGCTTTCGGTTCTTTTCTTTCTTGCATTAGATAGATTGATTTAGTTTTTTTTCCTGTATCTCTTACAGTTGAGATCTGAGTTTTCTGAATTTGCTTTGACATGGCAAACTCATTTGATTCCACTTTGTCCCCATTACCAATTTTATTCCACTGACTTTTTATAAAACTTTTCATAACAGAGATTCATCATGGAACTTTTCTCTCAAGAGGTGTTATTTAAAGGGTGAGAACTTCAAAAAATAACCCTATATTATTATTATTATGCAACACTGTTCAAATGCACTGTTCAGAAAGCAAACTCATTTTGGGTTTACATAATCCCATTTTGGGATTAGTGTTTTGTATCTAGTTTACGTATAGAGACAGTCATGGCAGCAGATGGAAAAGAACATTACAAAAGATATCTTTACACAGCACGCTTCTGATTCAGAGTAGTTCAGCTACAACCTTGCCAAAGATTTGTGATGTTCAAGCCTCATAAAAATCAGGGAAGATCCTATATTAAATGTTTGTCTGGGTGATGTAAAGTCCCATTCTGTTATAGATTTACTACTGTTAGTTGTGTTTGATTTATAAAGTAAATCTTAATATACTTTATCTGTAACACCTTCCCTCAGAGAAATTCAAAGTGCTCTTTAGGCATAAATGGAGAAGTTGTTACTTATCCAGAATCATATAGCAAGTCCTTGGCATATTTTACAAATAAAATCTAGATTCTTATGAATCTCTGTCCTATGTTTTCATCACAAGTGCATCCGTATTTCCTCTTTTTATAGAACCTTTAGTAAGACAGCAGGTGTTTTATAGAATTACACACTCTTCAAATTATTTCATCCATCATACTCAGCCTGGTGTTCCTCACCACTTCTGCTCACATGCACAGTTCATTGAATCTTTTCTCTTAAATATTTTCCCAAGGTTTTCTTGTTTTTTTTTACTGAATTCTTTTCAATCTGTTTTTTTCTATCATGATGTTTATATGACCCCTGTTACTGTTGTAGTTGAATAACTCACAATGTTTAGTAATGTTTGTATGCAGAATATGCCTTTGGTGGAGAAGTACTGTTCTTCATGTTTTAGGAGGACAGATTTATGGAATTTATTTTAGTGAAACTACATCCAAGGCACATGGGAAGTCCACTGCTGTGATATCTCTAGAAGTAATTTGCAGATAAAACAGAGACTGGCAGATCTGTTTTACAGAGCAGCTTGGATTATATGATAAGATAAGCTATTCAAACAAAATGCATTTTAATGATGTCAAGGATGCAAGAGCATGGGTAAAGAAAAAAATGCAGTTTTTTGGGAGTGGAATCCTAGTGGGTAGCTATTTCAATTTGGGCTCCCAGTGCAATTCTAGGGTAAATTCAACAAATTCAAGTAAAAAAATATACCATCATTCCTGATGATAATATAATTCATCACTGAAACAAGCTTCCAGGGAGAGAGGTGACTTCTCCATCTCTATCTTCAGACATAGACTTTTCTGGAAAATGTTCTTGGTTTTCAAGTTACTAGCTTCAGCGAAGGGATGACTGAATAAAGTAAGACTGATGCTATACAAGTGGTCTGGTTCTATGAGGTAATAATCTTTTTTTGGCCTTAAAATATATGTAACTACTTATGCAGATATTTGCCAATTATTAACGGAACTTGTTTATTTTTGTGTTGAAGCCTAGAGATGTCATTAAGCCTTCGGTGCACCCTACTGTCCATTGCTGGACTGCAACCTCTGACATTTACATGGGCTGTGAAGAAGGATGCATTTTGGCAATTAACACTGAGACACTGAATGTTTCTTTTCTTCAACAAAGCCCCATACCTGGTGAGAAATAGCTGTGTTATGTGTTTTGTTCGTGTATAGAGACAAGCAGGTTGGATAGTGAAAGATTTTTTGCTTTCTTCTGTTCTCCTATTGTGTATCTTAGAGAAGTTGTTAGGTTATCTTGTAGAGCCACGTTTCTTTTATTAGTATAGTAGATATTTTAGAAACTCTCTTGAACTTTTGTGTGGGTTTCTTTAGCATCCTATAATCATCATTCATTTTTCTTTAGTAAAAACAAACAAACAACAGAAAACCCTCTAAATGCATCAAAACTCTTGGCAAAATGAACAATAATTCCTGGAACCTGATCTTATTTACAGCCCTACTATAAAATTATTATTTTTCCAGGTATACACAATCTTCTTACTGTTAGTTAAGTACCAATAATATATTTGATTTTGCATGAAATTCAGAATTGGCCTCATTTAGTATGCTAGATAATGTTTGCACAGATTTTTTAAGACTAATGTTTAGCATGATGTTGATTAACAACAAAATTGAATTAATATAATGTTGCTTAATATGGTTCCTTAAGATCTGCTCTAACATAAACTGTTTTTTTAATGAAAACAAGCCCATAAAGACTATCAAGCTTTACTGCAGAAAGTAGGAAGCACATAGAGTGAACAGAAGAAGCTTTTGGCTTAAAACAAAGCAATCTTCCTTTAATTTATTCCAGAATGGGAGTGCTCAGTATATGTCCCACATATTGATTGCAGCCTGCCAGGGCAATTTGTCTGTGCCACATTCATTCCCACTTGTCTTTCTTCATTGGGATCTTTGGCAGGCTAGTGACTGACTAAAGTTTTCTGACGACAGAAGCTCATGCCATGCATTCTTTTTTCTGGGAATCCCAGGGGCTCTCCCCTGTTACCTGCTACACATGATCCTTCTGTGCCCATTCAGAGGGCTCCTAGATGGAGGATAGTGAGATACAGGCAGCATAAACTGTTCTGGCAATGACAACCTGTGCCCTGTCATCCTTTGGGGAGAATAGACGGTGTTAGTCCTACTGTGCATATGAAAGTCACTGGTTCAGACAGGTGGTAAGAGGGGTAGTGGAATATGCTTCTCCCTAGCACTAGAATAAACTGAGTAATGCGCTATTGTAGACCAGCATAGAACTTTTTCTCTAATGAATGCTGAATCAGTGTTAATAGCCGGTAGTCTTTTAGAAGTGGTAAAACCAAAGGGCTAGTGATAAACTTGTTTTATTCTTTTTTCAATGGAATACATTGTTTTTAAAGCTGCAGCAAGTATCCCTCATTTTCCCGAAGTACTGTATCTCTCTTCAGTTTTGATGGTTATCACAGAGTTGGAAAGCTGTTCTTTAAAAAAAAAAAATCCAGTGTTATTCTCTGCTATGAAATTATCAGAGTTGTAAGCTTACCAAATAAAGAGCTGGAAATCATCCAAAAAAAAAGCTGAGGTGTGACCAGAAATGTTTTTGCCAGTTCAGTAGAAGGCAGAAAGAATATTTGCTATTTGGGCTTTTACTTGGCCTGTGTATTCTTCTCTGAGTCCTATCCTAAAATCATGTAACAGAATGATCTGCATTCAGATTGTACTGAAGCTTCTGCTTAGTTTAAAACATACTGAAATCTGACTCTAGTTAGCAGAATGCTTAAATGCATGTCCAGCTTTAAGCACACGCTAAATTCCCACTGTAACGTTCCGAACAGAATCATAAGCAGCCACAATATTTCACTTGGGCATTTTTTTCAGACTGACTGACCTTTCTGTCATAAGTAAATCAAATTAAAAAATCATAGTTAGAAATAACAGTACTAAAACTTTGCACTAGATGATAGACAAATCTGCATGCATATCACTCTCTGTGGCAAGTACTGCTATCTTCATTTTACAGCCGTAAGCTGAGCCACGGAAAGACTGGACTTGCTCAGAGTCATGTAAGTGACAGAAACGATGGATACTGGGTCAGAGCACAGGTTCCTGACTGAGAACACCAAACCTAGCCTTTTGTTCAGTAGACTGGATACAATTGACTCTTAGTGCAACGTGGACGTATAAACAAAGTTGACATTATGAATTATTTTCTTTTGTGCAGAAAAAAGGCGTAGCGTATTGGACCTGTTGTCATACCTTTATAGAGAAGTACAGAAAAAGAAAGGTATTGCCTTGTTCAAATTAAGCTAATAGATTTTTAGGCAGCACAAGTGATGGCGGAGAGTAATCATACGTGAGTACAGCTGAAAGCCACTGGTTAGAAAAACTCAGAACACACTGGTCTTTGTGAGACACGTTGATGGTGATCTTTTTTATGTTTACATGACAAATGACTAATAGCTTTTGTGCTAATAGACAGCCAAATGAATAGCCTCAGAAGGAACAGAGGCAGTGAAATTATTTCTGTTCATTCTAATCTAAACTGGGATAAATGATGTTAGAATAGGTTTCCTACTGCTTAGTTTTAGCAGCATTTTGTTTAGAACTGCCACAGTTAGTAATTTAGTTAAAACTTAGGGGTTTGTTTCAAACAGTTTGTTTTCAGGCTCCAGAGAACAATAATGACATGCATAAACTGGAGGAAGTTCAGCAGAGTGCCACAAAATTTATTTGACAGGTTGCATACATGACATAGAAAGAGGATCTAAGAGAACTGGGTTTGTTCAGCCTGAGGAAGAGAGGATAAGGGTGAATCTTACTGCTGCTTCAGCCGCCTAATGAGAGGTTACAGAGAAGATGGAACCAGACAGGCAAAGGACACAAGTTGCAATGGGGGAAATTCTGGGTGGGAAGAAAATTCACAATGGGGGTAGTCACACATTGGACAGGCTTCCTGGAGAGCTGTGGAATTTCTATCCATGGGGATATTCAAACATCAGCTGGATATGACTCTCAGCAACATGATCTAACTATGAAGTTGGATCTAACTTTGAAGTTGGCTCTGTGCTGAGCAGGGGTTAGATTGGAGTACCTCCTGAGGTCCCTTCCAGCCTAATGACAAATGATTCTATTATTGACAAACTTCAAACCAAATGATTTCCCAAATCAATTTCTAGTTCATCAGACCGCAGTAGTACTGTCACTTCAAATTACATATACTGACCTTCTCCTTCATTATCACAGCGAAAGGTCCAAAGAATATATGGGCAATGGGGTCTTTTTACTCATGAATAGTAAACCCTCCCAGATTTAAAGTTGAGACACATTGTTGCAGTAAATTAAATTTGACATTTAATAACATGGTTTTTTTGAATATTTTATGTTGTTTTTGTCCTTTCAGATGGCAAACTGAAGGATCTGGAAAGACGAGTTGTATTGTCCATGGCATTTTGTAAAGATGGACTATACACAGCTGGAAGTGTAAGGCATCCTTCATGCTTACTATAATTGTATGAAAACCAAAGAACATTCAAAAAGAATAATTTGCAGAGACCAGAGCAAAGACAGGAGTAAGAAAAATACAGAGTTGCAGAACTAGAACAGTTCTCTCTAGTGTTATGTATCTTTTCCTTTGTAAGGCTTGAGACAAGAGGTAGGAAGGGAGCAGGGTGAGAAGAGATTCCATTTCTTGTAGTCAAAGAAGCAACAAAAGAGGACAATCCTATTTTTAACAAAAGGAAAAGAGCATTCTAGAGAAGCAAAAAAGAAGATAGCTAGACATCGAACAGGAAAGGAGAGAAAATGACCAAGAGAACTGCCTAATTGTTTTGTGCAAAGTCCGCTTACTGTTTGACCCAAACTCTTGATGCCATTGCACATTACTGCTTAAGAAAAAAAAGAGTAGGACAAATTCCTGCTGTCTCAATAAACCTAATATGAAATCTTGAGTATAACTGATGATGGAACCTATTGTTATCAAACACAGACTGTTACTAAGACTTATATTTAAGAACAAATTCTTTTTTTAAGAGAATTATTATTCATGCTAAGAGTCTTTTGGAGGTAGACATAACAAAGGCAAATTAGTGATGGAATACAGTCAAACACTGTTACTTTAGATGTTTTCAGACATTCTTGCAGTTTGGTTTTGCCAGAGTGGGCTAAGATAAATGACCTAGATCTGATGTGGATTTGTACTTTTCTGCACAGGAGGGCATTGTATTCTGTTACCGTATCAAAGGTCTCCAGTATGAGATGACAGTCTGCGTTGATATCTCACAACCCATATCCAGCCTCATATTCTCTCCTGATTACACCATACTTCTGATTGTAACCAAGCAGGTACAGCATTTGAGATGACTGTGTCATGTAATGAGATGTTCCTGTGATTCTATGTCTGAAACTGTATGTTGATACTATTAATATTCTATATCTGTAATGTAATCTCACAAGTCAAGACATTATACCAGAGGTGAATCTAGCCCATCTTGTGTTTTTAATGATAGATTAGAAAGACATTTTTGAAGCACAAAACAATTGTCTTCTACAGATGGTGGACTATAAAGTATAGTTGCCATCCATGCTGAGACTTCCAAATAGAAATACTTGTGTGTGTTCAGTGCAGTGAATATGCAGGATCTCCAGTGTGTCCAGGCCATGTGGGACCTACTATGCATGAGCTCTAGTCTTGATGTGTGCCCACACAATAAGCAAAGTGAAGCTGGGGCATGTCAGATCTACTGTGGCAATGCAGTAGAGTTAATCTGCATGTGCAGATTGAATTTGTCTGGCAATCCAGTCCAAGATCCTTCTCTGACCAGTTTACCAGATGTCCAGAAATCCTGGGCAAGGGTCCCAAATCCTCAACTTCCACCAGTTTTTTCAGGCCTGTAATCATTTAAATTGGTATTTTTAAAACTCTTCAAACTTTTTACAAGTAAGACCTATTACAACATAACAGAGAAAAACAACAAGAGATTCTAACTCAGGACTTCTAGCACTGTTCTGGATTTCTGAGTTTAGGACTTCAGTGTCAAGGTAATTTTGGTCACACCCTCTCTCTGATTTAATTTTCCTTTTGTAAAACAGGTAGAGTACTGCATCCTTATTTTCTGAGAGCTTGGTCAGTATTAATTATAAATTGTTTCTAAAAGGCTTTGAGATCTTTAGATAAAAGCATCTCTTAAAGTGTGTTATTTATGCTTTGTGTTTTATGTTGTCTTGGGATAACACAAAATAGTGTTTTTTATTTATTTTATTAAAGCAATTTTGTGAAACAAAACTTCTTGAAAACGTGACTAGCTGGATCACTATAAAATGAACTAACCTGATCTTCAGCTAGTATAAGTTTAGTCCACCAAATTCAGCTGGGCACTTTTTACCTCAGTTTAGAGTCAAATATAAAACTTTGAAGAGTGAAGCTCAGAAAGGTGGGTATTTTTTGCCGAAGTGGTTGAAAGGTTCCAATGAAAGGTTTCATAGCCCAGTTATGGATTTTTTTATTTGTCAGGGAACAATCTATACTTACAAACCTGCTCACGATGGAGAAGCAGTCAAACTCTTGGATGCGTGCAGTAGTTGTTTTCTGTCCGCTGATTTTCTTACGCCGGGGAACAAGTACTGTGTGGTAAGGAATGGTATTCTTTTTTATGTATAATAGTGACTCTTTTCAGGTAATCAGTGTGTTACTAAGGCACAAAACCAAAAGCCTCACGGATTTTGGGACTGTTCTTATATTTGTTACATTAGCGTAACTACTCATTAAAGGAAGTGAGTGGCATTACTTCAGGTACAGACTATGAAAAGATCAGTACTTGCCCTACAATGCAGGGCAGATAACTCACAGATTGTTAAAATGTCATATTGGTTCTGCTGTTGATTCATGTGACTCTTTATGGTTCAAGATCATAGCTGTGCAGGAGATAGATTCAATTTAGAGAGCAGATATTGGAACTGTAAGTTCCCACTGATCTTTTCCGCCTTCCGTACAAGTTGGAACAGCTGGAGAGATGCCTCTGTCCTGGGTCCAGGGACAAAGAAGGCCTTACTCATGGATCTGTCTCATCCTGAGAAATCCTTTGCATTCTCCCTATGTCCTTGATGCCTGCGAGACACACTTTTTAAGCCAGCAAGTCTGAGTCTTCTCCAACCCACGAATTCTTTACATAGCCGGCATAGGAACCCTAGGATTTTAATCAACTGAGTTTGCTCAATCTGTTTGTTAGCTCTTAACATGGGAATAATAAATTTTACCTGCCTCTGACTGAGAAATGTGAGAGTTGATTGGTCTCTAGCTGTACTGTACTATGGAATTATGAAATTGTCTTGATATAAGAAGAACCCAAGCATCATTATGATATGCTGGTGTTTTTCATGTGGAAAAACAAGATTTCTCCTTCAGCCCTTTTCTATGCAAAGAAAATTATAAGCAGGTTTCTCTATTGCTGGTTGAATGGTGGGAATACTAATACTGATCAAGGCTACATGTTTTGCCCTACATTGTCTCATCCTGCTTAAAGACCATTCCTGTAGCTGCTTCACAAAAATTATTAAACATTTTCCTTTACTGGTGTACCTTGGAAAAAATGGGCTTACAGCAAGAGCACCATCTAGCAAGATCATTTCAATCAAAACTAGTACCCCTTGACCTGCTATGCTCAGTCATTATTTGAATGTATTTTCCACAGATCATCACTAACCGTTCCAGACTATTTGTTGTTTCCACCCTCTTATCAGTATGTTTTTCTCTGTTCAACAGTCTGTAGCAATTTCAGGGGAAGTGCAAATTTGGCTCCTGGAAGATGGGACTTGTCTCAGCAAGTTAAGCCTTGGTATCGAGGAAAACATAACTGCGAGCTTTACGGTGACTGATACTTAGAATTTTCATCCTTAATATCTCTTAGTTAATAGCATTATACTCCACAGAACTGGATCAACCACTTTTTGAGGAAAGCTGAGTAGTATCTTTGAATGACAAATAGAAGGGATTTTAGAAAGATTATCTTGGAGAATATTTCCTTGAACTAATCAGAAATTTAACTGAGCACAGAGTAAAGGAAACATTTCAATCTAATGTCCTAATGATGTATCTCTAAACAAATATTGATAAATCGCATGCATCTAAATTTTATGATATTACTTTATTCAATTTCTATTTTTAATGAGTGTCAAAAGTGAAAGGAAGTGTTTCAAGTGTATAAAAAATAAATGCACTGGTTGATCTGAAAAAAAGTTTTTAGGAATTGAGTTTATAAAGTATTTCAAACCATTAATGCTTTGTCTCAATTTAAGATGCATTCACGACCTGAAATCTGTCATAGAATGAAAATAAATCCCTTTCTATAACAGCTCTACTCATAAGCAAACCTCACCATTTTATTTAGATGGAATGTCCTTCACTCAAAATCTGGATAGTGGATATAATGGTTTGTTCTGAGGAAGGGAGAATGTAAATTTTGGTAGAGCATAGAGGAAAATGTCTATGGTATCTCTAAAATCTTTTCTATGTAAAAAAAAGAAAAGAAAAAGATCTTTAGATAAATCACTTGAGGTTTTGTTTTCCCAAATTTTAGGGACTTTTAAATAGTAAAAGAAGTTGCATACTAAAAAATAGCATAAGATGATATAATATAATATAATATGATCCTGTTAAGTATCTTTTACTTCTCAACTAGGCAACTGCTATGGCTTGCTGTCCCTCCTCAAATAGTGTTGCTGTAGGGACCAAAAGGGGCGAAATCTATTTCATCGATGTTACCAAAGTTGAAGCTCCACGGGTTGTTCACAGAATTTTTCTTTCCAAATCTCCAGTGCTGTCTTTGCAGTAAGTATGTAGTAACAAGGGCAGGAATTTTGTCAATTTGTTGCTTGAACAATGCTGTTTGTTGAACAAAAAAAAGTTTTTATTCTAAAGGTGTCAAAATGTTTACGTTTCAATTTTTTCCCAATATACTCTGAATTACTGTGCAAGAGGAATAGTAGCAGGATTTAGATGAGAAAAATATAATAATCCTGTATTTTTAAGAAAGTTTAACAGAGCATACTGATTTATAAGGTCCTTTCTGACAGATCACCATATGCAGTAATTATGTGCAATTCAATGCTTCTAAATTTAGAGGGTTATTCCTCACTGAATATAAATTTGAGGGTTTGTGAAGTTAAGTTTAAGCCTTTGGCTCATCCCTTCTTATAGGGTGGATTCCGTTACTATTCTATTATTATTGTTCATTATTCTTTTGTTAACTGTTAATGAATTTACTAATTCTCCTATAATTAGCCATAGTGATCCAAAAGGCTTAGTTTTGAAAGTGTTGGTTTTCAGTAATTGGCAAATTTAGGAGGGATCTTTACTTTCTAAAAAATAGAATTATTTTTGAACTATTAAACGTTAAAATAAATCCACCTATCATTTGAAGACTCAGTTGTGGTCTCTCTTCACAATTACCTACGATAAAAATATCTCCCTGGAGCAACTTATTTGCAGTCAAATCAGTGCAAACAAAGGCATCCGTCCATTCAAAATAATATCAAAATCTTGTCAGTAGTTTTATCTAAAAAAAAAGTTGACTTCAAAGGAAGATTTAATAAAGTCATTAAAGTAGACTGCTATGGAGTATCATTAGCTTTAGATTGAATGCCCACTCATTCAGAAATTCCGCTTGTAACACTGGGTTTTACATCAGGCTCTGACCTGGTTAATGCACAGGCTGAAATCTCAGTTATATTTATGCCATCAGTGAAGTCAGTAGAATTGTGGGAGTGAGCTTATGAGACAAATTTGACCCATTGTATTGAACTGTTTTTAGAATTTAACATTCAAAATCTTCATTCGACTGGGATTTATATTTTACTTAGTTATGATCAGAGTGGTCAATTCCTCATCGCTAGAGCTGCAGAAGGACACATATTTATTCTAGACGCTCGGCCCTCAAAATTATTCCAAGTTCTTGGATATATAGGTAATGTATATAGCAACATTAATCGCATTGTATTTTCACTGTATGCTGTATTTTAAGTATACTTGCTGCTCAGACTGAGCCACTCTCCTTCATTCTATTTATTTCTGGAGAACAAAACATAAGGTTCTCCTTCTCCTCTGGTTCCCAAACCAAGTTTTGTTCTCAACAATCTTTTTTTTTCTTGTAATTTTAGTTAGCAAATACATCAATGTTGCTTTTCTGCCAGAGGCCAGATAATTCACCACGAAGAGACTGGATCAGTTGACCAGCTGATCACAACTCCAGAGCAACAAGTCAAGAATGGTGCTAGCAAAGCACTCAAGATCTCTGTGGCCTACCATATGTGGATTTAGACTAATAAGCTGTAGGTTATGATATCTGAATTCAGTCTCCTGTCGCAAATGTGCATCCCACATCTCTTTAACACAGGGACTGCTGGAATTGTCAGCTTTGCTGGTTGAAACTGAAGAACAAAAAATGTTAGACTTTTAACCCATGAACAAGATTCTTCTGACATTTATAAATCTGTTTATGTAGTACCTCAATTACAATAGCTTTATATTTGTAGACCACAGCTATGCATATAGATCTTCATCCTAATTTTAAGGATAAAATACATTATTTTATCATTTTAATTTAGTTTGACTTCCAGGATAATATTTGGATAGGTTATATGTGAAGACAAATATAGAATTACATCTTCTCAGATAATTTTCTGCATTGCCTGATCATGTTCTCAGTGGCTGGCTGACTTCTTCGAACAGGGCCTTTCCGTGCTTAGTCCTGTGATTATGAGCAGACTCCCTCAAAAATTGCCTGCTAAAATTGAATCTGGATGTAAACTCAGATTTGAATGTTTAATGCAGTAAAAACCCTGGAGGTGCTCAGTATTCTCAGCTCCTGTTGTCTCCAGCTTTAACTGTGTACATTCAACACTTCTGGAACCAGGTTGTGGCTTGTCTAACATTTTAGTGTAAATTCAGAAGAGTATGGTTGCATTCTGAACAAAGGTCCATGTTTTGTTTCACTTGATGACTTAGCAAGAACAATGATAATTTGATTCAGTAACAGTTTTCATTGGTTTTCCCTACCTGCTTCAGTGTTGGCAGATGAAGTCCTTGGACTTTCTGTAGTTTCTGACTTCAGGCATGACTTAGTTGAAGTGGTAGTACTTCTTAAAGTAGCAGAGGTTCAGCGAGCAAGACTGGAAATTTTTTGCCTACCTTCAGCTCTCACAACAGGTAAAAATAAAATAATAATCATTGTGATATTTTTCCATGACAAGCATATATTATTGCCTCCCCGTACACAAAATACTAATGATCTTCATCTCTTTCTTCATCTCCTCCATACATTCTCCTGGGACACCATTTCTCATGTGGCTGTCTGTAGAATTACCTTTTTCAGCTGATTCATTTCAGCAGAAGGACAGTGACATGCTGATTGATTGAGGGAAAGGCAATGAAAGAAGAAGAAGAGAGAAGTAATTTACCTGCAGAATCACAAAGCCACCACTAAACTATTATTATTGTTGTTGTTTTGTTGTTGTTACTGTTGTTATTGCTATTATTATTATTATGTGGGTAATGCTCAAAGCCAGCCACAAATAGGCCCCATGCTTGACATCACCCACATACAGAATAGCATATCAGGTGTTACAAAGTAGAATCAATCCCACTAGGCTCTTCAGAGAATTATTATAGGTATATGATAGCTCATCCAAAAAAGGTTAGAGGTTGATACATCTCAAAAAATGATTCCCTGTCTTTCTTATAGGTTCTCTAGATGAAAACACCAAGGAAAAAGCCCACTGTATTAAAAAATATTAACTCGTATCCCAATAAGGAATGCTACAAAGAAACATTCTGTCATATGAGGAACAGATGATGATTAGTGAGAATTAAGAGTGGCCTACTTCCATTCATCTACTGAAAATCTGGCCCAATATATCTGTGGTGTGCATAGTGAGACAACATAGTTAGAGTGCCTATTTGTGATCTGGAAGAAAAATGAGGGGAACCTGTCAGTCTCTCACTAAATTGCGTAACCCACACTAAATTCTCAAAATGCTGTTCATGCTTTGTTTTATATATGCCATCCTCAACTCTGTAACGACTCAGTAATTTGTTTCTGCTGTGCAGTACAAAGCTATAAAATTATAGTATTTTTAAAGTGAGTCCTTTTTTTAAGAAATACTATAAGCAGGAAAAAATGGACCCAGTATGTCATGACTGATCACAGAACTTTTAATTGTGTCTGCACCAAAACTAGTATTCTAGGAACGCATTGATTTGGGGCACTTTTTGGAATCAACTGAGAAATTAATTCAGTCATCATGAAAGAGCTTAAATGCACTAACTTAAGTAAGATGCATTGCAGGCTAATGTTGCACTTAGCATCCTCACCACCCAGGCAGTGCAGGACGGCCTTGGTTGGCAGTGACACCAGTTTTAGGTCTCTTCCATACAGGAATTGCCAGTCAAGCAATACAGTTTGAGATTTCAGTGATGTCTTCAGTTTGTCACATTACGGTAAAAATGTAGCCAGTGTTCAGTGTTACCATCATTCTACTTTTATATCATTTTACTCACATTGTGTGCACATGAATTGCTAGCAAAGCCTTTTGTAGAGAAAACTTGTGTAAAACTGTGAGTAAGTCTAGTTTCAGATTTTCTTGTTATTTATTAGATACAGTTTTTAAAAGACCTTACAATTTATGAAATTTCTAAAAAATAGTTTTCAGTGAGGTTAGTATTTTCTCTAAATGTCCACTAATACTGGGCTTTTTTTGGTGCCCAATTTTGGACATTTAAAATAGAGTCTGATCTTCAAAGTTTCCTGAGTATCTAGAGTTCTTGCATCAGTATTAATTCCAGGTGTCTCTTGAAAATTCAAATTACATAGTCAAAAAGAATAAAGTGCCTTTTGAAGATGTGAACGTAAGTGTTTTATCCAAGGCCACTCAAGGTACGCATGGCTTCATGGCAGAGATAGCTGAACTGGTTCTGGATGAAAGCAATGGTGACATGAATCTCCATGCAAAGTAAGTAGCACTGCTTATGGAATACCCAAAAAGTGAGGTAAATTAGTATATACAAATTTCCACACCACTCTGGTTAAACTGCTTCTAGTAATCATTCAGAGCAAGTTGAGCTATCTCTACTGAGCTTCATCAGTGTGCTATGTGGACACAACCGACAGTGTTAAAGCTAAGTATATTAACTCCCAGTTTCTTTCTTGAAAACCTAGACTATGCACACTCCTTGCTGAGATTGTTTGGCTGTCAATCACAGTTACTTGATAGGTGAAGCACCTGCCTTAGTGGTAGTGATGTCTCTTTCTCCTTCTTTCTTTTTTCAATTTTCTAGATAATGAGAAGTATGTTAATGAACAAGGAATGCTTAAGGCTAGTGCCATTAAAATGGAGCAATATGATCTGGATTATCCTTTGAGCTCAGCAGTCAAATTGAAGGATGATGTCGTGTATGGCTACTGTACCTGTGCACCTTTCATCTGTAAATACCATCTCTCTGAACAGGTAAGTCTCTAAAGCTGTTTTATTCTGAGTGGTGGTGAAGCACCTGCCAACAAATGCTGCAGATAAAGTGAATATATCAGGATATTATATAAAAAGAATCCTCTCTGCACTAAAAAGACATACTCTATCCATAAACATCAACTTTCAGTTCACTACCACCTGCCCAGAAACCTGACAAAAGAAATTATCTCCTTGATCTAATGCAGAGAAAGCCAAAGACTGATTTTTAAATCTTACACAGCTTGCAAATGCTTCACATATAGCTTCTGTACTGGAGCAGTGCTTTTGTGCAGTCTGATGAGTAATCTCAATATCCAGTTATTGAAGGAACTGAGCCAACAGGGCTGCTGGGAGCAGCATATTCCCATGACTATAAGACCTAACTGTAGACCCACCCAAGCCCTGCCTAACAGTGAAGTGGGGGGGTGGGGTGGGGTGGGCTTCAGGAAGCTGCTGTCATTCGCTGCTGATGAACTGGAGTTCTCTGCAGCTCATAGGTCTCCCTCAGTTTAAGAATCAGGTCAAGCAGGAAGGTGAATTCCAAAGGCGAGGGACTTCTTTAAGTCCCATACTTTCTGAGCCAAGAAACTACAGCTCCAAACATATTGAA
Source organism: Dromaius novaehollandiae (assembly GCF_036370855.1). Lineage (NCBI taxonomy): Eukaryota > Metazoa > Chordata > Aves > Casuariiformes > Dromaiidae > Dromaius > Dromaius novaehollandiae. Next base: position 34,994,049 of record NC_088103.1, on the reverse strand, counting down.
TACAAACTCTTTTGAAAAGGCAAGAAAGGAATCAGCAGCATAGCAATGATACTGCCTCCCAAGCTCCGTCATCCAACAACACTTTAAATTGCAATGCATGTGATAGACAATCCACCAACCTATCTTTAGTCTTTGTAAAATGGCATAGCTATTTCCATCATCTCAACTGCTGACTAACATTTTGTTTGGTTGACAGAATATGTTGAAAGACCTATCAGTTTTTTTATCAGAGAAGAGGACTCCTAGCAATCAGCTTGGACCAGGGTTCCTCTGTTTATCACCCAACAGTCGATGGTTGGCATCAGCAGCAGAGGATGGGGTTTTGTTCATCTATCATACTTTTACTATGGTAGGTAGGCATCCAGGCACAGGCTTCATTTGGCTTTCACTGGAAAGAACTGTGACAGCTACTTTCTCTCACTATAAGCTTTTCTTCATTTAAATATAAGGTGTTCCAGCAAAATTTATGCTGAACGTCAACAACCCCAGGGTTATACAGTATGATTGTTTTTACACTGAATGTTTATGTGATCACACATACTACTTACTTTCTTCTCCAGTAAATCTTAGAGAAAATATTTTTACTCTTCTTCTTTGTCTCCTGCAAAATCAATAGGCTAGAAACTTACCCCTCTCAGTAGTCAAAATTGTAAACTCATCAATTCTAGTCTTTTATATACTTCTTAGTGACATTTTGAATAAACCTGTATCTAAAAATAAAGGAGCATAGTTTACAGACATAATCCATTAGAAAAACAGATTTGCTGATATTGCTTCTGTGACTTTTTCAGGATGTACTTGCTCAAAAGCATTGTCACTCATATCAAGGAGGGGGAATCAGATCCATGGTATTTTCACTGGATGGCCAATTCATCCTCGTTAATGGCGTATATGATGGTGCCCTGGTGTGTCTTAAATGGAAGTATGTATAAAGTGTCAGAACAATATTGATGGTGTAAATTCTTGTATCCTGACAGGCTAATTTTTGTTTTTACTTATGATTCTAGACCTCATTTTTATCAAACTCAAATTTGGTAAGGACAAGAACTGGATGGAGTTGGATACTAAGATCTGTCCTCTTATCTTTAGAGGTGGTCTGTCTAGCTCATGAAAAACTTCCCATTTGAACCTCTGAGAAATATGTGAATTTCTTGCATTTGGAATGTGTGCACTGCAAGATATAGGAGTATCTTCCGATAAGTATTACCTATAATGAGCTTCTTATCACTTTCAAATAAACCACCTGGGAAGGACTCTCTGAGTCTACTTGAGTATGGACTTAACCCCATGAGAGCCTGTCTTCACTCAGTTACTGAAAGACAACACAGTTTTTCATGGGAGATCAACTGTGGCTATAGAGAGCTCTAAGCGGACACTGGGAGTAAGAAACACTTGAAACTACAGCTTTTCTGTTGTATAACAAATGTTTTGGCAGATGCAGAGATTAAAGACGCAATATCTGTAACCTGGGTAATCCATCTTTCAGAACCTCTGATTTTGTGGAAACTTCATATAATGTTTCATCCAGTTCTAAAATTCAAACAGTATTGAACCATATGTAGAAATATTGAATAGATATTTGTAAATGGCATAATATAGTGTTACAAAGAATATTTAATACCTCATCCTTTTCCATAATATATAGAAAATACACCAGTTCCCTTTTTTTTACTAGGAGGATAAAGAAAATTGAAGTTAAGGAAGCTGCTTTTCACTGGCGATCTCTTCTTGCTATATTGAACAAGTCCATTTGCAATGAAAATGCTGTTTTAAAATCTATGGCAGAATGGCAGTTTGACCCAGAATCCACATTGGAATCACTCCCAGAAGAGAAATTTGAGGTGTTGTCTTTATTTCTGTAGAAAAAGGTTGATTATTATCCTAAAATTATAGATGATAAAGCCAATCATCAAGGCAAAATCTGATCCTTTAGTAAAAGTGGGAAAAAAACCCTGAGAATAGGCTGACTATGCTTAATTATTGATTTGCCCAATAATGTTATCAAGGAAATGGAATACTTTATGGGAAGATAACATTCACATCTTCAATTTCTTCAGCCACAGAAAACTGCATGTGTTAAAGTCAGGAGTTTCTCCAGCTGTCAAGTTATGTGTCCTTCCCACTGTTATGTTACTGCTATACATTGTGTGTTACTAATTGTATATTTTTTATTGAAATGAAGCAAAACAGTGATTGCAGAGATTAGTACAGATATCCTATTAGAGTCAAAATGCTTTGCATAATAGTGTGGGTTTGCAGGATCAAACCTAGGGACTGATTAGGGAATAACAAACACATTATAACATTCTGTGGAATTCTGTTTTTTATTGTTATTCCTAATGTGAGCTTTTCCATTTGTGATCTTATATTTTATTTCTGTCTCTCTTTTATTCTCTCTAAATACTTGACTTGGATGTTAATATCCTTCATTTCAGGAGGCACCTGAATCTTCCAGTGTAGAACTGACAGAAGAAGACAGAAGCTTCACCAGATTGAATTCAGCCATTACTAGTGAAATGACATGGATAGATCAGAAGATGAAGAAGGTACTTCCATATAACAAGCATTAATCAAGGCCAACATTTTCAACAGTCAGTAGTGATTTGGGGTGTCAAATTATATGCTGTAAATGAGTCTATTTTTTGAAGTTTTTCTGCCCTTTGGGCCTCTTTTAAGGCATTGTGATTCCAGCTTTTGAAGATGCTATCTCAAGACTATAAACACTTCAGGGCAGGCACCCAGCACAGTGGGAGCTCTCAAGGCCAAAAGACCACTTCTATAGAAGCAGTAAACTCAAAATATTTGGCTTACAAATCGGCCTCCTGTAAACTCATAAAGGCCTTTTTCTTTTAAATGTGTCAGAAAGTTGCACAGAAGATCAGTAGCAGAAACCAAGCAAATACTCTTCCTCCCATGGGCTGGAATAACAAATTTTACAGCACTGTTAAATCAATATTCAACAATATGACATTAACTGCAAATACCCTCGTGTTTATTTCAGGTTAAAGCTGAAGTAAGTCTGTTTTGTAACCAAAGATTTTTAAAAGTGCATCAAAAATCTAAGAGTCTATAAGGAGGAGATATCGTACTTTGTGAGCCTAGAAATTGCTATGTTATTGTTAGTATGGATTTTTTTCAGAAGTGAGTTACAGGATTGTAGCAGATTCTTTCTGATATGAGGCAGAGCTCTGAATTTTTTCCAGCTTTGGGGGTTGAATGATAAAATAAAGCAAAAGAATTACCCTGTACAAGGTATTATTGTTTTCTGGGTGGTCTCCAGAATGACCTTCTAAATTATGATGCAGTTTCACAAGTGGCTCAAGTCCATCTAAGACATACTGCCACTCAAAGTGGCATTGTCTCCATCCCTCTCCCAGATGTGTATTCCTGCTTCTGCTTTGATGCTGGAGCTAGTGATTTGGTGCCTACACTGGGATTTTTTGGCAAGTCCTTGTGACTGTACACCCACATGAATACCACCAGAGTATTAGTGTCAGCCAGGGAATGGTGATGAGAAGCAAAGGTTGAACAGCAACAGTGTGATCCTAGGTTGATTTAAGGTGCTAACTAATCTCCTGAGAGACTTGCATCAGACCTTTAGAGGATGGATTCCATCTGATAACAGAATCATTCTCTGCCATTTCTTTGCCATCAATGCCGTCATCCTGCATGAAGTTGTAAACTTATTTTAGAAAGCAAATTCCAGAGATGCAGAGCAATTGTAAAATTTTCCCTAAGAGATTAATCTGCAATGCTGTAGCAGCAAAGAAAAATTTCACTGCTTCCAGAATGAGTACCAGACATTAATTTACTTGAAACTTGAATTATCCCTCTGGAAATGTTTAGTGACAATGAAAAATCTAAGAAATATGTGACACTTGACAAATTCTGGAAGTAGGTTTTATCCAGTTCAATGTGTCTGTAATTATTTCACTTGTAAGTACTTCTTTCTTTCATATTTTCTTTCCTTTAAGCTGTACTGCTGTACACCAGTTTACAATCTGACCTGGTTATACAATCTATTCTCTTTTGAGCAATTCTGAGGATCATACCTCTAAGTTAGGACTATATCTGTTTCAGTTAATAATCCCTTTGGAGTTTGTTTTCCATACCAATAATGTTCCTTTAGATTATTTCAGTCTTTTTTCTCTTCTTGTGTATTTTTGTCTTTCAACAATGTATTTGTTGTATGTCAGGTCATTAGAGAAGAGACTCAGAAGTTTGCTAACCAGAAGAAAGAGCTGAAAATGGGAATTAAAAAGCTGCGTAAAAATGTGAGTTTCTTACAGGAATAATGGCTCAGCTTGACAGTTTTGTTTACAAGAACACTTCCTTCATAGTTACCAGCTCCAGGGCTCTGTTAGACTTTTATCACAAACTCTGAGCAGGCAATAATAAAGAGATATGCTCCTTCAGGGACTATACTCTGAACCTGTCAAGAACTATTGTCTGGTACCCAGTTTCCCTTGCTCCAAAAGAAATATTTCATACCATCCGTATACTTTGAGTAGTCTATCCTCTCAGCAGGCTAGTTTCTGTCTGTCTACCAACCTTCCATTATAAAAACTGCTATCCTCTCTTCTTACTCCTTCCTCCCGCTTCCTCCCATAGAAATTGCCATCTGCAAGAGGATAAGGCAGTGCCTTATTAACCAGACATTAGGCTAAGTCACATAGATTTGTGTGCATTCCACACAATCCTTTTGTTCTATTTGCCTTCTCTGGGCTGTGATGCATTAGGCCCTGCAAACAGCAATGCCTTGAAATGCACAAACATAAATACACTTGCAAACACAGACCTAATCTGTTAGTGCCCATCTGAAGTACGTGCCTCTCTTTATCTCTTATGGAAGCCCATGGCAGTTTGACATACTACAAATTCAGCATCTGGCAAGCTTGGCCCTAAAGTGATCATCCCAGTGATTTAAGCTGCACATGAAGTCAAAAGCTTCATTAAAATTCAGTGTTGAATTTGGACAGTAGCTAATATTTTAATACAGAATTAAATCTCATCACAGGTGAGCATGCAATGTATCAAAAGTTAAGAAATCTGGGGGTTTAGCTATGTCAGTAGCATATTTTGTGACCTTGGTCAAGCCACTTCACTATTATGTGAAAGAGTCCACATACAGAATATAGAAAATGCTACTAATAATTCAGGTCGGGTAGCTGGTGAAAGAGTTTAATTTTTATAAGATAATTTTGGGTGATTTCCTGTATTACTTCTTTATAAATATCTGCTGCTTTCTTTGGAAAGTCTTTGGAAAGCTTTGCGCTCGTTTAAAAGATGTTCTGGTTCTGTGAACTACAACTGCTGTGTACAAGTTCAAAAACAATTTAATTAAGTGCTTAGAATCAGAAGATTAAGAATTGTATTCTATAGATTCTTAGAAAGTATCCATAACTTCGCATATTACATCCAAATCAACTTTAAGACAAAGGTGAAATATATTCACATATTACTCTCCCTCATTAGCTACAGGCAGCCTATCTTACTCTGTACCATGAAGCAGTTAAAAATTAAGGCAATTAAAATCATTTTCTCTGCTGTCAAGTTCTACAGTGTTAGAAGTAGCATTTCCTCTGTTGACATTCACATTAATTTTTGTTCCTTATACTTATTTAAAAAAAAAAAAAACAGATTCAGAGAATGATGCATGAGAATGAACAGATGCCAGACATTGAGAAACTGGAGCAGCAGGAGTTCAACCTGGACATTGAAGAGCAGGAAAGATTGCAAGCAGAGGCTGAACAAGAAGTGGCCAGGGTACGATAGAATTGGAGAGAATATTTTAAAACTAGCAGGGGAGAGGAGAAAAAATGAGTGAAGAACAGAGGGGATGGTCCCAAAATTGCTGCTTGTTACTGAGAAGCAGGAAATGTCTCCATGTTTTTCTGACCAAATTTATATAAAATAACTCCATCTCCTGTTCCATTGTGTTCTCTGGAATATTTTTTTATATTGATCCTTGTATGTACACCTATTGTAGAACATGTTGTGCCTCCAGGAGGCACTGAGAGAAGCTCATGTGGGCAGCAATCTCCTAATTTTTTTGGTTACTCTCAAAGGATTTATATGCCAGTTTACTGAATATGAACAATGAGCTGCTGCTACACCTCAGAAACATATGGGTCTTTCTGTAGACAGGCAGGTTCAGGAGCAGATAAAATTTGAATTTTTAGGTTCTTCTTTGAATAGAAAGACCAAAAAAAAGTTGTCAATATGTCTGACAGTATACCTACATGGACTGAAAAGAATCAGCAGAGTTCTAAGAATTCTTAGAAAATGAAGTGTGAGTGTTTATCACTTACCAGAATGGACAGTGTAAGAGGACAAAAGAAGGAAGGTTAGTGAAATAGTATGTTTTTGTAAGAATGCCTTCCAATATTTACTTTCGTGGGAATACAGCATAATAAGACTGAACTCTTGACTGTACCAGAGACTTTGAGGTGTGCATACAAAGTATTCTAAGTCACTTTTTGAAGTAGGCAAAGCTGTCGATACAGACATTGCCGATTGGAATATGATCTGTGCCAGAAACTCTAGATTCTAATCCAGCTCTGACACTGTGGCCTTGGGCACATTGCTTAAGCTCTGTGACTGTCTTCCTCTCATATAAAATAATGCCTTTTAACACTGTGAGATATATTTTGGAGAAGAGAGATGCAATAGTCTAAAATGGTGAAATACTGCAATTCTTCATTTCATCTGTTAAGTTTATCTGAATAACTCAGTACAAGCTGCCTGTTCTGCAACACATCCTCTTATTATTTTCTTTTCTTTGTCTTGAAAGTTGAGGAAGGAGATTGATATGGAGAATTTAGCCAACTGCTATTTGCAGGATGTTATCAAACGTGAGTGCTGGGATTCCATGTGTGTAAAAGGACGTGCAGTTAAGGTAACCTCCGCTTTCTACCTAATTTTCTGCAGTAGTTTATTAAGGTACAATGACAAAACAAATAGAAGCATAACACATTTCTCATTTGCTTCCCAGGCTCATGCAAATCTTTCATTTTGTTAATTTTGTTTGAGCCTTGGTAACTGTACCTTCTGAGTTGGATAAGGGTGTTGACAGGCAAACAAGCAATTCTTTTATTCCATGTTCTCAGAGAATATCTTAATGTAGTTTTGTAAATATTATCTTTCTTCTTTTCCGTACAGTCTGTATGATTCCTGCTACACAGAGCATAAAGGCAAGACTGATTCATGGTTTTGCCTATTTTAAATAGAGGGACATTAGTCAAACTGATGATACTGGATTATCTTAAGGATGGTAAAAGACAAGTCATTTTACACAGATCTAATTCTGGTAAAATTCCCTGGATGAAGAGGTCATATCTGTAGATTATTTAAAAAAAAAAAGACAAAAGCAAACTTTTAAGCAACTATGTTATGCTTTTTGCCTTACTGCTATATTTTTACTATATTGATTTTTACTATATTGCCTGTATTGATTACGCCTCAATTTTATTCCAAATTTTAACAAGTCATTATAACTCTTTAGCCTTCAGATATTGAACAAAAAAATTGATAGATGTTTTATGAAGAACTTTTTACTGTGGGTTTTTTTTTTTCATCTGAAAAGTGTTTTCATATAGCCTGTGAAGTGAAGAATTATCCTCTGAAGAAACGTAGTGAAGTAGAGCTGGAAACTTTGGAGAAAGTTCTCCAGTTAAAGAAGATTGAGGCAGTTGATCTTAAGGTACAATCTCTTTGAAATACTGCAGAAAGGCATTTCAGACCAGGATGTTCTGAAAAGACACCTTAGCCCTGCTTTACAGAGATATCTATCTCAGCTCCAGTTTCTTGCTATAAAAGTTGTCCCAATAAAAATTAAAAAGATAAATGAAGATGAAACAGTGTGTTTGTAGTCAGTACAGATACATCAGTATTACAGAATCACAGAATAACTGGGGTTGAAAGGAAACTCTGGAGATTGTTTAGTCCAGCACCCTGCTCAAAGCAGGGTCAGCTAGAGCTGATTGCTCAGGATGAAGACTCCACAGCCTCTCTGGGCAAATTTGTTCCAGTGTTCAATCAGCCTCATAGTAAAGTTTTTTCTTACATTTAAGTTGGATTTCCCCTATTTCAATTTGTACCTATTGCCTTGTCTTTTCACTGTGCACCACTGAGAAAAGTCTGGTTCCATCTTCTTTACTCCCCTTTCCCCCTCGGGTATTTATACACATTGATGAGATCCCCCTGAGCCTTCTCTTCTTGAGGTTAAACAATCCCAGCTCTCTCAGCCTCTTCTTGTATGTCAGATGCTCCAAACCCTTAATCATCTTAGTGGCCTTTCCCTGGATTTGCTGTAGTATGTCCATATCTTTTTTGTGCTGGAGAGCCTGAAGCTGGACACAGTATTCCAGATGTGGTCATTTTGACTTGTATTATTTTGATCACTGAACAAGCCTTAATTGCAGAATTTAACCTCTAGAACTGATGGCTCCAAGGAATCTTGTCAGCAGAAAAACTTGGGGATTATTTTATTGACATGACACTGGATCATTTATATAATTAACACTGTTACCATGTTTGTGATATTCAGGTTCGAAAGGAAATTGTTGAGATGGAGCCTGAGACTGTATTACCTCAGGAGGAAGAAGAGATGGAGGAAGAAGAAGTAGTGGCTGATGATAGTGCATCTTACTGCCTGGTTGGAAGTTTGAGCTCTCAGTACGGTGGAGACACATCTATTTTATACCACCAGTTTGACTTGCACACCAGGGAGCAGAAGGTCAATCAAATAGTATTACTGCAGGTGACCTCTTCTTAAATTTGTATTACTGCAGTGACACTGTCATATCCATTGGTTCTTGCACCGTTCACAGCCACTGTTAGGTTCTGGGCATACCAATACTGCGCAGTGGAGTGTTGCACAGGTCTCTGAGTTACTGAGATCAAAGCTGATAAATGCATATGGTGCAGTATAGCACCATGTGGACTTGCCAGCTCAGGTCTAGGAGAAGAACATTTTTATCAACTGGTTGTTTCCAGACATAAGAAGCCTTGTGGCTACCTAGTTTGAGGGTATCTGTATTTGCCCACTGGTGCTTCAGTTTAGGAGTCTGTATACACAAAACTAGCTTGTGCATCTCTGCATGCCCTGTGGAGTTACCTCATACCATTTCCTTTCTCTCCAGTCTTACCATACCTTCATTTACAGCCTTCAGTGTTTCTGTTATTTATTATTCATTACCATCAGACTCTCTTACTTCTCTTACCCTGGCCAGTTTATTTAAGTAGTAAACATGTTACAGAACAGGCTTCTTGCAATGATGATCTGCAAGGGTGGAACTGGTTAAACTGCTGTAAGCATTGCCTCCTCAGAGCTCTTTAAGGCTGTAAATGGTAGCAGAGTTCAATTATTATGTTTTTGTAATACATAAAATCAGCAGATACACTGGTTTTTGAAGTAGATGGGGAATAAACCCAAGGAGCACTTATCTCATAGATGTAAGCTTGGATGCAGCAAGATCTTTCTTCTGTGGGGCTTTAAAGATGTATATTATCTTTCTTGAGTATAGAGGTCCTTCAGTGTTGTTGGCTAGCTATCAGCAAGCTCACTGCTTTGGCAAACAGGTAATCATCTAAAAATACGAACCTTAATAGTAGAACTGAAATCTTAATCATGTTTCATTTTAGTAAATGGACACATGGTGTCTATAGGAGAAACACATGCTTTTCTTTCTTAATATTCTGCTTTTCTTTGATGAGATCACTTAGACTACAAAAAGAATTTATCCACTAAGAATACATGCTTTACCATGAAACCATGGTAAAGTCTCAGTTCTTTTCAAACAGTTAGATTCCAGTGTTTATTAATTCATTGGCACATTTTACTTATATATTGTCAGATAGAAAATCACATTAAAAGCATATCAAAGCTGCAGATTGCAGCACTCAAAAAAATCAGGAAAGAATGTCCTTAACTCTGCTCCCTTTGCATCTGTGTTTTGTGATTTCTAGAATTATAGGTTACAGGCATTTTTTTTCTTTGGAGCACCTTCTTCCTTTAGCCAACACCTGCAAAAAACAACAATAAAAGGCAGCCTAAGTTTTATCTAGTTTTGGCAACACTATGACTTTTCAGAATGTCTTTGTCAGATGGCAAATAGGTAGCAGAGAAGGAAAAGAAATTTCTAGGAAATGAAAAGAAAGAATGGATTATCTGCTCATCTACATTTAACATTAATACATTAAGCAGAGCTGTAACTCTGCCCCTATGACTATCACAAAGAGGTTTGTTTACTAGTTTCTCTTCCTATCACACATATAAATACACACATCTGTGTTTCTCCTGATGAGTTGAGGAGTGGTATGTAATTGTGGATGGATGTGATCTGTGCAGCATTGCCGTTTCCTCTTATGGCATTTCAGGACATCATTTACAAAGTGAAAACTGCTTTTAATAAGGAATTTGACACAGTTGCACAACAGAAGGAGCATGAGATAGCACGAGTGAAAGAAAGAAACCTGAGGATCCGAGAAATCATGGCACAGCTTGGCGTCGAAGAGGAAATATGGGAGCCAGCTCTGACAGATGATGAAATACCAGAGCGTGCACTCATTGTCCAGGATTCAGAGGTGTCTGAAAAACAAATCTGTCTCTTTCACCCACACAAAGATAGTTCTCTGATTCTCCTCATTTCAAGTCATTGTGTCAGTAGCGAAAAGCCTGAAAACAGATGTGTCTGTGCACTTAAAATCATATGTCTGGCTCTTTTGCTTCCCTTCCCTTTTTAGGTAGAAAGCTGAAATGAAGGAAATCTGTATAAATCTTAATTCATTGCTGTTAAAAGTTTGTAGTTGTTTGCAGACTAGGTAGAAATTCCCCCCTCCCTGATAATACAGTTCAAACCAGGCTTGGAGGGATCACTTCTATAGATGAGAGTTTCTCTGTTTATTCAGTCTTTGAGTACCATTTTGGAACTAGGTATCCAGGTATCAAAGCATACTTAATATTGTACTTCTAAATTCAATTGATAGTCTATAAATAAACACCATATTTCTGATACAAAATATTCTATTGAGCTTATCTGCTCTTTTGTTCTCTCTCCCCCCTATTTTGTCTTCTTGCCCACCAGGCCATGTTATTCCACTACCAGAAAACCCATAGATATAATGAACAAAACATGACTAACATCAGAAAAAATATAAGAAGGTTATATTTTAGCATTTTTGAATATAGCTTTTGGAGCTGTTCTAAAGAACAGTTTTCTTCTTGAGGATTATCAAAGACCAGAGAGAGAGAAAAAGGACAGTTTATATTACATTGTTTTTCCAAATGTTCTTAGTCCATGTGTGAATATGTTTGAAGAAAAGAAACCTGATATGAACCCATTTTCTCTCTTCAGATTAAAGTTGAAAAGTACTTGACTCCGCAGGAGAAAGCAAAAGCAGAAATGCTGGCTAAGCTTGAAATGGAAAGACGTCTTGCTGCTCTGGTACTTGAAATAGTATCATTTCTACTGAACAGGCCATTGTCACTGGTGTGGCTTTATATAATTAATGCTGTACTGGAATATTCCAGTAATGTAGTAATATTGTAGAATAACTGTAATGATGGTAAGTAATAATGACTTTAAGTCATGATGATGAAAGTAAGTGTGCCTTTTCCATTATCCTTTACAGTCAGAACGATATAGATTAGCTGGAGGAAGAAAATATTTAGTGTAGGCAAGCAATTTCTAAAAATATGCTCAATGCCAATTAAAAACACGATATTGTGAGACTAGGGACTAGATACATTTCTGAACATGTGCTACTGCTTGGTCAAAAGTTTTGAGCTTGATATGAGTTTGTTGAATGAGTTTCTTTGACCTCTCTTCGTCGCGGATCAGACTAGATGATCATAATGTTCTCCTCTGGCTTTAAAAACTGTGTGTCTGTGAAAGTTCCAAGACAGCTCTGGCCCCCAAAAGAGATTCATGATAAGGCAGTGATGCTACAGTTTCCTTCACCCAAACCTGCCAGCTGGCCAGGAATAGTCTGTGCCTATGTATTCCTTTCAAAACTGCCAGAATGCCAGCTGTAGTAAGTTATTTGGTATATGAGCTTCTGTCTATCAGAAAAAACTCTCAGACTTTTAGCTTATTTCACATGCATTGCCAAAGAGCATTAATCTGCTGGTGACACACAGTAGAGTTTTATCAGTGATCTAGAAGTGAAACTGCTCCTTTATCATGCCTGAAACTTCCAATTACTGCACTTCCTTTTGCATCCTACAGTATTTTTTGTTGTCTTTCCTAGGACAATGAAAGACTGCGTGCCCTTAATGACATGATGGGTGGAGTGCTAGAAGTCAAAAAGGAAGACATCTTGAAAATTGTAAGCTGTGTTTCTGCCATATCATTTAGGTAGCTTGTGGTGCTTTTAAGGATATGTGAATTAGAAATAGCAAATATTTGCAACTAAAGTTAAGTGCCCATCAACACCTGTACCTATCACAGTGGAATAATGTAGGGACCTAATTTAGTATTACCACTATGACTGTTTTGTGAAGGAAGGGGTTTATTACTCATGGCTTTGATGTTAGAGAAAAATACTGTGTTCCATTTAACTCAACAATGAAAATAGTACAGTAGTAGAGGAAAGAGTACAAAATACTTACATTTTACAAAATCCAATAGTGAATTCCTGTAAGCAAGTGAAAGAGAACTTGACTGTATATATATCCAAACTACTGGTGCAAGGAACAGACCAGAGAAACAGGATATATATGTTCCTTAGACTTAAGACTTCTACCTTACCTACCACTAAGAAATACCTTTCATTAAATTTTATGCATGCTGTAGTTTGTTAGCATGCTGACGGAGATTTAATATTGCTTTTGAAGCATATTCTTCTTTAATATCTCCAGGATATTCCTCCACCTCCTTTTATATCCAAGCCTGAATCTGCCTGGAATGAAGAAGAAAAGAAAATATTCAGAGAATATGAGAAAAAAGTCGAGGAACTGAATGAAGAAAAAGAAAAGCATAGAAGGGTAAATTAAAAAGAGAAAAGGAGTGGTTTTCTTCACCATCCTCATGGCCAAAGTTTCGGGTTTGCTCAGGATCTAATTGTAAAAATAAATGCCAATAAATAGAAGAAATGAAGAACAAATGAAGAAAGTTGATGTGGAATAGTATATGTCCTAGCTTAAACAGTAGAAAAAGCAATCTCTACTTACAATAATTAGTATGTGCCAAACCTTGTGGCATCTGACAAAAGATTACTTTCCTTCATAAATGTACCACTATTCCTAAAATGGTTTTTCAGGTTCCATTCCCACTGTTGCTGATGCCATACACATATAGTACCACAATGGTTATTCTTCTAAGTGGTATTTGGTCAGCAAAACTTGGTAGCCTGGCAACATTCTCCTTCCAAACAAGTAATTGCTGGGATCTTTTGGCTAAAGGATCTTTCTCTTACAAATTTAGCCTTAATACTTTTCCAGTGGAGTAGCTAATTGATGATAGAAATGAATAGCTTCATTCTCAGGGACAACCCTCACCACTGTTAGGACAGATTTAAAGAAATGTGGGTCCTGCTTTCTGTTTTATCACAGTCATCAAAATAATGTCTTCCAGAATGTAGCTGTTGTTTTGATTGTACAAAACCTGGAATCTTAGTGTTTCTGACATGGCTCTTCAGTAGTGCTAACAGGAGTAGAAACTAGTCTTTCAATAAAAGTGCATAAATAAGTTAGACTCCTTAGTTGCAATGAAAGCTGGGGGTAAAAACATTCTCTTTAATCTCCCTGAAAATCAAAACAATTACAAAATGATAGTCATGCCTTAAAGATTGATTTAAAAAATACATTTGGGTCTAATACCCAGATCCTGTTAATTTCAAAAGGGACCAGTGTCATTTGGATTACCTTCTCCTTGAGCCCTTTGGTTAATCTGACCCTTTAATTGTTCAAACCAATCCAACACAAAATTTTATTCTCTTAAACCCTGGGTCTTCATTTGCACAACAGTGATTATGCTATATATTTGGCTTCTGAAGGGGAACAGGTTTCACCTAATTCTGTAAACAAGGTAGGTTCTATTTTCTTTTATTTGTGTCTACAATATTAATGAATATTACATGGCTCTGGAGTGGGGCAGGACTATAAAAACTTAAGGAAAAAAAAAAGTTTGCATTGGGGGGTTACAGTTCCACACTGTGCATTCTCCAGCATTCCGCAATATACTGTGCCGGAGCTTGTTTCTTTCTCCAGATGTAACAGTGCTCCTCTTGTCCTTGTCTTCTCCAGGCACTGGAAGCTGAATTGAAGAAACTTCAAGCTTCCATCCAGGAAACGACACAATGTTTTGATAAGACTATGTGCAAGCTCTTTGAAAGGAAAGTGAATTCTGAGATGGTCATCTATCAGGTATGGCAGAGAACTTTAATTTTTCATCTCTACCTCTGTGCCGCAGGAATGTTAACTTTTTTTTTTTAAACAATCTTTCCACAGGAAGAACTCAAAATAATCAATATCCTTTATTCTTTGCTGTTGGATGAAGAATTGGATACTAGAGAAGCTGCACTTCATCATTTCCTTAAGAAGAAGCGGAAGGAGAAAGTAAGTTATTGTTTGGAATGTTTCTGTGTGGCAGACCTGCTACTGGACCTCTACAGATCGCCATGTTTGGAGCTGCAAGCAGCCGTTTGTATGTGAGCTACAAGGAGAGGTTCCAAAATAGACACCGAACCCCTACCACTATATAGGTTAGACTACTTTTGAAGTTATCTGAGGCCAAGTGTATACCAGCTTACATTTTTCGAAATATGTAATTTTTAGAGTTTTTACAAATGTCCTCATTGGTACATTTTTTGGTCCATGCAAATTGTCAAAGCTGATCTCCCCAGCAGAGTACAATCATTTGACGGCCTTGATAAAACAGATGAGTTTAGTATGTTGATATGTAGCAGATTTATGTCATGCCAACAGGGAAATTGCATTCTGGAATTGAGAACCTTCCACTGAACATAATTTGAGGATTTTTGATTGATCTTACCTTTGATGACCTGAAAGGAAAAAGGAAATTGTTATGCAAGTGAAAACAAGTATGAACATAGGTCCATACATTCAAAATTTAAAAAAGAAAACTTAGAAGCATTGGTGTAAGTTGTGTTTTATAACAGACTTTCTTAAGCAGTGGAATACTTGAATTTTATACCTGCTCACCTTTAAGCAGTACCCACAGGTAACCCCCCTTGGAGAAGGTATTGTATTGTTAATAAATATAGCTCAAAAGGTTTTCTCTAGAACTAAGAGATTGTTGGCTTCATCAGTATATACAAATAGCCATCAAGTGCTTCTACTGACTGAGTTTTGTTCTTGAAATCCTCTGGTTTTGCTACAGGTAAAGTCTACAAAAACAATCCAGTGTACAAACAGGAAAATTGATGCTTACATAGACACCTATGAAAATGCAATTGCTGAAGATAAGGTGAGACTCTAGACAAATCCAAGCAGATTCAGATATATAAAAAGTTCGTGCTGCCTCTTGATCATGAGAAGAACATACTTCATTTTAAGCATGGGGATGGGTTCTGTTTAACTTGCTGATCACTGAAGTTAAGCAGCAAAGGAGAGCATGTGCATATGAGTTACACATCGAGGTCTTCATAATCTCTTGGGAGCCAGGGGGGCTGTCTTCACAGAGAATCTTAGTGTGACAAAACTTCTGCATTTAACTTCTGCAGTTGTGCGCTCAGCCTTGACTCTTCCTTAGCATTAAAGAAAAAATTTGACAGTGAAAAAAAGTGTAACCTGTCATGTCTGAGAGCAAGAATATATGAAATAGCCAAGATTCCCTGAATGGAGTGCTTGGAAGCACCATGTTCTGTGTTTCTAAGAAACGGGAAGGATATTGCTTTTTTTTTTTTTTTTTTTTTTTTTTAATAACATTGTAATGACAAGAAGGCTGTTCGTTTCACTCCTAGATGTTGGAATCTGATTTTAGAAAGGATTTTGCTGACGTTCCTGCATATATCCTTGATCGGCTTTTCAAACTTTATAGACGTCGACCAAGGTAAGACGCCATCTGATTCCATCTGTTTAAATAGTAGTGTTTCTTGTGTTTCAAGAATGAAAACACTTTATTTCAGTTATCTAAAATATCTTGATAATCAATAGACTGACTGCTTTCCTAATTTTTATATGGATGGTTGACAATAGTTGATGATTTCCCATCATACACTTATATTTGATCACTTACATTTCCTCATTCACCCTGCACAATCTATTTTAAATGCAATCTAAATAATGAACAGTTCTCAAAAACATGTATTTTTATTTTGTAATATCTAGTCTTACCTAGTTGCTCTTTGCAAGACATTGAGAGTATGAAATGTTGTTAGTTCTACATAAGCTTGTTTTATGTAAGAGAAAATAAAGACAAATGTAAATATTGTATATACTATGTACATTAGGACCCAGAAGATGAAAATGCTCCCTGACACTTCTAGCCCATATGGGGATCATTCAGGCTCAGCCGAAGATTACAAAGAAGCACTCACCCTTTTAATGAAAGCCATGGATGAATTGGATAAACCTGAACATATGCCTAACGGCTTAGATCCATCTTTATGGGACCGTTTTTGTCTAGCTAGACGAAACAAAATGGAGAGTGAGCAGCTAGTATGTAAAATGCTTTATTTTGCCACTATACTTTTTGATATTTTCAGGTCTTAACCTTCTGTGGGATTTAAGTGTAGGGTTGGGTGAGTGGTGAAATGGCAATGCAGCATACATAAGGTGTATTTGAGTCTATGTTACTCCTGGCCACCTTTTGTTCAACTCAAAATAATAGAAATGTCATCAAAGGAAATCAGCTCTAGTTCTCCTCCAGAGGAAACATTACTATATAAATGTGGGAAGATTTGATCAAAATGATTGGGACCTTGGCACGCTTTCAAAATTTTTTTTTCATTTTATTTATCCAAACCAAAAAACTAATAAGGTGTTTGATTTTCAATGCCTGTTGAAGTCTTTATCTCACATTGGCATGCTACATCTGCCCCAATGCATACTCATTTTCTTCTAGAACACCAAGAGCAAGTCTTAATAGAGGGTGTTGCTAGAAAGCTCTATTAAACTACTAGTTTAGTTTAAGAGTGTGAAGGTATAAATCTGAATTATTCAGAGATGTGGATACATTTGATCAAAAGAGAAGGAAATGTGATTTCCCTTCTTGTGAATAAACTATGCATAAATGAATAAATGATTTTTTGAGCAAAGTGCAAGAATTGTAACGTCTATGTCTCGTGCTTTACTAGGACTCTCAAAACATCAGGCAGCCTATTTATACATACATGTCTTCTAAAAAATCTTGTCCTCTCAGTTCTTGAAGAGGCTTGCCTTCACATACTCATGAAGTTGAACAAGTTCAGAATGTCATGATGTTGCTTGCTTAGGTGAAGTGGAAAGCCCTAACACTGGCAGAGATGCAGGCCTTTCTCCAGAGAAGAATGGATGATGATGAGAAGATGAAGTCAGAAATAGGACACATTTTCCAAGAACTCACGTGGTAATTTTGTTTGTTTTCCTATGTTCAGATACATTTTAGTTCACCAACATAGAACCAAGAGTCACATGCAGAATTAGACAGCTGTGTTCTCCACCACTCATATCTAGAATTCTCTCAAAGAGGAAACCTAAGATATTTTTACAGTGAAGTATGATTGCAGCATGTGTGGGAGGGCCCAAACAAATTTTAATTTAGCATCTTGAGTAACAACATCAGTAAGAATGGCAGTGTGATCTTCCATGCAAACTAACTGTCCAAAAAGCCACATCACACAGAATCCTAAGCAGTCTTCAAGGCCATACTTGTTCTGTCTGGCTCAGGTAAACTTTGTTCATGTTGGCCTAAAGAAGCTGCAGTGATCACTCCCAATTCTAATATGTTGCTCAGTCACGAGGCCTGATTTCACAGAGCTCTTTGGACTAGTAATTTTTCTTTTTTTCATGTACATGGCATAATTTGCACATTCATTGTCCTTCAGCAACAAACCCCGGTGTAAATTATACAAGAGAGGTGCTGCCTTGGCATTCCCTCTATTTTCTTTTCAATTATTTTTAAGGCTTTTTGCTCAGTAAGGACACTTTCTTTCAGAACATATGCTACAGTGTGTTAAGAAAACAGAATCCAGTAGTTGAGAACATTATATCTAGAAATAAGTAAGTTGCAAATTTTGAAGTCATTTTGGGAGCAAATAGAAGACAGGCTAAACCTGAAAGAGTAAACCCCACAGGAACATACATCTTATCAGTAATAAACATAAAAGTTTTGAGAATCATAGAAGGATTTATATAAGCATGGTAAAATCACTAAACGCTTTTGGTTTTCTGCCATTTTAGGCTGCGGGAGGAGAAGATGAAACTTCAGTTGAATTTGACTGTCCAATTTTTGCTAAAACAAGGACAGGTGGAATTGGAAAGTACTGAGCTTCCAGATTTCACTGATGCCATTCTTATTAACAAGACTGTTATTGAAGAACTGAATTGCAGTATCATGGTAATTTACATTATCGCAAGGAAATTTAAGGTCTTAAAACAAAGGTGCTTTTTCTCCAGTTTGACATCTAGTTTCAATTCATTACCACACACCAGTAGGCTCAGTTGTAATCTTGAAACTACTAAGAATTCTGTAGTGTCTCTTATTATAATATAAAGATTGCAGTACAAACTGCTTTCTTGATGTTTGATCAATACAATTCAGATCAATGAAATAGCAACAGTTTTTAGACACACCATCACTTACACACATGCTGTAAGTAGAGAATGCCAATATCCCGGACACCAGTCCTAGGATTCCCTCAAGGCAAACATATAGTCATGTTAGGAAACAAGTGACCAATCACTTATAGTAAGATTTAAAAAATTAATACAGCTTTTTGTATAATGTGAAATTTGTCATCATACTTAATATACTTAGTTTTTCATAGTCTCATTAAAGGTTATTTTCTTAGGCATTTTAGCTGCACAAAAAATTGCTTTTTACTGCTACTGCACAAAGGCTTCAGTAACAACTGCAGAATACCTGATACAGAGCAAATTTATATTTTGTGGAGATAAAGTGCCTGAGCATTTTAATAAGATAGGAGGATAGAGAGAGGTTAGTTGTAATTTTCTTCATCTCCTTCTGTGATCCAGGACTGTGGCACAGTGCCTAAAAGGCAACAAAATTCCACAAAAGATAACCATCTGGAGCTAAGTCTGGAAAGAGACTGCAGTATGGCACATTTCCCTTACTAAAATTATGACTTTGGAGACTTGCCCATCCAGTTACAGAAAATTATTCCATATTCCATAAAGTATGTTAATTAAGATTAATCTCTTCTTTCAGGCTGAAGGAGAAAAAAAAGTTGCTAGCATGGTGGAATGTAAAGACTTCTCTAAAGGGATATTTCAGCTGGAATGGGAACACAAGAAAATGAAAATGCAGATAGAAGATCTGAAACAGAAGGCTCAGGATATTCTAACACTACGCATTTCAAAAGATCACCAGCTAGTGAGTTACCTTCTCTAATTTGCCTTTTGACCACAGAAATTTTGCTGCCTATTTTTGTACCATTGTTTATGTCTCTTAATTACGTTTCAATTACAGGGAAACTTGATGTCTGGTAGGTCAAAAATTCAGCTTTCAAACGTAAGTTTTGCTCTTGACATTATTCAGTAATGAAGTTCTTTGGGATGTTCAGGTATAAACAAGAGCAACATTAGCCCTAACTCTTGGCATACCTAAATTGGCACAGAGAGTAAGAAATCAGGATTTTACAGCCCCAAGGAACTGATTTTTAAATCAAGCACCATAACCTTTTTAAGTGAAAGGTCTGAAGTGCCCCCATCTGCTGTATCATAGAAATACCATAACATTAGCTCAGTAGTCAGTTCCTACCGAAGCCTCATTGAGCTCCACTGCCATTTGTTGGACCACCGGCAGCAGAAAAGCGGAGAATTGTTTGCTTTGCCTGGCAGACGAGAGGCAGCAGCCGGCCCGCCAGTCAGCATACACATCGCTATGAACAAGCCCAGCTGGCAGGCCAAAAAACATAGGTAAAGGCTGTGGGAGAGAGCCAAGGGATATTGCAGGGAGAAGGGGGAAGGAAGAGGAGAGGTTGTAGGGGAAGCCTCAGGGTATTGCAGATTGGGATATAGGCTGCCAGGAAGGCTGGGCTCTGTGGTGATGAGGTGGAGGAAATAGGAGTTTGGAGTGGGAGATGTCTGGTTGTGAGGAAGCGGGAATACTTTGGTGAGAAGAGCTGTAGAGCACGGGGAGAACAAAGAATGCTGGAGAAGGGAAGCAGGTGAGGATATTGCAATTCAATCAAAACATTAAAAAAAAAAGGGGGGGGGGGGCTTTGCTGAGGCGCTGTTAGTTCTCCTGTTCTCTGAACTGCTTGTTTACTTCTGAATTGCAGCCAGGAGACTTCTGTAACTAACACCAACAAAACAGCTTCCCAGAGAGGTTACTGTGCACTGAAAAGTTTCTGCAGCAAATTTATCACCAGGGGGCTGCTGTAATATGTTAGGTGAAACTTCATTTATACTGATGGTGAGAACTGTTGCCCTTCAGATATTGGCGAGACACAGACTTGTCCTTGCCCATAGCAGAGGCATATATGAGTTTACTCAGAATTTGAATGCTCTGAGGGGCTTGACTTTATTCTTTGAGCAAGATTGTGGTATCAGTGGGAAAAGCAAGGCAACAGAGACAGAAACAATAGGAGTAGAAAGATGGCCCAGATAAATGCCTGAGGGCAAGGACCTGAGAAGGCCTGGAAAGAGAGGGCCATTAGTGAAATAGTGATGAAAAGCAGTTTAGTGCTGTAGGAAAGGAGCCTGCTGAGTCTTTCCTGTTTCAGGAAAACAGGAAAGACTGACTCCATCCTGTTTCTCCTCTTTTAACTGGAACAGTCCACAAAATTTCACATTTTTGGCTGTCAGTTTAGTGTGATGATGTTCCAGAAAGTGGAATCACATCAATCTTTAATAAATCTTTAATAAATTCTCTTAGATCTAGAGAAATTACTATGCAGATATAAGAATAAAAGTAAGAATTATTAGAAAGCCGCTTGACAATGAAATACTCCTTTCCCTAGCCTAAAGACAGACTTTGGCCTCCGTTTGTGCTACATTAGGCTACCTTATAAGAAAAAGTATAGCTTGGGTTTTTTTGATACCTCTATTAATAAACTGGCTTGGTCTTTATTTGCATTCAACACACAGAGAACATTCTTTTTAACGGCTGTTCAGTCTAGTATTCATGCAGCGTCCAAGAGTACCTTTAGAATGTCCCTTTATGATCACTAGCAATGCTTTCCGTTGTGCAGAATTCCAGTTTTCTGAGTTTCATGTACTACGATTGCCTTTACAGAAGGCTAGAACTGTTGAAAACAAACAGGCTTAATCTGGTTTCTTTCTAATTCTTCAGTTCCTAACTGTGCTGAACTATGACAGCCGCATTACCCACCAGGTTTCAATGATGGAGCAGACTCTCAGTGTCATAGATAAGGTAAATCCCAAATGAACAAGCACATTTGAGAAACACACCCTTAGTTTAAATGCATTTCCTCTCCTTCCTTAGCAAAAGGCGTAATTGCAACTGATGTAGTCATACTACCCCTTCAACTAATTCAAGGGCTGCTTGCAGCATAGCCACAACAGCACACGCACATGAATACATATACCCATGTATTTATTCACCTGGCATTCAGCAGTTCAACTTGCTCTGAGTTGTCACAGCAGCACTGTCACTGTCAGTCAGCTAGCCCGTATCTAAAGTCTCTGGAGGCAGTCGTCATACATTGACTGCAGCATAGATAAACCCTGTGGAGATAAATCTACATGCTCTGTTATTGGAATTACATGCTTGCCTTCCTGCGCATCTGAATGCAGATCCGCTTATCACTTCCTACACAGCATTGCCTATATAAGGCATTCTTCCATTTCTAGAGAAGCATTCTTCCACATCTGCACTGCTTCATGCTTTCTCCTCAGAAGCACCAGCAGGTTCATAATATCACACCACCATACGTACAACACAATCTGATTCACTGGCTCCCTCATCTATTTCATCATTCCAATTATAATTGTCCTTGTTCTTAAGAGATTCCACTGGATTTACTCCAGGTTACTCTAGCTGACATAAGCCTCCATTTTCTCCAAGTTCTTCTTCAACGTTTAATATTTACCCTCTCCCTTTACATCCCTTCAGATAGCTTCACTAAAATCAGCACAACAGCCCTTTCTTCCTAGTAGCCAAGAGAGAGTTCTCACCTCACTGATTGCATTGACTTCCTTTCCCCGCTTTGCCTCTTAAGTCTTATCTTTACTATATCCCTCTCCCTGACCCATAACTCTTTGTTCCTTCTTCTCAGCTACTTATATTAGAATGCCATTAAGCATACTTAATACATACTGGAATACAATGTGTGTGAAGGGTGGTATACAACATAAAGCTATAATGCGCTAGTAGTCAAATCAAAATATATAAAAATGATTTGAGCTACAATGTGGTGCAGAAGATGATAGGTTTCCACTGAAGTTTGTCAGAGCACCTTTCATATTATCGCATACATTTGTTTTATTCATTTGGAAATGGACAGCTGCACAAGAAGAATGTGAAGAACTGTCAGAAAATAATTAAAGAGCTGGAGAAGTGCATCAGTTTAAAGAAGCAAGCAAACTACGAGCTCAGCCTGGAGCTGAAAGAAAAACTTGTGTCTGTTTCAGAAAGGAAGCACATCTTTGAGGCAGCTGGTGAGTCACAGTCAGTAACATGCTTTAAGTCATAAACAAAGAACACTGAGAGAACATCGCCGAGGCTGGACAGTCCTGTTCTCCCTCAGCATCAGCCACTGGGCAAGGAATGCATATTTATCACTGTGTGTGCAGTTAGTAGTGCCCTCTTTAACAGAGCAGTTTCAGAGTTTGGTATGCTAGAGATTGTTGCTCTTGTAACCCAAGTTAATTGGCTAAATTACTGAAACTATCTGAGTCAAAGTGCTGAGTTATTAATACCTTTATTGGGCAAAATACCTTCATTCTTTCTCAGAACAGTTCAACTCATTTCTTTCCACACATTCAAGAGAAAAGAGTAAGTAGCATGAAGCTGAAAAGTGCATACACTATTAGGAAAACTATATCGATTTTTTCAACAGTAGAACATTTAGTTAGATTTTCCAAGCAGTGAGTACTTGCTGGAAAGGCAAGGAAACACGTCCAGTGCCTTGTTGAAAATTTTGGTATTCACTACAATAAATACATTAAGTCCAACTGCGAACATTTTTTTTTAAATGCTGGCCTATTTTATTACAGAACTTTGAGTAACCTTGGAGCAGGTCTAATAAAGATATAAACTATGCCTCCTCTACATGTACATGCTAATCATTATATTTTGTTTTATGCAGACACACGGCTTGTTTCTGAAAAGATTGCACGGCAGCGTTACCGAGAGATTTTGAAGCAGAAACAGCTACAGGATGATGTAAGAGAACAGAAAGAACAGTTTAAAGTTCTTCGGGCAGAAGCTGAAAGACTGAGATCAAGAATATTCCCTACTCTTTAAAAACAGAATCCTGGTAGACACGTAACACCATGGTCTTCTCTATGAATAAATCTTGGACAGCTACTTTCTTTCTCAATTTTTCTTTCAGCAAAAGATTTCCTGTAATTTCTTTAGAAAAGAACTTCAGTTCGAGATGCATGTTTGTCTCTTTTGTACACTTCATACCCAATTTTTTCTACATTCTATCTCTGCTCATGAAATGGTTTATAAAAATCAAAACACTAGGAATACATATAGCTCATTACAAAAAAGAAATGGTAAAAGAAATGGTAAAATGGTAGAAGAAGAGGTATATTTGTATATCCAGTAGTTGACAATATGCAATTCTAGGACATTTTGATGTTGAACTACTGCAAGAAAGCCAAGAACTATATCTGCACCTACTGAAATGTCTGTGGTTTTTAATTTTAATTTAAGTAGAATTAAAAACTTCAATAAAAAAATGTTGAGAGGAAATCAGTTATAACCCTCTTGCAAAAAATGTTAGTCTTGAAATACTTAGATAACACAGTGAGCATCTTAGATGCATCTTACACAAGAATAAAAACCACGGTGGGAGGGGAAAGATGTTATTTTAGCTACTTCTTGAGTTTAGGTTCCTGGGTTTTGTATCACAACTATGCCAACCATACATTAAACAAATCACAAGCTACAGGCACAAGAAACACTCTCAATACTACTTTTGCAAACCATACTTCTCCCTTACCCACAGCTCACGTGCCTTAATGGGCAAGATGCACAATTCTGTCAGTGCCATGCAGCTATGCTAAACAAAGACTCAACTATTCTTCCAGACTTGCTTTTAAATCCAAGCATTTTCTTAATGTCGAGCCCTTAAACTGGATCTCTTCAAGTTGCTTTTAACCTCCTGTTAGTTTCTTTCAATTGCTGCTTTCTCCTCACACTTAAGAGATTATTACCAAACTATATATATATATATTTTTAAAAAAACACCAACAGTTTTTCTTTATACCTTTAGTAAAAGTAGACTATTCTCTTTCTCCCTTTATCGGCCTATGATAAAGCAGAGCCACTTCAGGATGGCTTAGAGGAGCTGCTCCCAGCTGCACCCACTGTTCTTACCTGGCCCACAGGATAAGGCAGTTAGCAGTGACCAGGGGATTTGCCAGGAGCTTGCTGCCACGCGCAGCATCGAGCTCTGGCCCAACCCGTGCCAACCTCTGCCCTTCCTCAGGACACAGGAGCAGTGGCAGGGCAAAGCAAGCACCACAGCGCTGGCAAGGAGAGGAGCTGGGTCACAGAGCTGGGGGTTTGGCATGGAGACACAGGACACAACAGGAGAGCAGAAGGGGTGACCACACAGGTGCAGCTTGCTAGGAGGCTGAAGGTATGCTTCTGTGTGAGCATGTGTGCTACACGGTACTGTCCCAAAAGCTGCTGCTGCTTATGACAGCATACGTTACCCACAGCTGCCAGTGGCTGTGGCTGCCACCACTGCTAGAGTCAAAGAAGAACTGGTTTGGGAGGCAGCCTGGCATTCTGACCTATTTGCTACCATCTCCAACCATTTAGCATTGGTATGCAGTTTTTTTACCCTGCCTCTCCAAGATAGCTAGGGAAAAAACAGTCCTCCATAAAATTATCACTATTGGAGCCTGATCTCTAGGTAGCCTGAGTAGGCTTAGGCATCCTTAACAGTTTTATTTCCCTCTTCCATGCTATGTGTCAATTCCTTTTCCCCTTCCATAAATTCATGTCAAATCTAAAATCATTCCATCATGACAGCATTAACAGCTGATAGCTTAGTTTAGCAAAATTCTACACTTCTTAAAAAGAAAAAAGCTGACTTCTGTTGTTACCTCCATACAACACCCCACTACTGCTTTTTCCTTTATCATCTCTAATTGAGGTTTGTAAGGATTGTAATTACATCTCCATTTTTCTTGCATGATTTTTTTCTTCCAACTGCAACTGCCCTAGGAGAAGCAACAGAACTACTAACCAAGGATCTCAGGGGAAGGGAACTGCCCCCTTCAGGAAGGCCCATGATCTTCAGTACTAAGACAACCTTTCTTCTGCATCTTCAGCTAAATACTCAAACTGTGATCAGCAATAAGGGTTGCTCTTCGTTAATTCCTGGTGGACAGTAACAATCAGTATTCCGAAGAGTGGCCTCAAATTTAAGTCTAGTGAGCCACAGAAGTGTTAAATTGTATATGACCTTTGCTGATTTTTCTTTCCATTTTCCTTGAGAAATATGAAATTACTCCCTTATTAAGGAAACAGGAAATGCCACATATACCCAAAAAGTTAAGGTACAATCAACAAGGAATCTGACTGTGTTTAAAACACTACTTGTATCAGGGAGATTTGTAGGGCAGTGGGATGTTTATCAACTGTTACACTAGAAAAATGATAAGGAGGAGAAAAGCAGGCAGAAGCCACTACAATATATACATAAACGAAAGTGACAAAATAAGCAATTTCAAATTAAGATTAAAAAAATTAAAAAAACATTTTAATGAGTATGATAAATGAAACACTAAAGCTTTATTCAGCTTTATTACAGAAAGGCAAGTGACACCATAGCTGAAGCACTCCCATTAGATGAGGCCTGTTTTTCCTACATATTTGAAGAGAGAGAAAGCCTTGGCTCTCACATGAAGCAGCAGAGTAGACATGTTGGCTGCAATTTTCTTCACTCCCATTATTTCAGACTGTGGCAGAATGCTTCAGAGGCATAGTTTCCCAAAATACAACCGTCCAGACCAGTGTCTAGAAATGACTGCATTAGGGCACATTTCCCTCACTAATAGTTAAAGCTATGGAGAACAACTCATTGCAGCTTCAGAACATTAACTATATGCAACTGATTTATCTCTACTTAACTCACAAAATGCACAATTAACTGACTGGCAGCAGCAAAAAATTTGTAAAATGGGGATATGTCTATGAACAAAGAACTGAACACTTCCCCACATGAATTTCAACAGAAATGACAGTAAGCTTGAGCTCATTATTTCAAGACAAGTAAATATGCAAGGACAATCAAAGACTACCCATTAAAATATAACTTGATTTTTTTTTAAACTATTCACTGATCAAGTTCAAGCCAGGTTCTGCAAAACAGTCAATATGAGATAAATCTTTTCCACAAAATAATGCCTTTTACAGTGCCTACCATACCTATGTATATAGCTTTACAAATACCTCATGAGAAAAATCTCCCAAAGCATGAGGTCTGCTAGTCAGAATAACACTTCTTACACAAGGTTTATATTCAGTCTTCTCCAATTATGCACATTTGTAATTGAAAGTTTTGCACTTGTAGATTATGTATCTACAAAGTCTTCTTCTGTTCTGCTGTAGTGCAATAACTTGTCTTCTAATCCAAAATTATCTATCAGCTGAGTGAGACTGACTTTCTTGCCATCTGCAGAAAAGGCTGACTGTAGCTCACATAGCATCAGCTGGGTACTACTTCTCCATTTCACTATCAAAGCCTGCAGTTCAGACAGGTTATTCTGAAATTGAGATAGAAATATATTTCAGCAAATAACACATACTATTAAGACTCTGCATATCTATTTTTATAAAACAATTTAAACTGAGACACAAATAAAATGAAAATCAGTATTGTTGCTTAAATCAAGAAATTCGGATTTCAGTGTCAATTCTACTTCAGAGAATAACTTAGAATACTTTTTCAGAGGTTTCCCTCACCTTAGATCTGTACATCTTGACCAGTTTGAGCCTTCGAAGTAGATCTTCTTTCTCTTGCACTTGTTTCACCAGGCGTACTTTCTCTTCCAGGGACTGTTGGTGACTAAGATTAGTCCCCAGCACACAAGAATGCTCTGTTGATCCACAGGGAGAGTTTTTCTGTAGAGAACTTCCGAAACACTCATGTCTAGAGCAGTTTCTTTCCAGGCTTTCAGGACTATCTTGTACTCTGGAAAAATCTGTATTCTTCTTTGATAGAGAAGCTTCATCAGAAGCAGCACAGTCTTTTTCTTCAGTGTCTATTTTGAGCCGCTTTGCCACTGCAAAACTAGCATTAAATGAACGTCTTGTTTTCCTTAATCTTTCCCTCAGAGCTGCACTCATTGGCTAAAGAAAATGAAAGAACAACAAAAAAAAAGTAGAGGAGAAAGATTGTCCTGGTTTCTCAGAATAATCTCATCTTTCTTTTATATCCTTTTATTATTTACATAGAATACATCACATAAAGGTCACTGTAAAGCCAAACTTCCTAACTGTTGCTGTAGCTTTCACAAACTTGAACGAAGTTAACTTGTTCCTTTCATGTGTGTTTGCACACATAGCTGCAAGATATGGGAATGTTGTGCCTCCAAACTTTCTAGAAGCAAGAGCTGTAATCCTTATAAGACAAACTTACTTGTCAAGTCTTAATGCAGAAGACATATGGCACATTTTAACTTAGTTAATTCTATTTCATTTTGTTCAACTTTCCCTGTAGTTTCAAGTAGATAAGGATTTTTTTTTGTTGTCTCTCCCTCCCCCCTAAACCTTCACTAATAAGCATACAAAAAATGAAATTTTCTTCAGAAAAAAAAAAGAAGGAAAAAAGACAACAAATCTCTATAATCTGTATCTAACATTTTTACTGGTGGAAAAATATTGAAATATGGGAGAGACAGATAGTTTAAGGCACACTTTGAACCTAGCACTATCCAGCATTGGCCTGGTTTTTAGTAATATGGTCACTTTGACAGCATCAACAAAGTGCATGTTAAGACAAACATCAAAGTAGAGCTAGATACTATAGAGGCACAGTGGATTGAGTTCTTCATGCAAAGTGTGTTCCCTATTCAGGGCTAAATAAAAACAAACACGCACATGAAACTGCATAGGAAACTTAAGAAAAGCTGCTCAAGATGTCACAAGCCACAAAAGAGAAGGCTATTAACCATGGTAAGACTTTTAACAAGTCCAAGACTAACTTAATGCTAGACAAACACACAGGAGAGACTATATCAGAATCTTGAAAAAACAACCTAGAGCAAGAGTCAGATGATTGAATTTCTTTGCTCAAGTGCAAGCAGAAGTCACACGCAGTCATTCTGCATACACAGGAACCCAGAAAATGGATTTGAGGAAACTAAAGAGAAAATTGAAAAAGGAGGTTTAAAAAAGAAACCTAAAAAGAAATTACAATATTCGATTTATTAGCAGTTACACAGCATTTTGGGTAAAGAGTTACAATAACAGAAACAAATAAGTTTTCGCACCTGTCTCCCTGAACTAGTGCTCTGTGGAGCTGCTGTCCCAGAATCCTTTGGAGTATTGCACAGAGATGCCAATTTATCAAACCCTGGTTCTTCCATCTTCAGATGAAAAGCAATTTCTGTTAAAAGAAAGATTAAATTATGCGTGGTGCCATTTTTACCTAATTATAATGGCCATGTGGCTGCACAGATGAGTAAAAGGCCCAGATAAGAAATAGTATGGCCTATTTTCTAACTGTTAAGTTCAAAAACACATCTGCTGATGTTTTACAAACATTTCATTTGCTAAACATTTTGGTTTGTGAATAGCTTTACTTGAAGAGGATGAGTGACAGTACTACCAGATATAAAGCATCTTATTATGAATTTTATTATATCTCCCTCATTCATGAAGTGCTACAGAATATATTAAAATAAGAAAAATATTAAAAAAAGCTTATAGTTATTCTTCATTGTAAGCTTTTTTACATCTATAACATTGGTGAGCTCTTTCAAGTGTTAAACATCAACAGGATTTATGAAGCAACTCAGCACACTATAGTATGACTATAAATCTCAAGGTCAGATCCTGCACCATCAAACTTATCAACAAAGAGCTCATTTCAAAGAAACTTTACTTTTGTCTTAACCTGAATGACCCTTACTGTTTGTCTAACTCACAGGAGTAATCCTTACTAAGCCAGGTTGTGAAGGATCACTCCTTCCATTTAGCTGTATCCCGGGTAGAGATAAAAGAATTGCTGGGAGCCATAATATTTTTTATTGTCCATCTACATAAACAACTAATTTTCTTTTTTTTTTAAAAAAAAAAAGGTGCCCAGGTCAGTGAAAATAATCTACTGTTTTATTTGATCCTTTTAGGGAATGCTACTTGAAAAAGTAATTACTCACACAACTGGAATTTTAGATTAAGCCTCCCCAGTTTGTTCAGAAAAGCACTCTAATTAAAATGATAAGTCATACCTCTCAGCATGTATCAACTTTAAATTGATTTGGCAATGTTTAAGCGAGTTTAGCACTTGTGAACATCTTCTAGTGATCAGCACGCAACTGGAAAATTGTCACTTATACCTCCCTATACCTGGAAATTGCAATTAGGGGTTTTGAAATAGAAACCTGTTAAAAATAAAAACCTGTAAACAAGTTGCTGCACAACACCAGACTGGCACAAAGGGGTTCCTCATTAGGGACAGAACAGACCAAAGCTTCAGTATACCAATGCTTTACTAACCTGGCAACTCAGGTCTTCCTGGCTCTGTAACAAGGGCATGAGTCCCCATTTATCTTGCAAGTCAACACTCCCCACAACTGTTCAAAATTCAACATATGGTTTATCATTAAAAAGAAAGACTTTATGTAAGAACAAAAGTGTGATTAATTGGATATCTTGGCAATCTGTGCATTAAAGTGGAAGCCCACAGCACCTGTTAAACATAATGTAAGTCATCACTATTATTTCTCAGTCTGAGCAAGAGGCCTCCAAAAAGCTACATCACACCTATGTAGTATGTCATAAGTATGTAATATATCTCTTACTGCCAAGCAACAAAATAATTTCAAGCCTGAGAGCTAGCTTCAACATTTGCTCAACTCTTTCCAAAAAAAACCTTTAAGTTCTAATGCAGAGTATTTGCCTTCAAACGACCATGAGCACAACCAAGATTTTTCAAGGGCTCACTGTCGCTGTCACTGCAGCTCTCTTTGGAGTAGCATGTTCACAATTCTCCTTTGCACTATTAAAGCCTTCCAAATATCTCAGCCTAAGAATCCTTAATGCTATTTGTCACACAGAAAAAATACTTCTGTCCAACGAGTAAGGAAAACTTGGACTAGAAGCACAAAAGACAATTTTGCACTTCGGTGCTTACTTATTTAGGGCTTTGGACAGTTCCCCGAAGGTAGGTGCCTCAGTTTTCCTGCTTAGGGCTACACTGCATAACAACATTCACTTCATTTATCTTCTCCGATAACAGAGGGCTGCAGTAACGCTCAGTAACAGTCCTGTCTACCCAGTTTTCCACCCCCCGGGGAGGCAGTAAGGCGGCTGGGCAGCCCACAGGCAGGGTCACAGACTCCAGGAGCTCCTGCTGAGGCGACACACCCCCCCTGACACCGAGGAGGGCCCAGAGACAGCGCGGAAGCGGGGCGCAGCCCGCACAGCAGCCCACGCCAGAGGCTGCTCACAGGCTGCAGAGCGGCGGGCGGCGCCGCACCGAGCACAAGACGCGCTCTGACCCCGCCCGGCCCCGCGCGAGGCACCGCAGCCAGCGGCACCGACGCCGCCGGCACCGGCGGGGGGGGCCCGGCATCCCGCCGACCTGGGGGGACCCCCCGAGCCGCCAGCACCTCACCCGCCGCCGCCAACGGCCGCCTCCCCTCAGCACGGCACGCGCCTGCGTACCCATACCCCTCCCAACGGATGCCCGCCGCGAGGCGCTTCAATTTCCCGCTTCCGGGGAAAGGGGGCGGGGCCAGCGGGAACCCGGCAGCGCGCCTGCGCGGGGATGCCCGGCGGGTGGCGCTCCGCGCCCGCAGGCTCTTTTGCGTCTGGCAAAGCGGCGCGGGCGGGCGGGATGAAGTGCGGCCGATGCCGTCGCCGCCGTCAGGAGGATGCCGGGCGGGGCCGGTCTTGCGGAGCCCCAGGCGCAGGGCAACCGTGGGGATCCCCCGCACACGTCCGTTGCAGCGGGCCGTGTGGCGCCAGCCTGCCGTGGCTATGCAGTGTCACGGCCGGGCCTTGCCCAAGGCTCGGCGCCATCCTGGTGGAGGTGGCGCAGCCCGGCCCGGGCCCCTCGGCACTGCTGAGGGGGGCCGCACCGCTGCCCCGAGCCAGCGCCTTCCCCTCAACTGCCGTCGCCTCACGGAGAGGGAAAAGCTGTCCCAGGGGAAGGTGCCGGGAGGAGGACAAGCCATGGGGTTTTGGAGGCCCAAGTGGAACAGCGCTGCCTTGGTTGTAAGGGATGGGGAAAGAACTGGAAAAGAAGAAGTGACTGGAAGAACAGGTGGGATGGCAACAAGGAGCGGCCCCGTGCGGGGGCAGCCCGAGCTGTGGGATCAGAGTGCCCTGGCGCTCAAAGGCACTGCTGAACCTAGCGTAATTCTCCAGTCAGCCTTCTCAGCCAAATCCCCTTCCACGCTGCAGGCCTGCTCTCCCGGTGCAGATGGACATTTCTCTAGACTGATCTGTATAAAAAAATCTTTTCCCAGTATAACTGTGTCAGGACTGAGGAAAACCAGCTGACGTAGCTGTAAGGGCTGTAGTTCCCGGTCTGCCAAGTGCAGATGGATGATGTATCTGTGGTTCCTCCAGCACTGCCCGCAGCTGGACGGCATGATGAGTCCTCCCACAGCTAATACTGATTGCTGTGGATGGAGTATACAGACTTGCAAGTCTCATCAGATCATGCCCTTAATTTGTGTGGCAGAACTGCATTAGTTTCCTGCCTGATTCCTCTCTGCAACCACAGATGAGGATGCTGAATTTATCCTTTGCCTTGCATAACTCCCATGGATACTGAGACAAGATACACTTTTGCTTGGAGAGGTGAGTAAGCACAGAGTGTAGGCATGACAGTATGTTGGTAGTTGCCATGCCTTTGACCAGAAGTATATGTAGATTCAGCCACACTTCAAAGAGAATTTCATAGTGATGATAGCAACCTTTCTCTCTCCCAACTTCTACAGGAAAAAGTATCCAAGCATTCACAGACAATCTATAATAAGTCAATCTGGGAGATCTGGGAAACCTTTGGGCCTTTACATTATTCCCTGGGTATCACTTGACTATCTATGGGTGGCACTGATGTAGAAATAATGTTCTCAGTAGCAAATGGGGGAAACTACATTGTATGACTAGGTTGTTTGATTAGTTATGACATCTAGCAGAAAAACTCCCATGATAGCTCAACTATTGCTTGAAGGAATTCTGAGGCATTTGTTAAACCCCAATGTGACCTACCCCCCCTTTTTTTTAATGCCTGCAGCTAATTTCATGTTACAGATTTTTTTTTAAAAATAGTATGTCAAGAAAGCACTGCTCAGTACAACAGTAAAAGTTTTAATAGAACTCCTACTGCAAATTTACGAGTGAGCTGGATTTCAAATGCACAGGAGCTTTGAGACAGCATGTCTCCAAGTTCAAAACATGTTTCCTTCTGTCTCAATGATGGTTCCTTTTTTAAATTACTCATGCTGTGTTGCACAGACATGCTAACGGTTGAGTTGCACAAGAACAACAGAAAGTTTGAGATTTTAGATCTTTTGCCAGCTGAGACTGCAGGAAGATTTTAGAAGAATGTAACACGTGAAAAAGTAGATACACAGAACAGTCACCCTGTATATTATCATTGTTGTTTTATTGCGGTAACACCCACATGCCCCACCCCAGGTGAGGATTCCAGTGTGCTAAAGACTGTGAATATGGAAAGACAGTTCTGCACATAGGGTTTGTGAGCTTAATGTACTGCACAAAGAGAGGAGAAGAGGAAATATTTTCAGTTGTATTTACCGATGGGTAATCACTGTAGGAAAAGATCCTGTTTCAGGCTGGTATTAAGTGTTTACCTGTGTTCACCAAGTTTGCCTATGTGATTAGTCATGTAAAAACATGTGACTTGCCCAAGATCAGATCTGGCAGGAGGTCCCTGACACAGCTGGGAACTAAACTGTAATCTTTATGAGTTCCTGTCCAGCGCTTTTATTGCAGAAACCCAATAAAGATGAGTATTATGTTATTCAAAACTTTGTGATTGCAAACAGGAGTTGGACTAAAACCATCCTCTCAAAAAGTGCGTATCTGTTCCCTTGAGGAAAAAGAGACTCTTCATGTATTACCAATATTGGCATGTTTATGGCACACTGTGTAAAATTTCTTGTATTGTTTGATTACTTTTTATTCCTTTTGTGACCAGAATAGTTTTGCTTAAGCAAAATAAGAGGGGAAAAAAAAGGTTTATAGGAGATTGCTCACTGGGTGATAGAATTACTGAGATCTATTTGCAGAACATACCCTTTGAACCCATCAGAGAAACTTGTCTCACTGAAGAACAAGGAGGAAAATGTGCGTCCTAGTTTTGTTTTCTGTACACTTCAGTGCTTCTATGGTGACACTTTAATGATTAGATTTTTTTCAGTTTACACCAGTTTAATGGCAGACAGTTTGTCCCAGGATTTGGCTGCAGAAGTGAAAAATACTCTCTACATACGGTCTCTCTCATTAATCTTATACTACCGGAAAAGCACTGGGGTTCAGACATCACCACTGACAGGATGAGATTATATTCTAGTCCTCTGTGGGCGTCATCTGTAGTAGCAAAGCCAGAGTAAGTAGAGGGTAATAATAAAGGGTACTGGCTCTTGGTCTAGAGACTCCAGATTGACCTTTATGTGTTCTGCTCCTTCAGAGCACCAGAAGTGTCATAAAACTTCCATTTAACCACTTGCTAGACAAAAAGGCCAAGGCTTTTCTCACTACACATTGGCAATGAGTAATGGAGGTGTTAGTCAACATACTAAATCTTAAGGCACACATGCATTGTCCCCTTCTCTCATTTTTCTGAAGTCTGTTGATCTTGTTTAAAGCCAAGTGATGCATCCTGACGCATGAAGTACACTCTGCACTGTCTGCATAATCTTTCTTGCCTGAGGCAGGAAGGTGGAGTGTTTTTATGTGCCCAACCACTAACTGCTGGAGGAATTTCTAAAGCACTACCCACTTCAGCATGGGCCTAGGGCTGTGTTTTTGCTGGCTGCAAAGTTCTGAAAAATATTCGTGCCTCAGGAAGTGTTCTGACTTGTTTATAGCGTGTAAATATATCAAAGGAAGGGCTTTATAGTCCACATTCATGGAGTAAAACCAGTTTAGGCTACATCAAAACTTGACCTTGGGAGGTAGAGTCTGCTTTCATAATGGTGCAAATGGCCAATAATTACACTGAAGTCAGTGGAATGACATCAGCGTAAAACTAAAACAAAAGTAAAATTTACCTTTTCTGCTTTGTGCCTGGAGCTTGCTTAGACATTCCCTTATTTTTTACTTCAATTTTCAAAGTCTTGTAAAGAAAAAATGACAATTTATTATAGCCAAGAGGTGCTGCTATTTCCCCTTAAAAATGGTAATGTAAGAGCCAACTAAGATGGACTTCCTAGCTCTCACTGTTGCGTATGAGAATACTGAAGTGGGTGAGGCACTGTGCTAATAACAGGGAAAAATACAAGACTGTCTTTATGTCTGCTTGTGGGATTTTCTCTGATATAGCCATGAAAAAATTACAGAGGTGTTTGAAGTCTTTACAAGACTGGAGCAGACAGAGAAAGGAAACAATAAACATGTACCTTCAGTGTTCCCATCTTGGGTGGAGAACTGATTGATTGTTATTTTAAGAAAATTGAAACCCTTTTAATCTCAGCCCCTTGCTCAAACTAATCTCTGGTCCAGCTTTTGTCATCTGTGATGGTCTGAGCATATTTTTGTGTTAAAAATACTTGGTAGATGTTGTTCTTAAGGAACATGCTACCTTTTGCGCAGTAGTGCTCACTCAAGGAAAATGTGAAATTGGGCTTGCTTTTATGTTCTGGTTAAAAACTCTTACCTCAATTTTTGGAATGGCATTGGAAGGAAATACTTCTTGGAGCAAGTATGGGTGAAATCTAGCTTAGGCTGGGTGTCTTCACTTCCATGATCTTCAAGGTTAATAACTGAGACTCAGGTCACTTACCTGTAGCTACAGAAAGCCATCCAGCTGCAGATCTTACAAAGTAAAAACTTAGAGGTCTTTTCCTAAGGATGAAATGTGCATGTGGTGTTAGGGGAATTTTTCGTCTCTGCATACAGCTGACAATAAAGTCTCCTTTAAGGAGCTGAGATTTGAAAGTGGCCATGCTCTCAGACACTGGCGATGCTAACATTGTAAACCAGGCTCACAGTGTAAATGCTCTTGGTGAGAGCTGGCTCAACACTCTTTCCTGTTTTCCTGGTCACACATTTAGTAACTTAAATGACTTTTTAAGTGTGCTTATTGTCATGGTATGGGAGGTATGTCTGTATATTAAGGTTGCAAACAAAGTCACTTGTCTAATGTTGGCTACCTCTGAAAAATCTGCCAACAATTGTGAACAGGCACAAACACTCTCTAATTTTTTATGTAAAAATTGAAGCAAATCCTGTAGAAGTCAAAAGATGTAGGTACTCACAAACAATAGAAACTCAGTAACAACCTGCTAATCAACCCCAACTCTAAAAATACTCAAATATCAGAAAGGCAATGAGAGTGCCTTCTGTCCCATTTAATTCAGCAACTGAAACATGCAGTGAAACTTTCTGATGTCTCATAGCTTCTCCAGTAAAATATAATGTTTATGCCAGTTACGTCTCATTTCAAAATGGGTATTTCAATGTTTGTAAGCTGCGCTGTTTTTGTTGCAGTTACTTGCAAAGTAATTCCAGTGCAAATTTTCTGTTTATGTTCTTATCTGAAATAATTGTATGATGTTGAGCCCCTTTTTTTAGATAGGTATGCAGAGTTTTACTAATGAGTGATAGACATTGTACTATTTTCTTAAAGCATCAATTGGTTGAAGTGATTATTCTTATATTCTTTTTACTGTTGTTGTGTTGCCTTACTGCAGAAGGGCAGCTGTGTGTTATCTGACCTTTGGACTTAGTCCTTGTGACATTTCAAGTCAATGAGAAAGATCCTGTTGACTTGAAAAGGAGCAGAGCTGGCCTCATGTTCAGTGAGATATGTAGTGAAATAAGTGGGTTTTTGCAATGCCTTATACTATCTTAATGGATGTTAGTGGAAGTGTGGCATATGGAGTGGGCTAATGGTATGATTTCATGTGGTGCCGAGATAGTGGAATTGCAGCTGACTGCATTAGCCTAAGTGTTTCACATTGTGTTTAATGGCCAACCTCCCTCTCAACACATTAAGGAAACTGGAGTTTGGATGAAGAACATTTGTCTTAAATGGAGTCCAGGAATGCTGAACTGATGCAAACAAAGAAAGAAAATTCCTTGGTTAACCAGATTAGCAAGTGTTACTTATGCACTTTGACTGGGGACATTTTCCCATCAGTAGCCCACACAGCTTTAAGGTTGTGTACTGGCATCAGTGACCTTCATCGCACATGTCAGTAGTCACTGAACAAGCTCTCTGTCAATCTCTCTGATGACAGCCAGGCCATAGTATTTCAAGTAACATTGCTGTAACTGGAAGTCTCTCAATACATTTACAGCTGAAGGAAGAGTTATTCTGTTTTTGATACTTGAAAGTTTAGTGCATTTTTTCCTTGAGTTAATTGCAGGGATTTTATGGGATAGTGTATGCCAGAATAAACTATTTCATCATTGCTAAATACTTGGTGATAACTCAGTGCATGGGTGTACATTGACAAGTTTTCTCTTGAAAGACTCCACAGGAATTAGATCAGCAGATAGATCACTTACCCCTAAAACCATGGAGTTTTAAATAACATATGCCCTGCCTCTTCTTGAGTCTGTGAAGCCAGGCATGACTAACCTTGAAACAGTCCACAATGATGTCTGGGTAGAAAGTCCTATGCGGGATTCTTGCTTTTCCGAGGATCAACCGTGCACGTATAGGTGCACACTTTACTTAATCATATGTGACAGGTGGGTACAAAGAGTGATGAAGAATATCATCATCTGCTCCACGCAGTTTATTTTGTTTAGTGACATCTTTCTTTTCCATTTCAGCAAGGAATTCTCAGTCAGAAATTTTTTTGCCTTAAAAGAGGATTCTCACTTTCCAAAACCAAGTGTGGAAGCTGTTAAGCTGTCTCTGCTCTAACACTTCCTTATCTTAAGCTTTGAAGAAACATGCTCTCTCAATAACATCGCTATAATGCAGGAGCTGGGTAGGTTTGCCACCTGTATGCGAACTGCTACTTTGCATTACCACTTAGTGTGCTGAGCCATAACAGCTGATTTTCTAAAGATGCGTTTTGAAGGACAAAGGAAGGAAAATAAGCAGAGACTGGAAATAATAGAGAGGAATATGTCTTCTCCAGAAAGTATATCTGTACTAGTACCTGCTACTGGAAGGACTTGGGTTTTCTTGTTGTTTTGTCAAGGAGCTTCAGGTTCCACTTAGAACAAACAACTCTCCCCACCAGTTTCCAGCTTCTCAGTTACACTGTTGATTTTATGTTGCAGGTGAGAAGTGTACCTGTGTCTCAAATGCCAATGCAGGTGAGACAATAAAAGTTGGTGCTGGCCTCAGCACTGGGTTCACTGCATAGCACTGCTGGGAAAGCTGCAAATGGAAGTGCTGCCCTGTTGGCATTGTGCTACAGGCAGTGTTCCTCATTACTGCCCACCTCATTTTCCCAGATGTAGTACGGATTTTTAATGGTCGAGGTGGCTGTCTAATTTTGACACCAACCAACCAACCCGAGATACAGCTGTCTGGGAAGTCCATAAGTGCAGAAATTGAGATGAAGACTTCAAGTTAAAAAACTCACACATTTTCCTTGTATCATGAATATGAGTCTGTCAGAGATACATGGCCCTGCATTTTGCCAAATTTCAGATGGAGGACAGCACGGTGAAGTCATTCCATGATTCACTGTTAAGGCTTGGGTGTGTCCCCAGGAGCGTAACAGCAGTAGCACTAAAGGAAGAGGAAAGACAAAACAGTAAGGATGTTGCTCACGTATGTATCTTACGCGGAAATATTTTCCTTTTCTAAGGAAATCTAGACGTAAGAATCATCCTCAGAGATATGATTGAAGTGAAGAAGTTGCAGTGACCGATCTTCTAGACTGCTGAGGATGGAAACCCACACCTCAAAGTCACTGTAACAAGCTCTTTTGCTGCTATTGATTATTGCTGCACTTGTTTTTGAAAGAGCAAAAACACATGGGCCAATTTCATCTTTGGCATAGCTGATTTCATTGGAATCGATGATTTTATATAAGCAGTGAATTTAATTTAATTAATTTGTAAGCATTTTTTAATCTGCATAATTTGGGTGAAAGAAGGGGAGGAGAAGTAGGATAGGATGAAATGCTCTTCAAGTATATTCTTATGGGAATAAGCTAAATGGGAGATGCAGTTCTTTCCAGAAATCTATAACAAACAAATAACTACAAAGAAAGAGCTTAGTTATTAAGAGTTCATTATATTTTCCTTTGTCAATCTTATGCTTTTCCTTCCTTTTTTAATCTGTTCCTGACCATGCATAATAGTCAGTTGTTAATGAGATCTTCCATCTGGTACAGGTGTCCTGTCTCAGCAGTTTTGCAAGCAGATAGCTAAAAATGGTAAATAGTATCCTCACCTATTCCTTTGAGCCTGGTCTTCTGAGATGAAGATCCAACCACAGTGATCCACTAATTCCCTACTGAAATGGACTCTTTTTAGAGTTAACTGATTCTAAAACTCACCCTGAGCAGAAGCCACCATTCAAATGGTCGTGAGCATCCTGCCTTTTACTCAGGAAGGACTTACGTGACCACATCATATCTTGCTCCCTGTGCAATTTGGAACTCCCCCCACTTTCCAGCCTACTTCAGGGTTTTGATCCTGTCAAGGCCGTTGGTGGAATATATGTTGCTACAGTCTAAGATTGCCTTTCCATTGCATATTTTCATTTTGTCCCATTTCCATGTTCTCATTCATGCCCCACAAATGCAGCCGTGTTCAAACTGATGCTCTAGATGATTAAACTGCGGCTGAGTGTTCATCATCTCAGGCAGAGGACTCCTAGGAGGTGGTCACCAATTCGGGAAGCTTTTGCACAAAGAGATTGGTATGTGTTCAAGTCAGAACACATAGAATGCTGACTGTGTTTCCCCACTACCTGTCAGTTTTCTATCTTTGACTTCTTCATATGAAAGAGTAATTCATAACATGTTTATCAAAACAGCCTTTTTAAGTAGCAAATCCAAGGTAAAGCATTACAAAAATTGCATTGAAAGGGCACACCCAGAGTATTCTTTCTAATTCTTTAAAATAGTTTGCAGTTATCAATAACAATCCCTTAAATTCTTGACACAGAAATATTCTGTGAGTAGTTCACATGCGCACAAATATACAATAGACCATTCTCTTGTATTTAAACGTATACTTGTTTATTAACAAGTTGTTTATGTGATGGGGGCTGTACATCCCAATCGTTTATTGTCCTGGCTTGTTTTTTTTACTCGTTTGTCATTGTGCAATTGCCCAGGCACTGTACATTTGTTTTAGGAAAAGCTGAAGGATTCCACTGACACTGCAAATAGCTATCGTAAAGAACAAAGTAGAAACATGTAATTCTAGTAGCCTCTTTAACACCAACCCAACCACAGTTCACTGCCCTCCCTTTTGTGAGCTGATTGCTCCTGACTCTTCCTGACAGTTGATTAGTCTCTATTTCCATTCTTCCCTTCTGACTTGGTGGCTGTTTTCTGAAGGTGTCATTACAATATTTTATGGGCATGTATCAGCTTGTTGATTTCTTTATGTTTCACTGTGATTGCATATTCTTGATATGCACTAGCCACTGCGGATTCTATTCTCTCACGTTTTGAGTACTTGTGTTACAAGACAACCCTGAGAAGCTCAGAAAGAATGTTTGAAGTAGGTAGATTTGGATAACTTCTATCTTAGGTAGAATTTGCTTAGCATGAGTAGCCGCACACTTGCTTAGCATAAGTAGCTAAATTTGCTGAAGCCTTAGGCCGCGCTCCTAGTTCGGTAAGAAAAGGCCTCAGAGCTGGTGCAGGCTGGAAAGATAAGGGAGTTACAAGCAGTCTGCATTCCTGTGCCCCACTCTCCAGAAGGGAGGATGCCAAGGCTGAGAAATAAGGCCTGTTTGGACGCCAGGACCTTGGGAAGTAAAAAGCTTCCTCTCACTGTTAAAACAGTGATGATTAAGGGGTCTGGATTATGTCTTCTTCCTCAGGGCCTTGGAAGATAACACCTACTGACCCAGCTGGGGCAGTGTTAATTAATTGATCAGGACCTTGAGAAGTAGGGGTGGGACCCAGGGAAATGTGAAGAAATCATTAACCAATCAGTGTGAAAGAGGAAGGAAGTCACAAATATGGCAATAAGAGGAAGGAAGTCACAAATATGGAAAATTTGATTGTATAAATGCTACCTGAAAAGTTGGGGGGGTGTGCTTGATTTGTGGGAGACCACCGAGCACCCAGGCTTGCGCAACTCTGAAATAAATAAATAAATGTCTCTCCTGAGTGTGTAATTATTGGCTCATTGCACACCGGGCAACGAATCCGCTTTTCGGACAACAGTTTTCTGGCACCCCAGATGGGACCCTCGCTGTAAAGCCTTGCCCGGATCGTCTTGCCAGTTCCGGCAGGGAGACGCTGCTCATCAGACTCCAGCGCGCACCGACCGTTTTGTTCGGGGACTCCGTGAGCACCCTCCCTGGTCGGAACAGGTAAGCGACTCAAAGGTGCAACGCAGTAATTATTAAGAGACATTGCATAAAGGGTATGATACAAGGGTAATTGGTTGTGGTAACCAAAGGTAAGCTTTGTACACGTTTGGACAGTGACGACTGGAGTGTACGAAAGCGTAATTGGTAAGAACGTTCTTTTAAGGGTGGTAATATGGGAACAGGACAATCTGTGGGGGTATCCTCCTGTTCTCCTTTAGGATGCATCCTGAAACATTGGAGGAAGTTTGGTGGGAATCCTTTAACAAGGAGAAAATTAAAGGAATACTGTACTCAGTGGTGGCCAATGTATAAACTGGAGGATGAGGAAAAACGGCCAGAAATGGGAACGCTAAACTGTAATACAATCTTGCAACTTATGTTGTTTTGTAGAAGACAGAACAAATGGGATGAGGTCCCATATGTAGATTTGTTCTTCTCTCTGAGAAATGATCATGAAACTAGAAAAAAAATGTAAGCTGTTGATTTCTGATTCAAATGTGTTAATGATGATGGGAAACAAAGAGAAAATGTCTCGGTGTTGCTCTGCTTGTAGCATTGGGAAAAGATGTTTAAAAGCGGGTGATGAGGAAGAGGATGTACAATTATTGGTCTCTCCTGAAAGAGATCAAGATAGTGTTAATAGCAGAAATAAGGGAAGTGAGGCATGTAGCCCGATTGCAGGCAGAACTCGGGCTACTCGGGCTCAACAAAATCCCGTGATTCAGGCCCTGCTGCGTCAAGCAGTCGGACCAGACGGGATGCCTGTGTATGTGAAGGTCCCTTTGTCAACTACAGATTTAATGAATTGGAAGGAGTCTGCCGGGTCGTACCGAGAAAATCCAGAAAAGATGTATCAATCCTTTAAAATGATAATTGAAAATCATAATCCAGATTGGCAGGATTTACAGGTGCTTTTAAATACTTTGCTTTCACCTGAGGAGAAAAGAATGGTATTAGATAAAGCTCAAGAGGAAAATGAAAGGCAAAATGCCAGAGACGGACCAGACAGTTTTATGCCGACCCGGGAACCGGGTTGGGATCAAAACACAGGGGCAGGCAGGTTAATGACTAAACAGTACCAACAGTTAATACTATATGGGGTAAAGCATGGAGTGCCTAGGCCCAAAAATATTGCAAAACTATATCAAATCGCACAGGGTAAGACTGAGGATCCCTCTGCATTTTACGAGCGGTTATGTGAAACTGCCCGAAAATGGACAGACTTGGATCCCGAGGACGAAGCAAATAAAATAACTTTTACTACATTATTTGTAGGACAATCAGCACCAGATATAAGGAGAAAGCTTCAGAAAGTAGATGGTATGTCGGGGATGTCGATATCGCAATTAATAGAAATTGCAGATAAGGTGTACAATAATAGGGAAGAAGTGGAGAGAAAGGAAAAACAAAAGGAGAAACTGAAAGATAAGAGGCAAAATGCTGCAATCTTGGCAGCTGCATTTGCCCAAGCATAAACTCCCTCTCAGGGAGGGAGTTTTCCGAAAGGACAAGGACGTAGAAGAGGGTATAGAGTAAGAGGGAATTTGGGAGATGGAATTCCGCTAAGGAGAGATCAGTGTGCAATTTGCAGGGGGAAGGGGCACTGGAAAAATGAGTGCCCGAAGAGACAAACAGATCATTGGAAACCTGAGTCTGCATCTGTTCCAGAGGCAGATTTGCTCATGATTGGTACAGAGGATTCAGACTGACGGGGACCGGGGGTTGAGGAATTGGATTCCCCAGCCGAACCCCTGGTTTCAGTAAAGCTGGGGAACGAAACAGTTAAATTTTTAGTAGACACTGGAGCAGCATACTCAGTACTAAATAGCTGTAAGGGACCAATGAGTAAATTCTCTATGCCAGTAATTGGGGCCACGGGAAAGCGAGAGGTTAAACCTTTCTGTCAACCAATTAAATGTGAAATAGGAAATAAAGTGTTAACACATGAATTCTTGTACATGCCAGAATGCCCATTACCCCTAATGGGGAGGGATTTACTGAATAAACTGGGGGCACAGATAACCTTTGATCAAAACAAAGTTAAGGTGCACATTCCACAAAGTAACGCCTGGAAGGCACAAGCATATATGTTGCAGAAAGCACTGGATTCCGAACAGGTGGAGGATGGACCAAGTGAAATTCCCTCTGAAGTAATGGACGCAGTAATCCCTTTTGTGTGGGCAACGGAGAAACCTGGAAGAGCCAGATGTGCAGAACCGGTAAAGGTGAAATTAAAACAAGGAGCTAAACCGGTAAGGTGAAAACAGTATCCCATGAAGTTAGAGGCCCGTGTTGGACTGGAGCCTATGATTAATAATTTCTTAAAGTATGGACTGCTGCGAGAATGTCAATCCGAGTACAATACTCCAATCCTGCCTGTAAAAAAAAAAAAAAGAAAAAAAAAAAAAACAACTACATGAGAGAGGGCACCAGGCTTTGGGAGTGCTTGTACAGACTTTAGGAAATTGGAAAAGACCTGTGGCTTATTTTTCAAGACAGCTGGATAAAGTGAGTGCAGGGTGGCCAGGATGCCTCAGAGCAGTTGCAGCTGCTGTGCTGTTAATACAAGAGGCACGAAAATTGACATTGGGACAAAAAGTGACTGTTTATGTGCCACATGCTGTTGCAGCAGTTTTAGAACAAAAAGGGCATCACTGGTTATCCCCAAGTAGGATGGTGCAGTACCAGGCAGTGATACTTGAGCAAGAAGATGTAACCATGAAGGTGTATAATACCCTTAATCTGGCATCTTTATTACCATTTCATGAAGGGGGAGGTTGGCTCATGACTGTCTGCAAACTATTGAGCGAGTATATTCCAGCCGTCCAGATTTGAGAGATGTTCCATTGCAGAATCCAGACTGCGAATTATTTACCAATGGGAGCAGATTTATAATAAAGGGAGAAAGAAGGGCTGGATACGCTGTCGTCACTTTGGAAGGAGAAATCGAAGCAAGATCACTACCAGCAAATACATCAGCCCAGAAAGCAGAACTGATTGCTTTAGCCCGGGCTCTGGAATTATCAGAGGGAAAATGGACTAATGTGTTTCAGAAGAAGCCCCCCCCAGGGGAAGTAGAAAGGGGCTTTATG
This sequence comes from Dromaius novaehollandiae, assembly GCF_036370855.1. Lineage (NCBI taxonomy): Eukaryota > Metazoa > Chordata > Aves > Casuariiformes > Dromaiidae > Dromaius > Dromaius novaehollandiae. The sequence continues at coordinate 34,949,782 of NC_088103.1, read as the reverse complement.
CCCAGGGATTACTGGCAAATTGATTTTTCTGAATTACCAAAATGTAATGGATATAAATATTTGTTGGTAATTGTTGACACCTTTTCAGGATGGCCTGAAGCTTTCCCGTGTTGTACCAATAAGGCCAGGGAGGTAGTAAAAATGTTATTAAAAGAAATTATACCAAGATTTGGGGTACCAGAAGGGTTTTCTTCAGATAGAGGACCTCATTTTATAGCAGAAATAGTACAGCAAATCTCAAAAATACTACAAATTAAATGGGACTTACCTACCCCCTGGAGGCCACAATCCAGTGGAAAAGTGGAAAGAATGAATCAAACAATTAAGAGACAGGTAGGAAAATTGTGTCAGGAGACTCAGATGAAATGGACTGATGTTTTACCTCTGGCATTATTAAGAATCAGAATAACCCCAAGGGTTAGGGAGAAAGTTAGTCCATTTGAGATTCTGTATGGTAAACCTTACACTGTAAATTTAACTGGAAATGAAATTCAAATGCACGTTAAGGGCGATCAAATTTTAAGTGATTATCTCTTGTCTATGGCAAAGGTTCTTACTTCTCTCCGTAGGTACATCCAGTTAAGATCTCCTGTACTTTTAGATTCACCTGTACATTCATTCCAGCCAGGAGATCAAGTGTATCTTCGGACCTGGAAGGACGAGCCATTGGTAGAAAAGTGGAGGGGACCGTATCTTGTACTGCTAACAACAAATACTGCTGTGAAACTGCAGGGAACTGATTCCTGGATCCACTACACCCGAGTGAAAGCAGTACCTCGAGAGACGTGGAAAGCTGAACAAGTTCAACCTCTAAAGTTAAAAATACATAAAGATATATGAGTTGTATTGGAAGCGAATCGGTTTTAAATTTAGATTGTATTCAGGAAAGAATTGCTTTAATCTGTTTGTTAGGAATAGGGTTAATATTGTTGTTACGGTATCTATGGTATCTGTGTAAAAATGATGTTCTCCCAAATAACCAGGAGAGAAATGTGGTGGTTAGTTTTTCTAAGTTACCTGAGCCAAACAATTAAAGGGAACCAGGAAGGATTTTGGAGCCATAATCTCCATTTGGAAGTAATTACGAAATCTATGAAGATAGTTAACCAGAGGGATTGCTGGGTGTGTACCCACTTCCCTGAACATTCCAACAAGGGCTTCCCCCTAATTGGAGTGCCTTTATGGAATTTATGAAACAGATAAGAAATGATAGCGATCAAACGAAATATAATGAAACAACCGAACAGGAATGGGAAGTCCAGAGTGTGACAGGAGATTATTACCAATGTATCCGAAGATGTAATAATAGTAATAGATGGTGGGAAAAAAAACTGTACCCTATGGAAAGCAACCGATCAACTGTACTGGAGCCATTAAGGTGGGAGGTTATAAAAATTGCTCTCATATACCTGAAATAGGTTATAAGTGGCCAAGTAAGGAACTAAATGGGTGGTATGTTCCGAAAGGTAGTGGATGGTATTGGTTGTGTGGGTACAAGGCACGAAAAGTGCTACCTCCTAATTGGTCAGGGACGTGTACTTTAGGGGCAATAATCCCTAATGTTACTATAAGAAAAGAATTGAGTAATAAATATCAAAAATCCTGGCTAAGAACATTCATGAGGAGACAAAAGAGGGTCAATAATCCTTTAATAGATCGACCTACTAGGTTTCAGTCATTCGTAAGGTGGCTGTTTCCACAACTGGGAGTGAGTGAACTTGAAAAAGCAATAGTAAATATTTCAGCAGTTATTGAAAAAATAGGGAATAAAACCTCTGATGCCATTGCAGCTTTACAAGAGGAGGTTTCAGAAATTGCTAAAATAAGTACCCAAAACCGAATGGCTCTAGATATGTTATTGGCATCTCAGGGAGGAGTATGTACAGTAATAAATACTAGTTGCTGTGTATATGTGGATCAAAGCGGGAGAATTTCTACCGATCTCAATGAAATCTGGAAGCAGACTGAAATCTTACATGAGGTTCAGAAAGATGATACTTCTTTCGGATTTGAAGAAATATGGAAATGGTTGACTTCCTGGTTCCCTGATGTGAGCTCATGGGTCAAAAAATGTTTAACAATTCTAGGATTGATGCTAGTAATTTTTGTATGCGTTTATGTAGTGATTCAATGTATTTCTAAGTGTTATATGAAACTAATATGGGAAAGATTTTAAAAGAGTGAGACTAATATGAAAATCATCATATAAGTCTCAAAGGGGGGAATTGTTACAAGACAACCCTGAGAAGCTCAGAAAGAATGTTTGAAGTAGGTAGATTTGGATAACTTCTATCTTAGGTAGAATTTGCTTAGCATGAGTAGCCGCACACTTGCTTAGCATAAGTAGCTAAATTTGCTGAAGCCTTAGGCCGCGCTCCTAGTTCGGTAAGAAAAGGCCTCAGAGCTGGTGCAGGCTGGAAAGATAAGGGAGTTACAAGCAGTCTGCATTCCTGTGCCCCACTCTCCAGAAGGGAGGATGCCAAGGCTGAGAAATAAGGCCTGTTTGGACGCCAGGACCTTGGGAAGTAAAAAGCTTCCTCTCACTGTTAAAACAGTGATGATTAAGGGGTCTGGATTATGTCTTCTTCCTCAGGGCCTTGGAAGATAACACCTACTGACCCAGCTGGGGCAGTGTTAATTAATTGATCAGGACCTTGAGAAGTAGGGGTGGGACCCAGGGAAATGTGAAGAAATCATTAACCAATCAGTGTGAAAGAGGAAGGAAGTCACAAATATGGCAATAAGAGGAAGGAAGTCACAAATATGGAAAATTTGATTGTATAAATGCTACCTGAAAAGTTGGGGGGGTGTGCTTGATTTGTGGGAGACCACCGAGCACCCAGGCTTGCGCAACTCTGAAATAAATAAATAAATGTCTCTCCTGAGTGTGTAATTATTGGCTCATTGCACACCGGGCAACGAATCCGCTTTTCGGACAACACTTGGATAGAGGGGATTGTACCTCTCATTGTTGAGATGGGGATATATATACTTATCAGCAGCTCAGTAAACATTAGGTTTTGGACATGCCTATTTATTGGCAAAAGGAATTGCTTCTAGACATATTAAGAACACCAGTTCAGTTTCTAGTACACACTGTTTATGTCTGCACTGTTAAATAAATACTTAATGAAACTGAAACTTAAACACTGCCTGCTGGTCAGGTAAATGAGCTTCAGAGCATTTTGACACTGCTTATTCTTCGCTAGCAAACTATGGTAGTTTTTACCTGCAGTTACAATTGTAAAGACATTTGCAAAGTTGTCAGATCATTATTATCAAAACAGTAATTAACTGAAGTGTCCTGCAATTAAAGTAGACCAGCATGTGTTTGACAGCCTTAGGCAATGTTGGGAATGAAGTCCCCAGTTCAGTGCAATACTGAAATATGCGTAGCTTTAAGCATGTGAGTAGTCCCCATGAAAGCTAATGGCAGTTCTCAGTGATCAAAGGTCAAGAAAACTCAGTGTCTGAGAAAAGCTGCAGGAACAGGAACAGGGAAAGCCTAGTTTACTGATGAAAATGTTAATGGGATATATGACAACAGTGTTCAAATGCATAAAAGGCACCCACAAAAAGGAAGATGGTAAATTATTCCGCACTGGGAATGGAAGAGAGGAAGTGATCCTCAGCTGAAGCAAGAGATACTCGTTTTGGAAGGTCAAAAGATTAAACAGGAAGTATAGTGAGATGCTGGACCAGATTGCCTAGGCAGTCTGTGAAACCTCCATCTCTGGTTATTTTTAAAAGCCCTTTAAAGACAAATCTGTCAAGAATTGTTGAGGTAGAGCTGGGTCTTGGGCAGAGAGATGGACTAGATAACTAGTTGAGGGTCTTTTCAGCCTCCTTTTCTACAGTTGCATGATTTTGTGTGCTTCCAATTACACATATACATAAAAATGAATAAATAAAGACTCTTGCAGAGTTTATACATATAGGTTTAGGGGAATATTACTCTGTCAGAAGGGGGAGCAATGGATCATAGTTCTCATTGTTCTCCCTCAGTGATTCAGTGGATTCAGTTTAGATGAGAAACTGGATTCAGTGAACTGAATATACCAGACTCCAGTCATACACACACTTGTTAATGAGTCACTTTTTTTAGATCACCACCTATACTATGTTAGTTTCACAGTTTTTATCTCACAGAGGTATTTTCCTAGCACAGATTTCTAATACGGGGTGGGGGGGAGGAATATTTTGTTCTGAACTGTTTAATCTATTCTGGAAATTAAAAATATCTTAAGTTATTGAGGCTACAGAGCCTTCAGCTGATAATTTTAATTATGAATGTTCTTAAAGTGGAAGCCAAAGAGTAGTTTCTTTGCAGGCACTGAGTAAGTGAGGCAGCCACCATAACTTACGTCTGGCAACCCTGTGATAACAATAAGTATGGCCAGAAAGATCCATCTCAGCAGGAACATCTGAAATCCATAACATACGGTGTGAGGATGAGCCCACGGTGCCTTGATTTTGATAAGGGAAAGCTGCATGTTATCACAGGTCTTACAAGCTGAACTTCTGACGGAATCAAATTAATGTGAATCTTAATCAGTCTGAAATGAAAAGTTTGAATAACAACTAAGTTTCCAGCCAGTCAGCTTCCTGAGAAGGAGCGACGCACAAGAGGCCTGCCTTTTGGGAAAGGCAGTACTTTTGTGCTTCGGGTAAAAAAATGGATTTTCAAGCTGAGACATGCAAAGAGACGTGGGCAAAGTCAGAAGGTTCAGACCTGAGTCAGAAAACTGTCAGAGACTAGAAGCACAATCTACTTAAATAGCTTGGATCCAAGTTTTGAGTGTTAACTTCTAAAATCACCTCTTAGTGTGAAGTCAGTGCTCAAGCCCTCGTTCAAGCAACATACTGACAATAGAAGCTTCTTTTTCTCTCATGGTTTCCCCCCACAGCTGAGCAGTGTGTACACACTGGCCTTCATGCCACCATTTCTCCTTTTACTTCTGACTTTAAATACCTGCTTGGCACTGATCTCAAGCTGGAGGATGACCAGTTTTTAAAATGTTTTGCAGGCAGTGTTTTGTGAAGGACATGAGAGAGCTGCTACCTGGCTGTTACTGGGGAGAGCAAGGAAGGAAAGAATATCTCTGGGCCAAGGAGCCATATTATATAGATGCTTTTCTGGTGACCCCAGCCAGTGTTCATTATCCTTTTCTGCATATTTGTTGTTTATGTCTTTGCTGTTTTACTCATTCCCACTGCAATTTTGTATTCAGCATTTATAAAAACGGTGAGCTATTCCAGGAGAAATCCCATCGTGCAAGGCAGTGTGATCCCCACTTAGGAGCATCTTTTCCTTGTAACTATCGGGATAAATATGTGAAAGAAGTCAGCAGGTACTATGAGGAGGCATTCCTGCCTAGCTGAGAGCTATCTGAGTCCTGCTGGAAATAAAATAACTTTGCAGCCAGCTCTGACTTACAGGAGAGCTGGCCCAACTGTTGTCCCCTTAACACTGTTAATCCTATTGTATCAATGAGTTGCTGATCAGTTAGATGAGTTGGGGTAGATGCAGAAACCTGGACTCCTAGATCCTCACTGTGCATTAACCATAAGACTATAATACGTGACCGAGCTGTGTGACTACTGCAGTCGTCATTATCATGACACCAGTTCCACAGACTGCATGGTACTGCTGGGTTCTTTTTAAGAAGAAACAAATGATATCGAAGGACTGCAGACCAGCCCTGATCTGTTCTGTTTTCTTTTGGGTCACAAATCTTCTCTTTGTTTACCCTTCAGCAGACAGATTTTGGTTGGAATCACCGTATCATTTGTTGTTTTGTAAGGCGAAGGTGTGTCTGGCTAGAGATTTGCTTGCAGAAGCAAGATCTCTAATGAAAGGTGAGAGGCTTGGAGGGGTGTGAGAGAATGGGAGCATAAAGAAAATAACCACAAATAGTGCTGAATACTACTTTCAATCCATATAACAGTAAAGCTAGAATCTAAAGGATATTCAAGATTAAAGAACAGCATAAAACAGACTAAAAAACACTTATTGATGAGCTGCCAGCTTTGAATTTCAACTTCTATAGTATTGTTCAAATATTTACTCTTACTCTATCAATAAATGGTGTGATTCTGACTTCTCTGTAACTGCAGCCACAGTTTTCAGCTTTTAATTCTGCTCATAATTAGCTTAGAGGCAAGGCAAAAAAAGAATGTGTGGGGGCTGGCTCATTTTAACCCTCGCATTTGTTTTTTCAAAGTGGTTTCTGAGAAAAAGCGTTGAGTCTGTGTTTGCTGGGACTGTTCAACACTGTGCACCCAGTCTGTAGTTCTTATGCAGAAAGTCTGCCTCCATGGGAATGTTTGTACGGTCAGGAACTCTGCACCAGGGTGGCAGGAGTGCAATTTGATTAGGGTTACGGAAGTGGTGACATGTCAAAATAGAAGGAAATCCACAAACATTCTAATTAATTTCAACACAAGATACAGATGCAAGGCACTGTAAAAAAGATAATTATTATTTATAAAATTGTTATACAATAACAAAAGGATGGACCTTGTACAAAGGAGAAAGGGAAACGTTAACACATCTTCTGTACAGGGGTGATGCAAAGTATATTTCACTGGAGAAAGTATTTTACAAGCTTGTCAAGAATTCTTCAACCAGAATTCAACATTTATTGTAAGCCCAACTTAATTTTCATGAATTAAGGTAAGCTCTTTGGCTTTAAGCTTGAGGTGAATTCAAGCCATAATGATCCATATTCTTCCCAGATGCTCTGGCAGCATGTAAAACTTGCAGCTGTGCCATCTTACCTGTGGCATATAAGTCAAACAGAACCGAGGTGATTTGCTTTTGGACAAGATCTATAAGAAGCTTCCCAGTGTAGCAGGAAGTTGGATCACAATTTCATTTTTCCTTTTACATACTCTCCCAGCATCCTTGTTGTAAGCCCTGTGTGCAGTATAGATTATAGCAGCTTTGGAGGTTTCGTAGGCCTTCATAACCTCTGTACCCACTGAAACAGCATTTCAGAAAAGTACTTTAAGACTGTTTTATCAGTCTTTTATTCTGGACCCAGCTTTTTGATGGTGCTATAAACTGCATGCCTGTTATCTACCATTGTTAAATACTTTATTTTATCAGTAGTTACCAAGCTGAAGGGATTATGATTTTTTTTCTAGAAGAACTTGTGAGTTTGTGATCTCTTCCCTCGGTTCATGCCCAGGAAAGTCGAAAGTCATCTTTAAATGCTGTAGATGATTTTGTAGTTCTTTTATGTATTGTTGAGATTTCTGTTTGTTTGAGTTTAAAAATAGTATAAATAGTATTCTAAAGAAACATATTTTCAAACTGATGTTGTATCCAGAGTCTGTCTGTGGATACCTGACAATTTTAAGTAAATGAATTTTACTTCTATCAGGAATAAATGCTTATCATAAGCACTAAAATTCACTCCAGTGGAGGACCGTCAAAGCCAGCATTATGCACACTTACCCCCTCAGTATAGATCTGAGATTGCATTTGTTTTCCTCATGGGAGTAAATATCTTTCCAGCAGAGCTAAGAAAGGATAGTGATCTTTTGTTTGAAAAAAATAATCAAGAAATCTAAAAATTTCAACCCTTGCAAATTAAAGCTTCAGCTATCAGATCAAGGAGTAGAAGCAATGCACTACAGTGCATTGACTCATCAGTCAAATGAGCAGTCACATTTTAGAGATAAAGAGAAGCTTAAGACACAGCTGAAGTGAATAGAACAGGGAAAGGTGCTAAATTTCTCTTCAGTACAGTAGTTAACTCTGCTAACAATCATGTGAACTGAAATAACACCTTCTCTCCTATGACCTCAAAATCAGGAATTAATTATATAACTTCTGTAACTCCCTACTAAGAAGAGAAGATGAAACTAAGATTTGTGAAAGAAGTGGGAAGAGGACAGTGTACATCTATATGTTGAAGAGGATACTCAGTTCTTGAAGAAGGGAGAGAGAAAAAAGTGATGGAGCCATAATTCTGTAGCACAGGAGAATGTTTCTAAAGAGGATGCAGATCTGAAGAAGTGTTATTAGCTCTTCATGAGATTAACTCATTCTTTACATCAGTCATTTTTTGCAGTGTGAGACAGAAGGGTCTCCAAGGTAGTCTCCAGTCTCAGTCCTCAGATCATGTATGAAGTTTCCAGCTGCCATGTGAGGTACATTCTGGAGAATGACTCTACCAAGTCTCATGTCCCGTCTTGTGCTCCCAGTGCTGCAGGAGATCAGCGGTCTTCTACCCATGTATATTGGATAATAATATTTTATGCCTCTGGAATGCATCTTTTAATAAAGGTGTGCCATTTAAATTAGGGCTTTGCAAGCCTGTACATGGCAGATGAGGTTGTGTGCCCCAGGAAAAGCAGGTGCAGCAAGACGGAGGCCAGGAAGAGGGATTTAAGCCTTTTTTGAGAACCAGTTCAACAGATAAAAAGAAATAGGAAGAAATTCTGTTTCACATGCCCCCTAGTCTGCAAGCGGTTAAAGCAAGTGGTGCAGTCTCACATTCGGAGCCAAAAGAAGATCCAGAGTTGCTCCATTGTAGTCAGTGGTGTTATCCAGATCTAGACAAATGCAAAAAAAAAAAAAAAAACAAGTGCACAATCCTGCCTTACACTAGTGGACACCAGGCTCTTCTTGGCTTAGAACTCTTACTCAGTGTTCACATGCGTGTGAGTTTGCCAGTTATTGATTTATGGTTGTGAAGCAGCCAGGAGAACAAGAAGGCTGAAACCTGGATTTCCCTGATAATCGATGGCAGTAATTACTGGGCTGACAACAGAGCATGATCCCTTAGAGGGAATGGCTTAATAGCCCTGTCGGGACTTTTCATTCTGTTATTTACTTTGGCAGTGAAAAGTGAGCACCGCCCTGAAATACGAATGCTTGAGAGCCTAATCACAGGAAGTACCCTGCTAGAGGAGAAGATGTTGTTACTGTATGAATTAACAGGACTATCTCTGGAACAGAAATTTTGCAGAATTTTCAGTTATCTACTCAAAATCTGAGCCATAAAATGTGCTGAATGGCCTCAGTCTTCATCGTTTTGTGGGACAGTCACAGCTGAACAGGATAGGCAGAGCACAGCTATTCTAAAATGTTTCCACAAAGATTTTTTTTTTTTTCAATTTTTTTGGCATAAACAGTGCCTGCTAAACTTGACACTTTCCCCAGAAATGTATTACTTTCAGTGAAACATTTTCTCAAAGCCTCTTCAGCTCAGTACAGATTGTCTGATCACAGGGTTTGAGAGAACTGTGAAAATCCCAAGTTTAAATCACTATACAGGTGTTTCACAGAAAGGACTTGAGCCAGATCTTGCACATTCCAAGTGAATGTATTCAGCACTGGGCTGGCCTTCTCTTGCTTCTCCTCAAAAAACTCTGGTGGCTTGATTTCAGTCTGACACACTTCAGACTAACAAGGGGCTCTTACCCTTTTAATACTGGGCTTCTGTATTAACTAGCTAATCTGTGATGACAAGAGAGGAGCATATCCACAAGTTCAGCTTGCAGCAGAACTCTAATTCAGGTGGTTTTGGGGGTTCCTCTTTATTTTTCATCATCCTCCCTAGACTTCTCCAATCTTGTGTTTAGGCTAGCCCTTAGCTTACCTCATTTTTGATACTGGGCAAAAAAACAGGAAATAACACCATGATGGTACCCAGCACAGCATACATATGTACGTATATACATATATACATATATATATGTATAGCATAGATAGCACTAGACAATATCTGCTACATCATTTGGTCTCAGTGCAAGTTCTCCAGAGTTCAGATCTGAAGACAGAAACTTAGACAGCTGTGTTACTACACTTGAATCTTAGCTATGTAAGCCTGGCAGAACTGAGTAAAGAATCAAGCCTCATGATTGTGCATGAAACGTGTGTTTTTAAAATGCTTTTATTTGACTATTAAATGAGAGGAAATGTCCTTTCTTTTCTATATAAATGCCCATCCCTTTTCTATAAGGAGTGAGGCTTGAAAAGTGTTCCATGTGAATAGTGCCCAAGTGGGACCACAATTTGAGTCTGGAAAATCAATATAGTCACACTCATCATTTCTGGTTTTAGGCCATACCTACCTCTTTTAGGAGTGATTTTCTGCAAAGAACCAGGCTATGGCCTGAAAAAGTTAGTAAAAGTGATTCAGAAATGGAATCTGCTTAAACATTTTTGAAAGAAATTAATGTGGTTTTTTTTTCGCTTGATACTCAGTGGAAGGGGTTTTCATTTTAAGTGATAAAAACCAATTACATTTTGAAAAAATGTTCTAACAAGTTTTGAAATATTCTTATTTAGAAAAAATATACTTTGAGAAAAGTTATTTTCTGAAAAATTCCCCTTAATGATCTAGAAAAAAAGAGGAAAGGGTAAAAAGGAAATTTTCCATGTTTGTAATCTTAACATTCTATTGCAAACAAAAATATTTTTTGCTTGTAGACTATTAAAATTTTTGTTTCATTTATACTGGTGGGGAAAACAACATTGATGGAGAATTTTCAACCAGCTCATGATTTTGTTCTGCCATTTATTTCCTATATTGTAAAAAATGCAGAGAATGTCTTGGTTCTGGATCTGTCTTTTATCCCTTCTCCTAACTGCCATATACTCTTGAGGCAAAACCAACTTCTCTTTGAAGCACACAAAATCTAGAATAACATTGCTGGAGCACAAAACATTTTGGCCCATTGTATTCAATGTCTTCTCATTTCCTAATTGGAACTAAGAAAGAACCAAGGTCATGATCAGCATACACGTGTACACACACACATACACAATTCAGGGACTGCAAAACAGCCTGTCCTGCAAATGTAGCGTCTGAAAAGCTCAGAAACTTGTACTGTCTGTTTTCATTTTTTTAATGTCTTTGTTTTTTTCCTAAAATGACAGACATGTGTGCCACATAAGTGGGGCACGGTAAAGATCTATGTTAATAGAATAGGCTGAGTTTGAATCATCATTCACTGATGTACCCTGAATCCAAAATCACTAGGTACTTTTCATGTGCTAGGAAAGACCCCTGTAGAAGAGATCGAATCTAATATACTTGACATATTTTCTCTGATCTGATACAACAGTTTTCAACCTTTTTCAGCTTGCAGACTTGCAAAGAGTTTTCTAAAACTAAATTTAGAAACTAAATTTTTTAAAACGAAACATTTTCCAAGGTGGAAATCCCTGTATTGTAAACTTAAATCAGTTGCAATAAGCTCCTTTTACTTGCCATTCAAAGGTTCCTCAGAAAATCTGCAGTTCGGTAAGATATGTTTCATCCAGAATAGGCCCATAATTGTCACGGTTAAAAGCAGGAAAAAAATACATTAAATACACATTAAAAATTTCCTTAGACCTCAATTCTATTATTTTCTTGGATGATCATTTGCTTCTATGCTAAACCAAATTCCTGATTATTCAAGCATATTCTCTTGGCAACCTGTAAAGCTATATAATTCATAAATGCACTGCTCCAGATCAGGAGCTCTGCTGTCTGGGAATGTGATGGGACAGGCTATGTGTGGCATTTTGCACTGCATTGACTGAGTCTCTGAAGTAGCTCACTTTTTCCGTTGCACCTGGCAGGGCCACAGAGGGTCCAAGTATTCTGCAAGCACTACCTCAAGACTGAACTTAAGTCTGCCAAATCCATTAGTTTGCACGCTTTTGCTCCACATATTTGGTTTTGCCGTGGCCTAGGAAACTCATAGTTTGGGCTTATCATGTCCACACTGCACTTAGGACAAGCCAAGTTCTGGAGAAGATACTCTGCAAAACCCCTTGTATATTGGTTGGAAAACCTAGGAATGGCTGCTAGGCCTTTTGGGGTATTTGGCAGTTAGTGACATGTGCTTATCTTCAGCTGTGCACGCTAGTTCAATCTGGGCTGCATGAGCAAAGCAATGTAGATGTGGCTAGAGAGCTTGGGCATGGGGTACAGAAGATGTACCCAAAGCAGTATAGAGTTAGTTGCTATTCGTGTGTCCTTGCAGCAGAGCCCCTGAAGCAGCCTGGCAACACTTGTGGTGCTTTCTTTGCTCACTACCCCTGCAGACATCCCCAGTGCCTGACAGTTTCCTTGGATTGGGTAGGAGTTCTGGGCTTTATGTACAATCCTGGGTACGTCCCATGTACAGTGTTTGATTTCATTCTCTGTGCCCACATACTTCCAAGAGATGTTGCTGGACTAAAGACAAGAATTTCCAGTCTCATCAGTGGGACTTTTGTTCCTGAATATCCTGTCTGGGCTCTGAAGAAATAATCTGTGCTCCAAAAGATGGCCCTTTGAAACTTAGAAGGGAAAAGGACATGGAGGGCAGGAATGTTATAGAGCTGGCGAAGGGGAGAGAAAAAGAAAACTGCTACTGGATATTCTTCAGTTAATTTCTGGATTCTGTGGAATAAAGCTCAGTCTCACCCTCCCCTGCATTTCCCATGCTGCTAATGGGAATCCCTCTTCCCATGTAGGAGGTGAGTTGCTGCAAGCTGTAGTTGAGCCTAGCAGAAATTTTCCACCAGGACCTTTTTGCCAATGTGAGATTTGAATTTTCTATTCGGGATAGGAGCCAGGAATCATCTGTATTCGCCAACACTCAAGATTTCCTGGGACAGACCTCTATAAAGTGTTGTCTTCAGCTTTTGTCCTGTATGCAGACTGTTCGACTGCATATTCTCCCTGTGCTGTTTGGTTTTTTTTAAATGGCACTTAGCTTTGCAGACTTTCAACTGGCAGCTGGTAGAACTGGTTGAATTGTTTGTTTGAAATACTAATTGGAATTTCGACCATGGGTATGGCTGGTGAGCAATTCACAAATCAAATCCTGTTTTCTTTAGGGCTCCCAGAAAGTTTTTTTCAGGCTGCCAGTTCTTTACAGTTTGCTTTGACTTTTCTCCATCATTTGTATTGGCTGCACCACAGCCAGGCCGTCTGGCATTGGTGCTGTCCCTACACTGGCTGGCTAACTGAAACATTTGACATGGCATGTTAGCAAATAATGCATTTTCTGGTGTGTATTTTTGGACTCAGAGGGGCCAGTGCTAAAACTGACTCTGTTTTAAGGATTCATAGATGGGTTTGGCAAGCAGTCAGTAGTTTTCTAAATGCTAAGAAATAGAGAATTATTTGACCCTGTGAAGCAAACTTTGCACTCTTTTAAGTAAAACGCTCAAGGACTGGTTCTTTGGTCTTTGATTAGGTATACTGGGCGGTGTGCTGATGGTGAGTAACTAGCAGCACCGGGTAAGAGACTCAGTCCAGCTCATAGCTGTGCCGCCACGTGCAGAGGACGTTGCAGGCAACTCTTATCTAGAGGACAGAATGGAAAGGATTATTTATCAATCAAGCCCTAGGAAAGAGAGGAGCGTCGTGGATGAAGGTTACTTAATTTAAACCCACAGTGATATCCCTGAGAGCAGCAGTGATCAGTCCATCTGCTTCATGGCTGCATTCCCTGGCAGTTGCTGAGTTTTGCTGGACAGCTGTGGTAGTTCCCTAATTGCCGTGGGTGAGGTAGGAAGCACAGCAAGAGAGAGAGAGGACAGCATGTCACTGTTGAAGAGAAGTCTGTTAACATCCCGGCCTCAATGCCATCTGCGGTGATCTGATGTGGGTGGTAACTCCTGGCTCTGACAGCCAACTTCTCCTGCACAGGTGCACGTCTGTACCAAGATGGAAAATGTTCCCAGGCACTGATGCACAGAAAAAGCTGCATGGAGAATGGGGGGACTTTAAGAGGTCACAGATGCATTTTCTTTGTGTTTATCGGTAAGCAGAACTTGTCTCAAACACACAAGGCAGAATGCAGCACATCCATCCCAGCTAGGAATAAGCAGGGCTGGGCTCCTTGGTGGTAATTTTTAGGCAGTTGCATTGCAGTGCAGCCGATAGTTGTCATGGCCCTACTCTCTGTGTGCACAGGCTTGTCTCTGGGCAGAGAGAGACAGCTGCCTGTGGCAGCAGACTGCCAGGGACTGTAGGGCAGATAGGATCCTGGTGTCTTGTTTGCCCTTTCACATCTCTGGAGAGTCAAGCTGTCTGCTCTCTCCAGACAGGGGCGTTTGTAAATGTGGTCATGAGCCTGAGGGGTCTCGCTCCTCCAGTCCACCTGATGATAGCAAGAGCAGAAAGCCTGAGTCTTCCCCCACCTCCTTCCACTCTCTCTGCCCCACCAGAACAGTCCAGTTCCTGCTCTCTGGACCAGGCGAGTTCAGTTTGTCCTGCACTGTTAAGGATCGGCATTTAATAATGCTCCATATGCATATATAGCTTTATTGGAATTATTGCTATTTATTATTTGCACTGTGGTAAAACATAGGAGCAGCAGCAGGCCTCCTGTTGTGTGGAGTGCTGTTTAAACCCAGAAGGAAAGAGAAAAGACAATCCTTAGCTGTATGACTGCTATAATTAATGAATAGAAGCAGTCAAAGTGTCTTCTCTTGCTCATCGAACTCTCTGGGGACAATCTGGGAGACTGTGTTAGCAAAGTTGTTCTGCATCCTGACATTACTCACCTCCAGGCACCCCAAAAGCGACGAGCCGTTCCCCACAAGGCTTTTTTTCATGCCTGAGGTTAGTCATGGTGAGTTTCTCAAGTGATGTGCAGACTGGACTCAGGGCACTGAGTCAAGGAGTGACTCAGGCACGAGGCTCCGGTTGGTTCAGTAGCTGCCTAGCCTCAGCGTGTAAAGCCAAGGCACAGAGGGAACTGCAGTTGCTGCCCGGAAATAGGTGTGGTTTCTTCTTCCTTATATGAACCATCTTTGTGTGGGCCTGCACTGTTTTAGGCAGGTTTATGGCTGATTCAATAGCCATATAGTTCGTGTGTCAGTCAGGACAGAGTTGCCTGAACAGTGCGCAGGTAGCATAGCACCTTATCTGGTGCCATGCAGCTTCGTTTGATGTCGCTGATACCAAGTTATCATTGCTCGGCAGTTTCTAAGCCATGAACACTGATTTCATTAAAATGTGAGGCTGCTCAGGCCCTCTATAAATTATGTCCTTGATATCAACACTTGCCCATTAGGAACTTGAGGGAAACTGTGTTTCCTCAGGCAGATTTTGTGAGCCTCATCTCCTCCTGAATTTCTGCTTTTAAATGCAGAGTCAGTGGTTCTGAAGGTGTGATTTGTTTTTTTTTTCCATTTTCCTTTTAAGGCACCTCTATGTCATTTCCCCCACCTTCTCTCCTTTTTTTTTTCCCTGTAAGAAATTGGCAAAATGACTCACGAAGAGCAGCTCCAAAAACACTTTGTTGTCAAGAAGCATTAAAGCAGTGTCTTTGTCATTGGTTGCATTGCAAATACTCTGCTTTTCTTATTTTATCAAAATTGCTGTGGCTACTTCTTTTCTTTACACATATATAAAGAAAACTGGAAGACAAAGGTAAGGGAGGGAGAGGATTCCTCCAGTCCTGTGGGCATTAGTTTAAAGTGAGGTCTCGTCTCCTGCTCAGGTAGAGTCTGTGCGCTGTTCCAGTCAGTCCCTCTCATACCGGTGAGGGTTACAGAGCTAGAACAGCCCAGTGTATTCGGTGCTGTCTTTCCATGAACTTCTGCCTGTGAGCAGACAGGGTATGCCAGAAGCACACAGCTGTTGATTATGCTGGAAGCAGATGTGAAACGAGATGACCAAAGTGCCAGGTCAAAGAGTAGTTGATAATAAAAGGGACTGTAATGCATCATCTTTATGTGTCATGAATGTCATAAAGCTAAAGCTACTTCTATCCTCTCTGTCGATACATAAGTCAAGTGCAGTCTGGCCAGGTTCCAGGCTAAGATCTACGTCTCTTAATGATTTAATTACCACTTGCAGCATGTTTAGACAACTTAATATCCCTTGATTAGTGTTCAGGACACAGAGTCAAGGATGCTGTGATAGCTCCATGCAGGGAGGAAATTATGCTTCATAAATACTTATCTGGGTAAAGATAAATATAAATAAAAGTTCCAGGATTTAGGAGATGTGTTGATGATTTCTGAAGACGTCTCTACCCCTATCGACAGCATGGGGCCTAGTCTTTGGAGCAACAACATAGGGTTGTGTCCCAACCATGTCCCTATAGACCTTCAGAAATTTCTGGTCTGGAACGTAAAAGAATAGAGTACAATCTGCTTGGCACTGCATGGCTACAGTCCCTCAAAAGATATATGCAAAAATACATATGAAGCATCAGGTTCTCTCCCTTTCAATAATACAAGTCCTTCAAAACTTACGTAGGGCGAGAAAAGCCATGGTGAATTCCAATTCTTACACAGAAACATGGATATCAAATAGCAATATCATTGAGCAGGAGCAAAAATCTTCACACAAGGTATAGTTAAGCTTTGCTGTAGGATATCTTGCATACTAAAATACTGTACAGATTCAAAAACTAATTGGGCAAATTAATGGAAAAAATGCATCAAGGAATGATTGCAAAGCTGCTACCTTTGACTCAGGAAATCTCCAGCGTACACCAGATAATATCAACTTATGCTTGCTCTGTTCACATGATCTTCACATGGCTTTTGATTTGGGTCATGGTGGGAAGCAGAATCTTGAACTAGGTGGAGTTTTGCTTTGACCCATCCTGGCTGCTCTTCTGCTCCAATTCCAATTCCTATTGAGTGGGAAGTCCGCAGAAGTCAGACATGAAAGAGATTTTGTTCCTTGCTCAGTTTTGTGTATTTTTATTAATAGTGCTGCCTCCTGCATAGAGTATAAATATCTATGGGGTCTGCAAGCCAGTCGAGGCCACTGACCTGAGTGTTTCTGCGCCAGTTTGTGCTAGCTGGGACTTTAGCCCCTTGCTGCAAGTGGCAAAATATGATGAGCCTGCAGGCAGCTTTGCAGAGACATCAGCAGGTGCTGCACAAACTTTCTGTAAGAAAGAGCCAAAACAGGTGAAAAGGACTTGTTAAAAGGCTCAGATCATGTGTCAAAAAGCAGTGCCATAACTATTCTTTTCCTTCATGCTCTTGCCTGTCTGGACTCTAAATAGTTAATCTACCTGAGCAAATAGGTAGGAGCATTCTTGCTTTCAATAAAGTTTGATTCCTGGAGGCAGATTTTTTTTCCAGTGAGTGTCAGATAATTGGAAGGTTAGGGTGAGGCAGGAAACCACAATATGCCTTTGTCAGGGCTTGCTTAAGAGCAGAGAAATAGGAAAGCGCAAGAAGGGGGAGAGTAAAACAGGTTAAATACAAGAAGAGATGAACATTCTTGGATGATCACTCAGGTCCCACACACCTTTGGAGGGGCACGGTATAAAGTGTAGGTGGCAAATTTTGGTAGAAAGGAAATAGCTGAAGAGAAAGACATTTCCAGTTCATTAACCAAAGAATTGCAGGTAAGTTATATTATTAAAAAAAGAGAGGAAAAAAAATATCTTCCATTATTTCTTTCCAGATTCCTTGCAGGGCAACCCACTATTCTCAGGCAAAGTAGAGGAGATAATATGTTTCTTCTGTGGGGTATACAATGTAAAAATAAGATTATAGAAGAGCTGGGTCATTTTGCTTTATATGTTTGTCAGCGAATATAGCTCTTTTTTAAATGAATACTAAGTGAGAAGCATATATCTGCTGGGAGATAAGAAATAAGAAGCCAGGTTGTGGGTACATTTTTAATACTTTTTGTGAAACCACTATGCAAATAAATAAAGTTTAGATGAATGTTCTCTATTCTGTAAGTAAGAAATGGTAACATGCAAGTCGTCTGTTGGCTGTTTTAAAAACAGCAATTTGAAATGCAGTCTGTGCATCTGTTTTCTGCAGAAAAAGAAAAAGATTGCAGAAAAGTTCTCTGCAGGAATGACTGTAAATTGAAGCTTTAGATGGCGAATGGAGGGAAAAATGTTAAAGAATAAATCTCCAGTCCTGGGAATGTCTGGAACTACTTCTAAATGAAAGTTTGTGTTGCCATGGACAAGCTTTGCTTTGTCTCAAGACAAAGAGGGTTAGTTATCAGCAGTGAGTCACTGGTTATGGACTTTTGGCCACATTTATGTCACAGAAGGTTAGGAGGCACTGTAAGGTGTGTTTGAAGCTATGTCACATTAAGTAAGAAAAGTCTGGTTTGAGAATCAATTTTAATCCTTTCTGCAGCAGGGTCTAGCTATTTGAACACAGGAACATAAGGTAAAAGACCTCTCTTCTTTTCCTGTCTTTGGACTGGCTCTTAGAGGGGATTTGGGCAAGTCACTTGTGCTTCTATGTGACTAGTTTCTTCAGCTGTGAAAGGCGCTAATAGCACCTACCTGTTTTGTAAACATTTTTTGTATAGTATCGGATTGTTCAGCTGCTTTTCTATGCCAGAGGCAAGAGGCTCATCCTGCAGGTCAGAATGGCCTTGCTTTGGGGCTGTTTCTCTTTGGGCAGCACAATAAAATAGACACTGAGAAGACACTTTTTTGAAAGGAAGGCACCCGGCAGTGCCAAGTGAAGTGCAACCCGTGCTCCTGCTTGTGCTCTGGGAAACGAGCACGTAGTGGTGTCCAAGAGGCTGGCACAGGCTGCAACGGGAGTAGAGTTTGGTTCCAACAGCACATCCAAGCTTTGGTCAGACATCTAAACTGCTTCCTTGGCATTAGTATCATTTCAGTGAAGGTACTAAACAAGCAGATTTGGAAGCTTTATTTGTTCGATTTGATTCTAATTGTGTTGGTTTTGGTAGAATAACTGGAAGTGAAAGGAATAGCTTTTAAAGCAGGATAGGAAGGTCAAATTCCTAGACTACTGGGTGAAAGAGAGGGAGGGCATTTGTTAACCAGTTCTATTAGTCCTGGGACAGAGGCACCTGAAAGGCTTGATTAAGAGGAAGTATGATGGGAGCCATGGCATTTGCTTTTAACATTGTCAGTGATGAGATTTGGAGGCTTCTACTGAGTCTCAGTGTATTAGTGATCAAAGGGTTCCTCTGACATTAAGTATTATTAATCTCAGCAGTTGCTGGTGCCTCTTTTCTTAATGGAGTGCCTCCCTGCAGGAGCCTCATTAATGGAGGGAAGAGAGAGCTGAAAGGATGGGTGCTGTGAGAATGCAACAGCATTCTCATCTGAAAACTGGAAGGAGCAGTATAGAGGAATAAACAGATCTGAAATGTGTGCCTGCTTTAATTTGTCTCCATTAAAATATGTCTTCATGGCTATAAAATAGTTTTTCCCCTCCCCTTTGAAAAATGTCAGTAATAGCCTTTATTGCGATTGCACACGAGTAATGTCTAGCTTCTGAACTAACCAGAGGGATCTGACTGTCCCATCTGAGCCTGGCTTAACATCCTCAGGCTGCATTTGTATGTCTACAAGAGCCAGCTGCAGTGAATCTGCTCTTCTGTCAGTGAAATGAAGTGGCACACAAAGCCCAGCTAAGCAGGTTAAACAGTTGTGCTTAAAGTGAGATATTCAGTGATTCTTCACAAAGTGTGTGCTTGGTACCCTGTCTGCCTTCTGAGTTCGTATTAGTGGTGTGTACTTTGATGATATCATCTTGCCAGTGTGCTGTGCTGCAGTCAGGTGGAAAGGGGGGTGCTGGGGGTCCCCTGCAGTGCTGGGCTTCTTTGGAAGCACAGATCTAAACACACTTTGCAAAGGGGGGCTGCTGCCAGTGTCCTGCTTTTCAGTGCAATCTGCGCAAGTGCGACAGTGCTAGAAGCAACCTCTCCTGGTTCCCAGTGCCAGTAAGGTCTGCAAGTTCCCTGTTTTTATGGGTGCCACCAACACTCTCTGATCCCTGAATTTATGTTAAAGCAGAATAGCGTTGTCCTCTCGTATGCTGCCTGCACTGTTTGAGAGTGATCCCACTTCACAAGCTCCTGCTTGTCGCTCGGGGATAATTGCAGATGGCTTATCTGATTCAGCAGCGCTATTACTTTGGCTCAGACATAGCTTGCAGCTTTGACTTTGTGAATCCAGATAGGAGGAGCTGGTGAAGTGAGTCAATCCTGGCAAATGATGAAAATCATGCTTAGTCAATCTACTGGAAGCTGGGCTGACTATTGCATTCACATGGCAGACACACATGCAACATAGACCAAATGCACCACGTGCCAGGGCTGGGCTGTGGGCTGTGTGGCTTCAAAGATATACTTTAACCTCTTCTCCTTATTTTTTTTTTTTTCTGATTGATATCAGAGCAAAATATTCCCCTTTCTCAATGGTAGGGGAGGACATGCAAAATACATTTACCCCATGGTAGTGCTGGCTTCTTCCAGCATCTGTGACCAGTGCAGCCACCCAGTAGCAGAAAGGAAGTGGAGTCCTGGTGCTGCAAAGCAGTAGGGAAGCAGCTTCAAATAATAAGCTGTGTTCCCTGCCAAAAAGTTGTAAAAGCCAAAAGTGCTGACTTCTAGACAACAGCTTCCAGCATCTCTGTTTGGAAAAGGAGCTTTAAAGATGCCTCCACTGCTGATGCCAGCTCTAAAGAAGAGTAACAGCGAAATTGCCTCTTCTTGGAGTGAATAAACAGGAACTCCTCCATTGCAGGATATTGGCATCCTGCAGGAGGAGTAGCTATTTCCCGATTCAGGGCTCCAGTCCTGCATGTGCCTCGGAATCAGCACCCGGGATAATCCCATGGAAATCCCCTGTGTTAGCAGGCACTGGGAGGGCTGGGTAGTGTCCTCCACCAGGGTTGTGTAAGGACTTGGGTGCGGCTACAGGAGCCCCAGTTACAGAGCTGCTTAGCCAGGCTCAGGGTCTGAGGTGCAGCGGGTCGGGCCTCGGGGCGCTGTTAGTGTTCTCCACCAAGTTCAGCCGAGTTTGTGGTGGGAAGCATGACTGAGTTTCAGATATTCCTCCAGATTCTCTGCTGCATCCTGCTTTGTTTCATTATTTATGCCTGGGCAATACAAGCGTAACATCCAGGGAGGCTGCTTGGTAGATGCTTTGCAGAAGAGTGAGTGTAATCAAGAGGGTCAAACTCAAATGATACCTGAATTGGAGGGCACAGTCTTGAGTTCTGCCTTGAGCTGGGCTGTGAGAACTTGAAAGGAGTTTTGCCCAAAGCTTTCGTAGACTCAGCCAGTTAAGTATGATGTTTCCTGTATGGCTGCTCTTCAGGTTTAGGAAGGAGTCCTCAAAGACAGTGGAGAGATTTTGCCTGTTATCACCTTCGGCACTAATTAAAATCTCTTCCTTCTTTGTGGTTGCACAAGGTGAAATGTTGTCTTAGAGAGATGAGGAGTGAGGAACTGCGTATTTCGTTCTGACAGAAGAGATTTCTCTCTTGGCTGATGTTTTTTTTCCACAATCACAGTATGTCTTTGTGGTATTCCTGCCTTGGCAGACATTCATACCTCTGCCAGGGATTCTGTTTTTGCCTAGAGAGGGATACAAGTCATGAAAGAAGAATACACACAGCCGTCATACCAGTGATTGCAATACTATGTAGACTGACCTGAGCTAACATTAAACTAATTAGCTCAGATTCCATAGCCACAGACATGGGCTCCAAGCTGTCACTACGCTGCCTGTAAAGCAAGATAAACTTTCATACCCTAAGTTCCTTGTTGCCCAAAATAACTAGTTCAGAGGTACCTCAGGTATTTTTCTGTTTCACTGAAGTCAATGCTGTGGTTTCAGCATCAATACACCCTGAGAGCACACAGTATCGCCGTCACAGTACAGCAATATCTCTGCTTATGCTTTCTGGCAGCACTGGCGCAGTCTGGCAGCTAATGGAGGCAGAACTCCTGCAGCTGTCTGCATTTCTAGTCCTGTGTTGTTGAATCCTGCCCAGAGTAGATGTGTGGGAGTGGTGTTTCGATCCTGTGTTTTTGTTCAAACCTTGATGAGGGCAAGACTGGAGGCTGTGGTGAAGTGCCACAAAGTCTGGATATAAAGCCAGATCTAAGTTCTCCAGAACTAAGTGGCTTTGCTTAGGGGCTTTCATTGCCCCCATCGCCTTTGCTGGCTTCGCAACCCCTCCTGCTCTTTCAGCTCTGCTGCATTGTGCCGCTTCTGCTTTAGTGGGAGAGTGGTGCTGATCTAGTAGTAATACTTACATAGCTTTGGAAGGGCACCTTAAAATCCCTGGCACAGGTGGCTTCCAGACAGTCCAATCCCCAGCTGAAAGGAGAAAACTAGTGGGACCCTTGGGGAGCTGCTGTCATCTCCTACTATGTGCAGAGTTCTCAGTGCAGTCTATGTGCTTTCCCTGCAGGTGGCAATGGTATGGATTCTGTAACAAAGAAAACGAGGCAAGATGGATCAGAAGTTACTGAAAGACGTAAGGAGAACTTTTTTTATTTTCCTATCACAAGATAAGGTTGTACACCCAAAATCCCAGAACTGGATGCCCAGTTTTGTAAGGGGTTGAATACTGACCAGAGATCGAGAACATCAGGTTCTGCACCTGACTGTGTTTCCCTGTCAAAGCTAAAATAAGGAATAGAATGGGGCATTATCAAACATTTAGAAACATTTAGTATGGTCTGAGTGTGTAACCAGAGATGACTGTCCTGTGGTAACACTTCTACCCAATAGCACAGACTTTTGGATTCTCTTCCTGCCACTGATACTCATGCCCTACCTGGCCCAGACCATGCTCTTTAAATATCTTTTTTGGCTCACTGTAAAACAGAGGTAAGTTTCACTGCTGGCAGTCTGGGAATTATCTAGTAGGAAGCTAGTCAAGGGTCTGACCATGGCGTTTGCAGTTACAGCAATGTTTGTGGTTCAGAAGTACTGAGAAATAATAATACTTCCGTATTTCACAGAGAATTTGTAAAGAAAAATCTTTCATGGCAGTGGTGTACCCAGTTACTGCACTGTGAGAAAGGCCTGCAAACAAAGAGGAAAAAGCCTGTGTGTTAATAAGGGCGCAGCTCCCTAGCAGTACAATCTTAAGGGACTTTTTCTTGAATGAGTCCTGCTCATCCATGGTAGTGAAGTAGAACTCAAGTGTTGACTGGCTAGATTAAATTACATTAACTTCTGCAACCTTTTCTTTCTTCAGTTATTACAGAGACTGTAACCACAAGACTGACTTCCTTACCACCCAGTAAGTAATTATGATCTACCACATGACTTGCTCAGTGATTTGTGCCCCTGCATACAGTTTAGCTGCACTATTTCTACAAGTTCCTGGGTGCAGCAGGTCTGGGTGCAGAAAGGATTGCACCCCAAGAGAAGCCGTTTTCAGAAATGCCTCCCAAAATACTGTTAGTGGAGAGAAGGAGCAGTATGGAGGGAGCTGCCTGGGTTTTGTCAGAAACAAGGAAGCCATGCAGTTCACTAAAACTTAAAGACTAGACTCTTCAAAGGCTGCAACAGTTACTGTCTCTTGGGGAGAAGGCTCAAAGGTGGTGTGTCGTCAACTTCCACTGCTGCAGATGCAGTGTATTCTTCCATCATCTTACCCAGTTGGCAACAGTGGGTGAATCCCTTCTGGGTAGTATAAGAGGTCACAGGTGGTTTCTACATCTGTGTAATAAGTAGGGAAGACTCCTCCTGTACTCTTTATACCAATGCATTTCTTGATTAGCTTGCTGCAGCTGGGTTGGAAAGTGGTTGCTCTGTCTCATTTATGATGAGGGTTACCAGGAGCATACTTCAGCCCATATCCAGACCAAAACTTGACTGCAAACCTGCTGGGTCTGCAGTGCGAGTGCTTAAGTGCTCTACCAAGGCACTTCTCTGCAGTCCTGTTATCTTCTCAGACATGAAGCTATCCTTGTAATTGAATATAAGACCAGCTTTGGTACCTCCTGCCTTGTCTTGCGGCTTCCTTACTCCTCCTCTTTTACTCTGGGAGAATGTCTCACTTTGTGCTCATCTCTTCCAGAAGGAGGGAGCAGCAGTGGGCTCAAGACATCCCACACTGGAGGGAGCGGAGTGGAAAAGAGGTCCTACACCCATGGCGGCAGCTGTGTGACTTCAAGTAAGGAGTGAAGATGTTGCACAGTGAGGAAACAGAACGCAAAGGCAGCGTAGATGGGCTGAGGAGAGATTTAGGGCAGGAAAGTATGCTGGGTCAGATGTGAGGAAAACAGGGTTTGTGAAAGTAGAGACCACAAACACTCAAAGCAAAGGTATTTCTTCCCTAAAGCTGGGTATGAGGATGGGTGAGTAAATAGCAAAATTTCCATCTTCTTTAGAGAAAACTTGATTCCAGTTTAGTTGCCTTTAACCTTTGAAACATCCTTTACCATCCAGGGGAACCACAACAAAAAATGCCATCTCTACTGGTTTTAAGTCATTCAAAAACCAAACCTCCCTCCTTTCAGGATTTCCAAATCAAAACTTTACTGAACGTTTTTGTTTCACAGACAATTTTGGTGTTTCTGTTTCTTGATCTTGCTGAGAACAGAACATTATTTAAGAATATTTCCTTGTTTATGTTCATGGCTTTAGCACTTTGAACCGCCTGGAAGATTTTGTGGACCTGCCAACTAAGTACTTTCTGTCTATTCCGTAATAATTGGGTTCTTCTCAACAAACGTTCTTCCTCCAGCTTCTGGATTGCCATAGTGAAGGTTTCTGGAGAATAAACTTCACAGCCAGGTTTCTGGCACACCCCTCTCTCTGTCTCCCAATGGGACAGACTGGGTAATGGGTGTTTCAGAACACATTCTCCATGCCCCAAAAGGCTTGACAAATCAAAGGGAGTGCAGTGTAGCTTGAAAGCTCAGCGGGAGAATTAGCCATGCTCCAGGGTGACAGACAGTCAGCTCTTTACCAATTAAAGCCCAGAGTGTGGAGTCACTTCACCTCAGGGAAGACGTGAAATAACTCCAGTGAAAATGTCTGTCTAATTGTCTAGATTTGCACCAGTCTAAATGAGAAGAGAACCCAGCCCTGCAAACTCTAACTTAAATGACTCTGCAGGATTGCCATATCCCCTGTTATTTCTTTTCAGCATGTGGAGTTGAAAAGAATCTGAACTTCTGAGATAATGAGCTCTTCAGGTTTTGCAGAATGTTGTCTAATCCCTGCTTCCCCGCTCTGCTTCAAGGAGGCCTCCAACAGAGGCCCACTTGTCACTCTAGTTCTTTCTGCTGAATTAAGTGGGGAAGTCATAGAACAAAAGAGGTCCCTGTAGAGGGGGAAAATGTGCAGGAAAGCATTCTGTTGAGATCCCAAGAGCTCACTCTTTTTGCACTGGTGGGTAGACAATGTCCAGTCTGATCTTGCTGTTCATCATTGGATATATTGTTCTTTATCACTAGGTTCCCCTTGTGCTGCACTGATCAGACTCCAGTGTTAGATGTCATACAAGAGTCTGGTCCTTCCACAAACCACGCATTAGTTACAGCTGTTTAGTTTTCTTTCCACAGCACAGATGTGAATTAGGAAGGGAAATTCTCTCCTGTATGTAAATAAAACAGCCACTAATAAATTTCAGGCAGCCTTGCGTCTGACTCACACCTCAGTCACTTCTCGTGGAAGTAGACTGATTAAGGCATGACTAAGTGAGGATGTGGATATCTGTCTTGGAAGGAAAGTGGGCTCATCTCTGCTTTCCCCCATCTCATGACTGTATCCTTCAGCACTTTGAGTTTGGTTTATGCATCTGCCAGTTCTTGTGGTCTGTGTTATATGACAGTTGAGTTTACAGGTCGATCTGTGTCTGGACCAAACCCCAGCCCCAGCCAGACCCAGATGTGTTCCCGCTCAGAGGAAATGTCTCATTTGTCCCCCGAGGCCAAAATCTGCTCTTGTTGACATCATTGGCAAAATTCCTTCTAAAACCACAAAGTAACTCCTCTCTGTGCTGAATGCTGAGGCCAGTCAGAGTTAGATCCAAATGTGATTCTTGCCTGTGTTTAGTTTTGAGTTACCAATGCAAATTTATCCAGCTCATAAGACAGTAACATAGAGTGTCCCCTTCTGTATCCAGGGCATATCTTCAGTTTGCTGAGCGGGGATTTGCTTTACCTATAGGTGGAAGCGGTAGAATGAATTCTTCATCATCATCCTCTGGCTACAGACAAACCCAGTCTCCCAGCTCTACTCTCACCAAATCACCTGGCTCAACATTTGAAAGAAAAACCTATGTCACCCGCCATGCAGCATATGAAGGTATCACAGGACATGCCATAGAATGGGGGCAATTTGTAGTGCACTGTGAGGTCAGTTGGGACTTCCAGGACGTTAATGCAGGATTGTCTCAAATAGCACAAGAATCCCGTTGTGGTTTTGCTAGGAAATAAGCCGCAACGGACATGTTTTAACGACAGAGTCCTATTTATAGTAATGGCCATTCCTAAGAGTTGTTGTGGCATAGTGTTGTTGAAGGACATTAGCAGGTCTTTTATGTAGTCCTGGATAGCTCTTTTTAAATGGAAATATTTGTTACCCAATGAGATCAGACAGGTACCAGGAAGATATGTTTAGAAAGCTCTTTATGATCTTGTACAAAATATTAATGAACACCTTTCTGTTCTTTGCAGGGAGCTCCAGTGCTAACTCTTCTCCTGAGTTCCCCAGAAAAGAGCTTGGTATGTTCTTTCAGAGCTGTCCCTCTGAATGTTATGGCGAGGTCTTGTGAGCTGGTGACTAAGGTGGCTTTTCACACATCACATTTATACGAACACAAGGAGGGGTAAAACTTGCCAAGGGCAGAAGCAGGTTGCTGTGTCTTGCTGTATACATGCTGCTTCTGTACTGGGCAGCCAGTGCAGCTCCATGACTTCTGAGGAAATATTTGGGATTTACATTAACACAACTGAGAGAAGGGCCTCTAGCTGATAAGTATTTCAACAGAAGCTGTTTACTCTGCATCTGCTAACCTCAACTCCTCTTGTGACCCACCTCCCTCACACAACATAGGACATGGACAGGACAGTATAGATGTGTGAGACCTTGTGACATTTTCTGTCCCATTCCTGGGGGAATATCTCCAAGTGAAGAAGCCCAGCCCCTTAAAATTGTGAGCCATTGTTGGATATGTGCTCCCACTAGCTGTTTTCTAGGCTTGGCCATGTTCATATGGTGTAACTAGAAAGATCAACTGGATATCAAGTAATATATTTACACTGCATTATTGTCAGCAGGTATGAGCTTGCCATGTCCACTCTTTAAGCTGCAGATTTTACTCAGTGCAGGCAGTGAAACAATACTAGGCCATCTTTCTGCCTCAGAGAGGAGTCAGGGTTCCACAGCATCCAACCAGCTGATGGCATAAACATGCTTATTAGCTTCCTGCTGGCCTGTTGACATGTGAGATCGAGGTCTATGAACAACATTTATGTGTATAAGCAGGAACAGCAGCTCATCCAAAAATGCTAGAGGTGCTACATATTCCTTGAGATACCTCTGAAGAGGTGTAAAGGAGGCTTGGCATAAACTCTGAGGGTTCAATTTCCCCAGCTGTGCCCCAAGTAAAGAAGGTTACTGCCTGAATCACAGCACTCTGAGCAAGGTCCATGCGTTGACTTTCGTAGGTATCAACAGGCAGTGAAGTCTAATGTTGCTTTTCTGTTGTTGGTGTTCACAGCATCTGCCTCCACACGAGGGCGAAGCCAAAGTCGAGGTGAGCGATGCTGTTCTTTCAGAGGCTTCCTTTGTTTCCTTTGGTATGATTTTGGGTATGTTAAATGGGCTTATTCCTTGGCTGGTATCAATCAGTTTGAGCCTAGTGCAGTCGGATAAGCTACATGAATTTGCACCAATGCAGATGTGGACCATTTATCTGAGAGCAATTGTTTAAGCAAGCTTGGTGTAAAAAATTGATCCCAGTGAAGGCTATGATGGTTGCGGCTGTGTTAGAAAGGAGGGTCTGCTTAGGGAGCTGGGCATCTGGGGGCATAGGACATCATCTTCTGCCTTGTCTGTTTACCTTACCACCATAAACTTAGTCCATCCATGCTCTGTGACCTCCTTTGAAGTATTTAAACATAGAAACCTCAATAATTGTATTCATGTTTCTCTACTGAGATCTGTCTGACAAACCACAATGCCATTCCCTGAAATGATCTTATGCTAGCAGTAGGGAGATGGTGAGGAAATTGTGAACTTGCTGTGGTCTGTTTAGCCAGCTCATTGTAAAACCCTGCATTGTTTAAATCATTCAGCTCTTCTACTAATTTATTAGCAGCATTGGAGAAAGCAGGATTAAATTGCTCTGGAAGAGTTTAATATCTGTTCCCAGTTGCTTGAGGAGGCAACTATAATTTCACTTTATCCAAGTTAATTTTAGCAGTAGATATAAATCAAAGTGTGCTCGTGCACACGCCTCCTGGAGAGTATCACAGTTACCAATTATTTTACCTCAGATCCTTACAGCACAGGGAGAGAGCCCAAGCTCCCAGCAGAACTATGCCATACATAATAAAGCAGATACCACAGAATCAGCTGCAGTTTCTCCTGCTACTTCAGAGAATAGTCCTAATCCATCAGATTCTCAACCTGTGTGCCAAAGCCAGTGTTTCGTTTATGGTGCATGCGCTGTCAGATTTCATCTGGAGGAGCATGTGTCACACACCATGGCTGGCCAGTTTGCTTATGAACAGCAAACTTTAAGGCTTGCCTCAAACAAATCAGATTAAGTATAGTCTCTTATACTGGACAGTAAAACCCAGTAATAAAACTGAGTATTTGGTGAGAATGTTGGCTTAAAGAAATGGCTGTTCATGATCTGACAGTTTTATTTCAATGTAATTTTTCGTCACTAGGGATGTTATATTAAGTGAGTCAACAGAGAAGTCAGCAGGTTATACGGGACTAGATCTTACAGCCTGTTATGGGGTTGACAGTGTGAATTTCATTTGAGAAGTAGTAGGGAATTTGTGTATTTAGTAATTCTTAAAATCTTGAAGCTTCATGTGGCTCTGTAGGTTTTTACCCAGTAGGACAATAATAATAAATTGTGGTGAGTGGGAATCAGTGTGACTGAGGACTATATAATTAGGGCTTGTGTTTGTCTGGTGCCACCAATGATATTTAGTTCAACAGAGGACCTCAAGGAGTAAAATACTACTCTCTGGAAATAAAGGTAGCAAAATCTGACCCTAGAACAAAAAGCGACCCGAAACAATGCATAGCTAATGCACGTGGGCCATGAGTGCTGCTCAAAACAAACACCAAGGTAACACAGACAGCAAGAAAGAAGAAATTCCCTTCAGTCCGAAGGTTTATTCCCAACCCAGAGCGCAAGGGCACCTCACTCCATATTCATCATCTGCTTTTTTCTCTTCCCAGAGAGTGAAATACGAGTCCGACTGCAGAGCGCGTCACCCTCTGGCAGGTGTAAGTGCCATGGCTTTTATTCCAGAGGGATCAGGTATTGCTGGGGGTATTGCTACTTCAGATGTGTCTGCAGTGTCTCTGAGACCCAGCCTTCCTGATGACAGGTAGCATGTCATCCCTTTTTCCTATTAAGAAATTTCACTTGTATCCCCTTTCTGAACAAGGAGGCATGCTGTGGATTAGACGGTGATCTTGCAAGGATATAGTTGTACTTAGTTGCCAGAATGAGACCCTGAAGCTTTGCTATTGCAGTCAGTGGCAGTCCTAGGAAAGGAAAGAGTTCTGGAAGAATGCTTTAATCTGGTGACTTGGAATTGTGCCGTTGCCCAGAATTAGCCTACACTACGTTTGTTACTCAAGTAACAAGCATGAGGAGGATTAGATAGCACAGGAGTATATTGGTTGATCTTGTCCCATTCTGGACAAGGACCAACATTCAATAAACTCCCTGTTGAAGAACCAGTAAAATGTTTCCCTTTCACTGCTACTCTGCTCCCAGCAACTAGTCCTCATGCATGAGACTGCTGGGAAGAATAGTATACAACTTCATGGAGACTTGAGGGTTAATTCCACCATTCTAGTGGTTTAGCCAGGGCAGAATTATACAAGAAGGGTCGCTGGAAAAGTGAGCCACCATTTACCCAAATCAAAGTACTAGAGGGTTCCGAAATAACCCTGTGTCTTGCTGGCTGCCTTATGCTTTGCATGAGGCATTCCTGGTTACAGATCAATTAAGCAATGGGTTTTGGACTAGCCTGTATGCTTGTTTTCCCTGCCAGGGACGGAGCTGGATGATGTGAAACGTTTACTGAAAGGAAGTCGATCAGCAAGCTGCAGCCCTACTCGATCACCGTCAAGTACTCTCCCGATACCAAAAAAAGCTGTGGTGGAGACAAAGATGGTTACTGAGAGCTCTCAGTCAGGTACTTGTCAGAGGAAGGTTAGCAGTGCTGTAGTCATCCCAAACAATTTCTGCCAGAGAAACCCCCAGATGCTAAGAACATCAGACTAAGAATACATGGTCTTTGTCCCAGACAGTGGTGGCAATACAAAAAGGGACATCCTGTGTGGCTTTCTAGTGCCTTGTCTGACTTGCATAAAATCAAGCTAGTTCCAGCTTTAATTCAACTTTAATTCAGAAGTCCTGGTGACAGAGACCAGGACTGGAAGCAAGCATTTCTTAGAGCGATGCGATCTCTGATCTCAGAGCAAGGTGGACATAGCACTAAAGACAACATTTGTGTCAGTGATTTGCTGGCCATGCTGTATGGTTCAGAGGTCAATAGTGCTTAATAATAATAGAAATGCTACTTAAAATACTATAACTAGCTTTTATTATTTATGAGCATCACTGCAGTCCTTGAAGCAGCTATGGTCACATTCAGTCCACTCTTCACCACCACTGTAGAGGAATGAGCCTTGCCTTTTTCCTTACTGATGGCTCAAATCCTGTCTAAAACTGTGAGTTTCGTTCCAAACACACTAGTGAACCAACCAAAGCCACATATGTGGGAGGCAGAAGTCATAGGTCTCATGGCCCAGGATGATTTATTAACAACAACGTGTACCAAAGTACATTAAGTGTTTTGTTTTGGTATCACAGCATCTACAAACAATGAAATCCCGTCAATGGTCATGCTATCAGGTCCGTCCATGGGTTAAAATTCAGGTTAAAATCCTCACCAGCTGAGATCAGCTGGTGCTTGAGATCAGTTATACGGTGTTAACCTATGACTCATTCCAGTGACCCCACTAGTGTAATTGAAATCTAAGGCAAATTAGGTTGTCAGCCATGTAAACCTCCAATGCCCTAATGCATGCTAAGCCCCAAGCCTGGTCTCACTGAAAACCACTACTGGCTTTTGTGTGTGTTTATTTTATTTTTATTTTTTTCCCAGTGTCAGGCACATATGATACAACCATACTGAATACTGCTCTCCCTTCATACATGTGGTCCTCTACTCTGCCTGCCGGCTCTTCCCTTGGTGGATACAACAGCATGGCCCAGAGCTCTTCTTTAATCAATGCTATGTCTCACTCTACAGGATCAGGTACCCTCCCTGGACCTCGAGGGTCTACTGTTTGCTTGAAGGACATAACTCGATACTAAAACTGGGTCAAATAGCAGTGTTTTTGCTGCACAGCAAGGAGAATTAAAATGATGCAAGAATGGAGATGGCAGGGAATATGCTTGAGTTTTCTCTAGTTTTCGGTAACTTGGTGCTCTCTGCTGCTACACTGGCTGTATTTGAAAATCCTTTGTGAGGATCAATTGGCCTGACTTCCTGATCTGTCTCTGAACTTTAATGAAAGCTTTATTATTGACTTCAATGAGGTTAGGCTCAAGTTCCTTAACAAAACTAGTGTTAGACTCTAGTTAACATTGAATTATCCTGATCCATTGTAATAATAACTGGGCCTAATCTTTTGATACTTACACACTCAAAGATTCTTCCACAGTCAATGAATATTGGCACTGATTATTCCCTGGAAAGCCCGTTTCTAAATGCCAGAGATGCTGCATTTTCCAGCTCAAAGAAAAAGCAGAGGAAGCTTTAAGATAGCATGCTATTAAAAGCTTTGCTTTCTAACCTTATCCCATCATTGCAACTTGTCTGGCATAAGATTTTCTCCCCTGTGTGAGTTTAGTGAAAGAGAGGTTCTGTGTCAAGATTTTTGAGATTTTTCCTCTGTGTAATTGTTGTGCATTTTCACTAACTACATTTCCAAGTGACCCTTACTCTTAAGTATCTGTGGCTGTGCCACTGGCCTGCAGGCATTGGGATTCTGATTCCAGGGAAGTAATAACATTTCACTTCTTCTTTTTGCAGTCTTTGGCGTTCCAAATAACCTGGCTCCCAGCAATCCCACTCTGAACACGGGCCTGAGCACTTCCTCAACAGGTCAGATTTTCCTCTTCTTCCCTTCACCCTTTCACAGTGCAACAGTCCTGGCAGACACGTACAAAGAAGCAGTGCCTATATCACTCTGTTGCCGTTATGTAGCTGATCTTGGTGTCAACAACTGGTTTGCACAACCATTATTCTCTAGTTTCAGTGGAGTTATTCTGGGTCTGCCCTGTATAGCTGGTAATAGTACCCTACTGTTTTTATTTGAGAGACCAAGAAAACGAGAGATTTCCCAAGAAGAGGAACTTCTCTTTTGAATGACACCTGTTAGACCAGCCTGTTTCTTCCCTCAGGACAACTCAAGATAACATGTCCTAATCCCTAAGACCCTACTGCTCCTCTGTCAGATTTCTCTGTAACTTTCCTTTGCTATATCTGGCTCATAACTTCCAGCAGACTCTCTTCCATATCACTAAACCACTTCTCTTCCTTTCAAAGTAACACAGGTCCAGGGAGGGTACCTGGGTCTGGGTCACTTTTCTACACAGCACAGTGCCACTGTGCAGGGCTCTGATTAGGCCTGCTAGGAGCGAGGTGTGTAAGAGCAGTCTAACCACTGTCCTAACATTGCCACACTGATTGAGGCACCCAAAATGCCATGTTCAAAGCCATTTGCTTCTCTCTGGACAATACTTCGACACATTGTGTGTGTGGTTATTTCTTTAAACTTTCCTTGGCCAGGCTAGACCAGTTTTCTGAATTTATCCTTTTTCTCAAATCCCCTCCTCTGGAAATGTGCATGCAGCCGTGAGAGTGGCCTTTCGGTCTAACTCAAGCTAGTGTTTTGTAATGGTTACCATTATTGTCCTGGACCAACAATAACTTCTACAGCAAAATGATCTGAGGGAAAAAGGGTGTTGTGAGGAAGGTCTTTGAACAGAAATACTTAGGCCTGTGATGCATCCAACTAGCTGGTGAAATTTCTTGGGAGCCCTGGAGGTGGTTTCAGGCTAACAGGATTTGCTGAGGTCATCATTATTTTCACTGGTTTTGTTTTGTTTTTAGCCAGAATAGCATCTGCACTGCAGGTCTCCTATAACTCACATTGCATTGTTTTGCTCTGCAGTGTTTGGTGTTCAAAACAACCTGTCTCCAAGCTCTGCAACTGTGATCCAAAATGCCACTGCAGCCTCTGCAGGTCAGCAACTATTTAAGCCCAGAGAAAGTGTGTGAGTCACTAATGTGTGCTGTCTTCTCCCACCTTTTCCATAGCAACTAGAAAGCCCATGTTGACAGAGGCTTCTTCATAGCCATGGGTTCTGGTGTGGAGCAATGTGATGTAAGGGGATACAGAGGAGCATTTCCTCCACTTTGCATGCACAGGAATGGCTCTCAATACCTATACAAGCTCTAGACATTTATTCGCTGGGGAAGCCCTTACTCCTTTGAGTTGTCCTAGGTGCCACAAATGAGAAAAGATTATAGAAAGGATGTGCATCCCAAGGCTGGTGTGGATAGCCTCCATATCTTTTTTTCTGGGATTTCTTCATTGCAGCATATGGGCTGAAGAACACTTCCCAGAGCAACACCATGGCTAGTACTGGCGTGTCTGCCTCAGCAGGTGAGTGTGCCTTTCACCGTTGTTTAGACGTGGCTGTGCAAGCTATGTGGAACACTGGCTTTGTTCAAGCATATCATAACACCACTGAGTCGGAGATTCAGCCAGTTGGGTGGCACCAACATACAGCTCCTCAGAAGCACAACTGGTCAGTAGCCAAGCCCCCCGCCAGTGCCTTTCTGAAATGAAAGCAAATGAGCCAAAGCTCAGAATGAGAAAATCAGCTGATTCAGGTCTCCCCCACTTTGTAGTAACTTGGTTGATTTTATTGCAGCTATTTCTGCTCAATAGCCAAGTAACTGGATATAAAATCATACCTGTGAAATCATGCTTCATTTAAAGCCCAAACATTTGCAAGGTTGCTCTTACGCGGTAGTACCAGCCTCAGCCAGTCAAGGAACTGACTTATACATGATCGGATTGTTTTTTTTTTTTAATGAGAGTCGTTGAGGTCTTTCTGCTGGCCTTTGGTCTTTCAGCTGTTAGGATTCATCTTTTTCAGCTTTTTTCTGCAGCTGCTAGAGCTGTAAATTAGTCTTTATTTTTTCCTGTAATGAAAGCTAGGCTTCTTTCATAATCTGAGGACTTCCAAGGTAAGGTTTAAAAAAATAGATAGAAATACCATAAAAATTATGATAGTGTTGCTAATACAAGTTTATTCCAGGTTTGTGCTTGAGTGATGGAATTAATGTCTGGGTACCTTAATTTTCAGAGTTGTGTCAATTCACATGCAAGGTCATACCATTGTACACCATTTCAGACATACTCGATACAGCCTAAGGGCAGGAATGTGACCTCACTGATGCCTCTGAGTCTTGTTTGGGCTGAGTGCCACCTCAGTAAGTTACAATTTGATGCCTCATCACCATACTTGCTCCTGAGGATATGGACTACTCTATGCTTCACAGAGTATCTCTGCTGAAGGTGATGCTCTCAGCTTGAGATATGCTGGCTTTGAAGACCCTTGGGTGTCTCTTCCAGCCTGACTTTCTACAATTCTGTAGTAAGTTTGTTTGAGAAATAAAGAGGCTATTGAGCAAATTATTTCCCATATATGATTGGATTCCAAATGCTCTCTTATTTCCAGTAGCAGTTACTCCCCTGCTAATGAAATGCAAATCTCTAAAGAAATCTGATGAAATGCATAGCTTTCCTCTCAGCTTCAGTGACCAGTGTGTCTCTTGTCATGTGTTTATGGTAGTGGCAACCTTGGTCATAATGGGACTTCCTCTTTTAATGAACAACAGTGCTGTACCTTGTGCTTAAGACTCATTGGCCCAGACTTGTCTCCTCCTTTTCCCATCTTTTATCCATATTCCAGGGGGAACTGTTTTGAGCTCCCAGGGAGATGACATCCTGCGCAAAGACTGCAAGTTCCTGCTGCTGGAGAAGGAGAATGTCCCAGCTAAGAAGGAGATGGAGCTCTTGATCATGACAAAGGACAGTGGCAAAGTCTTTAGTGCTTCTACCACTGGGCTCAATGGAGGTAACTTCTTTTCTTCAGGACATGTAGGTATGCTTAGAGCGGAAAAATGGAGAGTGAACATATGGGGAAAGAGCACCCAAAGCAGATCTCCAGGGCACATTATAGAGACCCTGAACTTTAGCACGGCTGCAGTGAGAAGAGTATAGCCTGAACTCGTATGATAAAGACCAGTCCTGCACATGCAGACAGGTGAACTCTGCAGCCATAGGGTCTTCTCCATCTGTGGAGTTCAGAGTTCTGCATGCTGCACCTAACTTAAACCCCTGCAAGCCCAACATGAAGCCCTGGCAGGCATGTGGAAGGGCATTTAGCTTTTAACCAGGCTATGTCTAACTTCTTCATTTGAAGCTCTAGAGCATGCCTCAGGGAGATTTCACAAAGCTCAGGAGCTCGGGAGCTTCAAAAGCAAAAACTAGATCAGCCACTGGTTTAAACTGGCAGAGTCGTTGTAGCTTCCTAGTAAAAAACATGCTTTTTGCTAACAAAGGAAGACAGGCCAGGTTGAAATGCTGGTGTAATATGTTTAATTACATTTGGTTCCTGTTCAGGATCCTTTGTAGAAGACACCTTGAAGAGAGAGAAGCAGGGATTTTCCTCCTCTTATGGTGCAGAAGCTGGCCTAAAATCAGAAGCAAATGGTAAGAGTTTGTCCTTGTGGCAATGCAACAGAGCTATATTCTGCCTCCATTACCAGCTTCCCCTTGTAATCTCACACTTCTGGTCTGATCATGCACAGAAAGACTATTAAAAACTCTTTTGCTGCTATTGCAACAGGTGGAATAAAATCTGTGCCAACAAGGGACAAAGCAACTTATGCAGGTAAGTGGTGCTATTCAGACTCTTTCATTAGAGGGAGCACCAAAGCACAATGTACAAAACAGTAATCGTGCTTCTGTGAAATGAATGATTTCTGTGTGATGGCATCAGAGGGAGGGCATCCTCAAGAGGCTACTCTGTAATGAGCAGAGCATGTGCCAGAGAAATTTCCATCTGTGATCGGATTGTAGGTGAATGAGCAGCTGTGCCACATTTTTACTGAAGGAGGAAATCAGATAGCTGGTGATGGAGCTGCATTCTGCTATCAGGACAAATTTATGGGAAGGAAGGGGCTCAGAGAGACTGTGCTGGCTATTGCAGTCATTTGTGGCTCAAGACTGTAGAACATACTGGCCCAAGGGGGTCATGGTTTTCAGCTGTTATTTTAGAAAGCACTGAAGTGTTGTCCCCTGTTGGGATTACCATTGGGAATGCTGTTCCCAGCTTCCACAGCAACTATATTTTACCAACCATGTGCAGAGTGAGGTGTAAAGATTTTTTTTTTCCCATAGCCCTATTTATAATGTATCTGACCTTGCTGTGCTTATTCTCAAGAGATTATTGACTTTGATGTCAAGGAGCCATGCATTAACCAGGAGATTGCTCCTTCCCCCTTCCAGAAATACGAGGTGGTGATGCAGGGGGTGCAATAGGATCAGCACCGTCCTGGTGCCCCTGTGGTTCCTGCTGTAGCTGGTGGAAGTGGCTCCTGGGTTTGCTTCTGGCTTGGCTGCTTCTCCTTGGATTGCTCTTTGGACTCATTGCTCTGGGTAAGAAGTAACTGCAGGAGCTGGTTTAGGTTAGAGACCTCTGGATGTAATTAAGACTGGGATTGAACAGAAACCAGCCTCTTTGTATCCCTATCCCTGAGAAGGGTTACAGCAATGGTTAGAATGAGAGAAAGCGAAGTTGTGGAGGTGGGGTCCCCCTTCTTCTTACAGGAGAAGGTTTGATATGGAGGCACAAAATGCTGAACAGGATAGAAGGAGTAACAGAGGGTTTAAACTGGCAAAAAGGCTGAACAAACTGTCACTCACTAGCAGATATGCCAAGGCAGAGAGCTGAGGAGGAGCACATTCAGTGCTGAAGATTGTGAATGCCACCAAAATGTTACAAATGGGCAGAAAGAATGGATAAGGGATATAAACCTTTGATGAGGGGATAAATGGCCTTGGGTGAGGAAGGTAAGAAAGTTCCTGAGATCTGATGTCTTTATTCTCCTCAGAGACTAACAGGTTCCAAGGCTGTCATTTAAACTCCAGGATATTCCTGCTAGAAAAAAAAATACAGAATAATCCTGCAAAACTCAGTGGCCATGGTTGTGTGACAGTGTTGCCTTGTCCCTGCTATTAGAAGTAGGTATTTCAGTCATAAGTCTGCAGCAGCATCTTCCCTAGCATTTTGCTTTAACCTTCCAGCGGAAGAAGTGAGACAGCTGAAATCTCGTGTGAATGACCTGGAAAAAATCAATCACAGTTACCTGACAGTTAACCCAGGAATTGCAAATATAGACAAGGAAGTTTCAAAAGCAGAATTTGTTCGTGGCGTGGCACCTTCCTCAACCTTATCTTATGGAGATGAAGAGTCAGTTTGGCTGATGGTGAAGAGCAGACTGAACAAGGAAATAGAACGAGGTGAGGATGGTCAATGACTATGATGCTCCATGAGACTGGGTTATTTAAAGAGAAGTGGGAAGATTTGATTGTCTGGGAGCTGAAAGATCATGGCTGCTAGAGTGCAACACAGCCTGTCCAAATTAGGGCCCTCACTTGTCCTCATGGATAGGCTGTACTGGGGCTCATATTGTTGCCACTAGCAATACACTGGTGGTGCATCCCTCAAAGGCAACAGGGGGAGGAGAAGAAAGGAGGCTGTGGATGTGCCATCCTGTGCCAGGATGTGTCACATTTGCTGTAGCAAATGAGTTTTCCATTTTGAAAGAATTGCACAGAAAAATGACCCCCCAGCTTGTTTTTCATGGTACTTTTGGTAGCACGGAAAGAAGATTTACTTCTGTTTCTCAGATGATGGGAACAGGCTAACAGCAGTGGGTATCAGAGTCAAAAGCAGGAGTAGGGACTACAGGAGCTTGCATTCTCCTTTCTTATGAGGTTTCATGTAACTACAGTTCTAGGATTTGTGAAGGCAAATGTGCTGAGAAAACTCTGCTCCCAAAGCCATACTGTGTTTGTTAGCCTGTGCTGCCTGCAGCCTCAGAATCCAATTAGAAGAATCTTTGTAGGTGAAGAGAGTAGCTGTTTTGTTGTATAATTAAATCTAACGGTCCCTTTGCTTCCTTTTGCAGGCTACTTCCGAGGGGAGAGAGGAGAACCTGGTCTGAAAGGTACAGGCTTATAGTCCTCCTCTTCCCCGTCCTGTTCCTCCGTTCTGGCAGAATACAAGTTTAGTGTGGATTTTTAACACAAAGGGCACCTGGTAGTGAGAAAGGTGAAGCAGGTTTACACCTAAACAAAAATAGTGTGAAGGCAGTTTGCCATTTAAACTTTGAAGGGCCTGATGCTGCGCAGAACTAATACAGGAGGCCCAGTCCTGCATTGTGCCTGTGTGAAGAGCAAGATGCTGTATTTTGCTAGTGGGACGGGTCTCATCCCACACTATTCAAGTGTGGAGTGTCCACATTCACCCAGAACTCCCCCATTTCACTGAGGGCTGGAAAGCAATTACAAAAACAAAATAAATGAGAAGTCACTGGAAATAGTCCAGGATCTCTCCTGATCTTATTTTTTTTCTCTTTCTCAGGTGACATGGGAGTGCAGGGGCCCAAAGGTGAGTCTGGAGTTGCATGCTTTCTCAGGTAGATTGACAGCCTGCCACGACACCTAGGTAGCAGAAGGGTTTTTGTTGCTCCAGAAGTTAGGTAGAAAAGTTGACGGATCTGAAACCAGTTCTGCTCCTGTGGTTTAGATGTTGTTGTGATGATTGGGTTTTTTGACCTTTCTACTGACAAAGACAATTTTGGAGATCACAGTAGAAGAGACAACAGATCTCACTTTCAGTCTAGAAACTTCTTTCACCTGGATGAAAATCATTTCTGAAGCTTAACTATACCTGGTTTAATCAAAAAAGGTGCTTCAGAGGACTTTGCACAGTGTGAAGGATCTGATCTATTACACGAATATAAGGGGCCCAATATGGCATTGCTTGAGAGGGTAGAACTCCTAAATATGCCGGGAACATAAACTTCTTTTATGGGAGGTTGATGACCAGCCAAAGAAAGAACAGGGAAGACCTGTTCCCTGCTGACTGTCTGTTTCTTTCTCCCCACAGGAGAGCGAGGGCTTCCTGGAGTCCCAGGTAGGTAGTAGGACAACTCCCTTTTGAGGGACGGCATTCGGGGACATTACTGTTGGCAAGAACAAATTTCACATGGCAAACCCAGCTTGAGATGTTTCTATAAGGAGTCAATATTTAGCAGATGGACTAATTAAATTGATTAATGCTTTGGTATTAAGTTACTGACACAGCTCAAAGACTTGGTTACAAGCAAGGCCTCAGCCTGACTTCCATTTAATTGAATGTGTCTAATTTGGGAGTGTGAACATCCCAGCTTGACTCTGAAAGTGCCACAGCTGCATGAGCACTTGGTCCATGCAACTTTCTTGTGTTCTGACATATGTACTGTGCTCTTTCCAAAGAAATCCCATGTTCAAGTACCTACCTTGCAAGTAATATATTCTTTAGCCCACGTGCTGAATCCTTCCAGACTTCAGCTTGACGGATGCCCCTTATTTGCGTGTTATTTATTCATCATACATGGATATAGAGTCTGAATATTTGTTGTGTTTTTCTTTCCAGGCATTCCTGGTCCAATGGGGCACCAAGGACCAGAAGGACCAAAAGGACAGAAAGGCAGCATGGGTAAGCATCTTGATTAATGCTGTGGGTCTCTCACAACTGATTGATGCATGGGAATACAGGCATCAGCTTGGTGTGATCATTGCCTTCCCAAAGGAAGTGAGCAAGGATGCTCCTTGCCCTAGGTCTCCTGTAAAGAGACCCTCTATTACAAGGCATTTGTTTCCTATAGGTGATCCTGGCATGGAGGGTCCCATGGGACAGAGAGGTCGAGAAGGGCTACCAGGGCCTCGAGGAGAGCCTGGACCACCTGGACTTGGAGAAAAAGGAGACAGAGGTAGGAGCTAGGTCTGCCATTCCTGGGTAAAGCAGAGATGGACCAAAGCTGGAGTTTGGTCCTGATTTACTAGGTACCTCAGTGGTAGGATTTGATTTTGATTAGTCAGATCCACATTTCACGTTAGCTGTTTATCAGCACAGACAGGGTTGGCCTAAAGGACTTTTGTGCAAAGTTTGCAATCTGCAAACAACACGTCTTTTGTTTTACCAGATCTCAGAGTCAGGTTTGACTTTGGCAGAGCCGAAAGTACTTGGTATCTGGAGTCCTTCTTCCAGTTGTTCGAGTCGCCAAAGCTGGGGGACTCTAGACTTGTTCATCCTAAAGCCCAATGAGACGGGATTTTTTTTCCCAAATAATGCATGCCTATTTGGGTGTTTTGTACTGACCTACAGATTAGTTACTGATTATTTGTGACACTAGCCAGAGAAAGCATAACAGGAGGTGGGGGGAATAGAGAGTTGGGATCACAATTGTATTCTACAGTATGTGTTCATGCTCTTATTCTCCAGGTGTTGTTGGTGAGCCAGGTCCTCCGGGGCCACCTGGTCCCTCTGGTGCTGCTGGCCTTAAAGGTAAATATGAGGACAGACAGAGATAAACTAGCAGCCTGTTTAGCTGTCCTGTCAAGAGGTAATGGCCACTCCAGTCGTCTTGTTCCACTTGAGTTTCACTGTAGTGATCAGAAAAGTGTTCTGCTGGTCATCATTTTAGAAACAGCTTGCTTTGTTAGAGGTACATGAGCTTTAGACCAATACGTTCTTGAGGGTTTTTAGTGAGAGTGGGGGCCAGCAGAGAGGTTTCCCCAAAACATCAATCTTGAAGATGTGTTATGTTTCCAGTTGTTTCTTCCCTGCTTTCAGAGATAATGGAGTAAACTCCATACCCCTAACAGGCTGTTAATAGACTTACCAATCTACAATCCACATAACTGGGACCAAAAGTGCGCTATAAAGAATGGCTCCTACTGAAACCCAGATTCCAGTATCTCAGTCAATGTGGAAGGCTTGAGTCTTTTTACCTTAGTTCATGATAAACCACTTCCTCTAGATCACAAGAACTAGACTATGTAGATTTAATGTCCTGATTTTGAGGATGTCAGTGATGTAAGCTCTTCCAGTGGCTGGGAGGATCCTGGTCAGATAAACACTTACTGGGTTGTGGAGGCTGCTGGGCAAACCCAAAGAAATTTGTTCACTTTCTAATTGCAGTGTTACTGAAACAAAATTCATGTTGCTTATTCACAGGTCTAATGGGTTCTCCAGGCCCACAGGGTCCACCAGGTGAGTGCTGCATTCATTTTTTATGGCACCTCATAGACTAGAGAAAACAAAAATGAAGTGGCAACTTCTGATAATTTTCCTTCTTCAGTGATAGTTGGTGGTGAGTTGGATAGATTAACCCCCCCATCTCATTTTTCTTCAGGTCCTCCTGGCCTACAAGGATTTAGAGGAGAAGCAGGTCTTCCGGGTGCTAAAGGTAAGTTCCTCTTCCCCTGGATGGTAACAGTAGCTAACAGCAAGCAGATGGACTTTTCCACCACTGCGCTGAGTAGCAGACTTGATTTGAGCATGGAGCACTGAGACCCTAGGGACAGAGACAAGCCTATGAGCAAGGAAAGGGGAGGAGGAAATAGACCTAGCTCAGTGATTGCAACCAAGTATTGAGAAATACAAGAGTTAAGAGAGGTAATAGAGAAGTCTGGATGAGGAAACATGGATGGATGGAGCTATACTGAAGGAAAGGAAGTTCAGCTTGAGTTTCTTTGATATCAGAGTACGTGTATTCCCCTATGATTTTCCTTGGCATGTGAAATCTCTTTCCCTTCCAACTTGTTATTACTCTTCTTCAATCATTGATATATCTTTCAGGTGAGAAAGGAGCTGCTGGAGCCCCTGGACCAAAAGGTATGTTGATCAATTGGATGTCTTTTGTGGGTACTTTCTTTAGGTTGCGTTAAATATGGATACTGTCCATGGGGATTAACTCCGTCCTTGCTTGGCTTGTTCTTTTGTGCTTTTATCAGAAAACAGACTTTCTTTTCTCTGACAGAAATATTTTATAATGAAGCAATCTCACAAAATCAATCCCTTTTTGTGCTGTAGGTGACCAGGGTGAGAAAGGTTCTCGTGGAATGACAGGTCAGTGGATTGTTTCCCTGGAATAACACTCTATCTAACACATGAATTATATGAATTTTCAAATAATAGTATAGTCCAGCCAATCCCAGTCAGCTTTCTAAAAGCAGCATAAAGATTATATTAGTTATATGTTTTTGCACCTAAGTTTTAACCAACTAGATCCCATTCTTGATTCCAGTAATCTTGGTAGAAATGTTTGTGTTTGACTTTAGGTAAATTCTCCCTCATGTGCACTGTGTTCACTTTACTTGAGCATTTCTGGTGCCAGAGATGGTCACACATGAAGAGGCCTGAACATCCTGTCAAAGCTGTTTTTCAGTTGCAAATAACAAATACTGCTGACAGTCATAAATTGTATCTTCAAGATTTGATTCATTTCTGTGTAATTTTGTTACAGGTGAACAAGGCTTAAGAGGAATGCCTGGTG
Organism: Dromaius novaehollandiae; assembly: GCF_036370855.1. Taxonomy (NCBI): domain Eukaryota; kingdom Metazoa; phylum Chordata; class Aves; order Casuariiformes; family Dromaiidae; genus Dromaius; species Dromaius novaehollandiae. The sequence continues at coordinate 34,907,126 of NC_088103.1, read as the reverse complement.
TTCCAGGAGAGCCAGGGGCTAAAGGATCAGTAGGTAGGTAACAGAAAACGGATGTGATTGATTATGTGTGGGGCAATGCTGTTTCCACCCACAGAGCCCATTTCTGTGATCACAGACAAGGGAACAACTTGGAACCATACTGGTTGTGATCCCAGGTCTCTTCTCTAAATAGCTAAGGGTAGCCTGTATACTCAGAAAAGTTGTCCTACAGTTAAGTTTCAAGTGAAGTTCTTCTGGGTCTTCAGTGACTGCAGCCAAGGTTTCATTCAGATGCAATATGAGGAAAAGCCACTCTCTTGTGTTTTGGACTCTGTTCCACTTAGTAGGAGGGCAGGGCAACTGAGGTACTATTTTAAAAGTCCGTAATGATCTCTTTTCTTTGGACAGGACCAGCTGGCCGTGATGGACAGCCAGGTGAACGAGGTAAAGGATTCTTTCTCCCTCACTGCTCTTTCTTTGAGATAGAAGAGCAGATACTTCTTCACTTGGCAGGAGGCTGATTTGAGGAAGGGGTGGCAGAAGATGGCAGCAGATTCATGTCCTGGGATCTTGCTGTCTCAGAAGAACTGTAGAGCCAACCATGTAAATATGGAACTGAGACATGTGACAGAACTGGCCATAAAGTTGTGCCAGATCTCTGCTCGCTACAAAACTCTTTCCTTTTGTGGATGTTCACCTCTCAGACTGTGATGTTGAAATTGCCCACTTAGCTGTGAGGATATGATGGGTAGAAAGTGCTGAGAGACGGCTGGTGGTAAAGCCTGAATGGGTTGGTAGATTAAAGTCAGTGATGTCTAGGTTGTTAATGGTGATTATGTCCCTAGGTGAACCAGGTCTTATGGGAATGCCAGGAGCCCGAGGCCCACCAGGACCCACTGGAGATGCAGGACAGCCAGGTAAGAGTGGACAGAGAAGAAAAATATTTTTTGCTCAGTCAAGAACACAGTGGTTTCTGTCAACGATTTCCAGTCTCATTTCGAAGTTCTGGCTGGCAGTCAAAGCACTAGAAGGGATCTCTGTGCTGTAAGAGAGTAATGGAAGGGAAAGACACAGGGAGTCTAGACCCTTTGTGATATCAGGATTGCACATATTGCAGACAACATCAGCTGCTATAAGCCAATATGCAACCTATACACTGGGTGCTAAGCTGGTTTGTATCTCCTGTGGGCTATAATTTTAAGCAAAAGTAATCTTTTTCCACTGTCTGTCTTCCCCACCTCCCCAGTTTGTGTAGATCTCTTAGAGTTTTTGCTTTTATTTTTCCAGGTCTCACAGGACCCCAGGGACCCCCAGGTAAGTTTTTTCACCATGTTCCAATTTATCAGTGACACACATTGGTAAGGGCTCAAAACCACCTTGTAATTTCCCTCCTGCACCAGTGAGGGCTTCCAAAGTGGGATCCCAAGGTTTCTGCTTCTCCCTTAAGTCTTGAGACAGGTTTTGTGATTGGCATGTAAGTTTTCAGTAATACAGGGCCTTGGACTGTTTGAAAATTTGCCTCTCCCCAAAACATAGTTTGCTACAAAGAAGATGTTTCCGTTCCCTGTGAACAGAACAGTCCTTCTAACCAGCAGCAGAAGCTGGGGGGAGAGGAGGTAGCAGTGGAACTGGCAACAGAGGATGTGACATTCTGCAAGCAAAGGTAGTTTGGGGAGCAGTTGCCAGGAAATTTCTCCAGAAGCCTCAGAACAGGGGGCAGTACCTGGGGGAAGCAACAAGTAAATCTAGCGAGCAGTGCCATCATCCAGGAAGCAGTGGGAGAAGGGAAGCCCTTACCTTTTCCCATGGACACTACCAGCTCTGTCTACAGTCCACTATGAATTCCTCCAGCTGGTGTAGTAGGCACAACCTGCATAAAAATGCTGAGAGCCAATGTCTTTAGTAGGAAATTTCTCCTATAAACCCAAAGCTAAAACTGGGATACTTGGAGAAAAAGAAAAAAAAAAAAAAAGGACAGTATTTGCACTAGTCATTTTAAATTGTTCATCTACTTCATACCAGGACTTCCAGGCAACCCAGGCCGACCAGGGGCTAAAGGTGAGTTTTGTTTCCTCCCTAATACTCATTTTCTCTCTAAGCACTTAATTTTAGGGAGGATTGTCTGCTCAGCTGACCAGTCACTGAATCAACAGTGGCACCTAGTGGATTCAGGAAAAGACAGTTTGAGGAACAGAGTAGCCAAAGCCTCCCTGAGCACACCAAAGGCAGCACAGTAGTTCTCCCTCTAAGACAACCTTAGCAGACCTCTTTTTGCCCTGGGTATATGAGCATGAGCCCTGGTGACTGCAGTGGAAGCTGTGTGCCTGCCTCTCAGATAGATTAGGGCCCACTGACTATTCTGGCAGATGTAGCACTCAGAAAGCGGATCAAAGGTATCTCTGGATTTGCAGAGCTCTGTTGCTCTGTCTTCCCCTGTGACATTATACTGCTATGATTTACTGGACAAGAGATCAAGAGCGAAGAGAATTGAAACCACATGTTTAATAGGACAATTTCATTGATCTAGTGATGGATCTTCCCAAAGAAAGAAGTTCCTCTTTCATCTCTTTCTTTTCGTAGGAGAACCTGGAGCTCCAGGCAAAGTTATAAGTGCTGGTATGTACTTTTGTGAGTTCAAACACTTAAATTTTTGGAGGATTTTCTGCATTTTTTATTATGCCTCCTAAATTCATATTGACTGGGTGCCAGTCCTGTGCTAGGGGCTCCCTCTATTGAGAGAATACATGTTATAGCTAGTCAAATGATTGCTTAGGGGTGGATTTGTCACAGATTCACGCTGTGTGTGTACGTGTTTGTGTTTCAGAGGGTTCATCAACTATTGCTCTACCAGGCCCACCAGGTCCCCCAGGCCCAGCTGGTCCCACTGGACCCCCAGGTGTTCCAGGTGAGGAAGCTGTTTCTCCATTGTGGAGGCAGCTTGCATCACTGTCCATCCAGTTCTTTATTTAATGTGTGATGTTTCTTGCCTCTGCCAGGCTGTCCTCTGTGGGAGGTGAAATTGCTTCAGCAGTCTAGATACATAAGGTTCTCACCCTTCCCTGCTGTCTGTGTTCTCTGCACAGAGCAAGGCCAAGGTCTAGGGCTGAGTTAGAGAGGTAGTGGCATCAAGAGAGAAATGGGAAATGATCACAGGGAGACAGGATAGAAGGGAAGACTGGGAAGATGGAGGAACTGGGAGCAGTGCTGTTATCTTGTGATCTGATGAGTACAAACTAACGATAGATCAAATCCAGCAGCTCAAATCAAGACCTTCTGCCTCTCAGGGAAGCAGGCCTGGGTCTAATCCCTTCCCAATTCATCCTGTCTCCAGAATTGAAATCAGAAAGGGCTTGTTTTCCAGTCTTAGCTTTGAACTCAAGACAGCAGAAATCCCACATGAACATCTGTAAATCTGACAAGTAAAACACACACACACGCATGCGCGCTCACAAGCTATGCATGAATTTGGTCTTCAGACTCTTCTGTCCCAGGTCAGACACTGCCCTCCAGCACACTGGCATCTGGCAGCATTTCCTGGGCCCTGATTCTCATGGCACTTCTGTGCCTTTCCCAGCCATGTAGCTGGAGCTAATCTTGGAGCTAGTTTGGTGGAGTTAGTCCTAATTTGCTCTAGGAAATACAAGAAGAGGATTAGGCCTATTGCATTTCTATTGTGGCCAGTAGCAATCTGGTTATTTCCCCAGTCTAAGAAGCACCGAGCAGTTTAATTGCCAGATGATGGAAAATAAGCCATTTCTCCAGAGCCTCAAGTGATATATGGGACTAATAAATTCATACCCTATCACAATTAAATTTATTTGTGCAAATACATTATTTGATGTTCTCAGCTCTTTATGAAAAAGACCTATTGATTCTCTTCTGCTACTGTAAAATACAACCAGGAAAATTCAATGCAATCTTTTTTCCTTTGAAACCAGGTCCTGCTGGGCCAGCTGGTCTCCCTGGACAGCAAGGTACTGTTCTCCATCAACCTCGATTCAGCTCCTTAAGAGAACTGCATTCATTAGTTTTCCTTTGTTTCTAATTCTCTCAGCCCTTGGCACAGTCTCTCTCCCTTTGTTTGCAGATTTCTTCCCTTCAGTTCATTTTGCTGTATTATTGGGCTTAATTAATCTTTTAAGGAGTTTCTAGCCTTCATTTTTTTCCCCCCTTCCCAGGAGAAGGAGGGGGATGGTAAATGCCAGTGTGATATGGAAGTTGCAGATGTCTTTTTTTTCTCTTGTTATTTTATCTGGAGGCTGGTGTTTCTAAAGCACTTCTCAGTTTCAGTTGCCTTTCTGTGGTGGGGAATATAGCCCAGCTGACTGACTTCTGCCATTTCGAAAGGTGGGAAAACAAAGTAGAGCGTAATTGGTAATAATGTCACCATGAAAACGCTGCCAGTTGGACAGAGAGCTGTTGGGAAAGACCTGTACAGAGCTCAGAAAGGTTGGGAAGCTCCTCCTATAGACCCTTCTTAGCTTGTTTTCTGTGATCAAGCAAACCGTGCAGTAATTTCCATATTGAGGAAATGTCCATCCAGGACTGAGTTCAGACTCCAGTCCACATGAGCCAAGTCTGAGCCCACATCAGGGAGATGAGGATTGGGTGCACAGTGTCACCTTCTCTCAGTTAATTCACCTTTTCTTTTTTCCTGAAAAAGGTCCACGGGGTGAGAAGGGATCTGCGGGTGAAGCTGTGATAGAAACCATCAAAACAGAAGTCTCATCATTAACATCTCAGAGTGAGTGGGTCTGGCTTCCCACCTCTTTGCCTGGAGAGGTGTTGGAAGCCTCCAGCCCTGCTTACAGCTAAGGGGAGGTGCTTCTTCCCCTCAACATGCCATAGGGCAAGTGTGTGTGTGTGTGTGTGTGTGTGTGTGTGTTTGGTGGGCAGATCTATACCATGACAGCAGTACCAGCTACCTCTTCTACCCTTCTTCTCATCTGTGCATCCCGAAGTGCTTTCAAAAGGAGGTAAATGGCACCAGGTCCGTTTCACAGAGAAGTAAGCTAAGGAATGATGACTGGTGAATAGTCTCCAAGAGTGAAGATGGTCACAAAGCTGTGGGGTCTCAGCCAGGCCCCCTAGCCACTGTTCTTGCACTGGGCAGTTCTCAATTTAATGTGAACACAGAGCTATCTGTAAAGGAAGAACCAGTTTGAAACAGTATGTTAATCCAACAGGGAAGGAAGGAAATCAAAATCTCTCTGCAAATTAGAGGATGAATTCACAGGGGAAGAAATCCTATTTCAAGATGGAAATAAGTGGCGCAGAACAGAGTGGTTTAGCAGCGTCCTGTGGAAAGTGCCTGCTTGCTCTGTGTAATACTAAATGTGTGGTGCACTTACAATCAGTATTTGTAGGGTTTGTGAGCTCTCTGTAAGTGAGCAAGAGAGGCAAGGCAGAGGAGGGCATAAAATTACGAATGGTCCTTGCCTGATCACCACGTGCGTGCACCCGAATGGGGTCGTGTAGATCCAGACCGTGATTCAGTATGTCCCATCCGCCATTCTGGAGTCATGGATCTCAGCATCACTGAGCTTTGAGTTTATGCCTCGGCTTGGAGGTGTGGATACATCTCCACTCAAGATAACACAGGGAAGATATTTGTTAAATAATGGCAGCCTAATTTTCTCATCCCAAATCTTGTCCCTCTTTGAAAGCATCTTTCTCCTACATGAAAGTTCTTTCCCCCCTTCTCTACTCTTTGGGTCATTTGCTCTTTCACTCAGCTATCTTTGCTCTCCAGAGAGATCCACTCCCTGTTTCATATATGCTACCAGCCTGTTCAGCACTGCTTCATGACTTAACCCCCACACTGCCAACTGAGCACATCCATCCTCTCTCTTCTCCGCCTCAACTTTGACTCATGTCACCCACATCCTGCCTTAGTCCACCCTTAGGGTAAGAGCTTCTGTCAGCCATGTAACGATAGTGTTTCCATAGCAGCAATAGCTCCATAGCAACAATTTTCACTTTCTGTGTGTTTCATTTGCACAGTGCTGGCAGATTTACAAGGGCGAGCAGGACCGCCAGGTCCCCCTGGACCACCAGGTACATCATATAGCAGAGCTCAGTACGTAAGCAGGGGCGTGCTGACACACATGTTTCTGGGCCATGCAGTTTGCTGAGTAAGTATTCTGTAACATTTCTGTTTCTTTGGTCATCAGGTGAATCTGTGCAAGGACCCCCTGGACCTCGTGGCCCCCCAGGTAAGAGCTTGTTTCTCTGAAACAGACCTGGGAAGTGGGAGGTTTTTTCAGTGCCTCTGTCCTATGCCTTGCAGTATCCCAGATGCAATCTTGGACCTGCTGAAAGTTATATAGGATTTTTACCACTGACTTTACTGGGAGCCGATTATCACATAGCGGGTTCCTACTAACACAGCTTCACTGAAATATAGTTTCACAGCAGCAAAAGTAATGCTGCCCAGGAGAGGAGATTTGCTTTGGCAGAGGTCTGCTAGCCAGACTTGTAAGTAAGTCATAAAAGCCATACCTACTTCTTGAGAAGACACTGGACCTTCTCAAGTTCCCAGGGAAGCAACGGGAACCACTTCCATCTTTACTTTTTACTTGTCCAGTCTTAACTTCTAGCTGGGGGCAGATGCAGCAGATATGAAGAACATTTCCCCTTTCTCCTTCCTGTAGCACAGTGATTCCTTCCCTTCCACAGCCAGAAGAGAGGAGATACAGGAGGGCACAAGACAGGAGCATAACCCCATTCCTTGCTCTCTGCTCAGTAGCAAAGGGGAGCAGGTCAGGTGTGCAATAGAATGAACCTTCCCTCTCAGTGTAGGGAAGGCCTGCTGCGATTGGCACTGTGTACCACAAGAAAGGAGAGTTTCCATGCCCCTGGTCTGCTGTGGTGACAAGTGATAATGAAAATAGTTAACAGGGATAGATGTCAGTGGAGAAAACAATGAAACCAGCCTACACTTGGCTAGGGCCATTGCTGGAGATACAGCAGCTCTGTCACTCAGTCTGTCACACTCTTGAGGCTCATCCTTTCTGAGGCGTATTTGTGTCCCTTTTGCCTAGGAGAAGGATTGCCAGGACCTCCAGGCCCGCCAGGGAGACCAGGATCTTTCACATCAAGCTCAGGTAGGCTCTGCTTACTCATTCCCCCCTCTGTACCCTGGAAAAGAACTGCCCGTTGTGGTTCCAGAGAGCACATTACCTCCTTGGCTGTAAGCAGACAGAGCAGTGGGGGACAGGTGCCCTGTTCTGCTGAATGTCATGAAACAACCTTTTTGTTTTAATTCCAGAAACATTCTTCACAGGACCACCAGGTCCACCAGGCCCACCAGGCCCAAAGGGAGACCAAGGTGCGTACATCCTGCTGCTTCACTAGCATACCAGAAATTATGGATCCCTGCCCCCTCCAACTGAAAAGAAGCAAGGAGGGGCTTGGGTGCAGAAACTGTCCTGCCTTTCTGTGGCTGTAAGAGAGCTGACACGGTGTTCACTAAGAAGGATTCATATCTGCTGCCATAAAAGAAGTGAGTCATTACGGGAGAAATTAATTAGCTTCCAGTGCTGGTGTCAAGGAAGTCACTGTATTCAGACTCCAGCTTTGCCAGCCTCTAAGATTCAGGGCCATTCAGAGTTTCAGATTTGCCATTAAAGGCACACAATCTGTTTGCAAAATGCAGCATGGAGTTGGCTAAGTCAGTGCAAGGAGGTGGCCCTGTTAAGCATAGCCCAGCTCTGAGCTGGGTGGAAGAGATAGGATCTAATCCATTTACCCATTGCAGCCTGGTAAACTGGTGGCATGATACTCTGCAGCATAGGCTCAAGTCCTGTTGCAATCAGAATGAAGCAAAAGCTAACGATGCTCCTCTGCTTCCCTCTTCACAGGCGAACGAGGCCCACGAGGATTCACGGGTAAGGAGGCTTCCAGGGGATGTCAGTGGGTGCAGTGTAGAGTGCCAGCGTTTGTGACTGCTCCTGCATTTCTGTATCCAATGCAGGTGAACCCGGTGAGCCTGGCCTCCCAGGAATCTCCTCACATGGTCAGTCTATGCCCCCTTTCCTCTGCTGAATTCACTGTCCCTAAGCTGAAACCAGGAAGCGAAATCCTGCTCTGTTGACTCCAGCTCAGTTTTAGTGCAGTTAGGGTTTTGTCCACACACTTTATTCCTGTGTGTCTCTGAATCTCCTTCTGTGATTGGCAGGTGGCAGCATGACCTTGCAGGGACCTCCAGGAGTTCCAGGTCCACCAGGCCCACCAGGACCCAAAGGTAGTTAAAATCTTCTGTCTTTCCTCATTGGCTTCACGCAGCCAAGACTGGTTGAAACTAGAGGCTGGAGCAGCCTGGTCCACTGGGAGTTAGAGCTCTGCCCACTCCTGTCTTTTGAGGCATGGTAGGACCCTGGCAATTGCACTGCTCTGAGCACAAGGCCCTTAGATGGGTCACAAAAGGCTCAGGAAGGCTGCCATAACCCCTTTCCTCCGTTCTTCCCCAATAAGTTGCCAATCCAAGATCTGTCATTGCAAGGATTGGATGGTTGGTTCTCTGGCAACATGTAGCTCAGCCCTTTCACATGACCAGTATGCAACATCCAGTAACACTCACAATAGTTGTCTGTCTCCCTGTCTCTGGTTTCCAGGTGATGCAGGTGTCCCAGGAGCTCCTGGCATCCCAGGAGCATCGCGAGGTAAGAGGCCAGACCATCATTGCTCTGATATTATGAGGAAATGTTGACATCCCTGGCAGAGACTTGCAGAAAGCTCCTGTGGGTTTTACAGCTGTGGATGCTGCCCTCAGGTCAATGGGATTCATGTTCTTCACAGTCTCCTCACATCAGACAATTTAAGAACTGCAAGTTTTATGTTTCCAGCTTACTGAAAATCTTTGGGCCAAAGTTTGTCCACATGGGACATGAAAGAAAGGGAGTCCTGGTTGGGTAACCATGTTATAGAGGGGATTAGGGAATCTGCATTATACCCTCTTGTGGAAATCCCCTTGTTCAGACCAGAATTGTCCTTTGTTTCGTTTCATTTACCGCCAGGAGGATGCAAGTGAGTTAAGCCACTTTCATCCTGAATAAGAACATCTCGCTATGCAGGACACTAACATAGTTTAACAAATCCCTTTTAAAAAAGAGTATGGATTAATTCTGTGTGAACAAGTTCTCTGCTGCTCCATGTCAGGAGGAATAGTACTGCAGGTCGTTGGAAAGACAAATATACCCTGAAGAGTCTGGAGTGCCTGGACACTGCAGCGACTGGAGTCGCATAGGGCCCACCCATACTTTGCAATGGAGACGAGTGAGGAGGTTCTTGAGCTGGTGCTGCAGGCTGGCTGGGACCAGGAGCAGCAGGGCAGTGAGGGCAGCCTAATGAGCTTGGGATCCCTGTCCGTATTTCTACACAGCATTGCACTGTGGCACACAGACTGACCAACTCTGTAAGCGCAAAGCCAGGGAGGTTTCTGGACTTGGCCATGTGGGGCTGCATAAGCTGGACTGTGGGTCGCCAAATTAATTGAAGGCCGTATACTCTCTAATTGCCAGCACTGGGTGTGTTGAGAGATGAAGGGGGAGCCCCACCATAGTCAATTCCCAAAGCTCTTTCCAGGCCTATGGGAAGGGCTCAATGCCAGCATCCCCTTAGCATTGCTTGGTGTGATCCAGCCATGCCATAACCTTTCCTCCTCCTTACAATGAATTCTGTAGGTGGATCCAGACAAATTCAGGGACCCCCAGGACCTCCCGGGCCACCTGGTCCTCCTGGCCCAGGTGGAAGCTCATCTCAAGAGATTCAGCAGTATGTCACTGACTTTCTGAAGAGTGAGTATAACCAGATCTTGCCAAGGGTCAGTGGATGCATGCCCATCTCCTTCCTGCTCCTGTCAACCTCCCTTTGGAAGCAGCAGCCCAAGTGCTCTGGCCTTACTTGTGTTACCTATGTTGAGGTGCTATTGCCCACTGTGGCCTCTGCAGAGCTGTCCTTCTGTGAGTGTGTTCTTTGCCAGAGGAAGAGGATCCAGTCACTGTGCATTTGGCCATCACCTTCTCTCTAGTGATATGGGCATGTCTTGGGCTTCCTACCTAGGTGACAACGTACGGCATTATTTGACTGGTCCTCAAGGCCCACCAGGCCCACCTGGCCCGCCTGGAGTCATCACTATGGCAGATGGAAACAGCTTGGACTACGCGGAGCTGGCTACCCGTGTCATGAGCTACATGACAAGTAAGCGCTGTGTTCCTGTGTTGGTAAGCAGTGTGTGTACTGAGTCACACTCTCAGCTGAACTTGTGCAGCACCCAGGTGATGAGAGCCAGAGGAGGAACAACAGTCTTTAAATAGCAGACCTCCAACCCAGCTATCCATCTTCTACAGTCTTGGCCCAGGACTCTACAGCGCCTAGGTGGCCTCTAAGCCTTGTCTTTTTTTAATGGTTACATTAACTAACATTTTCTGCTGTTCGGGCAGTCTGACTTTAAACATTAGCTGCTTGACCCTGTAAGGTCCCCAGGACCCAAATGGAGGTGGTTGTATTCGTTGCATGTGGTCTTGTATGTTCTGTGACTGTCTTGTCTGCTTTGAGCCCTCCTGAAGTCGATGAAGTTTCCAGAGCTTTTGGAAGCAGCCTGGAATCTCCTCAGTCAGGAGAGCAAAGACCAAATCACTGTGAAAATGGCCATGCTGTGAGACAGCAGCTGATTCATGGTGCTCTGCATGGAAATCCCATTCCACCAGTTAAACTGGATTGTTTCAGCTTTCATTTGTCCCTACCTGTCTCTTTACCTTCTTCCTCCTCTTAATCCTGTCTGACATAAAACCTTTCCATTCCCACAGGCTCTTCAGGTCGTTATCATTCATTTGACAGTTCGATATCAACTACATCTGCTTTGTACCAAGAACTTCTGGACATGCTGCAGCGTAAGTATCTTTGAAACACAAGGGATACAGATAAAGCATCCCAGCAGCCTGGAGGTCTGCTCCTCCCTAGCAGCCTCCTGCCTCCAACCAGTGGTTCCTGCAGCTACCTTTGAGGGCAGAGGCCTGTTGTTGGTGCTGCTAAATGACCTGCAAAGCCTCCTTCCAAGCCCTTTGGAGACAGGTTTATGTGTCTTGGACTGGAGAGTTTGCATGCTTTCTAGAATCTGTTCTTTCTCACCGGTTCACTTTTCATTCCTACTGTTATGATTCTGCAGCTCCCTGCCTTCTCCTCTCCCCTCCTCAGCTCTCCAAGTGGCATCAGCCTAGCCCCTCCTTTTCAAGAATTCCTCACAATTTCCCATCAAAGCTCGGACATCTGCTTTCCAGTTCCCCCTCTCTTAAGACTCCCTACTCCTCCTTGCCCATCCCAAGTCCCTGTCAAGCCTTCGCTGACAAGCTGGGTGGGATGCATAGCTCTGTGCTCTTTCCTACATACACTTATTGTGGGCTGATAGGCGAATCACTGGGGTGTCATTTTGCTGTGCCAGAAGATAGTAACACCATTGGCCACCGCTGTGTTCCTCGTATGTGATCTGATGGGGAGTCAGCCAGATTCCGTGCTCTAGACAGACAAACAGCTACTGAAATGGCACAGAGCTCAGCATGATCTTTACCAGCTGAGCCACTTCTTACTCTCTTTACACAAGATGTTGTCCAGGGTGACCTCAAGAAATAGATGAGCATGAAGAGGTCCCTTGGGCAATCCAAATTGTCATCCAACTCTTATCTCAGATTCTAGGAGGTTCCCAGCTCTGTCCAAAACATTTCTTACACCATATACAGGGCAAACTCGCACTCGGGAGCAGAGTGGGGAAAGAGAGCTTTGCAAGCACAGATTTGGTGGTCTCTCTAGTAGAAGGTGCTTAGCTCATAGGCTGGGAACCACTAGCACCTTGCTGCTCTGCAGCAGCTGGATGATCTTAAAAGATGCATCTTTCATTTCCAGGAGAAGAAATTCGACAGTATTTAATTGGACCTCAGGGCCCACCAGGGCCTCCTGGACCAGGGGGAGATGGCATGTCTCTGTCATTGGATTATGATGAATTGACCAGACGGGTTATCAGCTACTTGACAAGTAATGGTCTTTATTAGTTTATGTTTCCCTCTATTCCTTTGGCAGCTGACCAGAAAGTTCAAGTGGTCAGTGAAAACTCTCCCAGTGGGTTCTGAGCAAATCCCTAAGAACAGAGACCTCCTTAGAGGGCCTGTGAGAGGCATGGGGGAGAACAAGGATGCCCTGTAGCTAAGTTACTGTCTGGGAACTCTGAAAATGAGTTCTTGCTTTGCTAAAAACTGATCTTGGGGACACCACTTCACCTTAGCTAGCGTAGCTGTTCTGTAAGGGCTCCATTCAATAGTCAATAGAGAGATCAACACCTTCAGGTGCCTTTATCCCACTTTTCTTACTGCATCTGTGGCCAGGATATATCTCTCTGTGGAAGAGCTGATCTCTACCCACTGGTTGTCAAGGCAACCCAGACAAGGAACCCTTAGAAGTTTAAAGTTATTTGAAACAATGTCCACCTCTCTGCTTCGTTTTTCCCATCTGTGAAGTGGCAATATGACATGTAAGAACCACTGGGCAGAGAGGACTCTGGAGCATTCCCAACAGCAGTGCTAAAATGCTTAATACTGGCAACTGCAAATATCTGCTCAAAAGAACAGCCTGGTCCATGCTCAGTCTCTCTGAACTGCCTTTGAAAGCCAGATCCCACTAATAGGCTGCTCCAAGAATCTCCTCTTTGGCTCTAAGAGCAGGAAACTGCTGTTTAACACAAGCACCCCGACAGCTCAAGCAGGACAGCTACATTTTATCAGCAAGGACACTTCCTTACAGCAAATTGCACAGAGGCACAAAGTTTGCAGAAAAGCAAGTGGCAGGTGAGTTTGTTTTGCACCAGAGCCGCTTGTGCACAGGCGGGCACAGGGAGAGTGGCACATGTTGCAGCCGGTGGGTCACAGCTGAGCTGCATGTCCCAGCAGGCTCCAGTGTCTGGGACTCACAAGATGTGCAGAGCTCTTCTCAGGAGCAGAGGAAGAGGCCTGATTCCTGCTCGTCTGGAAGTGCCCTTGTATTTGAATTAACCAGGCAGGTTTTAATTCCAGTCTGGAATAGGGCTTGAGCCCTGCTTCCCAGCCCAGCCTGCCGATGGAGTGCTCCACCCCGCAGGAGGCCTAGCCCACAAGCACGTGCTCCAGCCACATGACTCACGCAGTAACATGGCCTGGTTTGGTAATGCCACGGTCGGATCTGTTTGATTTTGCAGGTTCTGGGATGAACATTGGGCTCCCTGGGCCACCAGGGCCTCCAGGGACACCCGGCATATCTTACAGTGACCTGACAGCATACCTGCGAAGTAAGCCAGTCTTTCGTCTCCCCTGCCCCAGGCCCTTAAACACTGTGGGGATCTTCTTACAGGCATACTCGCATTAACATAGTTTAAGAAGTGAAGGCATTGCAATGATATTCCCTGCCCTCAGCTCTTGTCTGCAAGCAGCCCAGCTGTAAGTGTAGAATCTTCCCTTTTGCCTGCAATCACAAATAACCCTCTGTGAGACTCCGCTGATCCCCTCTGTCTTGGTTATTGGCATTGCAGGACTCCTGGGGCTCTGCCCAAGGCCTGCGCAGGCCACAAATGGCTGTAGACACCTTCCCATGCTCCTGCAGAGAATGGCAGCAATGAGGGGGTGGGGTTGGGGTGGAGGAGCCCTTTGTCTTCCTCAAACTGCACAGCATAAAGGAGCTTCTGATGCCACTTTTTAAAAGCAAACATGTACTTCTACCCTTTTTGGAGTCCTCTGGCTTGCTCGGGCAACATCTCCCTGCAGGGTAGTGAGGTGCACCAGGAAGGCTGCACTAGAGGATGGTGGGGGGGGAAAAAAAAAAGTGCCTTGGGCTCAGCTGTAGCTGGCATCACCTGTAGTCTCAGAGAAGGGACATTGTGGTTGTGGTGGTTTGTGTGACTCCAGTTCCATTGTCTTTTGCAGACTCTGAATTCAGTGGCTTTGTTGGGCCCCCTGGGCCTGCAGGGCCCCAGGGACCCCCAGGGATCCCCGGATCGCCTGGCACCTCCCTGGAAGACCTCTCTGCTTACCTACAAAGTAAGGCACTCATGTTGCTTGTAACTGGTGGGGAGGGTCCAAGCTTGCCAAGAAAGTGAAGTTTGTAGGTGTCAGGGAGGCTGAGATGATTAGCTTCTCAGGAGATGTGACTGCCCAGTGGGAACAGTGTCGCTAGAAAAAGAAAAAAAAAAAACCCTCATCAACATGCAAAGGGCTCATCAGCTGGAAAGGGCTGGAATTTGGGGTCAGACCCTTTAACTCTCAGGATTCCCAGACGTACAATTTCCATGTCCTCTCACTGTCAGAAGATCACTCTTCCTCTCTCCTTCTCACAAGGTGTGGGATACTCCTCCCTCTCCGGAGTCCAGGGCCCACCTGGCCCTCCTGGCCCTCCAGGACCACCAGGCTTCTCGGGAACCGGCCTCCTGTCCTATGCTGACATCACCCACAGCGACGAGTTCAGGAGCGAGCTGATCCAGTACCTGAAGAGTAAGGGGATGCCATCCTCCCTGCACTCCCCCCTGGCCTTGCTCTGCCCTGTGTCGGTTGCCAGCTCTGCCCTTGCTGAGACACTCCTGTAGAGGGCTGGAGCAGCACTTTGCCTACAGAAACAGGTCCACCCAGGGCTCCACTTAACATGTTGTGAGCCTAGAGGGAGAAGCACTGTGAAGTCACAAATGCCCTGTACTGAACAGTGATTCCTTAGTGAGGTCACCTAGAGACTTTTTTTGTGGGAAAAGCGTTTTCTTTGACAAACACCTTCCTTCAGAGTGATGGATGATGTGAGCTTTGGAGGGTGGCACTGAGCCAGCTGTGAGGATGCCCGCAAGAAAAAAGTGCCCTATGCTCAGCTGTAGCTGGCAGCACCTGTACTGCCAGAGAAGGGACATCCAGGTTGCAGGTGGCCAGGTCCAAGTTTGCATGATTGCTGGTCTGAGGTCTCATGCTGGGAAGTCACCCTGGGCAGCCTTTCAAAAACAAGGAGAGCCCCTCACTTTTGGGAGACTGGTCAAAGAAAGGTTATTTTAGCAGCTGTACTGGACTGGACCCCAAGAGGAGTGCACCCCTCTGCAAAATCATCAAGCAGGTTTCTGAGCTTGGGCACCCAAAATGCTGGGCATGGGAGAGAATGGAGGTGTCATGCCTCAATTCTTCCATCCATAGAGATCATTTGATGTACTCACCTGCTGCCTGAGGTGTGCCAGTGGATGAGGGTTACTGTGGTGGCTGGCAGGACAGAGCTGCATACTCTAGTCTTCAACCCGGTGGTAGGACGTGACTCTGCCCAGCCTTGGGGTCCAGGTACCCCTCCAGTCCTTTCAACTCCTCTTGTATTTTGCAGGTGATGAAGTTCGAAGCTACATCTCGGGGCCCCCTGGGCCCCCTGGGCCACGGGGACCACCAGGACCAAAAGGAGATAGTGGTTTGGTGGCAGGGTCCATGTCTGCATCACACCGAGAGTCACTGGCTTCTGAGCAGTCACGTGGAGGATCCCTTGATGCTGGGGGATCCCATGGGGGATCCCTGGGCACAGGCAGCTCATACAGCAGCTCCATGAGCAGCATGTCATCTTACAGCGCCTCCTCCACCGGCGGTGAGGGCTCATACGGTGCCTCCATGGGCAATGAGGGCTCGTATGGTGCCTCCATGGGCAGTGATGGGCCTTTCGATGGGTTGCTGGCAGCAGAAGAGGCACACAGGAGATCAGTCAGTTCACGCAGAGTCTACAGTGACTCCTTTACCGGACCCCTGGATTACAACGAGCTGGCGCTCCGCGTGTCGGAGAGCCTACAGAGTGAGTGGGACACCTGCTCAGCCTGCCATGCCTGAGCTTCCCTGTCCTAGACTACACCTCCAGACACCCTGTGCCTGGTGTCAGCCTGTTCACTTCCCTCACCCTTCCTGCTGCCTGCAGCTCTCCCCTGCGACCTCCCACCCCGTCATCCAGCTGCAACTTTTCCAGAGCTCCTTTCAAATGACATGTTTAATTCCTCAGGCCGAGGTATCCTTCAAGACCTGATGTCTTACAATGCACAGGGACCTCCAGGCCCCCCCGGCCCTCCTGGTCCTCCTGGAATCAGCAGAGTCTTTGCATCCTATGGCAATGTCACTCAGGACCTCATGGACTTCTTCAGAAGTAAGTGATGGGCATGAAATTTTTCCATTCCCCCTCCTTCCCTTGCTGGGGAGATGCAGTCTCATCATCAGACAGGCCAGCAGGTTTTTCTACTACTTCTTGTAGAAAATTCCTCCCAAACCTTACAGGCCACTCCACTCGCAGCCGGCCGATGCCCCCCGGCTGGGCCGGCACATGTAGAGCAAAAGGACAGAACTGCCCCCTCTGCTTTGAAATTCTCCCCCTCACCCTCCTTGAGCATGGACCAGCTCCAGCCCCTGGCTCTAGGGTGGATGGGCTGCACAACAGTTCTGGGGATATGAGATCACAAACTGCCGCTGGGATTTTGTTGGGATGCAAACTATTTTTCAAAACAGAAACCCATTCCTGGTCTGTTTGATCCCATCTAATCCAGAGAAATAGCCTTCCAGTGTGATTCTGTGCTTCTCCAGTCAGCACAGAGCCCTTTGCAAATGATGTGTCCCACTCACCTGGCCTGTTCTTCATTTTCCTCTCCAGCACATGGAACCATCCAGGGGCCACCTGGTGAGAAAGGGGAGAGAGGTTATCCCGGTCCCAAAGGTAAGGCTTGCCATCCTTTTCCTCACACCCACATAACTTCCTGCTGCCCAGGAAGCAGCGCCATGTCCACAGGGACAGTTGCCACTGGGCTGCCCTCACGGTCACAGTCTCCTTGCTCCACCGCCAACATGTCATCTTCAGGGTCTCAGCCAAAGCATTGGCCTAAGCTGGTCTTCCTCATCCTGGCCTGTCCCTGTTCGCAGGGCAGCCATGCTCACAGGCAGACTTGTTTTTTCTCATTCCTCCAGGTGACCCTGGGCCGATGGGCCCTCCAGGACGCCAGGGGCACAGGGGACCAAAGGGAGAGAAAGGAGAGAAAGGTATGAACGTTGTTTATCCCCAGAAGGGAAGGGTTTGCCTGTCAGGGAATGGAGGATTCCCCAGATACTAGCCCCAGAAAATTCACACCATTTGTCTTTTATCCCCCGCCCCCCGCCGCAACATGAACCCTTCAAATAATCCTCCTTTTGATGTCCTTGGTCCTAGGTGAGCAAATGTATGTTGGCAGAAGAAAAAGAAGAAGTGTCGGGGTCTAAGGACAGAGCCAGCTCAGTGCTGCACTGCACAGCATTCCTGACAGCCCATACAGCGTTAGCCTGAATTTTCATCATCTTACTGCTAAAAACCTCCTTGTCCATCAGCTAACTACTTAGCCTTGGTAGTTCAGTGTCACTGCTGAGATTTGAATGGCTCTTACTTGTGTCCAGCATGGCCCTAATGTGGGTATCTGCTCCTGTTGCTAGTATTTGGCTTAGTGTTTCTGAGTTCCCAGGTTTGTACATCTTTGGGCTGACAAGGGCTTTCTGTCTCACCCAGTCCAGGTTTCTTGTATTATTCCCAGCTGTGTAAAACCTGCTTTTAACCAACCAGTTAAGTATTTCCCCCCTTGTCCCCCCAAGAAAATCAAACAGCAGGTGAATGTTCAGCAATCAGATGCTGAGCATGGCCCCAGAGGCCCCAATAAGGAGCCCTGGGACTAAGCTTTCATGCCACACAGGGACTCCATATGGAAGCGATTTTCTCTCCGCTAGCTTTCCTGCCCTCCTTTCCCTGGCCGCTGGGGCCTCAGCCTCTGCTGTGCCAGCTGCATGCAGGAGGGCTTGTGAAGGCCAGCGCTGGTGGCACGGAGCAGGTCTACGGCTCGGGGGTCCCCGGTGGGGGGGGGGGGACTTGCTGCACTGAGGTACTCCCAAGCACTGACTCACCCATCAGGCCCCAAGCCCAGCCTGGCCCTGCACCAGGTGACACAGGGAAAAGTCCTGGGCCTGGCTGGGCTCTGCCTTCCCCATCTGGCTGCCTGGCAGTGCTGATTTCTGCCCCAGAAGTCACCACCCTAGCGATTCCAGATCAGCACCTGTTGTCACCCCGGTTGGTGACTTGCTTTGCACAGTGGTTCCCTTCCAGCTCTTCAGTTCTGCAGTGCTCTCACGCTGCCACATGTGTTAACCCAGCTCCCGAGCCCATCTCACCTTGGCTCCTTTGACAAACTCCTGTTACGATGCGCTCAGACAGCACATGTGGGAACAGCAAGGGCAAGTACTTTCTGGGGCCAGGGTCACCGCATGCTTTGCAGTTCCTGGTGCTAGCAGCACAGTGAGACATGCCATGCACAGAGACAGAACTGAAGCACTTTTGTTAAACGTAATTTGTTGACTTTTTAAAATATTTTTGTATTTTCTAGTTTTTAAACATTAGAGGAAAAATAGCTTTAATGTAAACATCCCAATTAAAGTGTGTTTTTCACCCAAACCTTGCCTGATCCATGTTCCATCTGGCAGTCAGTAGCAGATTCATTGTGGTCATGGGCAGACACACCTCTTGGTTTGAGTAGCTGATGGCAGCTGTCTTGATTCTCATCACTCGTACGTGGCCTGGGCCTACGTGCATCGTCCCAGGGTGCTGCTGCCCTCATTGGCTCACTCGCAGTGAGGCAATACTTGCAGAATTTAAGTTTCTCAATGTTGTAAAGTGGGAGAAGGAAAAAAAAAAACCTAGAAGCTGGGTGATGGCTGAGCTACGCCACACTGACCAGCGGAGACAGGCCTTCAGCAGGGGATTGCAGCTGTAGCAGTTGTTGTCATGTCTAAGCACTGCCGCTGTGCTTCCACAGATCATGCCCAACTACTTGGGACTGCTGCAAGGTGCTCACTGGCTGTGTCAGAGGACAGGGTTAGACATCTGAGGACAGTCTTAGGCAATGCAACCTCTCAATCTTTGATTTGCTTTGTAATGCAGCCCACAAAACCAGGACCACTGCTCGAGGGGCTCCTCTGCCAAGCAGCAGTGGGCACCTCCTTCCTTTGCCTGTACTTGATGTGAAGACTGGCTGTCACACAGGGAGGACCCAGAGCCTGGTACTCCTCCAACCCTGTCATCAGGCCCCTAAAAACAGTGCCCTGCTTGTGTTAAATCTACACTCATACCTTGGGCTGTCATGGCTGGGAAATCACAAGCAGTTGTACAACATGTACTACTTACACTCCATTATTTTAAAAGTACCAGTGTCCCATTCACTCACCAATCACTTGTGTGTGTTTTGTGTAAGCGTTCCACGAACAAAACCAGAGGTCATCTCAGCAAACTGATTTTATTGTATTTACAGCAGAATTATTACAATATTCTACAGAAAGCCATGAAATCAAATTACTTTAAAGAAAACAAGCCAAAAAAACCTGTTGTATGGCTGCTACTGCAAATTCACTTCCATGAGCTGTTCATATACAGATCCTTAGCCAATTATTCATCCATCTCATTTTTGGTTCCTTCATGTAAGGCAAAAATAACTTGGTGTGCAGTTAACACAAAACATTCAACAAATTGCTGAGACAATGTGAGGTTGGAGATGCCTTGGATTTCTATGCTTTATCATAGAAGAGCACTGCATGGCTTTCTGACAGCAGACAGGTATGACAGTTAAACATTTCAGATTTCACTCAAAGTCCCCTTCCACTGTTTTTTCCACCATTTTAGACTGGGTGATTTATAATCAGTATTTTTGAAAGAAGCTTTACCTAGGTTGGTAAATAAAAACATTTTTGGACCAAAGTACTCCCTTCTCCTTTTGGTACAGTAGAATTATGTAAGTCCTTGTTCATTAGCTGGTTTTGAGCACGTTCTTACAGTGATTAGTCAAAGGAGGTCTTCCTTCTCTCTCTGGATTCACTGACTGCCCGCATGCCGAAAGCGCAGTAGTTACAGAAACGGAGGATTGGGATTCATAAATTTTTACCCTGCAGAGTGTGGGAGAGGCAAGAGGAAGGAGATGGAGCACAACTGAAAGAAACCAAAGGGCCTGTCTCAAAAGGGTAACTGGCCTCAAGTAAGGTGTGATCTGCCAGCATGCCAGCCTCCTGGAGCAGAGCGCTCCATACCTTCCCCTGGGCCGTAGCAGCTGGCTGGAGTCCTGCCACCTTGCAGTACCTTATTCCCAGTCAGAACCAGAGCTACAGCTCCAGTAGAAAAATAGGGCTTTACTGAAAAGTCATAGTCTAGAAAAACCCTACATGAAAGGTTATTTGCATGGGCGAATGGCCAACCTCCTCCATTTGTGATGGCTGTAACAAGCTCCTGACTTTGACACCTGAGCAAGACAGACCCAATTCTGTGTAAGTATAACAAGTACTATGTACAGCGCTAATAACTCCACTATGCTTCAACATCACTAATTTCAGCATCACTAAAAGCTCTGCAAATAGTATCCTTCCTAGCCAGAAAAATACTACAGATTCCTTTGTGCTTCCCTCCCTTCATCTGCTCTTATCTTTTGTAAGACTCTAAGAAACAGGACAGGGTATCCTGACTTTGGCTTGTCCCATGAATAAGGAATGACACTTCTCTCTGACCTCACTTTCCATATCTGCTTTGAATCTGACATTAGAAGTCAGGGAATGGGAAATGTGCGTGGACTCATCAACCCAGGGAAGCTTTGCTTCCTTTTATTCAAGTAAAAGGACAGAGAATTGTAAATATTCACACAAAAAGCAGAAAGTTACCTACACAATGATGATCATAAATATTTTCCTCTGCTCTTTCTTACAATGACAGCATAGTCACTTTCCTCAAATACTTGTCCCACTTTCCCCATAGCAGATTAACCAAAAAGCAGTATTTCAGTGGAAACAACTGACATTTTGAGCTCATTTGCACATTTAAGCACATTCTCCCTCTTTCAGTGAAGATGAGCATTTCTGAGTTCTTAGGAGCCATAGCTATGCAGCAGCTCTGAAAATCAGACTACCTTACTGTGGATCTAAGTGTTTGAATTTAAAAAACCTTATTTAAAGCTTTTATGTATTGAAGTGTCCTTGAAATACTTGCCAGACAGATACTGGAGAATTAACTTAAATGTCCTATGTGATTTGCCATCATAAAATGCATTTTTATATTGTGATCTGATGAAAGTAATTACACCACTGCTTGCTTTGGTTCTGTCAGGCTCTGACTTAGCTAAGGTGCTAAGTTTCCTACTTATTTATTCAGAGGGGGGGGAAAAAAAAGTAGCATAGTTATAATGCAGAAAGTCCCTTTGGACAGAAGAATCATTTTTTAATAGCCAGCCTGCTGACTGCTATATCATACGATCAGTTAGATATCAAACACCCATGAATGTAATTTTGAGAGGATATTAGCTTAAACATATTCTGAAAAAAAGGATGCAATTTGGAATGAACATAGTTTTTTAAAAATGACATGGAAAATCACTGAGTAAATGCCACTGGTCATGACACTACAAATCAAAACAACCTTATCAATAGCTGCGTTACTGCCTCTTCTGAATTTGTATTCAGACAGTCTGACACCTTCTAAAAGAAAACCTGTAATACTAGAGTAGGATACATCTAGTCAAACATAACAACAACAACAAATGTGGTTTTTTGGACCCTAACCACAGTATCATATCCTTTCATGCTGTACATGTTTTTCCATGTATTCAGCAGAGACAGCCAAGTGCATGGAAAAAAACAATTAAATACATTTTATTGGAATCAGAGAGGAACGAGCAGGCTGGAATATCTCCCCCTCACCCAAGCCAACAGCAGATTTCTCCTGGGCGCAAGGTCCGACACGCGGCCCCTTTCCTCCAGGGCCGACAACCTGCCTCCAGAGAGCCACCTCTGGGCGACACAGGCCAGAGCCTCATTGTAGGAGCAGCCGGCAGCAAGAATAACTGAAGTCTGGTTACGCAAAGACCTCCCCAACCTATCTGCAGTATTGCATTAGCAGAACATTACAAGATCCTGCAAATATCTGAGCTCTAGTAACTGTCAGGATGCAAGTAGGACCACAGGCTCCTACATTCACAAGATCCTGTCCCAAGAAAGCAGATTCAGTAGGTGCTGAAATGTGCTTTCGGAGGCTAAGAACAAATTTTGAGGTCTGAATCGGTCAGAGGCCATGGGCCTACAGGCAGTTCTTCTGTGAGGATCAATTGTAAATATAAGGAAAAACCGATATATTGCACTGCACTTCATACATCTTACCGCCATTGTTGATTTTCCTTGATGCAGCAGAACGCAGACGTGAGCAAATACTGACTTGGGATCGTCTTTTGAGGGGCATATAGGGAAAACGAGATCTGCCCGTATGTCAGTAAGACAATACAGTATTTCCAGCTAAGGAAAACATACCTAACTACCTTTAAGATGGAACTTGTTACATTTGTTAAAGAGATTAGTGACATGTGAAGTGGAGAGACTGGATTTTATATCTCCGATGATCTCTTCCAGGCCTATGTGAGACTAAATGCATTTGAATTGAATTTTCTGGCACTGACCCAATAGCGTGCACCTCTTTCATGTTCCACAATACTTCAAAACCAATTTTATCAGCCCAGAAAAATGTGTTTTCACACCAGATATCAGTTCTCAGTACAGTTCACAAGGCTGCGACTGCTTAACAGCACTCCACGACTCGAGACCCGACCAAACACTCGCTAAGGCTTCAGTTGCTACATTCAAGCCCTCCCTTCTTCAGAGAACTCAGTGATTTATTTGTACGGTTTACAATGAGATCAGATTACAGAGGTTTTCTGTGAAAAGAATGGAATTCAAATAATAGATTTAAAAGATTAAGACAGAGGTAAACAGTATGTCAATATATGAGCAAATTATCACTGAAACCACCAAGAGTATTAAAAGGAGAAGATAACATCTTTCTCTGAGAATTTAATGTGGATGAAGGAAGAGCGAATTCAGAAGGGGGAATTTGCCTGCCACCTCTACTTCCCACATAAATCACTGAGCCTATTTTATATGAAACTGCAAATAAATTCTGTTCAATACAGAGATAAGGATTATTTTAATGTTATTTTAGTAATAGTCAATTTATAATGGTGTAGTTTAAAAAGTGAAGGCCTTCGAAGACATTTTTCACCCTACTGAATAAACAATTTAAAGAACTTTGCATTTAGCAACAGATAACATTCTAGAGATATGGTATGTGAATTTACAACAGTACATAATACATATTTATATAATAAAACACCAGAAATTAAGGCTAGCTATTAAAGTAATTATGCTTATCAAAAAGTTACAAAATTTAAATCAAAACATGCATTTTCCAATTATTTTTACTGTGCTGTAAATTTTAAGTGTCTTCATTAAGAAGGTATAGGTTCAACATCCACGGATTTCAGCATCCAAGATTTCAACCAGATCTGATTAAAGTCCTATGTTATTTAGGAGTTCATTCCCATGCATCAATACTGTTCCCATGAAATGAACATCATATAATGTTCACCAGTCTCACATTTAATGCAAGCTAGCAAAACAAAAAGGAAACATTTACAGTTGATATCCAAGGAGACTAGAAAGATAGGCCTCAAATGACAGAAAGCAAATACTATTTTACAAATTTAACTTTGGCATACCAAAGTACAGCTTATAATACTGTCTTGATATGACTCAAATTCTAACCATCAAAAGGAGTGCACTAAAAGTGACCTAATACAGTCATATTTTCCTACCAGCTATATGAGAAACATTTCAGATTTTTTCCACTGCAGATCAGTCTGGTAAATAACTTATTATACATCTATGAACTTGAAAAATAAAAACCGTATATGTTAGTATGTAGCAAAACAAAAGCAAAAAACCCAGCTTTGTAGTTTGTCTATATATTTAACTTAAATCTTTCTATAAAATAAAATGACTAAAATAAAAAAAAGTCAAGTCTAACACTTCTAATTGAATCAGACTTCAGGCATGGTTATTTATAAATATGACCATCCACCTCCACTTTTCTGAGGAGCTTAAATGAATAGGCTTTGGTAAGAACAAAAAGATGGCTCTACCTATTCCAGGTAAAGTTAGAGAAACCATGTGCATTTTGCACACTGTGTTCTAAAAAATACATTCTACAGTTTTTGCCATTTGTAGAACTAACCACCTGTAATAGCTAAGGAAAACAACAAACTGTGCATTTTAAAGTTAGCATTCTTTTCACCTTTACATATTTTAGTGCAAAATATTTTAGGGTGAGGACTTATGACAAAAATGGCAGTAGCAGCAAGAATTTTTTTGTTTTGTACAGTAACAACAATGTTAAGGAGGTTTTCTTTAATGACAAAACACTATCTTGTTGCCAAAAGTAGCATATCTAAGTGTTTCAGGCACTGTATTAATTAAACTAGCACCCCATTCCATTATGGAATTAATGGACAAAATATGCAATGGAGATCTGCTCAGTTTAATTTATGCCAGAGGTTTTTGTTTGTTTGTTTTTTAAAGAAGCTGTAAAGGCTTTTGCTGTTACCAATCATATTTAGATGTAAGGGTTTATTTTTCTGATCATTGGCATGTTCTGAGTAATTCGTTTCAGTCCTTGTTATGAAGACAGTACTCAACATTACAACATTTTAAACCTCTTATGGCAGTTTCCATTATGGAACTCTGTTGTGGAGAAATCAGACATTTAAAAACACAGCAGTAGAACTAGTATTACACCATTTAAATGTTCACATAAGAAACCTTTTTTTTTTTTGTGACCATAAAGATTACATTATTTTAGGCTTACTTACTTGAAGCCAAACCCATAGGTAACGTACTGAGTCTTAGAGTAAAAAATCCACTTATTCTTGAAACACCTGAAAGACATCACATTACCATTATACACCAACGTCTGTTCTCCTTTTTTGTTTTCTTCCATCCAGAGGAGAAGGGAAAAACTGATAGTGACTCTGATTGTCTCCACTGAAAACAAAGAGCGCTACGGTCCTTTGATGTACGTTGCAGATTATATCACGTTAGAGGATGAGGATGGAGAATTCCAAATATGAAAAACCTACAGCAGTTCCCAGAGTTATGACCCAGTGGAGTGAAGGCTGGGGATTGGATAGAATTTAGAAATCCGGCTTTGTGTTGAAGGATTAAGGCATTCAGATTCTCCAGTCATTTTAAAGAAAACTTCCTGTTCTTGCAGTTTCCTAGCAAATTCCTCTTCCAATGTCTAAAAACAAAGATCAGATTGCCATAGGAATATAAGTACAAGAAACCTATGATACTGGTGACATATTGTCTGATATAGAATCATAACTTCACACACCATGATTAAAAAAAACACCTCGCAATTATCAAATCTGCAAGACAACCAATACCCAGCAAGCTAAGAAAGAACATCTTCTGCCTATAGATTATTTTTTAAATTGTGTAAAAACCTGGTATTTTCTATTTTAAAATACAATTAAAGAAAAACTTCTTTTGTTATTTAGCACTCAGAATTTTTGTAATGTCCTACTGGCTTCTGAAGTATATTCCTAAAAACCAGCTTTGCATCCAGGCAAGAGGTTTTACATGCAAACATGCACATATGCCCTGTAAGAGGGAACACATTAAAAGACAGATAACATGCAAGCCTTTCCTGTTGCACATGCCTCTTGCCCAGCTTTTGCATATATTAAATATCTTTTTAAACAATAAACTATAGCAGTTTTGTATAGCGGCTTGACTCTCCTCCTATGTCATACTTTTTGTATTGTTCAATTTATGACTGTCCAGTTTGCAAGAACTGATGCTTGATTATTTCCATAAACTGTTCCAATTTACCTTTTTTCTTGGTCTCAATTTCTCTCTCCATTCCTTCAATTCTTGGCTGTGCTCTTCATCTAGCTCTTTCAGCTTCTGAGTCTCGTGTTCAACCAGTAGATGGCATTTTTCATTCTGAAAACAAGATAAAGATAATCCTTAAGTAAAACTAATTCAGATTAGACAACTCCGCATTTGTGCAGTGGCATATGCTGTCCTAATTCTTTTTAATTAGCTTACTCTGTGTAAATAGTGACGTAAATAATTACAAGATAAAAGTATGTTACTGAGGCTGCCTTATCAAAAGCTGATCTTTCCATCAAAACCAATTGAGATAGATAAATAAATACTGTGAAGTACCATTCAGAGTGGCTGACAGTGATACTCGAAACTATCTGTGCTTCACTGCCTAATTACGCTATTCAAGGTCATGCAGTATTTCTGCTTTGCTTTCTAAATGCAGTTTGTATAATTTATTAAAATCAATTAAATTTAAAAGGGGCACATGTGAAAGTAATTCAACTTTTGGTGCCAAGGAGCTCAGACTAACAAACAGGGTTTAGGGAGAACAGCAAATGTGCTTGCAGAAGCAGCCTCAGACTCACCCTATAAAAAGAAAAAAGGATAATCAAAGCATACACCAGCTTCAAATTCCACTCAGTAAGATATATATGCATCTGCCAAATGTTAAAAGCGGCTTCAAAGCATAATGGCAAGAATTCAGTTAAGCATTCAGTGGGATCAAATCTTTAATTTTTAAGAACAGTTGTCAATGGTAGTCTCCAATACCCACGTGCTTGTTTCTAGGGCTCAAATCCCAACTGTGCGTGATGCAAAGTCTGAAAACGCAGGAACAAAAATGACAAGCACTTGGCTAGTCCCGAGTGCAGTGAGGGACCAAAATGTTCTCAGGGAAGATTAGGGTAGCCCTAATCTGATGAGTTTTACTTGCGATCAAAGTCTTGCACAGACTCCCACTGTACCTGAGGATTTACTGAAACATATTAGTGGCACAGTCACAGACTGTTTTCACAAGATGTGAGAAAGGGAGCAGTGCAGAACCAGCTTCATTGGCTCTGTGTGACTGGAACATTTCTCTGGGCAAAGGTTATCAGCAGGTGATCATTTAATGCTTTAGCCTGCCTCATATCCCTGAAGCAGGGAAAAAGCAGACTTAACAGAAAACTGGATCTGGCCTTTGGTCTACAGCAGCTAGTTTTACAAAATACATACCAGGCAGAGCAAAACTGAGTTCCTTATTGCAAAAAGAGAATTCCTTCCAAATACATTCTACAAGCTCAGGTGCAAATGGCAACTTGCACTGTGTAAAAAAGAGCTCATTCCATCTACTGCATAAAGCCCTTGCGGGTAATGCCTGATGCTACCTACCTTTGTCTTGATTAACGACATGCTAGCTGCAGTATGTTAAAAAGAAATACTACAGAAAATAGCATTGGAAACTTGGTAAATATTCTAGAAGTGATCATCTGCTTATGGCTCATGCTTTTCTTGCACATAAAATGATTTCTCATTAATTGTTCTAAGCTTAGGAATCTGGTTAAGAGTCTGCTGCAAATTTGCAAAAATCCACATGAATAGATAAAAATGAAGGAAAAATGTTTCTGCTTGGCCTGTGTGTCTTCCCATTGAATGTTCATTTCATATGATCTATTTTTAACCTGTAATTGGTGCAGCTCTCTGATGTTTGCTTCACATTGCAACTGAAGGTCCCGCATTTGATTTTCATGTTTCTGATGCTGAGCCAGTCTCTCATTTTTTTGTCTCTTTTCTTCTTGAACAGCAAACTAGAAAAAAAAAAGATGATTTGTATTGTACCTCTAGAGATAACAATTTTTGGCATGTGAGTCGAAGAACTGTAGAGAACAGAATGAACATATACGGCATAACCAAAGAGAATGGTTTTAAAAGACTTAAATAATCTTGGTATTTTCTGTATTCTTTCTTTTTTTGAACTTCTACAAAGGGAATGCCTTCAGTTTTGTCTGTCACTCCATTTTTCTCTCTCCCCTCTAATCCTTCCTTAGAACACACCTGTACTGTGCAGCCCAGAACTGGACCCAGCACTCCAAATATGGCCTGAGTAGAGAAAGAATCACCTCCCTTGACCCGCTGGCTACGCTCTTCCTAATATAGCCCAGGATGCCATTGGCCTCATTGGCCACAAGGCGACATTGCTGACCCATGTTTAACTTGTCCACCAGGATGCCAAGGGCCTTTTCTGCAAAGCTGCTTTCCAGCTGGTTGCTGCCCAGCCTGCACTGGTGCATGGGCTTATTCTTCCCCAGGTGCAGGGCTTTGCATTCCCTGTACTGAATTTAATGAGATTCCTGTTGGCCCATTTCTCCAGCCTATTGAGGTCTCTGTGAATAACTGCACAACGTTCTAGTTTAACAACCACTCCTACCAGTTTTGTATCACCTGCAAACTTGTTGAGGGTGCACTCTGTCTCATCATCACATTTACATTTACATCACATCAAATATTTACACTATTAAACCTGCTTTTATTAATCACCTGCTTAATTTTTTCACGATCTTGGTCTGGAGAAGCTAATGAGTTGATTCTTAAACTTTTCTTAAACATAGCCATTCGAGTCTTTGCTTCACTTCGCTGGATTTTAGGCAGCCGTGCTCTTTCCTGAGTTTGCTTGTTCTTTAACTCCTCAATAAGTCGTTGATTATATCTCTGCATTTGCTCCGTTTCCTAAAAAAATGAATGACGTGGAAATATTATAGAGTATCTGTTGGAACATTTAGATCTCATTTCATTAACAAGCATGTTGTTTGAGTCCATTTTTTCCTCAGCAGAAACCAGACCCAGTCTCAGTGATATGCAGTGGGGAGGAGGTGGTCTTCCATTTATTCCAAAACTCTGGATCATGCCCAATCCAGTCAAGATTCTCTAGTGCTCTGAAGAATATGCATATATTTACCAGTGCTTGCTGAACTCCTGACTTATATTAAAATATATATATATATATATGTACACATGTATGTTTTTCAAAGGGAGAAATTTCAATAGAACTGCATTTTTGCTACAACAGTTATGAAGTAACTGGACACCAACTTTGTTTCACAGCTAGTGAAAACAAAAGCCACTACAAAGATAAAATAAACCATACAGAAACAAACTTCAGGAGAGGCTGGCCATGATTCAATGACCAAGGAGATTCAACAATATCTTTCTATTGGTTTTGGATGCTAAAAAAATTATATATTTTTAAAACGTCTATTGAACGAATCTATTCAGTGTATTCTATAAAAAACATAATGCCAAATGCTTCGCAGAAAATAAAAATATTGTCTTCTGGACTTTTATAGGCTTTAAGTCTAAGGAGACAGTTTTCAGCTACTTGCCCCCGAAAGCTAATCCAGGTCATTGTTCTGTTCATTTAACTCCAGGATGATTTACTAATGAGTAGATTTATTTAGCCACAAGCCCAAACTCTGTTGGTTTTGGTGTATAAACATATTTTGATCTTTTTACGAACTAATAAAAAGAAATAAAAAAAGCTATTCTACTTTAAAAAAAGAATTTAAAGGGAAAATATGATCACTTCACTTATGAACTTCAGTCTAGAAGCTCAAGAACAGAAGTCAGATGAATAAAGAGATATGATTTCTACATGGCACAACTCTATTATCTCATCCCTGTGATCCCCTCATGCTTTTCCTTATTTACTGCCTTTATTTCTTGCCTCTGATTTATGTGCTGTTTGTTAGACACCTAACCTTTGCATGTCCATACATAACAGGGTGAACTAACAAACACATTAAATAAGCTGAACAAAGGGCCTCAATGCACTACCAAGTCATTAAATTAAGAAGATTAAGATTTTAACAGAACACACACAGCATGAAAACACCTGCATGGGCCTTGCCTAGGCAAGCAAACAGCTACCAGTAGAGATTGTAAGACTTGATTTAGGAAAATAAAAAAAAAGAACAAACAAAAAAAGAGATTATAACACACAAAGGAAAGTGTCAAAGTAAGCACTAACTTTTTCATGCCTCTTAAGCAGCTGGTGTCTCTGCATGAAGTACTGATCTTTGAGTTGCTGTTTGAGGAGCTGATGCTTTTCTTGCAAGTGTCTCTCTTCCAGCTCCCAGATTGCAGCTTCACGAGCTGCAGAAAGAGGAAGGCTGGTTCAGAAAGTACAATACTTTTTAATCTACGTGCAAGCGTATGTTTAAAAATGGCCTCCAAGTGCATTTTAAGAAAAATGCTATTCCATAGCATATAGGTTATTACAGTTTTAGTTTAATCCTGAAGGCATTTGATTACATAAATTTAAGACAGACTTCTTATTTTACTAAAATATAAAACAAAAAAATCTGGTTTTAAGAGTCCAGTGCTGGATACCTCTCATGAGCTGCTGTTTGTTGTTGAGGCAATCTCGTTCAATAGTGGCTAGTTCCGTCTTTTGTTGCTGAATAATTTTCTTTAGAGATGCATCCAGTTCTTGCTGCTGCTTCTGCACAAATTCTTGCTCCTGTTAAAACCAATGGAAATAAGTGAAATTGTGTCCTTCTAATCACATTACATTTTAATGAGATTCCCAGTTCTCTCAGAGCTTAACTGTATATGAAAATAAATGCACCTTTGAGTTAATTTAATTGAGTTAACATGCCTCAGCTATGAAGTTATGCATCTCTTGTATTTTCCACATAGAGAGTAGGTAAAAGAATATTTAATATTTAAATTTTACCTTCAGAAGTAAGACCAAAGGCAACAAATTAACCAATAATCAGCAATTCATTCTGCCTCTTGCCTCTCAAAACAAGCTGCAGTTTCTAAGCTAGTAAATGCAAGCATGCTCAGTATAAAGTTGACCTCATCATGTCGAGATTATATATTCACAGATATAAAAAAATCAAAAGTATTTACGATTGTTTTGCTTTTGATTATGAAGTAAAGCCTATTTATTTACACCGTTGGGCCTCAAGTTTGTGTCTCAGTCTCTGGGTGGTTTATCCTGTCATGAACACAACAATACTGAGGCTGGGAGTTCTGCGAGATGGCTGGAAAGGCAGCCAAAGGCTTTAGCAGGAATTGCCTTTTGCAGGACTCGTAAACCTCGGCCCAGCAGTAGTCGTACCAGAGCTGAGCGGGCTCTTTGCAAAGCGAATTGCATCCGCGTGATGCAGTCCCCTCCCCCCCGGCCTGGGTCTTCCCGCTACTCAGGGCATCTCAGTCTGTTGCACCACATCATGAGAAGCGGGCAGTGGTACGGATCCCCTTCTCTCCCCTCCCATGTACCAAGGGTGTACTGTTGCCTTTTTCCTCTTCGCAATTATCACAAAAAAAATTTAACATATTTCAAGCATGCCAGCATGCACACACACTCCTTAAAAACAAGAAATTAAAGCAGATCTTTCTACCATGAGATACAGGTAAGTATAGTCAGAAGAAAGGATGAGGGTGGTGTACTATCAGAGACAAGGCAGGCAGCTAAAGCATTTTCTGTTATATAAAATGAATCGAAGTTAAAAATGGTCAATTGGAGGGGAGATGGGAAGAAGTGGGAAAACAATGCTGGGCTGGGGGCAATCAGTAGAAGAGTCTCCTGAGCTATGTATTTTTCTCTTTTTAAACAGAGTCCATGCTACTCACTAAAAGGGCCAACAGTGACATATGGAATTAGATGTTCATTAAAAGCACTTTTATTATGACCAGGAGAATCATGGTTTTCATCTTCACAGAAAGTCACTGAATAATAGATGAGGCTTTCATCTCTCTCGGTCGACAGCGGTAACATTTAGATGGGTAACAGAAAACCGGAGGTGGAGTAAGCTGATGAAAAGTTCAGACAGTGGCAGACCAGAGGGCGCAGGAAGCACTGGAGGGGCAGGTTTGTAAATGGAATCAGACTTTCCTAATCAAATATATGGACTGATAAAAAAAAACAAAACACTGTTCTGCATTATTTCTAGATTAAAAGGGCAAGAAAAGCAGGAGTTTAGTATTCTGAAGGTGGAGGCACATAAATAATACTATATTTGACCTGTCAGGGATTTTTATTTTGGGGGGGGAGGGGGGGGGAGGGGGGGGGGACACAGCTGCTTTACATTCTCTACAGCTGTGAAAAATATATTTTATTTTATTTTGACCATGGTCATGGTCATAAAGCAGTTATTCATCAGAGATTTTGCTCTCTCAATCAGTTAAATATCATTGCTGCTCTCTACACTGTAAATCTGACAGAAGTTTTTAAATTGCTAGCACTGTAAGATAAACCGAGCAATCTCAGAAAACACTCTGTCCTTTCCGCTTCCCTCATCTACCCAAGTATCCTGTATAACAGAGATTATGGACTTTACTGAAGAGCATGTTAGATGGTGTAGAAGGCAGACAGTGCAATACGGCTTGCCTTCTCAAATTACCACTTGGTTTTGTCCAGGAAGTATCTTGAAATAAACTCATTATATATTTTTATAATACGTAATTTCACTGCACACAGAGCATAAAACAGTCACACATTGTTTCTCACATGTGCTGAACAAATGATAAGCACCAGAAAATAGTAGTATGTTGTGTTTGTGAGAAACCAGTGTCTTGCCCAGAGTTAACTGCTACAGTAATTTTGATCTTTTTACTATGAATAGTGTACAGTTTTATAAATTTGTGCTAATTGGTTTTGAGACACCAGTGAAATTGCTCAGCACATATGAGCAAAAGTGAGAAGAAAAAACACACCTTTGGAAAATTAGGGAAATAAACATTTTTATATAGATATAGATGTATATATATTTTATGACTTACATCCTGCATTTGTGCGTTGAAAAGTGTACATGAAGACAACTGAAAAGACTGAATCATAACCTGAGCAACACCCTGTGGGACACAATGTACTTCCCATGTCAGAATATAATAAAATACCATTCTATTCTTTAAAAGAATGAGACTCTGCTATATGTTAGTAGTATATATTAAAAATGTCAAGGCTAATCACACAAAAGCAGGTCACTGACAGGAGAAATTCTACATATTCTGCAGTAATACACCTGCACATTGTCTAGTACTTCTTTATCATTCCAAGTGAGGATCTTTCACCTTAATCAAAGATGTTCTACTTTAAAAAAAAACTGAAAAAAGGAAACAAAGTAAGTCACTGCAAACACTATAAAAATTCAGTTCTAAAACTATTTCCTTAAAAAAAGTTCAGAAATACATATGCTCAGTAGGGGGAGAGCACTGTAGCTCAGTCAAATTCTATCCTGGGAAATCGTCCTGCATACAGAACATGTAATTGAATAAAGTCGCTAACGTTTTCTACCAGGTCACTCGCATAAACATTTGACCTGTAAGGGTTATTCAATCCCAACCTACCCTGCTTTGATGCAGACTTACTCTGTGCAAGCTGTGGCCACCAGAAGAACAGTTTTCTAAAATATCTGCCTCTTTCTACCTAGGTCATGTAACGGCAGCAAGGTTGAAGGCATGAAATTATATATGACGTCTTCTAAAGTTTCCGTACACCTACACTTTGACATTTAAATAACTACATTTTACCTAGTCTGTTCTGCTGCTAGGAACTTTTATTTTCTGTATTTTCCTCCCTTGTGCTTTTTGCTCAAAAATAACTACTGTAACCTTTATAATTTGATGGACCTGAGGGATACTTACCACCGAAAAAAGCACTGCCGTGAAACCAGCTGTGGAAAAAATCTGTTCTTTTTTGATACAGCATACAGAACATTAAGCTTAAAAGCACAAACCTGGATATACTGCTGTTCCTACATATCTAAACACTGTACTCTTAAGGGAAGTGATACGGGAGAGTTTGAAGAAAGAGAGCGGTATGTAGGGTTAGTCTGAGTTAAGTTTCATATTCACTCAAAAACAACAAAAAGTGAAATTATCAAGCTGTGTGAATACTGCTGCTTTTTGCATTTTAGTAGCTTGAAGCTGCTGC
The DNA here is from genome assembly GCF_036370855.1 of Dromaius novaehollandiae. Classification (NCBI taxonomy): domain Eukaryota; kingdom Metazoa; phylum Chordata; class Aves; order Casuariiformes; family Dromaiidae; genus Dromaius; species Dromaius novaehollandiae. Next base: position 34,873,478 of record NC_088103.1, on the reverse strand, counting down.
TGTTACCTGAGCATGCTGGTTTTGTACAAGCTCCTCTTTCTGGCGTTTCATGAGCTCTTTTCTCAGCTCTTTTGGTGCTTTCTCCACTTCATTTAAAACCTACAGTGTATATAAGCATGCAGAAGGGGCGAAAATAACACTTCTTCTCCACAGCAAGCATTTTTGTGAACACAGGACATGCAGATCATGCACTAGCAGTACTGGGAAGCATGCATTACTCCAGCGGCAGACATGTTAGTTTAGCAAAAGGAGCTTAGTGAAAAGAGAAGAAACAAAACATGCTTTATGCATGCTACTGTAGTGCAGAAAGGGGGTATGTGCCAGCTTCTTTTTGCATGCAAATGCTGACCAGTGCTCTCAGAAATGGCAGTCAGTTGCTTGAGTTTCCATGCAAGCAGCTAGAATAGTCAATAGTTAAGAACACCACCACCCGCACAAGTGGCATTTTCTTGAAGCGTTCCTGAACAGGACTACAGAGCATGTTTATCTCACGGTAAAGCTTTGTGAAAAATAATTGGAAGTTTAAAATAACTTCCACTGAAAAACAGCTATTTCTGACAGTCTCAAATCTGAATTTATAAGATGTCATTATTAGCTTGTCAAATATACATAACATTTACATAGGATACATATTTAAATCTAAAAAAAAAAAAAAAAAAAAAATCACAGAAGCAAACCAAACATTAAATGTTCAGTTCTGAAGAATTTTAAAGCAAAAACTCCAGTAACTATATTGTTAAGAAATTTTTAATTATAATTATGCTGAAAGAGTCCATGTGGTTCACTCTGAGGCAAATTAGGCTAGATTAGTTGAAATTTTCTAAATATAACCTAGTTAAATCACCTGGCTATGAATCTGATAGTTTGCTGATATCTTCTATTTACCATGAAAAGTTATGATAATTAAACACTGCACACTCCTAAATGTTTCATGGGTAGTTTCAGAGTGCGAGATGCATTTTCCTTCAAACTGTAAATCGCCTTCTTAAGCTTTAAATACAAAAGTATGCACCCAAAAACAAGCGCCTGTTTGTTTAATAGTGGAAGCATCATCAGAAAACAGAGTCCAAATCACCACATGCTATTCCTGTTTCCATGAAAGAACTGCTTTTAGCTCAGAGCGATACATAAAATTCTTCCCGCTTTCCCATGTAGGACCCAATCACCAGTAAACAGAAAGAGACTCAAAAATGCAAGAGGTTCCGCAAAAGAGGAAAAGTTGTTATATATCAGCATACAGTTCAGACTGAATACAACTTATACTTTTTCTATGCACTTCTGTACTACAGGATCATTCTATGCAAAAGCACTGAAAATATAGACTTTTAAATAAAACTCTGTAAGTCTAATAACTACTAAAGCAAACACTAGAGCCATTTATATACAAACAAGCACTACACAATTGATCTGAAAAAGAAATAAAATAGCTTTCAGATGCAAAATCCGTATGGGAACACATCACTTTCTCTTGTTCTGATGCGGGTAAACTAACAGCATAAGGAGTCAGTCTCAAATGTCACTCATTTTGCATCAATCATATGCGACAGATGTAAAATTAACTGTAAACAATTTTAGTCTATTCATACTTCTCTCTCCTAGCTGTCATCTTTGAGTTAAAAAGAATTGACATAACTGCTGTCAATTCTTATAGACAAATTCTAAACCTGAAAAGCGCACCTTTAATGAAAATCTAAGAAATAACCCAAAAATTCTCAGGAAATGAAATATTTCTTAGTAGCAATTAAGACTCTATTCTTTTATTTGAAATTCTAAGTAGATAAATACGAAGGGATATGTGGATTTGTTTAAAAATATATATATATCTTTAACAATCTTTAACAAAATATTTTTTCTCAAATACGACATCAAGAAAAAGTATTTTATTAAAGATTCTGTGAAAGGTCTCTTAATTTAGTAACCTTTCCTAGATGAATCAATTGCTGCAAGTTCCTATTAGCTGTTGTTATTTCACTTTAAGCACTAAAACAAAAGGAATAATACTGACTGCTAGTTCCCCCTTACCCAACTCACGATAGCACACGAGGCTGACAAGGGTTCTGAGAGTCCCAGTCTCAACCATTTCTTATGGCCGTATCTTTTATCTTCTATATTATCACTGTTGCCTCTTACCTCCTTTTTTTTGTTCTTCAGCATGTTCTGAAATTTGGACAATTCCTTCTCCTGTTCTGCTTTGATACGTTTTGCTTCATCTCGTAAACGATTTGTGTGTTCCTGTTCCAAGCGCTCTATTGTCTGTTTCTGCTGCTTTTCTAGATTTTCTATTTCTTGATCATACTGTCGCTTTTTAGTCTGTAAAAATAATTCCATTTAATCTGACTTCTTCTTCGGAATGCTAAATACTGCACAGTGATACAAGCTGAGCAACTGCCATAAATGGAGCCACAACAATCATAGAAGGAAAGGCTTGTACTACTGCTAGTAGTCTTCTACCTGCTCCATCAGGACGGCATCTTTAAGAGTATTAGTTTAACTTCAAAAAGCTACATATTTTGTTGGTACCAAAACAAAGAAACTCACTGTCATTTCCTGTTCAAAACGTCTGTACATCTGTTCTCGCTGTTGCAAGAGTTTATTACTGAGCTGCTGTTGAGCTCTCTGTTCTTCCTTCTGAAGAAGTCTTAGCTCTCTCAGCTCTTGACGCCTAATAACGAAAAATAACTTTTTAACATTGATAGGACAGTAAAAGGGGAAAATTACAAAAAAAAAAAGAAAAAACTTCAACTTAGGTTCAGTAAAGCTAGTTTTGAATTGATTTTGTGTGTCATTTAAAAGAACATTTTCCTTTCAATTAACAAAAAAATCTGAATTCAATCCCCAAACATTACAGAAATAAGTCCATTAGCCCCCTTCTTTTATTCAAAAAGAGAAAAAAATTAGCTGCTACATTCAAGACACTAAAACCTCTTGTAAAATTTACTGTTAAAAACGCTTACCGTAGAAATCGCATTTCTTCACTTTTTGAGTCATTCTCAGTAACTATTTTTGATGTGGTCACACTCACTTCTACTCCATCAACAACGAACTTGCGAGTTTTCTTTAATGTTTTCTTTTGTCTTCTAGTTTCCTGAATAAAACATTGGTTAATTATTCCGTGCTTAAGTCAGTCATATTCCTTTTTTATCTTTTTTTCTTAATATTAAATTACTTCAGATATTTTTATGGAGGCCTAATGGGTAACAATCACTAGTACTCAATTATCAGGTACCTCATCAGCTGAGAACCTGAAAAATTCTACGATATTGTAACTTTCTTTAGTCACCAAAGGAAAATAATGGTTACCGATCATTTAAATTGCCATTCAGAGGGAAAAAAAAGACCTAGATGATCCCTCAACAGAGCTGACACAGTTTTATTTTCTAGAATTGAAGTCAATTGCATTGACGCATGCTTTTGCCCAATAAATTTCCCAGTCAGCAAAAGGGATTTAATTCTGAAAAAACAACCAAAACTAAACAATGATTTACTCACCTTCCCATTTCTGCTTTGGAAGTAAGCCAGGCTAACAAGTTTGTATTTTTGTCATTATATGTTACTAATCAATAATCAATTACATGATAATCTTACTAAGAGAATTGGAGAAATTCTCACTTCTCAAAGTTGCTACTGCTTTATTACAATACAAAAGAAACCTCAGCTGAAACTGGGTCTCCACCATGCTAGAACTAATGCAAATGCATCGAAGTCACGCTTGCACAGCTATGTCAAATTGCAAAGCTTTTTTTTTAAACAGATGGTTACACAGATACAATCCTAGTATATTAGTGTAAGGATAAAAATAAAGTTCATATTTTGGAATGTGCTTTATCTGGATAAGCACGTTTATACTGGTGTAATTGTATCAATTATAGCACAACCAAAGCAGTACAGTTTTGACCACACTGAAATTTCCAGTAAGAATGATTAAGTATTTTTATATGTTAGTTTACATTTTTAAATCTAATTATGCAATGAAACAGGAAAATTTTTAGCACCTCTGTCGCTACTTGCTTTGCTGCATAACTGCACAAAACCGAGACATCATTAGTGCATTTCAGAATACCTCAGTTTCTGCAGATTCATATATTCTATAGTCCTATACTAGTTTTTCACTAGATAATTTTCCTAGTTTCAAACGTAAAACTCAGAGATGATTTTAGGGTCACAATGATGTAAGATTTGATATAAAAAGTATATGGTTGCTTATACTTACTTGTAAAGATATCGATCCTGTCTCTTTGTTTTTACTGAGGAAGCTAGAAATGGACAAATTCAAATCAATGCTGCTGTTATCAGCTGCAGAACCAGTGCCTGAATCTGCATCATTTTCCTTCAGAGTCTCTGATTCCAGCTGCTGTAACGTTTCATTATTGTCTTGATTATCTGTTTTGACTTTTTCCTCATTTTCTTCAGTGCTAATGCTAATACTGGGAACTGGAGTGAGCTCAGAGTCATCGGCTTGTTCATCTTCTGTATCTTGAAGCTTATTCTTTACTAGTTCATCTGAAGTAATTTCGGAATGTTCCTTCTCTACTTGAGTACTGTTTTTCTGGATAGTCTCAGGTCCATGCCCTTCTGCATCCTGGTCCATGTCGGTTGGTTTATCCACCACTTTATCAGGAATATCTTCAGTCTTATTCTCTATTGCTTTCTGGTCTGTGTCATCTTTTCCAGAGTCTTTGATCTCTCTTTCCTCCCTGCTGCTTATTTTACAAATATCCTCATTTTCACTTTCTTCCAGTTTCTTCTCTCCTTCGATTGCTTTATCTTGGCTTTTAGACACTGTTTCTTCAGAGCTGATTATCTCATGGACATGCTTAGGCTGACTTTCCATTAGCTTATCCTCTGTCTCAGGTATTTTATCCCCATCACTGATCTGAGTTTCACCAGTACTGCCTATCTCCTGATTATTGTCAACTCCAAGGCTTATTAGTTCCTTTTCTTCATCAGCCACTTTATCCTCAACATTAGCTAGAATTTCTGTAGTGGTGTCTATCACTGCCTCTTTCTGAGCGTTATCTTTATCTTCCTTTTGCTGTGCAGTATTTTCTGCAGTGGCCTCTCCATTTTTATCTTCTGGAAGATCTACTCTGTTTTCCTTTTCTTCTTTTTCACCAGTTTCCTTAGAAAAAGCTTCTCCAGTTTCAGTGCTGTTTTCAGTTGTGGGTGCTATTATCAGTTTATTTTCTTCTGTCTGTTTATTTCCTATGTCGTCTTCTTTCTCTATTTTTAGGTTGTGTTCATCCTTTATTTCTGGTTTTGTAACCACATCAGGTTCTTTTTTTCCTTTCTGGGGTTCAATATCTTCATGTGCTTCCTCTAGTCTTTCTGCATTCTTTTCAATTGCCAATACTTTGCCTTGCTCACCTTTATCAGTCCGCACAGAACCATTCTGCACTTTCATATTACCAACAGCAGTATCATACATGTTATCAGCTGTTTTCCCAAATTTAATGTCCTCAGATTCATCTCCAGTTGTTTTATCATCTGGAAATATACCGCTGTTTTTCTCCTCAGTTGCATTACTTTCTGTTTTCTCAGAAAGAGATTCCAGAACAGAGGCATTCTGTGAAAGTTTATCCTCTTCAGAGCTGGCAATACTAAGGTCAGAGGATGCACGCTTGTCTGCAGGTAATTGCTAAAGAAGTTAAAGGAAGAAAAATATTTAATCATTCTCTAGTTTAAGTGAAGCACAGTTCTATTAAAAATACTTGAAGAGAGATTAATATATTTTACTCACAGGCAGAGTTACATAAATTTGATAATCTTGAGTAATTAGCTAGGTGTTATCACAGAACAAGTACATGAACTACAGATGGGCTCTTCTGAACAGAGCACAACTTCACAAGAACCCTCTTCCACCTCCTATAATTTTATAAAGTATACCTCGGTTGAAGGAAAGAGATCATGGTCAGCCCTCTCTGCCACATAATTAACAGTGTCTTTTGCAATCACTTTGCTCCTTATTTTACTATTTCAGCTCCTGTGGTAGTCCTAACTACAGTTAGCTTTGAAAGACACACCTTCCTGGGCCAGGCTGGCTATGTAGAAGCCATTTAGCTTTAGTTACTGCAGCACTTATAAGATGTAATATTAAGATCTTTTACTGCTTCATGAAAAAGATTAGCTTTCCTTTTCTTCTTGGTCAAAATGTCCAAAAAATGTTTGGTTTGTTCTTTAATCACTGTGAAAATTTGTTAAAACAGTGAAAATTCCCTGCAGATATGAATAAGTGGTAATACGGAACTAGAATAGAAACAGTTACATATTTATAACTGTACAAATTGCTGTTGGTGGAATATGAGTGAATGTTATCACATCACAGACATATACAAAAGAATATACTAATAAAGTATCATTTTAACCATAATTGCTCTTTCACTCTTCAAAGTGATTATGATATATCTCTGTCTATATTTACTGTTGGAACCCTGTAATTTGCAGATCAGAGTTCTGATTTGCCATTGGGTTAGTTTGCCATACTAAGTTAGCTAACATAACAAGCAGGGATTTGATCATACATTTGCTACCTACCTTAAGGTCTTCCTGAGTAAGCACACAGAAAACAATTCCTCTTAAACTAAAAATGCATTTAAAAATATTTCTTCATATAAATGTTCCAGAAGCTTAGTGTTGTTTTCCAACCAGTATTTAAAAGGAACACAAGTAAATAAGGTAAATGCACCTACCTCACAATTTCCTAAACTGGTATGGGAACTACTCTCAAATGGTGCCTGGCACCAGATCACAACTGCCTGCACTTAATCAAGTCATGGGGTGGACTTCACCCCCCAACCCTCCTGCAGACTGATGGCTTAGCAGCTAACTCAGCAGGGGCAGGCAATGCCTGAGGAGATGGGGACCATCTCACCAGCCCTGGAGATGCCGGTGGGAATGCAGGCTTGGAGTTCTGCTGGGGAAGTGGTATGAAGGCCAGGGGATCGTCTAGCTTGGGAAGGGGAGAGGAGGGAAGGGAGGTTATGCATCTCATGCACATGTATTTGGCTTAGCAAAACCCAGGAAGCAACTGCTACCACTGCCAGTACTTACAGCGACAGCTACTGCTGTCAATGTCAACACTGACAGTACTTGAGCAAGTTATGTCAGAGAGTTGATAACCTGTACACTCTGCAACCTGCTAGCATATTATTGTACTTCAGGGTTTTACCCCTTGAGCAACTGAATCGGCCTGATCAGATTCCTAAGCATCTTTAGAAATATACATATCTTTATATCTTTAGAAGATACGCAATCTTTTCTTGGTAAGGCATACTCTCTTGCTTTTGGGTTTTTCCATGACAGACACATTGTAAAAATCACAAACATACAGCATAACGATCATATATTCTCCGTAACGATTTAATCATCATACACAAATATGTTTATATGGTCACCTAATCATATGAATTTAAAAAGTTTATATAAAAATCAGTATCTGATTTAAAAAAAACTCATCTTATTATATACAGATGTAAACATAAACGTATATAATATTTGTTATTAGTAGTTCTTAAGGAGTTTAAGCACACTAATTTTGAAGATACTGATTTCTTATTTTGTAGTAAGAAATAGTAGTAAGAAATGTATATTTATTTATATGAAATGTAGTAAGAGACAGTATGTTTATTTTAATTTTAGAAGATTTAATGCACAAGTTGGACAAAATATCAGAAAATTGAGCGCTCCATAGAAAAAAAAAATAACTAAAACTATTTGCACTTTTAAAAATGTAAATTTTAAACTGACCAGAGAATTTTCTGTTTCTTCCTCTTCCTCCTCATCTTTACCATCTTCAACTTCTTCTGTAACCTCAGCTTTAGCTTCTGCAATCAATTCTCTTATTGGTTTATTGGAAGTAACAGTAACAAATGGATGCTTGTGAAAATAAAAAATAAACACAATGTTAAGTGCTGACTCCATTGTACACAGTAGGAAAATCGTAACATTTCTCTGAGCTTATTTCTCTGAAGTTACATTTTGCTCTAAAACCTAAAGATTCCTAGTGTTAACATTAATCAAAACTGTCTTTATCAATGCAGATTCTTCTGTAGATGTTTTAAAATCAAAACATTTGCATTCATATATATTGTGGTAAGTAGCTTAATAAACATACTAAAAATACAGATAATTCATTTATACTGACCTGCTTCACAATCCAAAGAATAAAAGTAGAAAGATTTTTTAAAAGGTTATTTTTCCTGGAAATGTTTTTCATTTCTTTTCAGTTCCACAGTTAAACTATTTCTCAATAGATTTTATCTAGAAACAGTTAATCTAGAAAAATACAGCTTTGCCTTTAGAACATTTTTTCCTAACAAGAGCATAAAATCCTACATTTTTATTTAAGAGAAAACAGCTACCTGTTCTTCTCCTACCCCTACCACCTGAGTGTTCTTTCTCTGCTTCGTCCTGCTGCTTAAATCTATTCAACATGCCGGAGGTATTTTGGATAAAGTAAATGTGTGCTGACGTTAAACTGACTCAAACGTACCTAGTCACATCTACTCTTGTTTAGCTATTCTGCAGTGACAGCATTACAGAAGACGGCTGAGCACTAAAGCTTTTAAAACACCTGTCAGCAACTGACTGCTTATGTAAATGCGTCTCCTTCATCCACTGGAAGTACTGAAGTATAATTTAAATACTCACGCAAAGTGAACAGTTACATATATCAAAATATGTAAACAGAGAATTTGATCTGCATTTGATGTTATTTCATCAGAATTTACCAGATGAGGATCAATCCATCATTGTTCAATAAAGACTGCGTACAAAGACTAAATTTTAATTTACTTAAATCTTTACTATAATACTGCTCTGCTTTTAAAAGAAAAAACAATAGCTCTTAACAATTAATTCTTCCTACCTGTAGAAGCTGGGTTGCACTCCACCTTGCATCCACATTCTTTTCCAAACATTTCTTTAGGAAGTCTTTAAAATCTGAAGACCTACACAAAAAGCAAACAGGCAAAGGCTTTCCTTTAGTCTTGACATCAGAGTAGTGTATAGTGAAATATTCCTTTGCTTCCACACACATCTACATTACAAATACATGTCCGCCTATCCACTTAGGAAAACAGGATTGTATGGAATGAAAAGAGCAATGTGACACAAATATCCTAAAAATATTCTTCCATTTATAGAAGGGTTTACCTTTGGCATTCAATTTACAATATACCCCATCTGCTGTATCACTAACTGGCATCACAATAAACATGTTATAATGACTAAATAGATACTGGCTTTTTAAATCATTTTTTAGTATGAAATCCTTAAAAGTCTCCTTTTACTGACTTTTCTTGTCTTTTTCATCTTGTCTTCAGAACTTCTACTGCACTTGTAAAGACCTATTTAATGTACATTTTAATGCAAAATTGGTTTTCAAACTTCTCAAAATCTTCAACATTTTTCAGTATAAAAACTTCTATAAAGAACTATAACAAAAAGGCCATAGTCCCAACTGCACAAGAATATATATATATACGTACACATATAGAGAGAGAGCATGTATCTGACTTGTGCATGAAGTTAGTCCCAAAAAGTTTAACAGGACTGCACACATGAGTGTAAGTTAAGAGTCTTGGCATATCTCAAAGTCAAAATCTACAAATTGGGGCAGGGGATGGGAGTCTATCATTAAAATACTAACCATTTTGAAGGCTGTGCTAATGTAGGTGGATCTGATTTTGCTATTTTCAGAAGCACTCGCATTGGATTTAATTCATGATGAGGTGGCTCTATTTGAGCCATTTCTATTAAAGTAATGCCAAGAGACCAAATATCAGCCTTGTAATCATAAGGTCTGTCTTTAGATGTCTCACACATTACTACTTCTGGAGCCATCCTGCAAACAGAAGAATGAGGTACGGGATTAGAAAAAGCAGCATTTGTTTTCTTAGGAAAAAGCAGACTACTTCACTGAAACCATTTAAGCAGCAGGAGCTATTATTTAATACATTTACATAAGATTTTATCAAGCTTATATTATTAACATTGAAGGTGATATTAAAACATTAGTTCATATTAGAAGGCGAGCAAAACAGTGCACTTACCAATATGGTGTACCAATAAAAGAATCTCTTCTCTGTATTGTTCTTGTGTTTTTAGCTGATACTCCAAAGTCCGCTTAAAGCAAACAGTAAAAATACTATTAACTTGGTGGTGGAACATGTATTATATTTTTACATTTTACAACTTTGTTTTAAAACATTGTTACAGAGCAAACTTTCTACAATATTAAAACTCCAAAGTGAGATAAAAATATTTTGTTTTGATAATTGAGTGCCAATGCACACAGGTCTTGTAACATCCCTAACAGAAGATATTTAATAAATGTTATTTTTCGTTGCTAAGAAAGTAATGCCAGGTTAAACTGCGTGGGGCAAGACAGATGCATGTATTTGCTGTAAGGATAAGTGGATTACATTATTTTAGTTAGTACATTATTTCTTTAGCCTATGAAGGAATTGCTCAGAAATGGCATATTAACCTCCCTTACTAATTTGACAACTCATTCAATTTTTGATTTCAGGATTCAAAGTTTCCTACCGTGAGATTTTTGTGTTGTCATTTTTCTCTACCTCACAGGTTTCTTTCCACCTAGTTTTTCACTTTATATCAAATATTTGAAATCTAGTATATGCACCTTTGATGTAATATCTGACTAAAAAACAACATAACCTTTGAATTAGTATTATTCATCTATAAAGCACTACATTTCTCATTTAGAAAAAAGGCATTTATATTTGTTATACATCTGTTGTAGATGTAACATTTCTTAATGAAGATCTACTGATTAGATCAGAGGGACAAAATAGCCATATGTTGCTGGCTTTAATCTGTACAAAATGACTTGATGGGCTCAACACTTGAGAAGCCTAATTTCGCTCTGTAAAAAAAAAAGTGAGGATTACGAGAGCTATTTGTTCAAATACAAATTCTGAAATACTGAGGCACTACAGATTCTGAAAAAATAAAATAAAACTCTCATGAAAATAATATGCAGTGAAGTAAATCTATTTGCCTTTCACATATTTATAACATAAAGATTTACTCTTTTTATTATGTGCCAGAAGCAAAAAGTACAGACAGGTTAAAAGGAGTAAGATGCTCCTCCAAAGGATGTTGTACACATTTCAAAAAAAAGTAAATCTTTAGGAATCATAGTTAGCAAATCTGCATATATCCCCCCCATGCATGGGGGAGACTTCTTTCAGGTCTCAACTGTAGTGTCTTGACAGCCCGCACAGTGCTATACATCATTCAAGCTTGACAAAAGCTTAATATAGTTCTGGTCCACGTGAGGGAGGAAGCAGGTCATATCAGGCAATTAAAATGAACAGAAACAAACGAATGTCTCTCTGGTCGTGAGAATCTTATGATGGTTTCTCTCTCAGTAGTACTTAGAAACTAAAGAGAATAGCTCCATTACATTATAAATATGACCAGTAAAAGTGAGTCCGTACCTAAGTATTCAGGCTTACTAGAAAAGCCAAAAAAAATTACCCATACTTTGCAGATGAAAAGAAAGGCACATGTAGGCATTATAAGTACACATAATAGTCTTGTGCAAGGGAATCTATGCAGAAGCACAGACACACTAATGGATTGATTTAGCAAAACAGGTGCTTAATTATTCTCAATTTCTTGCCATGTAGACATTGTGATCAGTAAGAGTTAGGTAGTAAATATATTTGGTGAATCTAGACATGCCTGGCTTACATTTAAAAAGAACATCTGTGGACAGGCTGGGAGTTAAAAGCCTCTAATTAACTGTGATGATCTTTAGATTCTCCTTATCTTTACCCTCTGTATAACTTTCATCCAAAGAAGTAGCCTGATCACAGGTGTCACACAGAGAGAAGTTTTTGAAACCTGAACACAAGCTGCTATGTCACGGAGCTTGACACTGGCACAGCCACGATGAAGGCTGACAGCTTATACACATTTGTCCCCGAGGAAGCCCTGACCCCAGTGGATCCGGACAATTGCTATCTTTTCCTGGCTGAAGAAGGGATGCTGTTCACCCCCAACAGGTGGCTGGGAGTCTTCATGATGGGATCCTCACGGATTCCCCAGCACATCAGAGGGAAAATTTGGATGCTTGCTTAAATTCAAATAATAGGAATCAGCAAGAGAAAACTTATATTAATTTTCTTCCATACTGTTCCATCTTAATATCAATGCAATAAATAATAAAAAAAAGTATGGAAAAACTATGATGAGTATTTAAGAACATTACTTCTATATACATAGAAATAACGGAAGAGACAACAGGATTAAGTAGTGTTTTCTGGTGATGGTAAGGATGTTCATTTTCAAAACTAGTAACTTCAGTGGGAAGTTCTGAAGTTACCATAGTAAAGATAAGTATAATTAAGAAATATTAGGACCTCTGTGTGACTTTAGACAACTTGGTACACATATTGATGATGCCTACACCTGCTGCTTTTGAAGTTTATAACAAATCTGCCAAGCACAGTTTGGACACTTACTTGAGCTTTGTTTCTTTTTCATAGTAACAGTATCTGTGAAAAAAATTCTCATCCTCAGATTTACATTTAAATACATATATAGTAAACTCTGCCAAAATACAGCCTAAAGAAAATACAGCTATATGACCACCTGAAATTCTGGGGAAGAAGTTTTATATGCAACATGTTTACCTAGTTTAATGTCTCCATCTAATGTGAAAAGAATATTGCCAGCTTTTAGATCTCTGTGGATGATCTTATTTTCATGCAAGTAGTTCAACGCTTCCAGTGTCTGCCTGCACACCACTTTGATCTGTGGCTCTGTTAACGGCCTCTCAAGCTCTAAAAGAAAAAGAGACAGAAATAAATACAACATTTTTGCATCTTTATGTCCTTATTTATTCATAAAAATCAATCTAGAGGCATATATAAAAATTAACTAATAAAACTGACAGATTCTGTACACTGTATGTCAGAAAAAAATTATGGTTCAAAATGCTTTATCTAGATTAATAGCAGAATTTCAAAATATTTCAGGGGAGCTAAAAATTTCATCCCTTGTACCTGAAAAGATCCTTATTATGAATTATCTATACCTTTCTATCTGAATGGTGAAAAAGCTATATAATTTAGAGATTGGTTATCTTTTGTGTGGTACACAGAAATGTTAAAGACAAGATCCTGCACCTACTGGTATTAGCATTCATTTAGTTTGAGGACTAGTGCATAAAATCTAACTTTAAGGCTAATGTAATATAAAAAATTATCCTAAGATAATCTGCAGGATGACTAGGGAAGGGGAAGAATCATATCCTGGAAAAGGCTCATATTGATCACCATATAACAACAGAGAGCTTCATAAGAGTTTGAGAACAGCTCATCACATTTATTCAGAGGACCTAGACATCAAAAATGTGTTTTGCGAAGTAAATGAACACTTTAAAAATCCCCCCAAATTAATCTAACTTAAATTATAATTTTCATAGCTATAGTTGCAAATTTTCATTAAAAACTACCAAAATTCAAAACACATGGCCCACATATTACATAATTACTTGCATTTCAAAGCAATATACATGTGAAATAAATAAATTAAAATATACCATTATTATCATTTTAAGATGTTATGAAGTTTATTATTTGAAAGAACTTTTATTTACCCAGCATTACTGCATCTACTGCTCCACCTGCACAAAATTCGATCAGGATCTGTATATAAACAAAAGAATACATAAATTATAAATTAAATAGTTCTGCTGAAATGAATCATTGATTAAAGGAACATTAGCAGGAGACATGAGTTTCAAGCTATCTGACCTTGATAAATTATTTCACTAGCCTCTTCAAAATATTGGTACTATTACCCAACTAAAAGTAGGGCTGTGAAGCTCAAGCAAATTGTTTGAAAAATGCTTGAAGATCCTCAGACAAAAGCATTAATCCAAATATAAAATTCCACAATAAAAGTATTAGGGTCAACTTGAATCTGACTTGTTGTAATGTGATTTACATAATCCCCGCAAACTCATTTCTCAATTATCTATATTATAATCTCCCTTTGATTGAAAAGTCCAAGAACAGAAGCTACATGATTTTTCCAGTAGCAGAAACTGCTATATTAATTTGTTTCAGATGAAATGAAAAGATGGAAAAATATACTAAAAAATTTACAGAAAATGAGTAAGTTTATTGAGTAAATTGAAATGTTTACATTAATTTTTCTCCTTTCTTTATTGATGCCCATAATTCTTACCCCAGAATCTAATAATACTGAAAGAACTCAATTTCTATTTCTTGGTTTCCTTGTGAAACAAAAATAAGCCACCACTACTTTGGGCTACAAACTATGCTGACACATAGAACAGAAAGAAGGAAGACAAAGGTAATGAGAAGAACAGAGGAGAAAAGGAAAGGCAAGCCAAGACTTCGCCACCCCATTCTTCTTCATGTTTTCTTTTTTCTTTAATCTGAACTTTAAATGTTTAATTATAATTTTCAGACTGATGGCAAAAGAGAAAAGACTCATAAAAGAGAAAGACTCAAATTACACCTTATACAGTAACACTCGTATTTACCACTTACGTGATGTAACACTACTTGAAATTACTATTACAGTTAATCATCGCTGCAACGATACTAACAAATGTATTATATAGTGCAACTCTTCATAAATCTTCTAAACTATTATACCATTTACATGCTTCTACATATCCACCACCAAGTTAGTTAGGTGCAGGAAAATCTGAATAAATAATTTCTTTCTCTAAAATTTGCTGTTTGATCTCATAATTTAACAAATCTCTCTTTGGTAAAGAAATTGTGTTTTTAAAACTGGAAAGCCAAATAGCATTTTTTATGCCCAACTCTCGCCCCTCACACACTTAATTCTGTTTACTTCCCACATCATTACAGTCTTCTCCCTGCCATTTTCATGGCTCTGCTACTTCACAGTAACTACATATCTGCACTTTTATATCTTCAATTTTATTTTCCTTTCCTACCATCTTTGCTCTGCCAGTGAAGCCCACCCACTCAGTTGCATATTCTGCTTCTCTGTGTACTTGCTTTCATGCTGACCTTTATGCATGGAAATTTTTTCATTATTCCACTCTGTAATACAATATCATTTTACTCTCCATTCAGATCACTCAAGCCTTCACAAAGCCCATCAAAGTAAATCTACCTCAGGAAGCATGGTATTACACCTCCATTGTTTTTATGCTTAAGGAATAATGCATGTTCGTATGACTGCAGGGAAACCTCCTGTGTTACTTTTTTTAGATATTTTTTGCATTCTAAACTCTTAAAAAAGAAAAAAAAAGACATCTGTATTTTCCTTGTGCAATCACAAAAATCACTTACAAAAATATTGTATCAAATCACCTAAGCTAAAATAAAATGTATTTTCATACCCAAAATTATGCAGTGCAGAGGAATTAGCAGAACACTGAGGTACAGTCACATGAATACATACTACACTTCTGTTTGCAAAAGATCTAGATTTTTAGTAAACTAATTATGGTTCAAGTCCTGGTAAACTGTCCTCCCTGGCAGTTACCAATGAATTCAGCTGGATCTAAAATAAATACATACTTCACATGATTGACCTTTTCAGCCCCTTATTCATTTTGCAGCTGCAGTTTCTGAATCTAACTCTAAATTGTACTAATGTAATTAAAATCTGAATCCTGCTGTTACAAATATGCACAGCCTAAGAACTCTACCCATGCACGTAAATAAACTGCTAATTTCCAGATATTAGTTTCAAGCTGCTCACTAGATGACTCAGTGTAGTTCAATTTTAAGGACAGTTTGCCAGAAGTCATATTCACAATTTGCAAATTAGTTTTGAAACTGTAGACAGTTATCCTAATAGTTACAACACAGAAGAAATACAATGGATTAAATAAGATAATATTTGCAATTAAGCCAGGAAAAAATGAAATTTCAATATACTTTTGACACAAATAAAAGTTTTAGAGAAGAAAAAATACTTACCCATAGATTATTTTCATAGTAGAAAGCATCTAGGAGCTTAACAATATTAGGATGATCACAGGATGCTAAAATATCAATCTCGACCATGTAATCTTCTAGTTCTTCTTCCGATTTAGTATCAATCACCTTTGCAGCAGCCAGTACTTTTGTTTCTTTGTTCTGGGCCTATCAAACAAAAGCACAGCAAACATTTAGATATGAATTTAGGTAACTGTCATAAAAAACCCTCCCATCCTTTGTTATTTCTGTAATGCTTTCCTACCTTTAGTATGCTTCTCTAGAAATATTTATTAATTAATCCTCAACATTTCCCTGAAGAATACGTAAGAGAATACCTGCATATTAAAGACTAGGTAAGTAATGGCAGAAAAAGTTTTAATATTTTGTCTCAAAGTCATAAAGAACCAATGGGAGGCAAGAACGCAGCAATGCTTGATTCCAGTTGCATTCTTTAAATTACCGTGGAGCCAATAGCTCAGGCACACTACTGTTTTGTACTCCTTGGATGGAGTTTGGTGCTGTTTCTATCTATCAATATTTGGCAGCAGTACTAAGCAGCCTCTGCCTTCCTGTATCTGACCGCACATTCTCACCCACATTGTAGCAGCACAGCTGGTCACAAAGCCACACAGAAAAGCAGATGCTCCACCATTAACCAGCAGGTTATGCTCATCTTGAGTCAGGGGCTGTATTCAAGCTTTCATGCTAAGAAGCTGCCAAGACAACATTAATTTGTCCAGACATTTTGCACTGCTTGCTTCAAAAGTCTAGAAGCACTTCCACAGACAGCTGCTCATCGACACCGGCCGTGCTGGAAACTCTGCTGACCTCTGCTTTGGGACTCTACACCTTGGGACTGGGGAGCAGAACCGCTATAGCCATCAGGGCAACTGAAGAACAAGTAAGATTTTGTTTTGAAAAGCAAAAGGAAAATGAGAGCTTGGGTACCTGAGAGAAAGCATTTTTACTGGGCATTCAAAAAAAAACTTCATCTTTTTTTTTAACATTAAAAACATTAAAAATATTTTAACATTAAAAACAATCAGGATGACCTGCATTTAAATAGCAAACACCGTTTCAGAAACCAGTTACTGTAAATACTTATTTACCAAATAATTGGCTGAAAAAGTAATCCAGGAAAACAAGATTTCTTTCTTCTTTTTAATATAAGTGCAGGATAAAGTATGTGTGTATAAAAACATGCACACACAAAATTACACACATTTTTGAAAACTTCTCTTGCAAGTTGCTTGAAGGAACACTGTAACTGGGAATCTGGTAAATTTTAAAGAGCACAGGAATAATTTCTGAAACCATCACAAAAACACTAGTCCTATCAAGGCATTCCCAGGGGTTGACTTTGCCCCTGAATAAATGAAGTTGTAGGACGGAAGTCAACCTCACCAATTACGCATAAAGACCAGGAAAGAAAGGCTTACTAGGTCTACTCCACCCAGCTCCAGGCACTGAAAGGAAAGGAGGAGCAGGGACCCAGGCGCTCTCCCAAGGAGCGGAAGAGGAGAACCTCCAGGGCAATTCGGACCGGAGGTGTGAGCCACCAGGAGATGTGAGCCACCACAGGGCGTGAGCCACCACGGGGCGGTTCGCCCTGGCTCTCCACTGGGCAGGGCACCTTGCTCCCAAACTTTTTCCATATGGCAAAGGAAAAATATAAGCTTTAAGATGGATGTTCATGAAAAATATTCTTTCAGTAGAACAGCAGTAACTGCAAAAGACAGTTATAGGATGAATCAGCTAGGACTATGTTATGTTGAGGATAAAGATTTTGTGATGCATGCAATATTTATGTCTAAATATTAATTTCAAAAAGTGCACCTAAAAAAAAAAATAGTATTTTCCTTCCCGTCCAATGGATCTGTATAACATTATTCTAAAAACAAACAAAATACTGGCAAATTTTCTAACACACATTCTAAATAAGCATGCTAACATTAAAAAGGTGTGCTTAATGCAAATAGTATTTGTTTTGGTTTCATGTTTTATAGAAGGCATGATAGGTCAACCTTCCTATCCTGTAGCTGCACTCAACACATTGTAAATCAAACATAAAAGATGAAACAGATGTCTCACTCCACAATAGAATTAGACTTGGTAGTTTTATGTTCACAGAAAAATGGTTATTAAATTACCTTTTAAAGAGTGCAAATATTAATTAACTGAAAATTTCTTTTTGTGAAACAGGCATGGCTACTCACTCTCCACAATATTTTACAGTTGTTTGCTGAGGATACTTCAAAAAAAGAGAAAATTCTAAAATTCACTTTCAGGCAAATTTGCACTTAAAAACCAATATCATATTCCTGAGATTTTGTTTAAATAAAACTGTATTTTAAACTTCTATACCAGCTAACGGTAACAGATTTTACTGTTTTCAGATTCAATTTCACCTCCGAGGGAGAGAAAGAGGCTTTTGAAAATTAGGCTGCATAACTACATGTTAGTGAGCTTGCTGCATACATAGAAAAAGAAAACAATATATGCTATTGACGGAGTACTTTGCATTTTGATTTTTCCCAGATCTTTCTGCTTGAAGTCAAACTTTATTCAAACCAGATTTCTAGTTATATCTTCCTTGTGAGAGTTCTGTTAAAACATCTCATTATAAAACAGAAGTGATTATAGAGACAGTATGATTATCTTTATAAACATCTTTACGATTATAAACAAAACAAATGTATGCTCTTGTTTTGACTTCTGAGAGTAACATTTTGTAGGTCTGGATCCAGAATTTTTTTCTAGTCCACGAAAGAAAAAAAAATTATAATTAGCATATTTCTGCCAGGTATTTCTGAGGACTAGTAATTTCAAGTGTATATCAAGTGACACCTGAAAATAAAGAACATCTTTATAAAATGAACTTTTAAAATCACGATTAAAATTTAAATAAGATATTATTAGTTTCCCTTCTAAAATGCATGTGCTACACTATAATAACAATCTATCTATGTGGCTTGCTGGGAGAAACACAAAAGAAATATGTGCCTTTGAACTGCTTAGGAAGGGATTGTACTCTTCATGCATGAGACTTCTGTGGTACTGAACTGTATGGGAAAATGTTGCACTGAGAAACGAGGAACAATAAGCATTCACAGCTTTGTGTGGGCATGTTTGTTTTTTCTAGACTTCAGTTGAGATCTTTCTTCTGTCACATAACATTTTCTAAAGGTCAGAGCAGGAGCAAAAATGTTTGTGCAGATGCATTCTTGATCTGCATATACTCATCTTACAGTTGGGCACGTCAACATTTAAAGTCAAATAAACCATTCACACTACTTGAGAGGGGCCTTTCAGAACAGGCCCTGTATCATTACACCAGTTTCTTCACGGATTTTAGATCTCAACTATCAGTTCAAGTTAGTCTTATGTGCTCTACTTAAACCCATTCAATTCTGCTTCTGTGATGGGTGGTTTAAGCTTTGGTCTTGTGCTAAGAAATCCAAGCCGCTCTGTTTTTAATAGTTTTGATTCAGTTTTGCCTTCTGTGGAGACAGGGAAGCAAGGGGGAGAAAGATTTTCTTTGTGTGTGTTAACAAAACTTGATCTCCTCAGGACATTCATACATACAGGTAAAAGCTGGGTCGGACTAACTCATTCCCCCAGCAACGGACTAATGCAACATGTCATTACTGTTATTAACTACTATATGCAGTAATACGCAAATATTACAGTCCTTCCACAAAATCTTCTATTTGGACTACTTATTCCAGGTTACTGCAGCAAACACTAACTTCTGGGGGATAGCAGATACAGTGGAATACCGAACCACGTTACGGCAATTCTTTTACCCTCATGATGGATGGCGCAGTCTCATTAGCAGAAAATATACTGAAAGACATCCTTCTTCTCTTAACTCTAAGATAAAGTATTTTTAGAAAGATATCGCACAGAGGCTTCCATACAATAAATATGATTTTGCAAAGCAAGCTTACAAATTACTGTTTCCAAACCTAAAATCCTTTACGCTAAAATGGCAATTATGTCAACTACGCAAAAACATTGCCAACATTTGGAAATACATCAGTACTGGAAAGAGGAATAACCATTCTACCTGAAACTAGTATCTGTGAGTACATGAAGCCTGTATCCCATTCCTATTTAGATTTTTATAGTCTCCTATACCCAAATATCCGTTCCAGATCCAGAGGGCTTTATGAAGTTAAGAGACTCGTAGCAGAATATTAAAAGGCAGGTTTAGTATCTGGGCATCCAGCCAAGAAGTTGTATATTCCCAGCTGTGGACAACACAGAGAGCAAAGCTACTGCTCCAAAGTAATAGGTTTGTAGCTCAGAGATAACTCATAGTCTTTTGTCTTTAGAGGACCACTATGAAATTTCAGCCTCGGTTGTGCGTAGCCGTTTCAGTTGCTTATCACCAGCAAATGCTTTCTTCCCAGCTGTGCAGTTTCCCTCCTGTGATGCAGTGCAACGCACATAGGCATCTAAAAACGACAATACTATTTACAATCAAAAAAAGTTAAGTACGTCCTTTCTCTACTGTTCAGCCTACCAGAAACACTGCTGAGATACGAGATAGAGAATTATTTGTCACTTCTTTCTTCCCAATGCCTAATCTCTTTGGAGATGTTATATAACTACACAGTGTTTTGCAAGCAGCAAAACAAATCAATTAAGAAGCTATTCCTTCTAGACTCATTCCTCTCAACCAAACTGTAATCATAATAGCAGTCCATCAAGGTTACCAAAGAGTGGGAAATACGCATCCCTATTCAGAAAAAATCTTTTTACATATAAAAGAAGCTATACTATTGTGTAAGCCTGTAATTTTCAGATCTAGCTCCATTTAGCACTGTCTGATGATATCTAGTCTGAGTAAAACAGACTCAGTACTGAAAGACTGTCCCTGTACCACACAGAAAGGCAAGAGTTGTTTCTTAAGAGCTATCAGAAAGCAGTGAGGCTCAGGTTTTCTTGAACCTACGAACCAAGAAAAGAATTCTTATAATTTCAGATTGTAACAGTCTGACCAAAGGAATCTGTAAGCAGTAGCCAGGTCTGCTGCAGAAACTACACTGGACTTAATTTTGTATAAATTTCTATATTATATCTAATATTTTCCTGTGCATTTCGAAACTAAAGACAGCTGCATAATTGACTAGTATTATTACTGTTCATATTGCCCCAAAAAGTGCTTATTTATGAATTTTAGGAAAAAGAAACTCTACTTTAATTCGTCAGAAAAAAGGAAGCATTAATTCTAACACCCAATGCAGAGAAACATAATTAAAAGCACCAGTTTGAATTCAAGAGCAAATAGCTAACTGCAGTTTAAACCACAGGTTTTAAAATAAATAAGAAGTTAGGCCAACAAAAGAACTGGGAAGCCCTCTACACTTTTGGAAATTCATTATGAAATACAAGCCTGCTATTTCTAGAGAAGCTAAATTATTTTGCATCAGTCCTCATTGCAGAGCAGGTTTGAAAACGTAGCAGTAACAAAAACAAGCTATAGAGAATTAGTTTTTTTTGTTTTTGGTTTGTTTAGTTATACATATAATCAGTCCAAGGAATTAAAAAGCAGCTAACATTGGGTATACCTGCTGGAACTTGTTGAAATGACTGTTAAGAAAGAACTACTCAGAGGATGATGAAAGGACAGCGTCTACCAAGGCAGATGATACACCCTTAACTACAAGTGACTGGCTCAAATTTTTCTTTGCGTATACACTATTCCCTAACTACCAACGACATGGTTTGTTCTACTGAAGAACTCTTTAATGCCAGGGAAAACTGAACTGTAGATAAAAATGCCTCTATTTCCTACAAGCATGCAGTATTACTAACAAAGTTGTATTCCCAGGGTTCAACCCAGAGTAGCCATGTACATCTTTATGATAGTGTGGTTTGGTGCTGCCTTTGTGGCTGTACTGGTTTTGGAGCAGTTTCCATGACAACATAACTCTTTTAACATTATCCTTGTACTTTGTACTTATTGTGGTTCTTCGGCTTCCTCCACGGCTGGCTTCCGAGGATTCCACAAGGGCTTTTTTTTTTTTTTTGGGGGGGGGGGGGGAGTGTAGGATGCACTATAATTTTCATATTTAACCTCATGATTTCCCTTATGTATTTTCATTAATTCCATGGCATTTTGCATGCTAGTTAAGCAAAGTTCCCATCCTGATTCATACATATATGTTGTGCCAGTAGGAATATTTATAGGTGTATTTGCAAGAGCAGGGCTGAATCTGGCAAATATGCACAAAGTAACCAGAGCAGTCCATTACAGGCAACTTAACAGAGAAAACGTATCAGTTTTTAGAATCATACTTCTAACCAAAGCAAATGCATTTAAGAATAGGAAATAAAAAGAATAAAAATCTGGTAAATGTTGGAAGGATATTCTCTAGCATACACTACACTGTTTTATAAAAACACATATTTTTTCCCCTTCTCTTGTTGCATGATAGCTCAAATAAAAGCTACAAGAAAAAGGCCTCAGCTATGTTGAAAAAACATTTGTAGCTAAAACATTAAATGGCGTCAGAGGTATAAATACACAAGACTTTTTTTTTCTTCCTGAATTCAGTTATAACAACTGTATGTACCACTCCCAAAAGTAGCAATCAACTCCAATATTAGCAACGGGGGAGGTGTGAGAAATCAAGATTCATTCCCGCAGTACTAAGCTGCTTTGCCAATATCTTTCATTTGCAGAGGACACTAACAGTTGCTGGCAGAGCTTTTCCCCATGTCACACGGCCCCCAACTGACAAGCAACTTCCCAGGAAACATATCCCAGTGCATCCTTGTCTTGGTTTACAGATAGCCATACAGTCATTGTTCAGTCTGGTTGCATTAGAAATGTGCAATGCTTGCTCTTTATTAGTTTACACAAATTTATTTTAAACACTATAGGTTAAAATTAAATCTTTATTCTAGCATAAACGCACATTTAATCCAGATCACAAAAATTAATAACAATTCCAATAAATGGCATAAAACCAGGAAATAACTTTTATCCAACAACAATTGTTAATTCTAGCTGTTCATTGGAATTACTTTTAAGACATTCATCAACAAGATGGAGCTGAATGTGTCTCTAGACTGTTGGGGTTTTTTTCAGAAAGATATCATGCTGCTGGGTTGACAGTTGAGAATTTTATGATTTGTTCTTGATAATTTATGATTTCTTTCAGCAGAGGCCTTAAGACTGCTCTGATTTCCTTTACCTTGGGGGATTCTGTGTTGTAACTTTGCTTCTAGCCATTTGTAACAATGCTTTAGTTTACTTGAGATTTCTTTCAGTAACAAGGGATGTCAGAGAGCCAATGTTGCTCCTGTTAACCTCTTTTCCCAGAGGGCATTTGGAATTGTAAAAATAAACTCTGTAGCTTTCTGCAAACAAACAGAACAGAGAATTTTGGCTTCACATAGCAGTAAGGTGTGGTTACTAGCACTTTGCAGACTATATATATTCACAGGAACTCTTATTAATGTAGAGTACTTCTATAAAAATGACAGAGTAAATCCATGGCTTCTCCATACCCTGTTCCTTGGAGTTTGGTTAGATTACAAAACAAATACATAGGAGTGAGATCTCCTCTGCTTCTCTGACCCAGTTCAGCTATTTTAGTATGGAAAGTTCCCTTTCCAAACTGGAAGCAAACAAGGCAACAAAACAATAAATTAAGAACAAATACCACAACTTCTTTGGACTTTAAGAAGCCTTCAACAAAGGCCTTATGATAGGTTACTAGGGAAACTAAATAGTCATAGAATTGAAATGTGGTGCATTAAGTTAGAAAACTTGCTGTCAAAAAGTAAAGAATATGATTAAATGCTCTAGATCCCATACAGGGAAAGGAAGACATTTGAGGATCTGTACTGACAGATTATTTAATGCATTTATTGTAGAAGATGATGGGATATAACAGAAATTACTCAGCTATCATCTAAAGTGTATACGTCTCACTACCTCAAAAATATTAGCTGTTAGGGAAAGGAAGAAGGTACTCTACAACTTGATACTGCAATGTGACCCATAGTTGAGATCTGCAAAGAGCACACCTAAACAGCCACAGTGGAATGATTAAATGAAACAAGATGAAGCATTACAGCCCTGCTACATTCTCTGTCTTGCTGAAGGGAAAAATTTAAAAAAGTGTATTTGATATATTTTAACAGAAAAATATAAACTATGTAAGTTAAGCAGTTTAAGATTCAGTATTTTACAAAAAGACACTTGATGAAAACTTAAGCCATAGTTATAACACATTAGGAAATGAAGCGTGACTGAATCAATACCACGTGAACACTGGCAATAGTTCTTGCAAAACTATCAAAGTATGTATTCTGTTGCTCCATGCATACTCTAGTCTGTTAAAATGAAACTTCCTCTATTTCTGAGCTAACAAAAAAGGAAGTAACTAGCTTTTGACAGCTTTCATAAAAAAAGATGTGCAATATCATCTTTGTTCTCTAAGTAATATATTTTCTACATTTTTTTCTATATATTTTCTGGGTTTTTTATATTTTCTAGTATAATATATTTTCTAAGTAAAAATACTGGTTATAGACACTAATTCATAATTCTCCTTATGGTATTAATTTAAAAACAACAGGAAATCTAGAATTTTAGACCCAAGTCATTTATTCCTTCCTCCCACAACTCTCTTAAATCTCATAGAAATCAACTATAAAGAAGAAACAGGAAAAAAAAATCAATACTGATATAGTAAAGCTACTTGTCTTTCGGCTCTTCTGTAACTCTTCATAACCTAAACAAATTACTTTTAGTTCAGTTCTACAATGAACTTCATTCAGTAATTACAAAATTCAGTAACGTATGATATTTTTGTAACCTGCCAGTAGTTTTCTTGCGAGTTTTTCAAGTAATGATCCTAAAGCTACATAGCATCTCCTAAAAACAAGGTAAACACTTCTGACATGCAGCTTAGAAAGGTTCTTTCATATGCACTTTAGAATCATCTAGCTATATCACTTTGTGCTGCAAGTGTCAGATCTCTCAAGAGATCAGAAAGAGCCATCTGAATAAACATTTGCTCTTCCTTGAAAACTGGCTATTCAAGTGCCACAGAAACAGCACCTTGGATTCTGTAAGTAAACTTCATTCATATTCAGCACAGTATTGGGACATGTTGCTTCTGATGTTGTCTTTCAGATTAACTGTTTTATTTTAAACTGGTGAACTTAAACAACTGCTTAAACAATTAGAACAACTGAAGAAGCCAAGCGACTACTCTTAGAAACTATGTGGTTGCTGATCCTATTACATATCACCTGATTTTGAAAGAAATCTGAATTTAGATAAGCATACTGCTGATGATAATCTTTTTCAGACTCTTCAGAAGTGTTTTGTACCCTTGCTGTTTGCCATTTTACTAAGTACTTAGTGTAATGCATTTAGAATTCACCTAATATGCTAGCGATAAATGCAAATGGCCATAG
Source organism: Dromaius novaehollandiae (assembly GCF_036370855.1). NCBI lineage: Eukaryota > Metazoa > Chordata > Aves > Casuariiformes > Dromaiidae > Dromaius > Dromaius novaehollandiae. Next base: position 34,848,063 of record NC_088103.1, on the reverse strand, counting down.
GACTGATTACATTGCTTAGTAAAATGCTTAAAGACAAATCCAGATAAAATTCTTCAAGTCTCTTTGCAAAGCTTGAGATGTGCAGAATGTGCAAAGAGAAAACAGCTGCTTTGCTTCTGAAAATCTGAGATTCTCATATAACATAGAAATGATATTCTTCCTCTGACAGAACTGCTGAGCATTATGATACACAGCGCACACAGTTAAACACACAAAATGTCCAAGGGGAAGTACTGTTCTTCTCTCTTAATAGTGTGGCAATGTTAGTTTTAATGGAGTTATGAAAGTTTTATGCTGCCCAGGCCCTCTTAAAACTGAGAGCAACTAAAATGTGCAAGTATGGTTGTTAGAGGTGAAATAAATGTCTTTTTGAGTAGGCTTCTCCCTTCTTCCTCTCCTTCTTTTCTCTTGGGTTTTACTACTCCCCCTTCTCTCTCTCTCTCTCTTTTTTTAAATTCTTTTATTAGGCTAAATTTTGCTTTTTGAAGCAGGGGACTGTCATTTGTAGTGTCAAAGGAAATGCACAATTCTCCTCCTTCCTGGAAAGTTATCTAAATCATTTCGGCTTCAAAACACTATGCTCATCGACAGCTCACCTCACCCTGAAATCAACTCAATTTCTGTATTATCCTCCTAGAGGTAAGTTTAGTCCCAAATAACCAGTCTTGTAAATATTTCATTCTTTTCTAGTAGTTACTGTAACATACTTAAGAAGTAGAGAAAAGAACCACCACCTGAAATAAACTGGAAACATAGGCTTAAAATAAGTTTCCAGTTAAAGATATGTCTACATAACAAAATTCTTCCAGTGTCAGTATCAATCACTAAGGCAAAGACAGTGTGCTACTGGCTGATACAATACCAAGGGCAGTGTTTAGCAAAACTGCTTTTAGCAGTAGTTCCTTACAGCAGATGATTTATACAACATAAACTTTTCTGACACATTTTTCTTAACAAAAAGTGTTTTTGTGACACACCTTAACTTCAGAAAATCAACATACTACCTTGATGCTTTACTTCTACGGCCCATTCAAGCCTGCTATAGTCCTGTCCTTTTTTCCTTGCATCAGTGCTGTCCCTTGTCTGGTGCTCCTGTGAGCAGGTTTGGGGAGTTAATCCAGGTGAGAGCAATTCACTACTTACACAATCAACTTCTGGATGGTACACTTTATTGACCCAGATCATCAAGAAGACAGACAAGCAAAGCTGTCACAAGGAGGGAGGTGGGAATGGGAATACATTGCCAGAAGTCTGTGTTGACTTGCATCATCCTAAACTGTCAGGGAAGATGGTGACAATGAAGACGCAGCTACTCATTCAAAAGTTGCCTCTGTACTCACAAAGCTAATAAATGCACCACTTTGAGCAGATGTGTTATTAACTGTGTTCCACTTAGTATCACAGTTCTATACTGTTCTAGTGCTTTTCAGAGATTCAAAAAGAGTCTCATGACTGAATGCTCAATTTGACACTTTAAGAAAAGTTTTATTATCAGCAGCTATTAAACATCCATTTCGTAAACGCCTGAAGTGCTTTAAGCTAAGCTCTTAGGATTATCTCTCCCTAAACTGCAACATTTTGAGTTATTTAACATTCTTATTATTTGAACCAAATTAACATTTATAGAAATTATCTTTATTCATGGCACAATATTGACTAAGAATGATCCAAACTTCTCCTATATCGCAGCTGACTCAAAAGTAAGGTCCCATGATTGGAAACTAAAGACTAAGAATTTAGAACAGCATCACTGAAGACTAAAACTCAAATGACTGAAATAAGATAATTAACAAGTCTGTACACTAGCTCATTTTTACATTTCACTTTTAAATACTACCGTATTTTTTAAAACTGTGTAATATGTTAATATTAATGAATTCTAGGTTGTTAAGTAAACCTACTTGTTCTGGTCAGCTACTAGGAAACAGCCTAAAGCTCTTGCTACAGCCAAAAGCAAAGGAAGCAGTTTCAGGTACCTTTGTTATCTGTAGGAAACAGTTGATAGTATTGTTCATATGGTGATCCTTAAACTTTCATACTACCCCAAAGAGATGAAAAATAGTAGGCAGTGCTTCCTTCTCCCGTCTGTCATATTACTTTTAAATTCAGTCAGTGTATTTTTACCAGCAGTAAAAACTAGTTGAAAAGTAAAAAAGCTGGGCTGAACTCTAAGCTTATCCATTTCTTCGCGTTACTGGGATGAATCATGTGTGCTTGTTTTAGCAATAATTCTTGTCCAAATTCTTCTGATCACATTTCCCAGATATGATGCAAAGTTCAAAATTTGCACAGCAACACAGTTGCACTGTTCCATATGGTTCTGACCCACAACTATCGAGCACTGAAAAACACGGCAGTTCACCTGAACCGTGAACTGAACTGTGTCATCAGCAGAACCAGAGCAAACGCAGAGAGAACAACAACTAAAATTTAAAGGCTCAAACAGCTGCCTTATAAAAACAGGCTAAAAAAGGCTGGGACTCTTCAACTTGGACAGGAAAAAGCCGAAGGTGGAGCAGGAATATGAGTGAGCTTTACAAGAGCAAAAAGGCAGCATATGAATTTAATACAGACAGATTAAGGCAAAGGCTGTGAAAGAGATGAGAGTTTACTTCAACATGCTAATTTTTGCTGAAGCTCTCAATTGCCATTTCTTGATCAAGGTTCTATCTCCTTTTAATTACAACATATTAACTCTTTTCCTGTAAAGTATTACTTAGAAATACAAGTGACGAGTCATCTTCTAAAACTGTGAAGTCTAGACATTCACCACAGAAAAGCTTTGATTTTACAGCATAAATCTGTGTCCAGAGGACCATCACCTACAAGATACAGTAAGAATAAACTCCAGTGTAAACAGTCTTGCCAAGTTACGACTGTAGCATTAAAAAAACTAGGATAATTTTCCTAAGAACCCTAGTTTCTGAATCATGGTTATAACTAAACATTTCTCAAGACAAGACCCACTTCCTTAAACTTTTCCTTACTCAAGGAGTTTCATACAGATATAAAATGCTGTTCAATTAGGATAAGAGAAAATAAAGAAACAGTCTTGTCTAATTCATTATCAGGCTAGATGGATTGAAAAACCATTCTGCACTAGCATGGGGATTCATCGTCGCTTTTGTACTAGAGTAAAACAATGTCGACACAGGCACAACTTAAGTTCTAGAGCAATGGTTCCCCTGAAATGATGCAACAGACTGTGTATAGTTGCCCTCCACTCTTATTTTACCAGCTCATTTTGAATTACTGCATTAATGAAACTTAAGAAAAATTCTTTATAAAAATATAAAGTAAATCAACAGTACATAAGTATACTTTAAAATTAAAGTCTCTTTATTTTGCAGTTTCCTTGGGTTTCATATACTAAGACTTTCTGAATTGACAATCAGGTACCACTTCAAGGTACACTTATTCCTCTGCAATAAAGAGAGATTTAATAATTTTTCAATGCTAATTGGTAAGTTGATTTGGCTATAGGATAACACCCTTTTTTCCCTTGTTCACTTCTCTATTGAAGATCTGTGAAACTAAAAGTCTTACCACTGAAGATTATAGGACAGCATATTTCAGGTGGCCAGACCCTTCCTACTGCCAGATTTTGGGTGGAACTAGATTCAAACATGAACTATTACAATTTCTTCTTCTAGGCTTCAACTAATTAAACTGAACAGAAAACGGCTCAAAAATATAAACATGGATACCTAAGACAAATAAGATTGAATCTTTCTGCTAACTTTCAAATCACCATTCATGCTTAGTTATTTCCCATTAACATCTCTATATAAATATATGCAATCCCGTGGAATATTACAAACCAGTTGTAATCCAGAAAAGTCAAAAAGTCAAGAAAAGTAAATGTATTATCTATGGCTTTAATATTGCAGCTGGCTTTTACATACATTAAGAATTGCTTTAAGAAACAGTGTGCCCTCCTAAAACCAAATTGGACAGTTTATCTAAGTAGGTGCATTAAACATACAAAGAATCTTCCATTCCTGGTTATTTATTGTGAACTTTTTCGCTCTATGTAAATTTTCTGCTGTGTGCACTTTAGCTGTTTTGTATGTATGAATGAAAATCAGAAATGTCAAAAGAAAATTAACACTTACTGTAAAGCCCTAAATTTTTGTTCAAGTATGAATACGATTGCAGAGCAATCTGAAGTAGCCTATTAGTTTTTATTGGAAATTACTTGGCTACTTTTATGGCCTGCCATCAAACTAATACTTCAAACATTTTCTGCAAGCACTACATCCTCTTTCTTTTTAAAAAGATTCCTTACCATTTCCAAGTGGAAAAAAATGTTTTTCCTCACTACATATCTGATGGTTTAAAATTTCTTTTAAGCACTGCAAACTGTGACCATGTTATATAGCTATTAAAAACTGAAGTGCATTAGAGGGAGTTAAAATACCTATTTTATATCGGTTTCAAATCGAATTATAATATTACACACTCTTTAGATGCTCTGTGCTATTAATTCAGTCTGCTTTGTTATCTAACTTCAAATTTCATGGCTTTTCTATCACTAGAAATTGTGAACTGGAACAATCCAAACAGTTTTGGAAGAAAAGATAGTATAAGCCTTGCACTTGAGTAATTTGGCAGATAATGTAAAGTAAGACAATATGCACAAGAGGTGAGACAATATCACATAAATGCATTTTCACTTCAGAAATTTTGTTTGAATGCATAGTTTGAATATAATTAGAGGTTACTGAGGAAGCACAAAAAAGCGAAGATGAAAAAAAGACTCAAAAATGATATTTTAAGCTCTCAAACCATAAGTTTTAGTTACATGTTGCCTCTTTTACAAAGAAACACAACTGTCATTAGAGGATAGTGATGTTTATAAGCTTCTGAGTTTCTCAAAACATGGGTCACAGTTGAACATGGGCCTTTTTGAAACACATAAGGCCCACACACTGTGGGCTTTATTGAACACAACTGTGTTCAATACAGATAGTAATTAGGAACAGTTAATAAACAATTCTAAAGATTACTTATAAGACAAAAGAGCCAAACAAATTTCATATTTATAGCATGCATGTATTTCAGATGTATGGTAGATACCTATATAGCATGCATGATGTTACACACAGATTTGGGAATCATTAAGCCATATACAACATTTTTATAATTTACACTCAGGGGAGTGTAAATTACCACTCTGCAACTTTAATACTAATGTGGAGGGGGAAAGTATTTCTACTTCAGCCTCTGAAAGGGTTAAAAGATACAGTGGTAAGACAACTTGAAACCTGTTTATATTAAGTATTATTTGCACTAAACACCCGTATGAACATTCCTGCAATAAAACAGTTTTTTATATTTATTCTAGTTCCTCGACGTTATTCTAAAAACCTGAACTACTGTCACAGAACATAAACTACTTCATTCTGGAGACTTCAGAGGCTTTGAGAAAGCATTTAAATAACTTGATGACTTCAAATGTTTAGAAATTTTTGCATTTCTACTCATATCTCTTTCAGGAACTCCACACACTTAACCGAACATAGTCCTTCTCACAATTTTGAAAGGCTGTGGGGGGACAACCCCCATAAGGGGTTGAAAGAGGTTTCTTTTCCTTCCAATCATTTTCATTGCATACTGGGGAAAAGTTTCCTTTCAGTGCACACACAACAGAAATGAATAAAACGGCAGGAGGCATACTATTGAGAAAGAACCATCTTTCAAGTCTCAGAAGTATTCTCATTTTCTAAGGTTTGTCCCTAAACAAAGAGAATGATGGCAATTTTTCACCCCTTTTAAATTTAAAGCAGACATTTATAAATACTATTTCCAGGATGCATTTCAAGTAATTCAGATTTGTTTTTTTGCTTCCTCCCTCCTCCACCCCCAAACTCCCAAGCTAGGGATTGTGGCATTCAAAAATACAAACCCCCAAAATTATTTCTTCAATACTGTTTATGGGGTCAGTCAAAACTAGAATTAAGGTCGCCACCGAAAGAAACTTGTGAGCTGCTGCTCTGCAACAACAGAATTTATTGCTGCTTGGAGGACTGTATCACTGTAAGACTATTTCCCTGCCAAAGATTCAGCTCAAAAGGTTCAATAAATTTATCTGCAACACTAAAAAAACTGTACCACAACAACTTTTCAGGTCCTAGATCAGAATTAGTTAATTAAACAGACTGTGGCAGACTTAGTCCTGAAGAATTATTTTATCAAGTTGCAGCAGCGCAGAGAAAAAGCTTCATTCTACGATCTATTGGACAACATTAAGCATTAATATTTAAGCCTACCCCCAAATCTAATGAAAATTTAATTCCTTTTTTTATAAAAAACTATATAAAAGTTTTATAAATATAGTAAACAAAAAAAAATAATGATTTTCTATTTAACCAGAGTTTTAAACCGTTTATATAACTGTGCTGACACCTTGGAAAAGATGACTGCTTTACTAAGGAGCGATCATGACCACTCTATATTTATCCTCCACAAACTTGTCCGTCTGTTGCATTCAGAATTAAAACTGCAGACAATACATTACTCATAGTCTAAGTAATGTGATGCTGTCCTTAAGCCAAGTGACTTAAGGATGTCCAAAAAGTGAGGCACTAAATAACATGCACTTTACTTTTTGCTTCTTTAGAGTATTTCCTTGCTACAGGCAAAATGAAAAGGAGATATTACCTTCTGCAAGTATCCATTTAAAACAAGAAAACTCTCTCAGTTTAACAATCTACAGATAACTTTATTGCTCTACCCATTTCCTCAGAAAACTTGCTTGGAGTGGCGAAAGGTGTAAAGAGCTCAGTAAAGCTTTCCCCTCGCCACTTTTCCCACAGTTTAGTAAGTGCTACTGCCTTTTCCTTATCTGGTGTCTTCCATGCCATAACTGTAGTAGTGCGAAAGTAAAGATAACACTATAGAGCAGCAGGTAAAACGAAGAAAATGTTGACTTTGAGCAACTCACCAAGCTGATCAGCAAGACTAACATCCTTTATCTTCTGCAGATAGGCAGGCACCTTTTTTCATATAGACCATACACAGCAGCCTTAAAACAGTTGTCTTACAGAAATGACTGCTCTCAAACTTTACCTAAGTAAAGTCCTATTTTACTTAGACTAAACATTTAAAATTGAACATTAACGTCTTATACATTACTCTCAAGAGAGCAAATCAACTCTCTCCTCCATCTACTAACGTCTCTATGGCTAAACAAAGCAACATGGCATTTAAATGAACATCATTAATTCAGATCTCTTGAGGACAACTGAACCATTTTACTGCTCCAGTTTAATCAGATGTCAGCTGATATAGTAAGTTATGAATGATAATAGATTAGAACAAAATATTTTAAGTATATCAAACAACTTTAATCAAGCTTGCCAGAAGTTCAGCACTGATTCCTTCTTATGCTTTAAAATTCAATTTAGAACATTTTCACTGGTGTATTCTTTACAGGCCTAAAGTTATGGCAGCGTTACTCATAAAGCTTCAGGTTCAATTCAGCACATTATTTAACTGGAAACTTTGAAATCTGAATTTATCTTCCAACTAGGACGAAACATGGAAGCATACAGGATTTCAGCTGAATTCAAGCGATATCCTTCTACAGGGAACTACATCTTTTATATGGAAATGTCTGAGAGTCCCAACAGCATTAACGGCTTCTAAAAATTTAGTTCGTGGTGGAGTTACCAGAACAAAGTAAGTCAAAAGATACAGAGCAGATGAAAAAGAGTCCATAAGTGCCTCAGCCTGGATATTAAGTAATAAGTCAAAAACATATGAGCATAAATTACAGATATAAAAGATACTCATCCTAGCAAGCAGCATGATACATTAGAATCATAAAGATAACTTGAAGCTGTAATATCCGACTATAGGAATGATTTAGACCAACAAACTTGTAGGGCCACAGAAACTAGGAATTATAAACTCTCCTTGCTCTGCTCTGATTTTCTTTCAGGTCAGACTAATTAAAGTATTTCTTCAATATCAGAAAATAAATGATGAGGTAGAAGCAGGCAAAAAATACTTCCAAGCAGCCACCCATTATCTGGTCACTTTCATCATAACAGAAGTTAAGGCAGCTCTATGGTTAGCTGATATAAATGAATGAATGAAAACCTAGAGATGGGTCCAGTCTTACTAAATCACCACTTAAAATTTGTATTTGTTTCTATCTGTTGTAGAAGGCACTAAGGCAAAAACAAGCTCTTACGAAGGTCATACAGTAATAACACAGGTAAGATTGTTTTAAATACAGAAACAAAAGCTTAATTTAAATGAAGCTACAATACTAGTTTATTTCACTTGTAGAAACATTATCATCAAAAGTCATCTTTCGTTAGCCAGAGGTGAATCTATATTGGCCACTTTTGCAGCTATAAGTATGTGGGAATACTTGATGTAGTTGTAATTATCAGAAGACAATGCATTTGGCAATGCTATTCACCATGACTTTATTGCTACCAGCTTCACAGCACTTGTTCTCTGAACCTAAAGATGAAGTAGAATAGGCTTTTACCAAGCACTAGTTAATTGTTGAGAGTTAGAAAACTTGTCTTGTTAGCTTCAAACAGAATACAAATATTAGATTTTCCAAATTCCTATGAGAAAATTGCAAATACAATGCTTCCAACATCTTAGATTTAGAGAATTAAAAAGGGAACTAGAAAAGGGCAGGATATTCCAATTCAAATCAAGAAGCATAAATGTACTTGAAAAACAAAGACAAGTATAAAGGATTCTCTGATAATAACTTGTTGATTTCTCTTAAAATATCTATGTCCACAACATATATTTCTCTGTTGACACACGCACACACAAAATATATATATCCACACACACTGTAACATATATAGTATACTGTCATATATATTCTACTACTATAGAATCTGTTTCTGCATAAACACTTTTATTAGTACACTAGCAACAGATGGTACCTATAATTATCATGATTATGAGTAGAAGACCATGAATTTCTTGGAGGGGTATTCTCTAGTGAAGGGCTCAAAGATGACACCAACTAGATACCAGAAAAATCTGTCTTTTTGCAAGCGTTACGATGTTCTTACTTCCAAAAAGCTGGCAAATTATATTGAAATGAAGTCCAGTCACTTTAATTCATTTAGGACGTTAATGTAGGAGGATATCTGCAATTTAATTAGTTAAGTGCATCTGTATGATACAAGATCCTTAACCAAAGGCTTTAGCAAGAAAGAGCCACAGAAAACAGAAGGTGTTTTAAAGGTCTGCTTTTGGTACCATCTGAATATCAGCTTTTATCACTTTAGAAAGCAACTGAAAGTTCATGAAAGACTTCATACGGTTACTTTAAACAGCTACAGTTTAATGGTTACTTATAAAGATTGCTTTAAGTTAAATCAGTATTATGTGCACTGAACTGATGTTTGATACAATAATGTAATATAATAACACAATAAAAGTAACACAACATAATAATGCAACTCATTTCTACATCAAACTATTTTAATTGACATTAAAACTCTGAGCCTGAGATTTCTCAGTGAACTGTAACTGAATCAAACCAAAAGTAGCTTTTATCACATTTTTGAAGTAGTAGTTTGAGAGCTATCTAACCACCAAATTTCAAAATAGAAAACCCCCTCCAAAGTTAATATTATGCTTCCTCGGAGGCTGACAGAACCCTGGTGGTCCATTCAGTAACTCTAAATAATCCATGAAAAGCAATTAGAAAAGACTGGAAAAAAGTCTGTCATCAGCAACCTCGAAATTCTCTTTACAAGGGCCATTACTTGATACTGAAGATCTGCAAGAGTCTACAAACTAAAAAAAGGATGAAAAACACAATATTATTCAGCAAAGAGAGAACGAAACAGGCTAAAAAGCAGCCTCTTTGAAGTGGCTGAAAAAGGGCTAGAATGAAGAGTCCTATACAACCTATATCTTTGCGATCAGAAGTCTTCAGTTGCAGAGCCCCTCTGATCATGACAGAGACTTGCAGCAGTGACTCAAATGCTTATAAATTTTAACAGAGAATTTCTAAACATTACTTAGAAGTTAGTGAATCCAAATGTATGAATTTTCAGAGCTAAGAAAACTTTACAAAACTAGAACAAAACAGTTTTGAGAAAATAAGCTCTTCTAGTAAGTTGACTAAATCGTTACGGAAAAAAAATAAACAAGACCCTTGTTAATGGGGAAGAGGGTGAAAGAATTAAGTTTTCAATACCCTAAAGACTTCTCTTGCATATAATATTAGCATCAATAGACATAGTATTTTTAATGTAATTAATTTAATCAGCTGGGTTTTATATGTCAGGTATATTTAAGAGTTGCCTTTAAGATTTATTTAAATATGTGATATTTTGCCACCAGGAAATGAGTTAGCTAAATAAAATACTTTTCTAAGGGACACCACAGCAAGTAACCAACATAACCTATATTTTATTAAAAACCCAAAGTATACAAAGTCTTATTTTTCAGGCAATTCCTTTTTATCATATACCTGTCAAAATACTGAGAACAAGGATACTCACACACTGACACCTAGGATCTTAATTACAAAGATGTTTCTACCTATGCAAATCCAATTTAGAGAGGAAAAACAAAGAACACAGCGCATCTCTTTGGATCTACCGACAGACTGGTTTCCACTAATTTTTCACTTCAGGATTATAAAAAAAAAGAAAAATAGTCTATCAAGTACCTTTTCATCCTTTTGAAGGAAGGAAAGAGATGGTACCAGGCTGAAACCTCTTCCGAGATCCAGGATCCACTTAATGTTTGTTTGCATCCTACCTACAGGAGGGTGTTGTGACCAAGAAATTTCTCTAATGCCATCCCTAACTGAATGGCAGCTAAAAATGCTAAAACACTTTTTGGTAGGATTTATACCTGCTTAAATTTTACAGGAATTTAAAATATAGTTGCCTAAACTCCTGAAGCACATTCATGAAGCATGCTTTAATGAGTGACATAATTCAAAAAAAAGCAAACAAAGGGATCTTGTTTTGTTAAATGTAATTGACATTAATCCTTTGCCAAAAAATATTTACATTAAAAGCAAAGTCTTTAAAAGTTGATGGTTCTGTTCTAGTTTGATTCTAAAATTTGAGTATTAAATACGTTACTCTTGCAGTTTCTAAACTGAGGTGTATATCCAAGAAAGAAAAACATAACACACCCTTGCTTTTGAAACAGTTCCTTGCCAAGCATGCTCAGATGCAGGAACACAAGCACAGTTAATATCTGTGTGTAATCCTTCTCAAACTATATGGAAACAAAATGACTGCTGCTGAATACCAGCAGTAGTGCTCTCCTCACTTTTTTTTTTTTTTTTAAACAGGACTTTTTTTGTGAGTACTAGAACCTGTTAGTTTTCATGTGTGCCATGTTCACTGAATTTATCCGAGTAATTACATGTGTAATTCTGACTAGCAAAATTTAAAAAGTAGAATTTAAGTTTGAAAAATTCAAGTTGAACAGCTCATGCTTTGTTGTTTCACTTGCAGAAATAAACTGCAAACTGAAAATTGTATCCAACTGAAAAACTCTCTTGTTGGACGCAAAGTACCCTGAAATGCAAAATTTACCAGTTCTCTTGCTCAAAGACCTTCCTATACAGAGCGCTTCTGAGACAAACACGCCTACAGATAAATATGAAGAGAGGAGAGGTTTGGGGGGTGGGAGGGGAAATGTATGTGGGAGGCGGGGAAACACGATTAATATTGTTTCTTCAGGGCTCCCCCAGTCATCTCTACCAGGCAGAGCATTACAGTCATGAAAACGGGGTCAAAACTCCACTACGAAGTTTGAAGAAAAACTCTAACACTCTGCCAAAGCTATTAGAGAGAATACTCCGTTTTTAAAGTCATCAATCTTTACGATACAGCAACTTCAGACATATTTCCTGGTCATTTTAATCAAAAATTCTCTAATATTTCACATTGATCTGAGAACCACCATTGAGACTGTGTTATACCAACACCAAAATAAGCTTGATGCTCTTAAAATAGAACATTTACGTAAATTCCTAAAGAAAGAATACCTAATGTTCTGAACTGTGACAACATAGTTTTGCTCAAATTTACGAACAGACAACACCACGCTACACTAATAAAATCTAAAATCGTTTCTACCAAGAATAGCGTGGGTTTCGCAAGTGCAAGCTCCTTATACAGATTTCACAAACTCTTGAATAGAGTACTATAAATACAGATGTTGCTTGGCTGAAAATAACGACCTTTCAGAAACACTGCAAATGCTGCTCTTTCTCCTACTGTTTTTTTCTAGCCTCAAGAACCTACTCCAGAGTCTCAATTCATGTCAGTCCCCGATTCTCTGATGCTCATCCTCCACGAGGCTTCTTCCACACTATTCCTTTAACAAATGCAGAGCATTAATACCATTTCAGAAAGAAAAAGTAGCTAAGAATTTGCCTGAAAGCTACAGCCTTCTCAAACACTAGCAGCCAGTGTCTGAGCTCTATATGAACGAGCACAGATAGTTCATTACGCTCTATTTTGCTCCAGAAGTTCCAGATGAGCATCCTTAAAAACGCTACTCGCGCTGGCGTACTCCAAGATTTAAGGATGAAGCAAATGGGAAAAGTTAGGGGACCCAGCACGCAAAACCGAGAAATTACAAGAAGCCGCGCTGAAGCGTGAAGAAAAAAAAAATAAAAAAAAATAAAAAAGAGAGAGCAGAGGCGCAGTGAGGGACCCAGCAGCAGGCAGGGTGGAGCAGAAGGCGGGACAATGACCTAATAGGTCTTTTTCTATCTTTAGTTTCCTCAGCCGCCGCGAGCAACAGGCGCCGGGGCGGCAGGTGGGCGCCGTGTCCCCCCCCCCCCCGCCCCAACCGCCGCCCCAACCGCCGCCCGCGCAGCGCGCTCACCTTGAAGACCTTCCCGAAGGCGCCGTCCCCCAGCTCCCCGATGATCTCCCAGAACTCCTCCGGGTTCAGGTCCCTCTTGACGTGCTCGTACTGCTTCTTCTTCTTCTCGCCGCCCAGCTTAAAGATCTTGCGAAAGTTGAAAAAAGACATTTTGTCTTTTTTCCCCCCCCAGCTGGGCCGGGGAGGGGGGGGTGGGGGGTGGCGGCAGGCGCCGCCGGGGGCTCACGGCCGCCCCGCGGGCACGCTGCGGGGAGGCAAAACCGGGGGAAAAAATACAAATAAAACGAAATTAAACCGGGGCCCAGCCCCGCTGGGAGCCGAGGCAGCCCCCCTCCCTCCGCGCGGCGGCTCCCTAGGCGGCCGGGCCGGCCACCATCGCGTCAGCAACAAGTGCCGGGCTAGCGCGGCCGCGGCGGGGTACGCGGCCTGCGGAGGCGGGGCCGGCGGCGGCGCTGCCCGCCCTCACGCCCCGCCGCGCACCGGCGGCACGGGGCGGGCTGCGCGGTGCAGGCGACGCTGCCCTCCCTGCCTGCCCGCCTGGCCGGCTGCCGCGGACCCCTCCGCCCTCTCACGGGAGCGCAGCGCGGGCGGCACCGCTTCCTGCGGGCCGGGCCGGGGCGGGGCGGCCGGGGGGCACCTCCTCCGCTGCTGCCGCCGCCAGCGCGCGCCGCCACCCCCTCCCCGCGCTCCCGGAACCGCCTCGCGCCCCGGCCGCCGCCGCACCAGCGCACGCGCGCCGCAGCCTCGCCCCCTCCCCCTCAGGCGCATGCGCGCGGTGCCGACCCCACCCCCTCCGCTTCTTTGCCGTGTGGGGAGCGGGGAGGAAGGAAGGAGGCGGGGCGCTTCTCTATCCCACGTGACGCAGCGGCGGCGGGGCGAGCCAATAGGAGCGCGGTGAGGCTTCGGGCGGGTAAGTTGGTGTCTGGCCATAAGATGGAGGAGGGCGGGCGGCCCCCTCTGCTTCCTCGGGGCCTGGGGCAGCGCTGGGGGGGAGCTCGGCCCTCCCCTCCCCTCCCCTCCCCTTCCCTCCCTTTGGGGCCTGCTCCGTACTGGTAGCGGGGCCTCCATAAAGGGCAGCTCCCCCCCACCCCTGTTGCTCCTAGCTCTGGGTGAAGGGGCCGCGGGGCCTTCTCCGACCGTTGCAGCGTCGGTCGGGAGCACTGTGGTGGCTGGGGTTGGGGGGTGGGGAGTTGAGCTGGGAGCAGTTCCTTGAGGAGGCTGGTGGTGGGGCGGATCTGAGCTGGGGGCCTGGCTCTCGTTGGTGGAGCCAGCGTTATTTCGAGACCTGCCACCGGCCTGCCTCAGCGTTCAGTCATGGCAGGGTGTGATGCTGTTGTGCCGCTGTTGGTATCCGGTGAGATTTAATCAGTGGGACAGGCTTGATTTTTCCCTATCCACCTTCTCTTCCCGTAAGTGGTTCCTTCATCAGCCTGAAATATTGTATTTTAATGGTCATGTTTGTTTATAGGCCACAGAATGTATGGTGTTTCTTCACATGAAAGCGAGAGGTTTCCCATATCCTGGATAAGGGGCAATTAGCAGACATTTGGTGTCACATTAGGCTATGATGGGAGGCAGGAAGTTTATCTTGCAGTTAAGGTAATGATTTAAGACTTAAGAGATCCGACCAGAAGACAAACACCCTGTGAGAATCATGTAACACTTAATCCTCATATGAACTCAGGGCATTAAAGGCTTCTAAAGATCAGGCCTTTTGTGTGTTTTATTCTTCAGACCATTTTATTAGCATGACAGTATACAATCTAAGGAGGGTAGTTTATGTGTAAACTCAGTAAAAATAATGAGGCATTGGGATTCACCAGTTACGGGGATCAAATGACAGCCTAGGTAGTCCTCTTGAAAGAAGCATGACTTTAAGGAAAAGAAACTGCTGGGCTGAGTCAAGAAGGGGATTTCAGCAAAATGATTGTCTAACAGCACAGATATGTGTGGTGGAGGTTAGAAAAGTGGTTCAGAAGGAAATAGGGGCACAGAGGTAATCTGGAATTGAACTTTGCATTATGTGTTAACACTTTTTGCCTGCTGCAGCACGATGGGATAGAAGCCCCTTAAGTATCTGCTGGCATTGTATACTGTGTAATTAGTAGTGCTAATAGTATTTATAGTGTACAGGAACACACTGTGCTAGGCACCGTCTGGCCACAGGACGAGAAGATGGTTCCTGCCACAAAGAGCTTATGCATGAAGTAACAATGTTGTGTCATGAGTTAGACTCTCAAGATTAAAATCTGTACAAATCATTTTCAAAGGTAGCATTATTCCATAAACTGCGGGCCTCTCAAATATTTCTGTTATAGAGGAGTTGGTAAGCAAACCTGATTTGTTGTGGCAACTAGTGTTTGTTGTTCAGAGGTAATCTTGGGCTTTTTTAGTTCCTCTGTATTGATAGCTCAGACTCAAGATGCAAAACTTTTGAGGAGGATATTAAAGCTGTGACTGTACACGTGTGTAAGGGTAATGCCAAGATACAACTGTGGTCCAGATTAGCTAGTTTGCTTTCATCTCTATGATCTGGCTGGACCTATCATCTTCATTTGGAAGTTTCATGGAGGTAGTTTAAAATTAGATACAATAACAGAAAAAATGGTCCATAACATTTTTCCATGTTATCAGCACCAATTTAGCTTGCAGAATCTCAGTTTTTTAAGTTCATTTTGTTTTGCTTTCTCTGATACTTATTTTTTGATAAGCCTTCAGGTGGGACTGTAGCCTTGGTTTGGATGTTAAAACACAATGGTGGCCATAATAATAAATTATTTTTTTATGCTGACTATTTTGATTTTTAACTTGCATTTGGATAAAAAGTGGATTGTGGCTAATTTGCCTCTGGTGATTTGAACTGACTAATTAAAGGAGGATAGGAAAAAGGAATCTAAAAGCCATCGCATGAAATCCTAGTACCTAGGCAGGATTAATTCTTTTTTTTCTTTTTTTTCAGCTTCAGTGTTTATGTTACAGGGTGGCAAAAGGGAGGGAGAGGTTTGAGAGTTTTTAATAATAACTGGAAATAAACCCAAAACTAAGTAAATTTCTTCAGCTATCCAGGGACAGAAGTAGTTAAACTTGCCCTATTAAGAAGGCTGGCAGTTAGGTGATTGGGATATCAGGGACCTGTTCTTTCTCAACTCTGTTGCTTAATGAACTGTCGACTGTAAGCAGTTTACATACAGCATCAATGTAATATATCAGTTTGCTTTTAACATAGGTGTGGTAGAACAGGTTCATTCAGAGCAGAACCAGGACAGTACAGTGTCATCCTAACAATGACTAAATGTTATTAGGTGCTACAGATTTGTGTTGCTTTAGACATTATATAGATAGTCTCCCTGTTCGAGAGAGTTTTTAATTCATGTAAAGTATGAAAATAGCAGATGAAAGGCTGCCACAAGAAATTCACAATTAAGCCAATGATGTGTTGGGATTTTTTTTTTAACTTTTTTTTTTTTTTTTTTTTTGCTTACTCTTTAAAGAGTAATTCAAGGTTTAAATTTTATATCTGAAAATGAGACTGAGCCATGGTTTTCTATTTTTCCCTTATTCTTCTACTCCGGAGTTAAGGCTTGCCACTCAATTCTAAAAATAAACTGTAAGGTGAAGGTTAAGTGCCAGTAGCAAATCCTTCCCAATTTGCATTGACTTCCTGGTGGAAGACTGGATTGAGGAGGCTGTATGAAGCCTGCTTTTTTTTTTTTTTTTTCCCCCTCTCCTCTCCTCCTGGTAGCAGGAGTTTTTAGCAACTGTAAATGTTTCCAGATGGTAGGAATAAAAAGGTAAAAGTGATTTATAAATGTATTAAAATATCTCCTTCAGTTTAATGCAGTGCATTTTGAAAATTTGGTGCTTTGCTTCCTTAGAATGTCAGAGCAGGCTGATGTTAGAGAACCGTCTTAGTTGTGCATCAAATAAACTGACCTAAAAATAGCTGCAATTCTTTACTGTAATCCTTTTATTCTCTTTAAGATTTAGAAGTCTGTTTCATACTTTCTGCTGCTAAATATCACAATTGACTTCAATACTTTAACTTCCTACTGTTTCTAACTCCCCCCTTCCATTTCTTCTACTGTTTCATTTCAATTGCTTTGCTTCAGTTTCTTCTCACAGGAAATATATGCTTGCTTCAGAAACTTAATTTGAAATGTATTCTTCACAGCCTAAGTTACCCTTTAACTGCTTTATTATATCTTGTCCTCAGTTCTTTCAAAATATTTAATGGTATATTTTTTATACTGTTTTGACTTTGACCACCCACGCTTTCACTGATCTCCTCCAATCTTGTTTGACGTTTGCAGTTCATTGAACGACGGTGAGGTCACTGGTGACTTGCTTGTGGTTTAATCTGAGGCAGGCTTTTTGTTTTATGTTTCATGATCTGTCTTCCACCTTTGACACTCAACACTGTCTCCTCTGTTTTCTTTTCTTCATGTATGTGGTGTTTCCATTGATCCTTTACAGTATTGTGGAGATTTTTTTTCCATAGACATTGTCTTTTCTACTCGTTCTTCGAGTTAGTTTCATCTGCTCTATTGGACTCTTGCTTCAGCTATAGGCTCTACAATGGTAACCTCTAGATCCTTCTGTTTAACCCTCTACCTTCTTTTTTAACAATCTTTTTTTGTATTCTTGGTTGTTGCCAAGATCTCCTGTGTCTAGCTTCTGTCTCTGAAGTTGTTTCCAAAATCTGCCTTCCTTTTCTCTGTATCTGACTCCTTTGTCCTTGGGGTTCTGGATTTCTTGGGGTAAAGTTCTGATAAGTTTCCTTCTACAACCATGGCTTTACTAACTTTCCTCAGTCCTTTATGCTTTGTGAAGGAGTTTTGGTGTCTGTCCCATATCTAACCTTTTTCTCGATTTTTTCCACTTCATCATCAGTCATTTTCCTTTCCTGTTGTAGTGAATGTATTGCCTTATTGGAGCACCTCAGTTTGCTGGATTTTAAATACCACAGTGTTTTTAGTGTCTTTCTGTCTCATATATAGGCCTTAACAATATTCCTATTCCTCCTTCTTTGTATTTGTGCCAAGTTTTGAACTTTTTGTCCATTTTCTGGACCCCTTCATGCTTCTTGCCATGGCAGCGCCTGACTCCTGTGTTCTGATGGTGCAATACCAGCTGTGTGCTGGGCACTTCTGCTGGGTCCTGAACAACACGTCTATGTTTGCCTTAGCTTCAGTCCCAGAACTGACACGCTAAGTACAGTCTGGGAGGAACTTGCAGGATTGTTGATTAACAACTCATGTTTATTCAAGGTGAAGAAGGAAATATAAAAATATTAACTCTTTTATTTCTTTATGATGTATGAAGGTGGCCTAGAAGAGCATACATTTCCTCCAAGGAACATGGAGTCACATAACACCTTTTCTTGTTGGAGGCCTTGAGAGGGGAGACGCTGTATTCTGTATAAGGCTGTCTGTGCCTGTATATTAGATGTACAGTTGATATGTCTGTAGCTTAGAAACATGTGTTTCCGGTCTGTGTCTGAAAATTAAAGCTGCCTTCATAAGGGAACAAAAAAGATAGTCTCAGTTTCATATTTGCTGTTTTATTAGACTTTTTGATATGAGTAACAGGAATAATGCAGTAATATGGTAATTACTTCCTATTTATATTACAGAGATTAGACTGTAAGAGAGCAAGTTTTAAGAGCTTGCCCACATCTCTTTAGCCTGAGACAATATTCAGGCTCCTATCAATAACCTTGAAACAATCTATTATGTGACTTCTTGCTTTTGATGGATTTCTGTAGGACTAGTTAATCTAAGAATTGCCTTAGAAACTATTGGTGTTTGGAAGGTGTGTGTGTGTGTGTGTATATATATATGAGTATTGATGTTTGCAGTAAAAAGTTTTAAACTGTTAGGAATCGGATTGATCTAATCTAATTTTGGCTTTAGAAAAACCTGGGTGTTTAGACTAAACTGGCATAGCTTCTTCAGTAATCAATGGGAAAAAGTTATCTTCAAAGGGCAATTTACCCTTTCCTGTTTTAGATACTTACCTTTTTCATGCAGTATTTAACTACATGAGATTAATTATCCTGGAGATGTGTGACAGGGGTTCTGCGTCCTACCTGTGGAGATGCTGTTCCCAGCAGAGCTCTTGGGGTGCAGTTCTTCTGCTAGCTGACAGCACCTTAGGGGATGATGGCAAAGCAAATATAAAAGTTGCCAAATTATCTAAATGTTTTCAGGTAAACTGATAATGTTGTATTGAACAGGCAATCTTTAAAATCAGATGTCAGAACCCCCCCCCCCCCCGCTCCAATAATCTAAATATGGACATCTTGAATAAAAATCAGATATTTGAACAAATATTACAAGAAATAAAACCAGGAACTATATCACTGAAACATATTGGGTCAAATGCATTCAAGGCTCATTCAAAGTCATTAAATTCACTGACATTATTGCAAAAAAAAGAATTACTTGTCTTCTCACTTCTAGCTGGTCTGTTATAAAGCCACCTTCAAGACTGATACTCTGAAGCAGTCAAGCTTGCATATATAACTTGAGGGGTAAGTTGTACTTTTATACTTACTTGAGTGACAAGCAAAGTTGTGCTTTAGATTTAATGGAAAGATTCAACAACTTGACATTTCTATAGCTTTATTGATTTACTCTCTAATCTCTTTATTGATTACCTGAATAGTGCAATATATGATAATGAAGTCTTTATTTAAAAGCTTCAGGTCCCCTTTCTTGATAAATTTTTTCATGAAGAAGGCTGGACACTTTTTGGTTTATATTGAATTTGAAAATTGCTATAAAGGGAGTTTTTGGATAGTATTAAAATATTGTGCTGCATTGATGGTTAAGAAATAAATGAGACAACACTCCATTTTCTCTAACCATTTTAGTCAGTTGAGATAATATTTTATTTAAGCAAAATCTATTTAATCACAACTATACATGAACACAAGGCAAAGTATTTAAAACTTGCAGAGCACCCTCCATCTGATGGATATTAAAAGCTTTAGTTAAGTCACATGAAAGCATGTGTTACAAATGCTTCACCATATTTGTCTTTCCTCCAGATGATAATTAGACCTTTTCCTCTTGCATAGGAGTCACGAGCTGATTTGTTCTTTTTGTTTGTGGCTTTCAAATTTGCATTAGTTAAAATAGCAGCTAGGATTAGAAATTTATTAAGGGATAAAGATAGCTTTGCATCTCAGTATTGCTTTCAGTCAATACAGGGGAAAAAAGTGTCTGAACAGAAAAGTACATGTATTATTGCTTTTCTTTCTCCAAATCCCGAATTTCTTACGTTTCCCAGGAGCCTTTTTTCCAAAATGGACATTGTGTTCTCTTACGATCCTGATCAGCTCTGGAATCTTAGGACTGAACAGCTTGTTGTATAATAGTAAATTGAGTTACTTTTAAACGCCTTTTTTAGTTAGGTCTAGCCAGCAAACATAATCCTAGTTGTGTTGTAAGCATGAGCAGGAAGATTATTACACTTTCTGCAACTATTAATAAAAGTATATTGTACTGAGAAGTAGGGAACATTTTGCAAAAAAGGACAATCTGACAAAAAGATAGGACCAAAGGCCACTGATTCTTTATTAATATCCCAAAGAGAGACATTACAGTGGGATTCTATTGGAAGCATATCTAATAGCAAAAAAGGGAAATACCATTTAGAACATGAGATACCAAACATTTGCCAATGCAAAGCTGGAAATTTAAAATGTAAACAAATGTAAGAGTTTTTACTGAGAAAACAGGGCAGTTTTTCATTGAAAAGAATGTAGTTCTTTATTGAAAACCAATGTCATTTTATGATAATATTTTATCTTTAATTGCATTACATCCATGTTTAAAACACCTTCTCTATGTATAATACTCTGCCGATTTTTTACCTAGATTTGTATAAGTTATTGTATAATTCTTATTTTTGAGGCGGTAAAAGATTACTATGTGTTGTAGAATAGAATTTGGTTTTATATAGGATCTCTTGATACAACAGTGATGTGTTTAGCTATAATAATGTGTTGATTGTTAAGACAAACAGTAGCTGTAGTGTGTTCAACATTAGTTTATGCAAACCTTGGATACTAAGACCTGCTTATGAGAAAACATAACATTGTGATTTGATTCACTTTTTATCTCAAGTGCCTTGGAATCTTTATCTTTTTGACAGAAGGGGTCTTTAATCTCTCATCTACAAAATTATGTTTTATAGTACGCAACACAATATTTATGTATTAAGCCAAAAAGATCCTTACAGTAATTTGGACTGAATTTTCTATAGCATAGACCCATAAAATTACCTATAGGAAAAATAATCCATGTGGCTTTTGGCTGAGTTATAGTACATTGTTCTGAATGTAATATACAGGAGTGGCTGACTTTTAGAAG
Organism: Dromaius novaehollandiae; assembly: GCF_036370855.1. Lineage (NCBI taxonomy): Eukaryota > Metazoa > Chordata > Aves > Casuariiformes > Dromaiidae > Dromaius > Dromaius novaehollandiae. The sequence continues at coordinate 34,826,824 of NC_088103.1, read as the reverse complement.
CATAAAGTAGGGAGCGACATCTATTCAAATTTAAATGCAATTAAGAAAACACTTCTAATCTGTTTATAAGGGGCTCTCCCCCCCCCCCCCCACTTACCAAGAAGTGGGAAACAGTAATGAGTTTTCGTATGTTATCTGTGAAAGTGATATTTTTAATGATCAGTTCACATAGAGAATTGAAGATACTACAGCCACAGTGATCAGTGAGGTATTTTCTTTGGAGAATCTTGTTAGTGTTTTGTCCATTTGGTGCCTTCCTACTGTATTCAAATAAATTTTTTAAATGTAGGCAGAAATCATGACTAGCAAAGTTTAGCCTTCTTAGGGCGTAAGGCAACTGGAGTTAAGAATTTACTCATATTGCACAACAGGTATTCCTAATCAGTTTTTTGGTTTGTACTTTATCAGCCCTGTATCAGCTCTCAGTGATGAGATTTCAACAGAGCTCAGAGCGAGCATGCATAAGATATTCATTATTTCAGAACATCCTCTGAGAATTACAAAAATTGCTAACCCAAAAGCTAATAGAGGACAAAGTCTGGATTTTTAACAGCTCCTAATAGAGTTCAGAAGCTGGAGATAAGGGATGATGAGCCAGCTTTCCTTAGCTTAGGAGAAACTACTCTTTAAGTAATTCAAAGTTAACAGAACAGAGTAACAGATTGTGTAGAACCATTAATGTTAAGGGATCAAGAAATATCCACCCACCTTTGGCATTTCTAACTGTATCTCGCTATAGTTTGGACATCTAAAGAATGAGAGGATGTAAAATCCATTTTCTTTACCTAGTAGAATTGTTGTAGATCAGAGCAGCCTGGGTGTGACTGAAAAATGCTGTACTTGATATCAGGCATGAAAGTTCTAGTCCTCGGGAAGGAGGCACAGTTACGAAAGTGGTTTAGAGAATAGCAGCCTGGGAATTGTAGCATCTTTGATGCAGAAAACCACCCTCTTGATACTTTTCATAACCATTGACCAGGAAAACCATTAACCTGTGCAGGCAGCATTAGAAAAGCATTTAAAAAAAAGCTTTGTTCTTGCATGTTATGATACTTCAGACTTTCCCCACTAAGAGGAAAAAAAGCTCTGCAATGATGTATCTAGTCTCAATGCTTTTCTTTCTGCTGCCTTTCAGTTTGCATGGCTTTGTGTCTAGGATCATCTAAAAATCTTGTCACACGAGTACCTTCAAACAGGAAGCACTGAAGTCTTTATTTGGAGGAGTAAGATAGTTTTGTGGAGTTGCATATAAAAAATAAGTATAACTGGTCTAGAAAAAATAGCTTTGTTATTACTTTTAGATAAAGTAATAGTTAGGTCTCAATCTTACAGAAGAGCTCCACATGACTATTATCAGACTTTAGTTATGCTCACAGCCTGCTGATCCTCAGATCCTAGTTGGATGTGAGACTTCAAAACTATTCTGATTTGAATCAAGTGTTGTGTATACAGCGGTGTTATTTGAAGACCAGCTTACAAGCACTACCTCACAGTGTTCTGATATAGCTAAAAGGTTCACTCATTCAGCAAGAACAAATTCAAACCGTTTTCAGAACATTGAACAGGTCTGTTGTAATCTAATGCTTTGGTACATACACTGCACGTATTTTGAAAACTTTTGTTACCACATTTGTACACCTAGACTAAGTGGTAGGTTAATTGTTTTGGAGTGTCTGGTTGTAACAGAGTTCCCCGTTGCACTGTAAATGTTCATACGAATTCTGATCTTAGTCCAGAGGCTGTTTTAATTTGCAGCAGTTGCATAAACTAAGTTAAAGGCAGGGGGAAAAAAGGGCAGAAAAACTTGCCTGTAGAACGTGAGTCAAACTTGCCAGGCTCGTGACTTCAGAAAGCTATTAACCAACGTTTGCAGCTACTTCTCAAAATTTCTGAGATTCCAAAGTGTTCATTCAGCAAGTGGTACCAAGTCTATGTTGCACTGCAGTACCAAAGAAAGCAAGCTGTGTTGCCTTAAAATGGAGTGAATTGGTTTTTATTCTTTGCTCTGTTAGTTAACCCGAATGAGGTAATACCTCTTTCTGTTGGATCAACAGATTACACATGCGTGTCCCAAAAAAAGAAAAAAATTCTTTGCCAAGATCCTGCTTGAAATCCTTTTGTTCTCAAAGGTTCTATACTGCTGTTTTTCCAACCAGCAAACTTATTATTTATAAAATATGGTTTATATTTAGCTTTGTTTGTTTTCACATTACACTAATAGCCGAAACCCTTCTCTCCCAGCAGCAGAATGTCTTCTCAGCAGTGTAGTGCATCCTAGCAGCACTGCAGGTGATTAAGAGCTTTCAGAAAGAATTAATCATCTTCATAGACTTCACCCTGCCCTCACTCTGAACAGGTTAGAGGTTTAGGTGGAAAGAGTGCTTTAGCATGATTATCCAATAGCTTTAATATACAAATGTCAAGTTAAGCTTTGTGACTGGCTGTCAGTAGTGCTTCTTCATGTACAGTAAGCTTACAGATGTCCATGACTAATAAACATATAGAGCCGGTTTACTGGTCTTTTAAGGGGTTTTCATTGATTTCTTGGTACATAGGAAAATATCTTGTGACTAATTCGTGGGACGAGAATCTGAAGGAGCTACTTGCATTATTTATTTTATTGCACACTTCCTTGTTAGTTGTCCAGAATCTTGCTTCTGGAAAATCCCGTCCTGAAACTTGTGTTACAAGATTAAATTTGCATATAAAACAACTTGCAATCCCAAAGGTGACAATTTAGAACCGCAGGCTTTGTCCCTCTTCCTTTCAAGACTGTTGATGTTGGAGGAGCCAGTCTGTCTTGTCTCTTGCAGCCACATATGACTGCCCAGAAGGATTTCTAGGCAGTGCTGTGGAAAGGGGTGGGGGGGAAAGGCAAGAGAAATATGGTACAGTTTAAATCATGGAGACATTAATTCCATTGCCAGACTGTTGAACAAAGAGTAACTGTGTCAGTTTCTTAATGATAATGTCATGCCTTTTTGCTCCTATCTACACCCTGCCTATTACATTGTGGGCAACTCCTATGCTGTTGATGGACTTCCTAGTGGCTAAAGTTTCTGAGGATAGGTCTTTTGTCTTGCAGCATCTTCTCTCCCCAGGAAGGTGTCCTGTCTTGTCATCTCATGTAATTAAAAGATGAGTGAGGTCTAATATTTCAAGCAGTGTCTGTGAGAAAATCTCTGCGATTCTTTTTTGGTAAATCTGTTATTTCTGGAGGTTAAACAGATACTAAGACTTGTACAAATGCCATTTCAGAAACTGTTAAATTTCTAGAAGTTCAGAAGGAATTCTTCTAGCTCTCTTAACTTCATTTCAAAAACATTTCTTAAAATTGGGATTTTATTTGCCTTTTGTACAAGACATACAGGATGTGCAGTACCCTGATTGACATCTGTTGCAGCATGTAATATTCTGATTTCAAGGAGTTCATAAGAGGAGCAGCAGAAAGTAGATTATTGAGAATAGACTGAAAGTGCTCACCCTACTTTGGTTTTTAGGAAGTGGATCCAACTGACTTTACCTTGCTGTTCTTTAGTTTTCTAACATATGTAAAGTTGACTATTTATATACATTTGTTCAGGAGTCTTTTCTCTGTCTTTCAGTGGTGTGTTTTGGTTTCAGTGATATTTTTATCATGTTACTAGTATTGAAGACTTTTTAAAGTGATTTGTTTTTAAAAAGTCTGTGGTTGAACTTTAGTTTTAGAATCTTTATTCCATATTATCTGTCAAAAGGCTTTACTTTTCAGTTCATTGAGATCAACTTGTATAATAAGATGTTGCCTTTGTTTTCAATTAGAAATGGTCTGTGTGACTTTGGATAATTAAAACCATTTATTGAAATATTGTGTTTTTAACTGTATCATGTTGGAATTGTCTCTGCTGTTCATGAATTGAAATGAGTATTGAATAATACTCATTTGTCATGTAGGGTGTTGACTCGAACACAGATGAGTTCAATTCAGATGGCTGAGGTGGTTACAACACTCAGCTGTTTACACTGCCCCACTTTCCACAGCTTGCTTTCTTTGTGGCAGAAATGGCTGACACATGAAGCAATTCTTTAACAGCCACAGTTTATAGCAAGTAAACCAATATGTACTTTAAGTTGCTAACTACAACAGTTCAGGAGCTGCTTCCTGTGTAAATCCTTGGTGCTAGTATAGCAGTGGCAGTCTTTGGAGAACAGTGAATGCCTGGTGGGATGTTTAATCTGCCTGTATTGGTGGGTAAATAGCCTCTGCTTTTGATTCACAGCTGGCTTGAGAAAGGGTCTTTGCAGTGGTCTGCCAGCAGTTGCAGACAACTAGTTGCAGACAAAATCTTGCCAGCAGTTGTCTATGGCTGCATATGGCTCCGAGTGATTCCTTTGGAACTAAAGGGAATTTCCTCCAAGAGCTTTGGCTGTTAATCACCTCTGTAGAATAGACTATGGGATACAACAGCATAACTACTCTTCCTTGGGTTCCTGTTTCACTTAGATTGGAAGAAGACCGTAATTGTTGATCATTTTTGAAAAAGGTACAGCATGAACAGAGGAGTAGAAGTCAAAATATTTATTGGCTCGGGCAGGTTCTGTTGGACAAATCACATGGGTGTTAAATGAGGTGGTATTCAAACAAGGCTTCGAAGTGGGTTACTTGGGAGGAAAGAAAGAAAATGGGCTTGGTGTGGGATGGTGGCAGTTGTTGGGAAGGCTGCCAGTTTTCCTTGGTCTCTCTTCCTGCCCTTTGAGGGTGATACCTTTCTAAGTTCGCAAGAGAACTCTGAGGATTATGAACTTGCTTTAATTCTCACTGCAGTCAGAAAACCTAACACTGACTGCCATAGGTGGAGGAACCAGCTTTATTTGAATAATTTGGTCTCTAGAATAGTCTCAAATCAAGGCCTTTTTGTTTAATTTTATTTAGACAGCTGCCATGTAAACTACAGATTTTTGCCTTTGGAACAGAACTATTTCCCACAGAGAAGAGGTCCAAACAGTGGACCTTATTCTATTTTTGGTTTGATTGTGTGATTTATAGCCTTTCTTTGGAGATATTTTATAGAAAGGCAAAAATAGAATACAGATAGTTTACATCTAATAAACTCATGGACCAAATGCTTGTCTTGCCTTTTCCTCCCCTGGCAGGATTGAATTCCTTGTACTACAGCAAGTGTAAAGTCATTGCACTGTATTTAGAACGAAATGCAGAAAAAGCTGACCTTTAGCTAGGACTCTATTGTTAGCATTGCGAAACCTTGTCGCCATGTTTCAGCAAAAGTTGGTTTAGTACTTAAACATTTGCACATATACTATCTGTTCAGAACTGTCTATTGTTAGCAATCTGTGTTATTGATTATAATGATCTGCATCTCCAGAGTGCCTGCTGTTTGCCCCCTGGATGTTCATTGTACAGGGTAGCTGTTATCTTCCTTGCTGATAACATATCACCAACAATACCAATTAGGAACTGAAAACACTTCTAGCATAATGGAAAGTTCCACTTTCTCCAGGGTGACTCACTAATTAATTAACCCCTGGGATACTGTCTGGGATGGAGAGACTTCCTGTGTCAGTTTAAGAAAAAGTTATGGGAATATACCGTTCTATAGAAGAAGAGAAATTGATTGGAAGCATTTTTATCTGCCTTATAAGGATTATGTGTTCTAATACTATCAATTCACATGAAACAGCTTTGGAAACTAATTGAAAAATAGGTACATTGGAAAGGGTTGCTTCTTTCTCTTAACATCTTCCTTTGTTACAGGAGAAAAAGGAGACAACTGCTGTTAACACCACAAGCTGATATTAAGGGCAAAATTCAGAACAAAGTTATTGTAGAGGTTCACACTAGCAGAAGAATGGAATTATAACTGGAAGGCGGGGAGTGGTGGAGCAGACAGTACAGAAGACACTAAATATGTTTGCTCCCCAGCAGGCTGCAAGCTTTTGGTTTTAAATGGGTTGCTGTTCAAATGTGGCTACCAAGTGGACCACTTGAGAGGGAAGAAGGTAAATAAGCTTGGTTTTGGGTGGTGGCAGTTGTTAAGACAGCTGCCAAGGCCTTGAAGGCGCATGGGAGAACTTCTCTGCAGATTGTTGTTCGTGTGCCTGTCAGCCACTGCTGAAAGCAAGTTAATGGCTATGGTACAGTTTCATTTATCCCAGCCTGCTATGTATGGTTTTTATCAAGTAATCTTGCCCAAATCTGTAAGATAAAATTTTGCATTTCTGTAGGAGACTCGCATTCTTCAGACCTGCTCTACATGTTTCACGTAATGGGTGTAAATTCCTCCTGTAAAGAACTGTAACAAGTCCTGTAAGCCAGAGTGAAGCTCCAGAATTTAGATTTCACTCCCAGTAGACTTTCTGAGATGGAAGGAAAGAGCCGTTGCTGCAAAAATCCATCATAACATGAATATGAGCTACACATTTGGGCATTAATGTCAAAATAGAACAAGGCATACTGGGACCTTCTTCCTTCAGAAGAAGGCTGCAGTAAAATATATGGGGAGATGCTTCTTTTCCTATGAGCTAGAAGTGTTGCTGGGACTTTTGGTTAATGCTTGTCCTCTTGATCTGTTAACATCTGGGCATTTCAAACATAATTGTTTAGAAAACTGCTAAAATGTAGGGCTTTTTATCTTCAGTGGTTCTGCTTCATTAATTCCCCCAGAGATGTACATGTATGCAAGGGTGACTTTTGCTTTTTACTCCGATGAATGGGTGTTCATGCGAAACACAGGCAACAAGTCTAACATTTTTCTTAATTCTCATGGTTTTGCTTGTTAGTTCAGTGCATCATCTTAGGCTTTTCTCTTGGACACGAGCCCAATGTTGAGCTATGGCAGATTTAGTATTAAGCATGCCGAATAAGTTGGAAGGGGTGCAGAAAGGAAGAAATAAATATATATATATTTCTTCTCTCTCTCTCTCTCTCTCTCTCTCTCTCTCTCTCTCTCTCTCTCTCTCTCTCTCTCTCTCTCTCTCTCTCTCTCTCTCTCTCTCTCTTTTAATAGAAGCTGTAAAAGCAGTGTGTACTAGACACTGCAAGCAGAAAGGGGGGAACCAGTACCAGTCATGAACACAAGTGTGCTAGGTAAAACACAAGTTGAAATCATGTGTCTGCTTGCGAAAGTTTACAGTCTAAATTTGATACAGGCTATAGAAAGTAGATGAAGAACTGCTATGTGGCATCTAATGCAGCCTTACATTATTATGGTCAGACAGTTAACACTCACTTCATAAACTTAACTGAGCAGTGTCTGTAATGTGGCAGCAGCAGTGTGTTTTGTGGGGAGATTTGAGTGAGAAGAGGGTAGTGAGAATTTTTTGGGTAGGCATTGCATGTGCAAAAAGGGTAGGTTTGGTAAAGTTGCCTGTAGTGGTGAAACATGAATACAACTATAAACAAAAATACTGAGTTTGTTGCTTAAAGGTGAAGTGGCTGGTGGGACTGAAACAATCAAATGCTTTCAACTTCTCACAAAACAAATGATCAGTCTAGGAAAGATCAAACAATCACTAACCTTTTGCTGAAGAAATGAAGAATATCTATGTTGGGGATAAACATAATTGTTTCCTGCAGCTCTCTACACAGAATAGAGTAGTGGTCAGCAACATTTCTAGTACGTTGTGCTACATTGTGATTCGCCATCGCAAATGAAAGTCTAAGCATGAGGAAAGAAATTGAGCAGAAGCCAGGAGATTTTGTTTCTCAAAGTAGCAAGATGCTATCATAATCCTCCTGGCATGAGTTCTCTGCATGAGAAAGTGGGTTTTGCTGTGTACTGAGATCAGTGGAGACCTATAGCAGGGAGCTGTTCCCTCTCAGGAGACTGTAGCTTTCAACCTGCAGCCCTATTACGGTATTCAAAATCTGTCTAGCTACCACCTTTGACTACAACTCTAAGTTGCTAGCCCTGCCATTCTAGGGTGACCTGGAAAGCTCTACAGAAACAATTTAGTCCTCCATAGAGAAGATAATAAAAAGGTATATTCAGTCTCAAAATACCTACAAGGTGTGCAGGACAAATCTTTTTCAATAGAGCACTGTTTTTTCTGAAACCAGCTCTGTCATCAGCAGAGAATTAGCTATGGTGATGATGTAAGATAGCAGGCATTACACAGAGGGAAAACTGAACATGTAAAAGGGGAAAGTAACTAGTACAAAGTTATTGGAAACTGCATGCCCCAAATGGACAAGGGCTGAATGCTTTCATTTGTTGTCTGTAAAATAAGCCTTTTTCCCCCAAGTAAAGCACAGAGAGTGAACAAGGAGGAAAATATATTATGGAGGAGAAAAAAAAAAAGAAAAAAATAAATGAAGTAGAAAGAAACAAACTGGTATTCCACAATCCTGTTCTCTTAAAGAAAAATTCTTAAAGAATTTCTCTGTTCCTGGGTCCATAGAGGAGAAATGCCTAAAATTCTGTTTCATTCAAAGGAGCTGGGCAAGAGCTCTTGCTGGTGAATCTCATTACTTCAAATAAATTGTTAGTGTTGGTATTTTGAGTATTTCATGGTGATGATGCACAGGTAATGTTGTATTAGATATGCTCATGTGGCAAAGAAGAACTAGATTTTGGGAACACAGTCTCTTCATCAGCTCTACTGTGTAAAATCACAAGCTACTTTTTAATTCAGCTGGAACATATGTAAACATGTTACCTATGTAGACAATAATTCCAAGTATTCCTGTGTTCACAGGTTTTGAATGCAGTCAGAGTCCAAGAAGTATGAAGAAGAGATACCTTCTCTGCTCTGGGGGTTGGATCCTGTATTTTCTGCATTTGCAAGGCTCTATATTAAAGATATAAGAGAAATGAGAGAATCTAAACAAGTGCCAGGTATGTACTTAAATGTGCTGGTTATGATGCACACAGAATTATCGTTGATTTATATTGAGCTCTTTATCCAGGGATTTTGGAGTGTTTCATGAACCTCAATAAAGTAGTTTTCCATAACCCTAAGCTAAGTGGCAGTAATATCTTTAACAGTTCAAAGAAGAATCCTTTGTTCAAAGAAGTATAGGTAAAAGAATGAATGTATTAGTTCTGATGCCTTTTCTTCTTTAATATGGACAGCTGGTTGTACATTAAAGCAATGTTATGCTTTCTCTGTGTGGTAGTGCTGTTCTGATAAAGTTATTTCCAAAGTGTTGGTCCTTTCTGATCATACATGTTATGTTTTCTGCTGTCTCCACAACATTCTTCTTTTTAATGCATAATATTGATAATTGAGGGCATTGATGGGTATATGTTTTGCTTTTGCCTGTGCATATTAATATATAATAAGAAGAGAGGTTTTGTCTGCTTAATTTCTAGCTATAATAGATATATGAAATCCTTCATCTATCGGAACAACCTTGTTGTCAATTCTGGCATCTGTGCTGAATCTTATACCACACCTTTTATTTCCTAACCATTGTTGGAAATTGTATGCTTCACAGTCTGTTTCCTGCTGGTCTTCAGCCAGTCTCACCCATGTGTGTACATTGTCTAAAGCAGTACGGGTCTGGCCTCGAGCTGCTGTTATCTCTAGGAAGAGTCTAAACAGACCGCAGTGTGGTTTCTCCTGTAGAAGGATTCATATACTCCAGACTGGAGCCTGACAGGATGCAAGCTTATCAGAGAGGAATCCTAAGAAACTCAGCATCTGCTGCTTTTCCTGATCAATTCGAAGTAGAGTGTATGTTTTTGATTTGTTTTAGTTTTCTGGATTTTTTCTTTTTTGTTGCAGTTTTTCTCTCGCTCCATGAGGACAAGGTGCCTCTGTTTGACTCCTTGAATGAAAAAATGTAACTTAGATGCGCTGCCTTGTAGGTTTGGTATTCATATTTATTTTCTTTTAACAGCAGGGATAGTGACAGTGCTATTCTTCTATTTTCCCAGTAACTAAGGACAATTTTTTTTGTTTGGTGGTTTGGGGTTTTTTTTGTTTGTTTATTTTTTGCTCTCCTAACACCCATTCTTATGTTCTTAGGGACCTCATAAACTGTGCAAAGCCCAGTATATTTACTACTCTGGCATTTAACATGATGGGTTCTTTGCTTTTTATTTTGTTTTGTTTTAATCCATTGCAAGTATGAGGATCCATTCTATTGTTGATCTTTGTACTAGAGTAAGCAATACCTAGAGGCCTTTTTTAAAAGTTTGCAGTCTTGCAGTAGTAATTGTGTAGCAAATGTATTTGATTTTAAGACTGTTTCTGCTTTATTGTATTTGTTTTTGAACAAAATACAAAATGGTTCATTGTCAGCAGAACAGGATTATAGCTCAGGACTTGGGCGTTAGTGCGCGCGCACACTCACTCACTCACCCTTCACGTTCAGGAGAAGGCTTAAGCCTATGGCAGAAGAATTAAAACTACGAACAGCAGCTAATATGCTTCCTTTTTCACCTGTAAATTACTTAAGTTTTCCTTCTCGCTTTCTTTCCTGTTTGGCTTAAGTGAGTTGTGCTCTGCTTCAGGAACTTTTTCAGTTTTGTCATTAGGCTTTTTTCTAAGATGATCTTAAGGAAGTGGTATCTGTCATGTCAAGATATCAGCCTTTATAATTGGTGCATGCATGCTTTCCCCACTTCCTGTGCATCTGGTGTTTTGCACAACTAAGCTTATTTGCAATCCTATACCGTTTTAAACCCAAACTTTAAAGTTCACTCTTGCTAAAGTTACATAAATGAACAAAAGTTCATAGAACAAATGTCCTAAATTTTGTTCCTTTCTCCTGATCTTGTGTTCATACCTAACCAGACATTTTTTCAATATATCTTATTCATTGGCAACAAATGATAATGCAATAGAAAAACAAAAAAAGACATATTTTGGGGAAGGAAGAAGGTAGGCTTTTTTGGCAATGTTCTCCACCATTAATGGGTTTGTTAAAGACCCGATGAAGCTAAGTATATGATTGGCTGTGAATCAGTTATGAAGTAATGGTAATTAAGAATGAATGAGTACAAAACAAAGAGTTGCAACTAGGAGTGGAAAGAAATACAGACTGAATGTCAGGAAAAGCATCCTTAGAATGAGATTTGCTAAACCATGGAGCAGCCTCCCCAGGAAAAAGGTGGGATCCCCTTCACTGGGATTATTTATATCCTGGCTGTACAAATTGCCAGGAATTTACTGTATGGAACAGTCTTGCACTTGCCCTGAGGAAATGGACTGAATGACCTAATAAGCCTTTTTTTTTTCCATTTTTTAAGCATTAGGATTTGATGCAACAATGACTAATCCCTTAGAACAACACAGAGGAAAGCAGCAAACCTGGCCAATTTCTCTCCTGCTATAAATGGTGTCAAGAAAGCTGGAAAACCACCCAGATAAAAACAGCAATTGTGTTATCCTAGAGGCCTTGAAATGAGAGTGGGTGTCAAACTCAGTTGTAGTATATAATTACATCGTGGAAATGAGCTTTTCTCAAAGTTATCATGCAGCACTGCTTTGTGACAGCTTATCAACAAGTAAGGGAAGCTCCAGATAGCATAAAAGGAGGTAGTAAAAATTAAAATAATGGCAGCCAACTCTGGTGAAGATATGACTGGAACTTGCGATAGATTGCTGCCACGTCTTCCTGTTGTGGTCACCGCGTATTAATATATGTGTATTTACTGATTTACTAGGAGCTTGACTGGATGCGCTCACGCATGACAATGAATGGTTTCAAATGTTTAGCATATTTTTGTTGCTAGCAATGTGAATGTAATTTGAAGCGATAATCTGGGGGGAGAAGAGCTCCCTGTTTCCACTTCCAGGTTGTCTAGCTTGACAACTTTTAATAGACCATATAAACATAATTTCATCTTTCAAATGAATTCAGGTAGGTTTCTCGGAGAGTGAGGGTGGAGTTGTGTACAAATTGAAGGGGATAGAGAGAACCAGTTTTCTCTGGTCCCCATCATTTGCCAAAACTATAACTCAGTTTACTAACTGGGAAATGAACGTAATAATATACTCTGTGGTGCTATTGTTATGTTGCTTGTTGTCCCAGTGAAGAGCATGGAGGCTCTGCGCTGCAGATTTACCCTGAAACTGACTCAGACCTTCTTTTACAAAGATTTTGAAAGGTTTAATGAATGTTTATATACACCGGAAGCATCTCCATTGAGAGTTTCTATAGCAGTGTTTATTGTCTCCTGGTAAATGGAATGAGAAAAAAGTGGACAAACCTGCTAAACATAAGACCTGACTGGTGACTGCACAATTAGTATAGCTAGCTCCAAGGTGACAGCACTAGATGCGTCCTCAAAACATTGCAGTGGGCTTTTATCAGCAAAACTTCTGTATAACAGCTGCCTGGCTGATCACCTGTGATTTTTGAAGCTTTACTTTTTTTTGTCTGTCGTTTGTGCAGAAAGTTAATTTCAGGCCCACTTAAGGCTGCCAGATATGTAGGACAAGTTATTTTTGGCTTTCCGTTTTGACTTTTTTAATACAGAATGTTTTTACTGACTCCCTTGCTGCAGTGTTTCTCTTTCCCTTTATAAGAGTAAGACTTGCCACAGTGTACTGAACCAAACGTTCTCTTCTGAGTCCTTTGAGTTATCTAGTTTTTAGAAGCTAGCTATTGAACATCCCCGATGACATTGTTTCAGTAAAGCAGTAGTATTCCAAAACTGAAGAAATACATTCACTGAAGTTTAGCCAGCCCAGGATATATCTGCAACTTACTGCTCTACTATCCTCCTGCTAGTGAACGGTGAGGCTTCAGTATATAATATTTACATCAGTGTTCGTTTAAAAACTTTTGCGGCTCTGTTTATTGAAAGAGGTTACAGCATATGACAGCCTCAATACTATTGAAGTCCACTGGGCTCTGATTCCTTGCTCTTACTTGGACATATTTTTGCATCTGTTATTCTTATCTAACTCATCTTTATAGATGCACAATAATAGCTTTGAAGGGATGTTTTTAGAATGAGTTATTTCTGGAACTGAAATTCAGGATGCTGTCCATGGTGATTGTAGTGTACTCCACAATCTGAGTGTTGGGTGGTGTTTTGTTTTGTTTTGTTTTTTTCCGTAGTGGTCCCTATTCCTTTAGTAATGAATGACAGAATTATGTTACTTTGCAACTGTTCCTGATTAAGGCAGAGCCTCCAAAATTCATTGTGAGAAGGCTGAACTGCTTCCATTGTATTTGATTATTTACTCTTAAACCTGATGATGATTGGAAAAAAAAATAAAGCTAAAACCTACAGCAAATGAACTGCTTTGCAGATCAAAATGTGCAAGAAAATAAAGGGATGATAAAATTTGAGACTCAACAAAAGTAAGCCTTTGGTATCCTAAGTAGAAATGATACTCCTTCCTCGAAGTGTTTCCAGTCCTCACAGGTCCAGGGGATTTTTCATATGAGCAGGCATACTGACAGGTGCGACTATGTAGGGTAGGCTATTTGTAAGGAATATGTAGTTATACTTAATTCTTATGTTCTTTGTTTAGGTATATTCTTTTATAATGGACGTCCAGTAAGACAGGTAGATGTTGTTGGGATAGTGGTTCAAACCAAAGAGCGAGATGCCTTTTATAATTATGGAGGTAAGAAAAGTCTTTCTTTATTCTTGCATTTATCAGCCTTCCAATCTTAGTTACCATTAGAACTTAGACTGCCTTATTTGATTGTTCTTGAAACAACTCTGCCCTTACCCTGTTACATAATGTACATCTACAGTTGAGATCAGTTGTCAAAATTAGGGAAACTACTGCTTATCTCCACTTCAAAGGTGGAGAAACAAATGGTTAAAGCTGAATAAATGATTCTTTTGGGGTCTCCTAGCTAATCTTAATTTTGGTTATTGCTTTGCCACTGGACTCCACTGTCTTCCTCTCATGTATATGCAACTTTTTTTTGGTTGTGTATAAATGGATGTAATGGTGCCTACAAATGAGAAGTCACTTTTTCCTTTTTTGAACTGTAGGAATCCCTTCTGACTTACATATTTTGTCATACCTTGGAGACAGTTTTTAATAGCAGGATTTGTTTATATTTAGAGGCATAAGTGCCTTAGCAAATCTGACTCAACCACCGTAGTACCACTTACAAAATGGAGGCAGAGGCAATTCCCTGCTGCACAGAAATATTGTGAAGATACAGTCAACTACTTATAGGCAGGTCCTGCTCCCACAACACCTGCAGCTTCATCACTGCCGCAGTGTAGCAAGGACTACTAGTGCATGTAGCACACCCTGCATTGGGTGCTGCTTAGAGTTGCCCCTGCACTCTACAGAAAGATCCCTACAACTTCTTTAAAGCTGACATTTTCTGTTTTTTGTTTATTTGTTTTTGTAGTCTAATTTCTGGATGTTCCTTATAGCCCTGCCATTATGCTCAATAATGAGTTGGCAGTAAACATGTTAAAGTGTGAGATCCTCTGGCATTTATAGTAGCACAGGTGAAACAAGCACCTAAGTTAAGAGGTGGAAATACAGTTGATGATGTAATGAAATGTTGAAACATAGATTGAACATCAGCTATTATTCTTTTATTGCACTAGTATGCAAATATACTTGTCACTTCATGAGAACAGAGGGAGAGAGAATCAAAACGACTGAGGCAAAAAAAAAATTTCTGTGGGTAAGGGTTTCCCACGCTGGTCTCAGCATTCGTTTAGGTGTAGATTTGTTGGAAATGTTTGATTGGGGTAAAAAATGGAGGAACAGAAATAAAAAGACCTGCAGACTAGTGGAATTAAGGCCTTAGTGTTAGATCAGCCAACCTTTAAGTACAACTCTCAGCGAGTTTGGCTTCCTGCTGTCCTCTTACATGCAGCTCCCCTCTTTGTTCCAGGAGTTGCTGGTTTGAGCTTTCAGGCTACCTGCCAGGGTGCTCCTCCCCAGCCTGTCCTCCCAATTCAGGCGAGCTGACTCCACCAGCGTAAAACTGTAGCTTCTTAGACAGTTTCCTGCTTGCAAGGTCTTGCATCTCTCAGTTTAACAGTATCTGGTTGGTGAGTCACAGAGCAGGCATTGTATCAGTTAGTGCCACATGCTGTTCAGTATTTGCTCACCTTCCATCTGCTTAAAAGTGACTTACAAAGCAATTCCCCCTCTGTACTTTTTGTCTGATGGATAGAGAGCTGAAATATCTTTGTATCACTGCCACTATCTCCTCCGCTCATTCCTATCTATCTACTTGAGAATGCGCACCTCTCATTTTAAGAGTATCTTAGGTCTTTGTGCTGGAAAACCAAACAGCCAGAGTTGGTGAGGAAACAGTAATTGTAGAAGAGAGTGAATTCACTGTCTTTCCTAGATAAAAGAAAATAATAGCTTTGGCTAATCCAGGTTTTAAAGTTTTGATTTTATTATTTGTTTGTTGCTATTATTATAATAAGTTAAGAGAAGGGTATTTAATTAAAGCCTAGCTTTGAGCAAGCTCATATTTTTAGCCAGTGTACCTTTCTGACTTTTTTCTCTTCTTAACAAAACCAGATGATTTTTCGTCTGGTTTTCTTTTATACTCCAAGGCTGTTTTGAAATGTCGAACAGCCTCCTTAAACAAAATCTCACGGGAATCTCAGTAAACTCACACAGAGCCTACAAGAAACTTTGCCTTTTTGTTATAAAGAAGTAAATGAACCCAATTATCTCATTTACTGGGTAGCTTTGAGAGGGCTTTAAATTAAGGTGAAAGTCAAAAAAAGTTTAAAAACAAGGAGTCAAAAAGGCAGCACAGGAAGTTTTCAACAGCTTGTGGACCACTTGAGTGCACTTAAAATAGATTAGCATTCTCCTGTCTAATTAGAATACAATTGCAAAAGTTTTCATTCATCAGTGCTTCACTAGTTACTTGTCTTTTTGCTGAAAGCCTTTATCTGGGAAGTGAGAAAACTTTCAGAGCCTAGCTCAGCTACCAGATTCTCTATATGGTCAAGAATAGGACAGTGTCTCTAGGACTCCATTTCCTGCTGTTACATTGACAGTGAGGAGCCTGGCCAAACCCTTCAGTCTTGTTTGTTTTGTTTCTAAGCCCTTCATATGAAGTATATCTGTTGCATTTGGTGCAACGGAGGCATTTTCAAGCTGGATCATCCAGATGCTGCAGTAATATAGTGAAACGTCATCTACCCTGATTCTTACTGCTATGGCTGGCTTGCATTAATGTTTTGGCATGACGTATGGGGGCTCTTCCTCCTACTAAAACAGCTGCTTTTTTTTCTCTACTGAAGAGAGGAAATCCTATCAGCTAGATCATTATCTTGTTCTAAAACAGCAACTCCTGTGCAGAATTAAAGCTGCAGGCACAGCACCTCAAAAGCGGGACAGCAATGGGGCAAGCATGCTTTTAGTGATGGAATTTGGAATTGTGTGCATCTTATAAATGCTGTATCTTAGTTATTAGAAAAGTGCCTATTCCAGACTAGTGCAGCTAGGCTGCTGGGAAACAGGAAGGCAAGACAATGACTTGAAATTGGATCCCCCAAATAGGGAGATTGTTTCAAAATATGTGAGACAATGCAAAAGCTTTTTGCTTTGATGCTATGGTTCCCAGAGGAAGCAACTGCAGGTACCAGTCAGGGCCTTCATGGTAAACACGGATGCTTTTGTAGTCCAGGATCTGGTTTATGAGGCAGAGGAAAATTGCAGGTTCCCCCATGGGAAAGCTCAGTGCTGGAGATGGTTACATTCAAGAAGCAAGATGCATGGAGTGGTAGCTGGACCTGAAATGTGATCTTTGCCGTGTTGTGACAGGCGTTTAGTGCCTTTTTCTTTGTGAAATATTTTATTTAGAGGGTGTTTGTTGGACAAGCTGCCTGTATACAGACTTTTTGTGACCTGTAGAACAATTGATTTCTCTGGCTTTTTTGTGTTCTTTAGCTTTTTTTTGTCTTTTTCTGCTTTGTCATTGACAGTACAAAATTTATTTTGCTTGGTACTAGCAAAACAGGAAAAGCCAGACAGCTTCTGTGCTCAGGAGATGGTGTTGAGCTTTTTTCAGTGGCAGAAGTGGCTTGCATGCCACCAGTGGTACATATACTTTGAGTTGGAAATCCCTGGCCTAGGGCAGAACCACAAGCATCTTGTCCTCTGTCCCTTCCTGGCTGGAGGAGCTGCCTTTGCTCTCTGCAACATACAGGAACTGCCAGCAGACTCTGTGCACAATATTAGTGGTGTTCTTTTACTGTAATGTTCCTGTGTGAGGGAGAAATTTATCTTGATGTGTTTCATACTGTTAAGAGATTTTAAGGTCAGAATGGGCCACTGGGTTACTTAAGCAAATTTCCTACATAATAAAAGCCAAATTTACCAGTTAGCAGACCTCATTTTCTCTCCTGCCGTCCTGCTCTCCCTCTGATTTTTATACTCAATTTAAAACTTGTTGCAGGGAAGTATCTAATCTTGATTTGAAGACATGGAGAAACAGGAAATTGTTAATAGATTGTTCCAATGGTAAATTGCTCTGGCTGTTCAGTTTTATACTTGGTTTCCTATTTTAATTTGTCTGTCTACAGCTTTCATCACTAATTGCTCTTATAACCCTGTCAATGAGATGAGAACCCTTTCATCCCTAATATTTCCTTTCTTGGGATGAATGTACTAAAACCTCATAATTTAAATCAGTGCTTGAATTTTTTTTTTCTTTTTGTTAAGAGATGCCTATTACTTCACTGACCTCTAAGGCACATAATCATGATTTCTGGTGCTGAGCTACTTCAGCAATTGAAACAACTGGGGAAATTATTTCAAAAGCAGAAGTAGGAGTTGAGCACTTGCTTTCCCTTTCTAACTGGATGAATTGAGATGTCTTTGGCAACCATTTCCCTAAATACCTATCTGTTTTTATTTTTTGGAACTTCATCACCTGCTTTCTTAATCCCACTTATTCTTGCAATTCTTTTACAGTGGATGATAGCACTGGTGTTATAAATTGTGTCTGCTGGAAAAATCCCATGGGAGCAGAAAGACCTTTATCAGGTAGCTTATCAAATACATAATTGTGCTTTTGACTGTACATTTTTCCTTTGTGTCTTACTTAAATAACTTAGTAAACAATCAAACTCACAGAGAAGCAAATTAAAATCACAGTTTGTTGGGCTTTTTGTTGTTGTTTTCTTAAATACCATCACATCCTACATCTTGGGCCATTTTGGGAGCCTCGTATTACTTTCTTTGTGCTGTTGCCGATGGTGGTCCCAGTAAAAACACCATGTTTTGACCTGTCATGCATTTTCTTATCTGGATAACATAATATTTCAATTCCATGCTGTGAAATTGTTCAGAGAATCCTCTTGTTACGGTCCTTTTTGTGACTTCATCTAGTGAAGAACTACTCTGGAAATTTGCCACACGCCACAGCTGCTGTTTCTGAAATCAATCCATTAACCAGCAACCTGGTCTCATTCTTCACCCTTGTGATACAGTGGTTTCAGGATGCCTCTTCTGTTGTTTGTTTGCATTTATATTCCCCTTCTGTTCATGCGTGTGTTGTCAGTGATGACCTTGAATGTAGCTTAAACACAGTGGGAATATCAGCGGTCTTTTATGATTTGGACTGTTCTAAACGTGCAGAAGTTGCACATATGAAGTGAATCACTTCTTGCACTGAATAACAGAACATCTCACTGGTGTCTTTCTCCTTGCTTTTCCCTCAGGACTTGTCATAGATCAATGTATAGTATAACTTCTACCTTGGACCTGCCTGAAAACCCATCTATTATTTTGGGAACTCCAATACAGAGATTATCAAACCCTACTGAAAGAAATGTTATTTGTGTCATCTGCCTGTATTAGTATGACACATGCATAGGATGGGGAGGGGAAAACTTGATGTAAAAGGTAAATGCTCTGATGGTTGTGGAACAAGCCCATTTATACACGCAAACCAACTTGCATTTGACAAAGCTTATAACACATATATTGCTCTAAGTAGTTCTTTTAAGGTTAGTCTTTTCTCTGAACTATGTATAAGACAGCAAGCCCACCATGCTGCTTGTAGAAGAAAGATGAGCTCCCTGGTCACCTTGTAGTTTCTCTCATTAAGCCTAAGAAGAACAATTCCTCTGTAACTGGAATCTAGAAGATCTCACTTTCAGAGAGGTGATGTTGTGGCACAGCTTTCCAAAAAAAGTGGTGGGGGCCCACAACCAAACCAGTTGTTTATGAGGAACTTAAATTCATAACCGGAATTGCAGGAAATACTGCTTAATATAGAATGAGAACCCAGAATGCTTCTTTCCTGTTTGTGTTCTTAAATTACATGCACATCGGTAGTGCCCAAATGGACACTATCTTATTAATGGAAATTAATTCATTTGTATCTGCTAAAGAAAACAAGTCCCAGAAGGTAAAGGCAAATTTTCTTCCAGCTTATAATCATGCTCATAGATGCTTGGATCACTAATCAGGTTGTAAATTACAAAGAGTTTACTCTCCTGCAAAGGTGTGTTACGTAAATGTGAAGTTCTGTCAAGTTGTGTTCACATTAGCGTAGACACCAGATTGCACCACATGAATACCTTGGCCCCACCTCAGATGATTCATCTTTCTTTTATGCAAAACTTTCAGCTTGGCTTTTTTCCCTCTCCTCCCTCCTAGCATGACAACATCAGCTTTTCCTATTTGCAGTTAAAAATGTTCTGATTTTCAACCCATCTAGGACATTTTCAGAATGATAAGTCAAAATCTCCTCTCTTTTCCCCCTTTCCCAGGTGAACTATTTAAATAAATATAATACTGTAAACTAAAATTGATACTCAGAAGTTTTGCTGCCTAAACTTCAACCATTTTTAGCAATATGATTACCGTGATCCTTAGGCTTTTGGACAAATGCAAGGGTATGGATCTTTTGGCCGTAATGCCTGATCTCCTTTCTCCTGCTTCTTATAGCTTGTCCAAGTACACCCAGCAGTCTTAATGTGCTTGAACAGATGAAGAAACTCCAGGAAATGGTGAGCGAGAAAACCAAGCTGGAAATTGGGGATGTTGTCAGGGTCAGAGGTCACATCCGAATCTACAGACAGCAAAGAGAAATTCAAGCCTCATCTTTTTGTGAGTGTTATGGACCTGTGATATATATAACTTGGTTGTCTGAATTTGCAAGAAGACCCAAACTGTATGTAACTTATGAATAATTGCCACTTTATTTTCTGGCATCTCATTTTTCTAATGAGACGTTATTTAGTTTGTAGGAATAGACTGCCTGTGAATGAGGCTTTCCTGGAAATCTTGTAAAAGATAACTAGAGTGAATACAAGAATGTTATCCAGATACTGGGATTGGGTACCTGGCAGAGTGCCAGTTTTCTGTGTGTTGAAATAGAACAGCCAAAATCCCTGGGAGGGGAATTGGTGATCTTTTATGTCACATTTCATTAAGACTGTTAGTTGCTTTGGAGAAAGAGTTAGTTTGTCACAGCCTCTATAATCCTTTCTATGGGCAGACAACGATTTATGATGACGTTGTACCATGAAGGCCGAGTTCTCCTAAACTCTTTGGCTCTACAGAATGACTGAGAAGAGTTCCTCACCTTAAGTTGCTCAGGCACAGTTCTGCAGGTGCTGAGAGCTCTTTGGGCAGCAATTTTCTGCAGTCAGTTATATGTATCCTAGGAACTTTCTGGTTACATAACTACTTTTCTTCTTAATATCTATGTTACTGTGTAAGAGGTGGTTTTCCTCTATTAAATCTTTTGGGGACAATACTGAAATAATTCCTTTGGTGTGAAGAAGCCCATCATTTAAAAACCCTGCATAGATCAGATAAAAAGTTTGTAGCTTTTTCATCACTAGCTAAAATCTGAGAGGGAATTCAACCCTTCTCTCCGAATAGGAATTTTATGAATATATAACCCATTCAAAGGCTGGTAATAATACCATTGTTTCATCAAAGAAGAGCCATCTAAATAGCTCTAAATTGCTTTCACATTGGTCCAGTAAAGCTCCTTACCATCTTCTGACTTCATCTAATGTACCAAGACTGCTGAAAGGTAAAATAGAGATCCTGAATTCCAGTTAAATAAGTTGTCAGACAAAAGCATAGCCTGCAGTGCATCACAACAGTCATTTACCTCCTTATAAGCTGTGAAAGTGGGAGTAGCCTCTGTGTGTGTGTTGGGGTTTGTTTGTTTTTGTTTTGTTTTTTTAAACAACAGAGAACAAAATATGCCAATTTCATACTGGCATGTGAAACTCTTCTGTGCTGCCTCAGGTATGCTAGCTTAAAACGTTGGTGTGGCAACCCTGGCCAAGTATATATTTTCTTTTCACCGTTCCAGATAAAGTGGATGATCCTGTGTGTGATGTTCAGATTTCAAGAATGCTGGAGCTCCCCTGTCTTTATAGAGAAGTTTACGATAAACCTTTCCAAGGCCCAGAGGGGACACAGAGGTAAATGTGTTATCCAGACTGGTCTTGGGGCAAAGTGTAGGATTTTATTAATGTTTGTTTATTATTGTAATACCTGTGGGGAAAGGTAGAACAGGGCCCCACTGATTTAGACTGAGCACAGACATATAGTAGCAGCCTGCTTTTTCTCCTAAAGAATTGATCACAGAATGACAAAATGGTTGAGGTTGAAGGGGCCCGTGGAGATCATCTAGTCCACCCACCTCTGCTCAAGCAGGGTCACTTAGAGCATGTTGCCCAGGACCCTATTCAGGTGCTTTTGAGTATCTCCAATTTGGAGGCTCCGCAGCCTCTCTGGGCAACCTGTTCCAGTGCTGTTATGATCCATACAAATGAGATACCTGCCCATAATTTGAGAAAAGTAGTATGACACTCGAGCAAAGTGAGTAATAGGAAGGTAGCAAAAATACCATGTACAGACCTCTTACATCTAGTACAGTAAATTGGGGTTTGGGGATGTGGTCAACAAATTAGATGGTGGAGTGGCCTTGCTTGATTTTGTTTTACATGTAAAGATAAGGAGCTATTCTATCAAAATGCTCTTGACTCTGCAGCCCTTGTCATCTTCCAGTCATGAAGGCATAACCTCAATAAACTAAGTCCAGCATCAGCTTCAGTATTCCATTTAAGGGTCACTGGTTGTTCATTGGCAGGTTTGACACATGCAGTGTGGTTTCAGAGACTGCGAATCTTAAATCCCAATAATGTTACACAAAAGGACTGAAGAGGAACAGCTGGATGTTCAATGCATATAAAAAAAGTCTGTTTTAATTAAAGGTTTAGAGTAAAATCCTTCAAGGACAGTAAAATGCCTTTTGACATTTGAAAACCAGGCTAAATTCAGGCAACTGTTTTAAAAAATGTTAGTAGTGTATTTCTTGCTTTTTGACATGTTCTGTGTATCCTTGTAGTGGCCCAGGGTGCCTGGATTTCTCGAATATGCTGTGTGAGAAAGTGAAAGGCTTCTTACTACAAAACAGAATTCAAACCTTTTACCAACAGGAGCTGGAAACAATTGATACTCTGGTGTCGCTGGCCCATCAGCCTCTACCCAGTCCCAGCTGTCAGGAGGTGAGTGGATGCAACTATTTCAAGTTTTTAGTGGAGAAAATATTGCCTTGTACTTTTTTAAGCATAAATGACCTGATAAAAGAGACTGCTGCTTGTTATTTATAGGACTTATGAAACCTTAACACCTGAGACATTTGAAACTGGGCTGAAGAAAGCCATGAGAAAACTGTTTTTAAGGGTAACCTTGTATTAGGGCTGAGTAACCTTACAAAGCCTGCAGCAAGCACTAACTATCTAGTTCTGTAAATAGTGGCAGTATCAGAAAAGAAGGACCCGTTAAGGCACTTGAATTGTTTGTGACAGATGTTTGAGATTCTGAATTTGACCAGGAGAAGAGAGTAGAGGCACTCTACTTATTTCTCATTTGAAGCTCAATATATTGATATAGATGTGACTTTAGAATGGAAATTATAATGAGTGAAGGAACAACTGCTTTGTTACACATTTTTCTTGTTGGACATCCCTAGTTGTGAAAGGCCATGATTACAAGGAACAGAAAGTAGGATTTAATTGAAATCAGAACTGCATGTAAACAAACTGTTAAGAAATAAGCTTTCCAATAAGACAGCATTGTCTTGACTAACTTCAGAATGAGGAATAGAACAAAGGCCATTTTGTAATATGGTTTTATATTATTCCGTGTTATTTTGATAATTTGCAAGCCAGATTCTCAAGCCTTGTGAAGTGGTAAATTTCTGCAAAAGCAACACAGTTACAGCTTTAACCATGTTACCAATGGCAACTCAAACTATTAAACCAGAGTATTATAAGTATGACTCACTTGTTTACTTTTTGGGATTTTTCTGTAGCGAAACAAATCCATGGCAGTCATTTTCACTGCCTGGTTCTGCTACACATTGTGAAGTTAAATGTGCTGTATTATGTTAATGTCAGATGTTTGTTGAATTCTTAAAAAACAAACAAATAAAAAAACAGTCTCCTGTAACTGAATTAAAATAATGATGAAAAGTAGCTCTGTTCTTGCTGGCTTCATTGAACTGCTTGCTACTCATAGCTGCTTCCTGGTTGCTGTTTCTTTTATTTTCACTAAAGGCATTTTTGTTGTTTGCTTTAAAGGAATAATGGATCTAAGCAAGGACAGGAGCTACTCTGGTTTGTGACAGAAAAGTTTGATATTAGAATATCAAACGTGAGACAAGGTATTTTCTAAACCAGTTGCAACAGTATTAAAAGTCCACTTTACATTGAAGGAAGTAGTGGTCATTGTGACTAATACTGGAAACTTCCATCTCTGAAGTTTCAGCAGTTATAGAAGGATCGTGATGAATGACTTGCAAAGCCATTTAAAATAGGAACTGGTGAAGAACAAACAGAGAAACACAAAACCCCAACAAAAATAATGTAGCATCAGCATTGTTAGCAGCCCTGAGGAGCTACCATAATAGTTAATAGTTATTGCTCTTGACTCTGATGCAGAGGTGTGAGTATGTCTCAGGAATTTGGGCACATAGATGCTTATTAAGCAATTGCAGTTTTTCGCTATTGCCCTTTGGTATTAAATCTTTGCAAAGTGGCTTATATCTCTTTGCATAAGAAAAAACCTGCAGTTGTCACATGACCTGAATGCCTTAAGGTGAGGTCCTAGTAATGCGCTGGAGGTGCATGTCATTGTTTCCCTGCTCTGTCTTGGCAAGGGGTCAAGTACTCAGTTTTGTGCACCAAAATAAGTGTGATAGACCTGATTTCTCTCCCTCTTCCTTTCTTTTCCCCTCTATAGTTTTCTGGTTTGCATCCCCCTCAAACCAAATGGGTAAACAGTGCTGGTAGTACAGAATGATAGTATTTCATGCCAGTTTGGCAAGGTAGGAGCTAGATGAGTGGACCAAATTGTAAACTACAAATCACACTAAAATACACACACTCGTTTACTCCTTGCACTTTTCCTGCGTGTGAAAGGCTAGGTTATTTTGATGTATAATTGGTCTATTTTTTCCTGATTCCAGTGCTCCAGCTGCTGTTAAATGCTTTTCTTGCTCCCCTCTTCCTTTCCCTGTGATGCTAGGAGATGTGGCACACCCTCTTCACCTTTTTCCCAACTTTTAAAGCACTTGCACAGTGTTCCTCACAGTGGGAGAATATCTCCCAATGGAATATTTCCTCCGTGGAAAGGAGCTGCTATGGAGTCACTGGCAGCAGAGTGAAGCAGGGGGTTGAAGATGCGAGGAGATAGCTGAGATAGTTTGAGGTAGGCAGCATTTCTGTCTTTCTTTTCAGCATTGCATCTGAGCCCTGCCCATCTTCCATTCCTGCCCTGGTAGCACAGTACCTAATTCCAGTCGTGAAGAGTCCCCGGTAGTGTATGCATCTGGATCTTTGGAATAAATCTCCCTCTAGCAGGTATATGTGGTAGAACTCATATCATGTCCTCTGTTCAGGTGCAGGGACCAGGGAACTTTTAATTTTATAGTCTACAGAGAATGGGGAAAAGAATTGAAAGTTTTTTGTTTTTGTTTTTGTTTTTTTTTTAAATAAAGATTAACAAATCAGTTAGGACTTTTAAAACTAGTGGACTGTATTCCCAAGCCTCTCCCTTATCCCATAAATAAATGGCTTTTGATATTGGAGCAATGGGTACTGCAAGGAAGACTATAAGCAGGAAATCAGGGATAAGTCCTATTGTGCTTAGTGAACTGAAAAAGTGTGCTTGCTGGACTTAGACAATAATGTCTGACAGATGGACAAGCCTCTTGTTCCTTTTTAAAGAAAACTGTGTGTGAACTTGATCCATCCAGTTTCCAAACTGGAATAAATATGACTTGCAACCAGCCAGCCTTGATTAAATGTTTCTATGCACTTGCTCCATGCTGAAACTACAGTATGTGCTGTTTTAGTAACACCATTCTGGTTTGTGCATGTCAGTAGCTTGGACACATGATTTGGATTGTGTTTTCCAGACTCTACTGTTTGTACTTCTCTTGATTTGAATATTATCTCAAAGTCAACACTGACACGTAGCTAAAGCAGGGAGTTTTAGTGTCATTCATGCTTGAATGTGGGCCCGTGCATTATCCTGTAGGTGTAACGCAGCATCGTTCATAATACATTATTAACACTACATGCTTGTCTTCCTGCCCCTTGAACAAGCTCTACTGCTGCCTTACATATATACATACATATATGTATATATTGCAAAACTTATAATAGGACTTCAGGACTGACATGTCCAGAATCACTGTTACAAAAATTGCCACTTCTCTAAGCCAAGGCTTAAAAAGTTGTATGAGAAACTGGAAAAGGCGATTTCCATGAGTGGCATCTTGTGTGTGGTGATACCAGGAAACTTTAACACCATCTGGGTGTGTTGCAGTTCATATTGAGCCAAAGGTTACATACTTTCAGCATTTTGGAGGGAGAGACTGGTTCCTGTATCACTTCATTCTTTGACCTATTATTGACTGTGCAGGGAATTTGTATTGTTTTAAAGACCTGAGAGTTACTGTGTGCATGGTACCGGCCCGCTAAGCAGTATGAGGACCATCAGTTGGAAGATAGTGATTAAAATACCAACTTAATTCTGTAGACATGGATTTTTCTTTTGGCTTTGCTGCAAAGTCCATGGCTGGCCATAGGTGGGAAGGTGATGGTGGTGGTAAAATCATTATATAATATAATAAATTATATAATATATATAAAATATATAATTTATATATAAATCATTATATAATAGCCCATGTTATCAGCACTTCAGGGCATGTGAAATTACACACTGTGAAACAGAGGAATACCAAAGGGAGGCACTTTAAAAGGAAAGATGTGAAATTTGTGAGGGGTAAATCCAAAATTCAAAGATCAAAGGGATCAATGCTCTTGCTAGTGCTTTGGATCAATAGTTAAACCACTTAATACTTGCAAATGTTTTAAATTTCTCAGACAAACAGCTTCATAAAAGTAAAATAATGGTTAATAAACTGTGACTCAGAATTAATTACATCTGCAGCTACGGCACATCTTTATTACTCCTGAAATGCAAGCATTTTTCATTCTCCTCCTGGAATAAAAGCAGGGATATGAAATCACATAAGATTTCATGGTCCCAGATTTCTTCTTTCTGCTTTTGCATAGCCCCATAAATACAGTAGTCACCATGAACTTTAGGCCAGAAATAGTATGTGTTTTTAATAGCCTTTAATGTTTCTCTTTACTTTGAGCTTGTCCAGTCTCCTCTAGATCTCTGCTTGACAGACAAAATCACAGCATTAGTGTATACTGGCTCTAAGAGGTTATTTCAAGTCCAGGAGAAATCAGAGTTGGTTCAGCAAAAGAGCAAGTGATAAAGTATTTCAGAGACGTACTACTGGTTTTTAGGAAATAGAGAAGTTTGGGGGAAGTTGTGGGATAAGAGGCTGGAGATATTTTAGATAGACTAAAAGAACAGATTATATGATTTTAGAATGTTTGTGAAGAAACTCCTAAACTGTTGCTCTTCCCAGAGGGATGCAGAGGAGAGACCGTGTTCTAGAGTGCTTTTTCCATCATTGCAGGGTAAAATCAAAGCCCCTGAAGAGGTCAGGAGACCTCATCTGTTCTTTGGGAACAGTCCTTCTGCTGTGGAGCTTCTTCCCATGGACTCTGCAGCATGTATGAGAGGGTGCTGATATGTAGCAGCTGCTTACTTATTTTCTCGATCTCGAGCCTACCCTTCTGCTTTCTCTCTGTCAATCTCTTGATGTATGTTCTTAGTGATTCTGTTTGAATATCCATCCAAGCTGAGCTGTGTGTCAGTTCACGCAGAGTCTGTTTTTAATTATCTCCCTTTACTGATGGGATCTCAGTGTTAAGCCAAAATGCATAATTATTGTGCTGCTTTGGAGATATTTTTATCTTTTTGTACTCCCGAATGTTTGCTTTCACATTAAAAATTGATCAGTCTTGAGGTGGTTGCTTTGCTAGCAGTTTCTTAGATTCTTAAAGATTTATTCCTGCATTTGAGATGGGGGCAAAATCTCTTCATTTTAAGTATGGCTATGAGAATATGCTTTTCCATGAGAGCCAATATTCTCTCTTTTCACTTACAAGACCCTTCCTGCTACATTTCATGATTGTTTGTAAAGTCTGCCAGAAGAGGCACTATGGAGAGAAATACAATAGTGTTATTACCACTATGACTGGAATAGTGTCAGGATGTAAGGTCAAGTTTGTAGTTAGAAGTAGTCTCTATTACTATCCAAAATGACATAGCTGTGGTGCATAGGGGGGCAGACAAACTTCTGTCTATCCTCCTTCAGTCTGGAACAGGAGAAAACTTCAGCATAAATAAAGACTGAGAATAATAGCTGTTGTTCTGTGTTAATGAGCTTAAACTACTAGGCAATTATTTTCACTGACAATTTG
This sequence comes from Dromaius novaehollandiae, assembly GCF_036370855.1. NCBI lineage: Eukaryota > Metazoa > Chordata > Aves > Casuariiformes > Dromaiidae > Dromaius > Dromaius novaehollandiae. The sequence continues at coordinate 34,799,066 of NC_088103.1, read as the reverse complement.
AGAGGAAAAAGATAGCTGTTGTAGGACAGAGAGGCAGGGAGGTGTGACTGTGGCCTGTTGGAACACTGAGGATTAGCTGGAGGAAAAGGATGGAGAGATTTGTGAGGTATGCTAAAGCCAATATCCCTATTGAATCTATGATTTTAACTATTCCCAGTTAGGCACATCAGTTCCCAGGCTTGGAAGTAGTCCGAGTTTCACTAGAGACTTGCAAATGGATGGCACTGATATTCTGCAAAAAGATGTTCTTCCATCACTAACTTAGTGTCTGTTTCTTATCAAGTGTCCGTGTGAATTCATTCTGGTGCATGGTATTTGCCTGTTTTACTCCCAAGGTTTCCGTGAGTACATTTAGTGAGTGAAGCAGGATCTGTGAAGTCTGCTAGCTTTGTTCAGGACAAGATGGGAGCATTTATGGTGGTGGTTGAAATAATGGTTTGGCAAGTCTTGCTTTGGTTGCTCTGGTGTGGTCTTGTTCAATCCATCATGTGTTGGTTTCTGGGAAGCAGTTTGGCTCTGTTCTCAAAGAAAACCACAGTGAGCACAATGTGCTCTCAGTAGATGAGGAAGCAACAATTGGGGAATTGAAGCAGTCTGCTTCAATTAATGGAGGCTGAAGAACATAGGACAGAGAGATTTTAAAAAGATTTTTAAAGAACAGGTCATAGTCTTGTTCTTATCTACTATACGTTCTCCTCTCCACAGCTGAGCCTTTATTTCCTTCACTTCACTAGCTATCATTCCACCACATTCTACTACATTCTTAGCTCTGCTCTACTTTCAAACAAACCCAGCTTTTTCTTTTTCTTTCTTCCTTCCTTCCCTCTGTTACTGTTTCTTAGTGTTAGCTGTATCCCAAACACAGAACCCTTTGTTCTAAATCCCCTTCTTGGTTCTGGACTTCCAGACAAACTGTTCTCCCACAAGAGGCTCTTGCTTCCCACCTGCCCTCAAAGCTTATTCCTTTGTTTCACTATTATCTTTTCCCAAGGATCTTCTTGTATACCTGTCTTCGTTTCTTGCTTGCTCTTTATCCTTTGCCTTTTCTTTTCTGCTATGGAGACATTCTTGAGAGCATGACCAGAATGTGAGTAAAATGAAAGACAGAAAAAATATTGTTCTTACCCAAAATGTTCTTACCAGTTCCCTTCTGTCCTTGAACAGTGCCTCAGTTTCAAATGAAGAGATCAAGATCCAGTCCCCAGCGCTTGAATTCCTCTTGAATGTCATCTTAGAAAGCACTGATTTTTCTTATCTTCCTCCCATATCCCCTCTACAACCCTATTCCAAAAGAAGGGAGTTCTCAGTACTTAATCAAGTAGCTGCTCTCTATACAAGGAAGGCAGTTAGGAGATCTTGCTATTGTTAAGGAACAACAAGCTTCTGGTATTTCTTTAAAGCCTGAGGTGTTGGTTAGCTTATATACAACAGATATGATTTATGAATTACTAAATGAAGAAAAATGTTTTAACAAAATCACCTGAGTTCCTCTCCCTCTTGAAACCAACTGGAGTTTTTGCTGTCAACTCTAGTAGGGCTGAGGTTTCTCACCACCTAATTCATTCCTTTTTTGCCATGCAGGTGGAGTCAAAAAGTGACCTGAGCTCCAAACGGATTCACAGTGTTTTTAAGGAAGCAGTAAGGATGCTACAAGAAAAAGGGGTGGTTTTCCAGAAACCCAGTAGCTCCAAGGACTTATATCATGTAAGGAACTGAGCTGTGATTGCAAACCTGTTCTGTGGTATGACTATATTTCATGGTCTTAGAAACAGTAGAAACATTTCAGAAGGGAAAGCTGGACCTCCAGATGCTCTCTGTTTATTCAGAAGGCTTATCTGCTGCTTTCTTCGCATTTACTTTTACTGCTACATCACCCACTGAGTTGGTTTTTGTGTAACTCAGCACCAGTCTCCATCACTGCTGCTATTCCAGGCACAGCCTGTGTTCATTAAGTTGCCAAACTGTGCACTGACACAGCAGGATACACTGAAGTCTGGGACTTGGGATAGTTCTTTTTATCAGGGGTAGGTTGAAACTTGGTGTTCTACTGAGTCTGTTGCCCTCCTTTGGGATCAATTCTTATATATCATGTTCTTCACCTAACTTATGAATGCTGCTAAAGTTACTGAAAAATAACTAAAGATTTAACATTGGTTATTAATCTTGGAGGCAGCGAAGCATGCAGACTGTAGTTATGACAGTGTTAGTTTAGAATACACCATGGCTTCAGATTCCTTTTTAATACTCCTGCTGTCTACTGTGAAATAGACTGCTAAAAACTGCCATTTTCTTTTGCTTCTTCCAGGTGACTGACCATGATAAGGAGCTGCTTAAAGTGACCCTTGATGTGATTAAGGAAGACTGTCGAAAACCAAGGCGTAAGTAGCAGTGTGATCAGGTCCCTGATGAGCTGGTGCTGACATTCATCACAATTTCTCTTCCTGCTGCTGGATTAGATACGATTCTTGTCCTTCCCCCTGAACTCAGGGCTAAGTTGCTGGTGTAGCTAATCAGTGTAGCTAAAAGCAGGAGTGCAGGAGCATCTTCCTGTGAGTGTGAGAAGAGGGATAGGAGGCATAGCCAGCAGGAAAACAAATGTCTCGGATATGAAATGAGCTGCCATTCTCTTGGATCTACATCTTTTGGGAATACTTAGATTTTAGGAAGAACCAAATGTAATGAAGTGTAGATTAGCACCTGGCAGCTGTTGCTTTGGACTGTGGATAAATAGTAAACCTTACTAGCTCAGTTTCTACAGGGGAGTTGTCACAGAAGTGACAGTATAGAAAGGTGAAATCTTTGTCTCTGTTAAGTCAACAATAAAATTTATATCAATAGGATATTCTCTGTAGGTTTTAACTGAGCATAGAGCTCAGGTGGTTCTGTACAAGAAGGGATTTTGTCTGTATGAAAGACATACTGTATGTGGCTTCCAAATTATCCCTGTCCCTCATGTGCATTGTGTTTTATTGCCGTAGTGGTAGCTTTTGCTTGACTTGCATGTGTACTAATTACCCTCATGAAGCGCTACAGAGTTTCTTTCAATTCAATGGGCAGAATGTGACAGCAGGGATCACTTGCTGCTGGAGTGCAGCTGTTCATGGGCTAGAACACGCTATAGTACAGAATAAATGTCTGCCTGAAATACAAGGCATATAATCTTAAATCTGCTTATATCCCTATACTATAATATTATAGTACTACCACACTGCTGAATTCCTCAGAGTGCTTCATGAGACGGTGGGAAGTTCTTCCAGTCAATAGGAGGAGTTACGGCAGAGAAAAATCAAGAACTGAGAGAGTCACAGAAATGACTTTGCAGAGTCCTTAGTCCTCAAAGCCATCCTTTTCCTACTGAACAGGGAAAGAATAGCAACTGCTTTACAGAGCCCCTTGTTCTCTGTGAAGCTTTCCATCTACATACAGTTACTAGCTGTAAAGAGCACAATTTCCAGGTCAGTCTGTCTTTCTCTGCTGGGTTTCAGGAAGACTGTTGCAGTGTTCTGGTCGCTGATAACAGATTTTGATGTCATCGGCTGGAAGAGTTGAAATTTGGTGAAAGGTCAAATAGGAAATAACCAGTGTGCACTTTCTCAAAAAAAATGGGGGGAGGGGAGGAAAGAAAACCCCCAAAGACTTCAGTCAAAATCAACAGGACGTTTTATCATCACTGAACGCTAGAGCAGAGCTCTAGTCTAACTGTTGAACCCCCTCTGGTGGTCAGGTGGCAGTACTAACCAGCTGCCTGGCCTTGGCTAGTGAGCAGGCTCTTCGTGAGAAAATGTGAACATGCTAATACGTCAAGAGCTTTTGCTTGTTTGTTGCAATAAATTCTTACCCATTTTCCATCGAGAGCAGTATTAATCTTCCATGACAGGAAGACTTGGTTTATGATAAAACCAAGCTCTTCTATCCAATCAGTTACTTCTCTGTCAGTTTTCAAGGCAGTGCCTCACCCCATCACTTCAATTGTGACACATTCTCAGGCCCAACCCAGCTGCTTGGAATTATTGTACAAATAAAAAATAAATTTTCAACATGACTAGCTAAAGCTCCACATAACTTGATCTGTGTTATGCCTACGTGACAATCCTAGCCCATGGTTCTGATTGTATTTCCAAATAAGCTGATCTTAAATGCCCCTATGCGAGGCCATTCTGGGTCTGTGTAGACACTTAAGACAGCTGGAAAGGGATGACGATGCAGTTTGATGCCAGACCAAACTGCAAAATGGTAGACTTAATCCAGTCTTGTTTCTTTTCTTGTCATATTGGCTCTGTTTGTAGGCTTAGATGAAGCTAATAATAGGGACGATAAAAACAGGACCATTTAAAGTTACATTTAACATGTCCAAAACATACCCTTGTGCCAGATGCCCATGACTGTATAACTCTGTCTCACCTGCTGTTGGCAGTCAGGCAAGACAGTTAATCAGAGCCTAGCTTACCTCAGGAGACAGAATCTAAACCCCAGTATGTCAAAAAGAAGGATGTTTTTAGGACTGCATCATTGTAATATCTTCCACTGCAAGGAGTATGTTTCCTCAAAGTCAGTTGGTTGCTTCTAGGAGTAGCCTATGAGTGTTTCTGGGCTACTTAGTGATTGTATGCACCCAGATACCTGCAGCTGCTCTAAAATGCCATTTTCTACCAGCATCTGGGGAAAGGCTATGTATTCCGTTGTTGAGTAACACTTGAGTCACTGTGATTTAGTTCATCATGACTTATGCTAAGTTACTGTAGATCGGGGATGGGCACTCTGACCTTATTGTGACAAACCTGTGACTAATGCAAAATGCAGTTACCTGCTTTGTTTGCAACAAGGGTCGTTAAGACCAGGTAGCCGCGGTGTTCTGTTCTCTGCACTGACCCATTCTAGGATGGTGGGTCCATTTTTGGCTACCAGCTGCTAAGATCTTTCATTACATTATACCATGGACTGTCAAAAGAAATACAGAAGAGAAATTTGCCTGAATCACAGCCAAATTCCTCCTGAACTGTATATTCGCTGTTAGTGACTCTGCATCTCTTCCAGTGACTTTTCTCAGAAGCTTCTAGGGCTGTTTTGGGCACAGGAATTTGCTAAAATGAAACAAAAGTGGCAAAAACAAAGGACACAGAGCTCCCTGGCGCTAGATATACATGCAAATTTCTTAGTACCCTTATCAAACTTCCTTTTTTATAACTTCGACTGAGGAAGAGGAAAGTTATTTGTGCTAACATGCCTCACTCATGCTAGCTTTCCATTGTTAGGCATGGAGGAGAGAGAAATCTCTCTTGTGGAGTTCGGCACTTGGGAGCCTGCTAATGGTAATGAGCGGGTTCACGAGGGCTTTGGGGGAAATGTTGATAGGGCCAGTTAAGCTGCAGCTAATGGCTCCACCAGTACATGCAGTACATGTAGTACTGCAGCCTTTAAGGACCTCTGTCTCTGCCTTGCCCTCTAGGAAAGGGGATTATTTTTACATTTTTGTGCTCTTGTATATTCTTAGGGTTCATTCCTCTTAAAAGAAGATAAAACTTAATACTGAAGTTCTGTGACCTTCTACTCCAGTAATTGCCTGAGCAGTTTACAGCGCAGGGAAGGGATTGCATTGCTAAGTGAATGAAAGTTGCACTGTAACAGTTGTGCCACAAGATGTCAGCATTGGGCAAACAGTCACGTCTCGCCATGGGCCTCCCTTGTGTTCTTGACATTTTTGAAGTTAGATATAAGCAAAAGGATTTTCACAGTGTTTCTTCTGTTCTGAATAAACTGCAGTTGCAGCAACTGGACGGTTTGTAGTAGCTGGACAGCAGGGGTCACTTAAGTCATTATCCTCATCAGGCTGTACATTGTGAGCCCTGTATACGAGAGTTTGCAAGACTGGTAGTCATTCACGCTCGTGGCTAGGGTTGCGACCTTGGCACTTCTTAGCGAGGTCAATGGGAGCAGTTGATAACTGGAGAACTGTGAATGCAGAGTGGATCTCTTCCCTCTGAATACATGCATCTCTGCTTTGATACCTAGGTATTCTTCATCTCTGATAGCTGTAGTTTGTTCATGACTAATCTGGATTACAGTTGTTAATAGGGGGCAATTAGAGACTGAGGTCTCTTCTCCATGCCTGGCTGCATTTTCTGTTGTTTCTGCAGATGCTGAAAAAGGTTGCCACTTCCTTCATGTCCTGAGCTGTGTTCGGCAGAGCTACAACCCCTATCTGGCTGAAGCAGTGATGCACCGTGTCTTGGAACTGCTGGAGAGTAACAGCGATGTTGTCAGCACTATGGAAGGATACTATATGGCCTTTTAAAGAGGGAAGATAAAATACATTAGCTCCTGGGCCATTCAGGGTAAAGAAAGAGTGGTTGAGACAGAACTCTGATACTGAAAAGCTGCTATTACCTAATACAATCTAGATGAAAAGAATAGCATCCTGATTCTGCAGAGGCTATTTTTGTCCAGCTCCTGAGAGGAGTTATCCAAATACTTTGTCTTAAAATTCTTGCTGACTTCTGTTCCTAGAAAGTTGTATCAAACTGAGCCTGGACATCTCAGTCCAGTAGGGGAGCTGGAAAAGAAGCTGGGCTTCCTCCCTGCATGTGTGTTATTCCCTGACTAGCAGTAAGGTGTGATGTGGCCCTCCCCACATCTACATCAAATTAGCCCTAAAGTCAGTACTAAAGAGCACTGTTGACAGCAGCGGTCATGTCAGGACTCGTCTTGCTGGCTTAAAGACTGATCTTGTGATCTTTCTATATGGTAGTACCTGTGGATCTTTTTTTATATATATATGCTTAATAACAACTGGAAAACTACATGCAAGCGAACAATCAGAAAGGTTTGCTTGTCCTTCCTGGTAATGTTGGCATACCGTGTATGTATGTATGCTTTCCTGAAAGTGCACAGCAATCCCACTACTAAAGCAGCCCCCACGTTTTTCAGAAAAGTAATATTCAGGAATGCATCCCTTCCCCATCCTACAATTCGCCCACTGCTTGTAAAGCATGTTTGGATTCCCCTAGCTACAGTGTGCACTACTGATGCATGTTGTTGTGGATTCTGTTCAGACCAGAAGTCTCACAAATCAGCCATTGTTTTGCTGTTTATTTTTAAATTGCTTCCTACATCACAAATGGTGAGCCATAAATCTGATGCTATGAAAAGAAAATACCAAAGTCAGCAAGACCAACTGTAATCTGTGTTCCTTGTTGTCTTTTGTGTTTTCTCCTTCCTTGTCACCTTTGGGAAAAATACTATCCGTATCAGCGCTTGCAGAGGAACACAGCGCCCGGTGAAAGACACTGATGAAAGAGCATTAGCCTTAAAGGAGGTTACCATGCAGGACATGCAGGATTAATCAGAACTGTTATGTGCCATAGTTCAAAGCCTGGAGCTGTTCAGTATTTATGCTTACAGGCCTCACTGCTGCAGGGTCTTGTCTAAGTAATCTGTTTAATTAATGGTGAATGAGAAGGTGATACCTTTAACTTGAAAAGAGTAGAAAGGATTGAATGTATCCTTCTTTTCTACTCTGCTCCTTCTCCAGAACCGTTGAAATAGCAGACTCCCAGGAGGCAGACCTAGTGCTAAAGCCCTATAAGGATTGACATAGCAGGTAAAAATAAACTGTATGCATGAGGAAAGCCAGTGAGTAGCCCCATGTGTGCCAGGTCTCTGGTTTGATGTTATATTATATGCCTCGTTCCGAGCCGTGGCTGCAGTGAGATATAGGCTAAGAAAGGCATGACGAAGTATTTGGCATTTGCATTCAGAGGCCTGTGGAAAACTCCAGCCTTAAAGAGATGGTGCATTTGTCCACAGTGTAAAACTATGTATGAGTCATTATTTCACTTTAATTTCTCTACTTGCTGCAGGGCTCAGGTTGGTTTCCCTGCAGACTGCCACTATTTCTAGCATTACTGCTGCGTTTGGAGTTAAGTACCATCTATTCATCTATAGGCAGAGGAGATGGGGATTAAAAAAAGCATTGTAGAAGACTTTTTTTCTATGAATGTCTCTGGAAAGCAGAGAAAGAAGCCCATGTTCTGAGTGGTGGGGCAGGGAACTATAAATTACACCTACAAAAAGGTCTGGCTAGTTGTACTGCCATGAGGGATATTTCCTTTCAGATTCCTGCTCTGATACTGATCAGTTCGAAGTGATGCTTTAAAACAAAGGTTTCCCATGGAAGAAGTTTGGGATATCGATTCCTATTTTAGGGTTCAGACTCATTTCAGGAGTTAACCATGTGTTACTGCTTGGTTATGGACAAGGGGCCTACGTGACACAAGTTTGGGGATAGTCCAAAGGGAAAGTATGAGGTGTCTTGGACAGTAGGGATGAGCATGACATGTGCCAATAACTATGTCTAACTTAAGATACTGACCTGGCTGTTTTTTTGAAAGGTCCTGCTCTATTAGCAGAAGTTGGTTTTATGCAGAAAGGGTTAAATGAATACTGAGGTGATTGCCTTCTCTCTTAGCTTAGAAGAGAGGAAGGCCCTGGTTCTCCTGGGGGTAGCAGCCAAGTGTGTGGGCTAGATGAGTTTTTGGGAGGAACTCTGTGCTGCTGAGCCTTGGAGGAAAAGATAGCCTTGAGATTGTATTGCTCTTTGGGGTCTCTTTAAAATAAATTGTAACAGAATCATACCAAAATAGGATTACATCTTGGTCCCTTGCAGCTCATATCGTTATGCGTGCAGCATCTGATGTATTCTGTTGCCTCCAACTTAGACTCTGCACTTTCTGCTTTTTAGATCTATGTGTAAAGTGTGTCTAAAACTCCTGGCTACTTATTTTCTAAGCATTGGACGATGGTGCAAAGACACAATGTGTGCTAGTGTCTCTGTAATAGTTCCTTGCTTCTGTTGCAATTTAAAAGTCCCGATCAACTGAAAAGCCCCAGAGATGAGGTGGGAGGATCTCTTCTCAGGAAAGACAGATAAATCAATCTGGAAAGAACCTGTCCTTGAAAGTTGTTTAAGCTGGTCCATGCTGGCAATGTGAGGGTCTTGTGAGGAAGGGTGCTTCCTGTTGGGGGATTGTTTCCCAGGAGCACGAAAAAAGATTTTTCTCACTTGAATTACCTTAGGGAAGCAATGTTAATGAATAGAAGGGAACCTACAGTTTTTATGTGCATGAAAGGTTAAGGTAAAATTAATGGAGGTGCTTAGATTCGAGCTATGCTGATTTTAATTCTGTATAACATTACGGAATAGTCATGCCTGAAATGTGCATGCTCTGTTTTCCACAGTAGCCACCCAGCACACACTAACACTTTGGTCTAGTGCATTCCCCTTCTGTACCTGCAGGGAATACCACATGCATATGCCTGCACAGAAGTACCCCAGCTAGCTGTGAGAGCACAGAGCACAGTAAGTAGCTTGATTTACCCATTTACTCAGTATCTCTACAGTATGCTTCTGTGACAGCAGTCTAGACATACCCATGTTGGTATAAGTCACCTTTATGTAAGTCTAACTACACACACTAGGGCTTTTACTGCTAATAAACTGTCTCTCTGTTTAAAGATCATATCCTTAACCAAAAGAGTCATATCATGCACACTGTTAAAATTCTTAGACTGAGACCACACCTACAAAATATTGTGTGGAGCATTTAGTGAAAGCACGCATTCTAGTTTTGTTTAATTTAAAAACTCTTACAGCAACACAATTATTACTGGTTTATAAAAGGACTTTGAAGGTGGCACTCTAATGTAAATTTGACAAGTGAGAATTCATGTTGTAGGACTGCTATATGGCCAGTTCTGGTTTCCATAGAAACAGTTATGGCAGTAAAAGGCAAGTAAGGTAAGTAAATGGAGTTTTTAAAACAGTCAGCATTTTTACATTATCTTAAAAAGGTCTGTTTCTGTAGAAATGCAGTGCTTGAGATTATAAAAATTACTAAAGGATCTTAATATTCTGTTTTAGCAAAATGTAAGGTGTTTGCTTTTCTGGAAAGGAAACAAAGGGAAGAACTACCCTCAGTCCCTCTGGCTCTGCTCAAGTGGGAGAAGAGAGGAGGCTGCTTCATGCCTCAGTTTCCCTCTTTTGGAAATTGAGGATAATGCAGTTCCTTATGCAGTAGGGTGTAACTCCCAATTTTTGTTAACATTTATCATTAAAAGCTCTTGAGATCTGTCCGTGGGAGCTGTTAGAGAAGAACTCTCTGGTTGTGTGGGAACAGCTGAACGGACAGATGCTGCAATGGGACTTAGTTCTGCTTTCACTGGTACCTTTCTCTGCTTTCACTTTATCTTTTTCTGCTTTTCCTTCCATACATATTGCTTTGCCTGTCTTGTTGTTTTGGACTCCAGGTTCTTCGAGGCAATGATGGTCTCCTGGTCTGTATTTGTATGAAATACTTTTCCTGAGGCCCTGTTCCCTCTTAAGGTCTCAGGAAACCTCTAATACAAATAATGATTTCTTAAAAATAGAAATCCAGCTCAATGATTTCTGAGTGTTTCTGTTCTCACATCTTTGGACTGTAAGCTTGTATCCGTAAGGGTATGTGTATTACACAAACTATCTGGAAAATGAGGCTTTTTTGTTAAGGTAATAAATGAAAAAAGTTTAAGGTTGGCTATGTGACCTTAAGCTGTCCCTTTTGTGGAGCTGTTCATGCTTGTTTGTTCCAAAGATGAACACCATAAATAGAAGTTCCTAATTTATTATTTAGGAGGGGAATTCATCAATGAGTAGCCTGTAAGGCATGGAGCCACATGGATAATTATGAGACAAGTTATTGGAAACCTGCTTGTTAAGGAATTCTCGTTTGGTTTACTTTGGGAGTAAGCAGTCCTATGGGGAAAAGATATGCCTAGCAGAAATTGTCTTTATGCTTACCTCTAAATGGAAAGGGAGCAAGTTCAGATCTCGGGGGCAACCTGAATTTTGAAACTTTCTGTCAGCATGGTGCTACATTCTTCTTTATTGTCTTACATTCAGGTCTCCACCCTCCCTCTCCAACCCTGGAGGCTCGTGGGTAAATAAAAGTTCAGCCATGTGAGATAAGGGAATAGTTATAACAGTAATTGGTTACCACCTTCTAGTTGTCCTGGCGTTATAGAAACATTTTTGTGGATGTTTGTTGGCAGCAGGGAAATGCTGAGTTGGGAATCCTGGGTTTCATTCCCAGTGTTATGCCCTGTCAGGCACAGAGTCTTCCCCCTGCCATTTTCTTTCACCTATTTCTACTCTATACTCTCTCCCCTGTAATCATCATTTTTCAGACCCTTCATTTTAGTCACAGTCTCATGGTTCATCCCTGTACCACAGATTCTGGTCAAACCTCCTCCCTTCTCTACTTTGTTCCCTTTCTCTTTCTTAGCTCAAATATCCTTGCCAGCCTCTGATACTGTCTTCTCCCTGCTCCTTATTTCTATTTATGACCCCTGCCTAGCTGACCTGCCATTATTCACAGTCTATTCAGCTTCCAGCAGGCCGTGCTTTGTTCCTTGTGTGGGCTCCAGGAGGGGCAGATATCCTCTTTGGTCTAGAGCCCTCCTCGCCATGTAGTCTGCAGCAGGAAAGAGCTGCAATTTCAAGGAAAATAGCACTTTTCCCACACCCTTGTCCACCAGGACCCTGGAGCGCCCTCAAAGACTCCTGGGTGCAGGGTTCTAGCAGGTGTCCAAGTGTGAAATTAAAAATTCAAATACATGTATCTTGCCAAAACCTGAGCAAGCACAAGCCACACCCTTAACAGAAGCCATCTGCTGCTCCCTGCCACTTTCAAGTCCTTGCTCAGATTTTATCACAGACAGGATCAGTTGGTGTTTGCTGTGGACTTTTAGTTTGTCTACTAGTTAGTGTGTCTACTTTCAGCCTGATTTTGTAAGAAAATTACATTGATGTGATTATACTTTGTGTCTGGGCATTTGTCAACCTCCTCCATTCCACCATCGCAAGCAACTTTGTAATCTGTTGGCCAGTTGTGTTACAAGTGGCTGAGAAGCCTGAAATACTACAGTCCTACATGCTGCCAGAGAATAAATGCACTGGTAGACAAGAGAGGCCAAAATTAGTGCCCCTGCTGAGGGAAAAGAATAAACTCAATCATACACCAGTAGAGAAACCATGCACGAGACAATGTGAAGAAGCCTGCTTTTGTATCTTTTATTGCCATAAGAACTACTTCTTCTGCAATGCTGTTTTGAGAAATGACTAGACTGTTTCTGCTGAAGTTTCCTAGTGGCGTTCACCCCAAGGCAGACATGGATGAGGGGGAAACTGTGAATCAAACTAGTAAAATCTGGTAAAGGTATGTATAGCATCTACATCAGAGTACAGAGTTGAGAAACTGATTGTTAGGGATGCCAACCCCTCCCCAATAATATCTTTTAAATGTGCAATGGGGACTATAATAATCCAGTCACAGTAATTTACAAGTTGAAACCAGCCCAGATTAACAAGATTGCCTGAACATAATATAGCCAGGAATTTACTAGTGAAAGAAATAACCTAAAGGAACAACTTTCAGCAAATGCTGAACCACTGAACAGTGTGGTGCCAATTAACCTGGTACAACATGTCCTAGAGCTCTTGTTTCAGCTTGCTTTTTGTTATTGATTGGAAGAATGGACCCTCCTTTCCTACCAGCTAGAACTGGAGCTCTCTGCCAGCCTAGCTGGGGCTGAGCAAGCTGTGGATCTGCTAGCATGTGAGAGCCAGAGCATCTCCTTTTCTTGCTTGAAAACTGGAGGAATGGCTGGAGCTAAGCCAGTGGGTGCACAGAACATTTAGATGGAGACATATAGTTCTTTTTTCATTTTTGTTTTTTAATTGCCCCATGATAAAAGAGAGGAAAGTCTTCCCACCTCTCCTGTGGCCGAGGTAAGAAAACACACAAATATATGTCACTGTGTAACAGCTGGTGTGATTAAAGGAAGCGTGTGCTGAAGTCTGTTGCTGGCCTGGGAAGTTCAGTTTCTGCCATAGTAAAGACTTCTTCCAAATATTAAGGTGATATTTGGAAATAAGAGAAATCAGTTCCCTCAAATGCCTCCCTCAACAATAGTCATCCGTGCCTTGCAGGCCTACTTGCTTCTCAAGTGTGCTTTTCTTGGCCAGGTATGCAAGGTGTTAGGGAAATGAAGAGGGTGCTTGGAATCGGGCTTTTCTCCTGTTGTCAAAAATGTCATTCACATTGAGAGTGTAGGAGCTGTCCTTGCATGCATGTAAAACACTCCTTTGCTGTAATGTCCACAAAATCCTGAACCATAAAAAGCCAGCTATTGTTATCAACCTCCGCTGCTGACTAACAATGTCTTATTTTCTTCCCTCACCTTGTCTTCCCCTCCCCCCGCAATGTCTCTTAAACTTAATTCCTGCTTCAAAGTAGTTATAATCCCTTTCTTTGTTCTTCTGTGAGTTCAGTGATCGAGGACAAACATAACAGGAGCAAAGTGATATAGAGAGGAGTTTTTGTTGGAACTCTGAATGTAGGAAAGGATGAGAAATACAGAGGAAGCAGAGAGAGGAGGATTTAACAAAAAGATGTTTGAAATTGGTCCTGTTGACAAAAGCTAAGAAATAATTGGCTAATGACGCTCCTCATCTGTTTCAGGACAGGCAGCAGGTGTAGTATATAATGAAAGCAAGGACTTGTGCTATGTTATTTTCTGCAGTTAGAAAGCAGGGGAGGAAACGAGGACAGGAAAAAAAAATGAGTAAAAACATTTATCATAAACGCATGGACAGATTTATATATACAGCAACCTAATTTATATGCTCTTCTTCATACTGTCCTTTTAACAGTTCCTCTGTTCTGCAGGATATTTTGTCTTTTTTAAAGGATGCTCACAGTTAGATGTTAAATAAGAGTTGGCCACCAAAGTATCTTTGAGGATCAACATGTCCAGGACAATGTAATGCTTTCTGGAGGTCAAGTAATACTTGGTAGTTTTCTGAAGGGCAAATTGTGACCATACTTTTGCTGCCATCTATAATGAAGTGTGCTTGGGATCTTTTTTGTAAAGACATGGTACAACTTTGGTGTGCCTAGCAAGTGTGTCACCTGCTTTTGGGAAGGCAAGAACTGCAGAAATGCTCTTTCTTTAGGAGTACTAGAGCTTTGAAGATGCTGCTGTGAACACAACCTGAAGCTCAGTGCTTTAAATGTAAACCTTAAAGGGTAGATTGTCCAGACTTGGAATATTTGCTTGCCTAGACACTATGTCACTAATTGAAGGAAATTGTCCTAAAGGGAGAGAGAAGCTGCCCTTGTCTCATGGGTGCTCTGTGTGTTCAGCTGCCTTTTGTCAACCTGCCTGCAGAGGAAAAGAGCCACTTTACCTGGGGCTGAAAAAGACTCTCATTAGTGAAATGGTCTTTAGGGTTTCAACCCTGGTGCTGCGTGGCCATGGCTTAACACATGCTTGTGGGATGGATCCAGATAAATGACTGGAATTAACTGGATAGTCTATCAGGCAGCGGCACTGCTCCAAGCTGAAAAGCACACCTACAGGAGGCCCTGCTAGAGAAACTGTAGCTCTGCTTTCCAAGAAAAGTTCTCTGGTTTTGGATTATCTCATTCTTTTTTCCAAGCAATAAACATCCCACATGGTATTTGGTTTTCCAGATATCACCATTAGTGCCTAGCAAAGTCTAACCTGGGGATGACTGAAGAAAAAAAAATCCTACTTGTATCTGCCCATGGGATGATGTTGCTCTGAGGAGGTCCAACACTGCTCCTTCTAAAGAAACCTTTGCATGTTGGGAAATCCACTTTGCTTTTGCATGAAGGTAACTTAAAAGAAAAAAAAAATAATTTAATGCACTCCACTACTGAGTGGCAGGAGTTGCATGTTACATTTTTCTTTATGGTGTTGAGCTTGTGCTTTTTTCATTTGTGATACAACTGCAATTATATGACCAACTTTTCATAAGGTTTTATCAATGCATTTTTACAATTCACAGTCTACCTGTCAAATGTTCTAGTTTGGATATTGGCAGTTAAACTCTACTACCTTCTCCAGGGGATGTGCAAGCAAATAAAATTACTGTTCAGTTTCAGAAGGGGTTGAATGAGTAAAAGTAATGAACAAGGAAATTGAAGCTTGAAAAAGACTTTTGGTGGGGATTCTAAATCTGTTAGTACAGAGGACTCAAAGTCCGTGTATATACTTAGAGGTACCATGGGAAGAAAATGCAAAGAAAGACGACTACTTCCAACATTTACTTCATTTGTAACAAGCCTGCATTTTCAACAACAGATTGCCAAATATTTTGCAGAGTGAGGCAGAAGCTGGTATCAAAATGTCCTCTTTTGAGAACAATGAGGGAGACTGAAATCAGTGACAGCATCTGTGAAGTAACCAGGGGAATCCTAAGCCAAACCTGTGATTAGTTTGATAAACTTCAGCTGTCTCAAACATATGCCTGAAATTTATATTATGCATACAGGAAAGTGTGGTTTGGGTTTGCTTTGTTTTATTTTTTAACAATGTCATCAAATATCCACAAAGCCTTCATAACAATGGAAAAGTACAAGGAGTACTTGGATAGAAAACAGTCTGCGATTTGCTACTACTATCCTAAACAGAACATGCACATGCCACTATTGGAAGTCTTTCATCCATAACTCCTGTGAGAGAGGCCTGAAAAATAACTGTAGTTGTGAAAAGATTAAATTCTAAGATAGCTGCCTCAAAAACGGGATAATCTATAATTTAATTAAAGAGGGTGAAGCATCTCTTTAATAGAGGTAAAAGCTGGATGCTGTTAGGAAAGCACTTGCACTGCTAGCAGGGAAAATGATTGTTTTGTTTTTTCTATTATACTAGGTGTAGTGCAGAGGGGTTGATGGAGCAGCGCTCTCTGGGGAGGAAGCTGGGGCGGGGGAGGAAGCACGCTGCTGTCCTTAGGGGGCTGGTCTGTTGGGACTGCAGCTGGTTTCTTTGGCTTTCCTCTGACGCATTAGCTGGGCCTATTTTTCCCCGGTGTGAATTTCATTTGAAGAGCAGTAATCTCCCAAGAAGTCGAGGCGCAGCCCACTTTTAAAAAATAGGGCAAGACGATTGCATTTTGCGTTGTGTTTCAGTGTTTGAGATTTGAATGCCAGAAAGGCTCTACTGTTCTTATCACTCGTATCAAAAGACATATATATGGAGACTGAAGTGGAAGAACTGCATGGAAAGCAGCCCTTTTAAGATGCTGGAGTCTTGTAAGTACAGTAGCTCAGATGGGAGTGCAACAAAGGCTCTGTGTTGTGCTGTTGTACATCAGAGCCAAAAAAACCCTAAGGGGCACATCTCTAGTACCATGTCTAGCAGATTATGCATGCAACTCTAGTTGCCAGTAATGAGCTGTGTGGCTAATCTGTCATGCACCGCGCAGAGACGTTCCCCTTCCCCCCCACGGCTGAGCTCGCGGGGCATGTTGCTCCCCCCGAGGTGCTGAGCACCCTTACATCCTTCCAGGGCTAATGGGACAGGAAGACATTAAAAACCCAGGGTTCGTCTCAAGGGCAGACCGAGCTGCCCAGCTCTGGCAAACAGAAAATCAAAAACAAGAATGAACAGCCATCTTTAAACAGCAACTCGAGCCACTACAGAAAGAGTTCTTGGGCTATAATACGCTGGTTAATATTCAGGGGATTTTACTTATCTGCAGAGATACGCCATGAATTAGTAAGAGGCAGTAAAAATGGGCCTAATGGAGTACAGAAGAGTCCATCTCTCGTTTTTTTTTCACTGATTTCATGATCCGAGTGTTTTCAATTTACAACTCGAATGCCTATTTACAAAAAAATTGTCAGCATGACAAAATCCTCTCAAGCTCAGGTCATGTTCCAGTTCTGAGACTGTCGCACGCATTCTGTCATGCATCAGATTTTGCTGTAATTGGAGTAGAATTTAGGTTGCTGGCTGTAAGCTATATTAGATCTGCAAGGCCAATCTGATTACCTGTTCAGTCAATAAAATAACTCCTTGCCCAAAGACCTGCAAATGAGTAGAAAAACACTTTTAAAGTAGCTGTTTTATCTCAGTCTTTAAAGCTCTGAATTTCCCAGGGAGTTCCTTGGGTTAATTTTATTGGAATCAGGAGTGTGTAAAGGCTAATAATTAAATTAACTGTTAATACTGATATTATTTAAATTGAAATTATTATTAATAACAGTAGTGGTATTCCCATGTAATGACAAGACTTCAGTAATTGAGACTTTAAGAAAAAAACTAAATACTAGAAGATTTAGGATAAAGCCCCTGGAATAGTAATTTTCCTACAAGCTTGCAGTGCCTTGTCCTTTGTGTTCACAGTCCTAGTTAGGTACAGGCTCTTCAGTGTGGGGGGGGGGTCAGTTATCCAACAAAGCTGCCGTGCTCTGAGCTGCACACTCTGTTTTTTCTCTCCCCAAGTCCCAGCGTCTTGAGCCTGTCTCTCCAGCACAGAGGTCGGGCAGGTGCTGTCAGCTCCATTTTCCCAGCTGCTGCCTAAGAGGAGCAGATTTTCCCAAGCCTCTGGCATAATAAAGGGTTTGGGTTATTTTCTGCCAGTCTTGCAATAGTCTGGGATCGAACTCCCACTGGACTGGGTGTTGTACATATTTATAAAGAAAAGCCCATGCCCCTAGCAACATACATTTTTCCTATGTGGATGGATGGATGCAGCAAACAAGCAGGGTGGAAGGTGAGGCTGCTCATGTAAAGTGAGCAGGCGATGGAGGAGCAGAGCCAGATCTGTACAACAGCTGGGCAGACTTGGCAGCCGGAGGAGGTCGTCCAGAGTGGTGGAGACTTAAAGTTAGGTTGTCTTGAACAGAGGAAAGGTGAGCAAAGGACCAGACACCATGACACAGCAGGGTAGGCACCAAGGGAGCACAAACCCCAAAGTACCAATGACAGGTTGGGCTGAAAATAAAGCTCCTTCCTTGCAGGAGCTAGATAAGACTGCCAGTAAAAAGATGCCAATTAATGAGAATGTCAGGGAAGATGGGGCAGAGTGTTTGGACAATGATGTATTTATTTATTTTTTTTCCTTCACAGTGAAATATTTTGAAAGCTGATTAAGACCAAACCCTAAGTGTTTTTAGTGATGAGAGAGGGGAGCTTCTATTTTTTGGACAGAGTGATAGGAGAAGAGGTTTGTACATAGCTGCAGTTAAATATTTCTGCTATTGATAATGGGTCACAGGAAAGAGGCATCCAAGAGTAAAGGTCTGGCTAAGGCCGGCATATTTTATCAGTGGATTGTTTGAATATTTCCATTTCAGGGAAGAATTTTCTTTGTCTGCTCTGCCCCCCAGAGACTCCTTGGCCAGTCTAAACCGAAGAGGTTTCTAATGGTAGGGTTTGCCATGCTGCCTTGTAATGCATGAGGCTTAGAGGTGGGAAGTCCCTCGGAGAAGAGGAGGGAAGAGAGTGCACTGAAGGAAAACAGACAAGCCTGAAAAGCGACAGTGCAGACGGGCACGCGAGCTTTTCCCCTCTGCCCCCTGCTCCATTATCAGAATTTGGTCTCCCGCTTGCCAGCCCATCCTGGGATGGGGGGGGCGGGGCGCTAGGATTTTAGTGTTTTCTGTCAGCTCGCTGGTGTATAGTACCTGAGGATGGAGGAGGAGAAGGCACAGCCAAAATCCTTCTCCAGCTCGGATAACCTAGCAGCTGCCCACAGGGCGAGAGGATGGGTGGCAAGCCGGCTCTTCTGTTTGCACCTGCTATTAAGAACATAAAGTCTTTGTGGCAGGGACTGCAAATGCCAACAGCATCGAGGACCTGCTCCTGGCAGGATCTTCTGGGGACTGTGATATAAAATAATAATTACATAAAAGGCCCAAATTTGTGATAACAGGATCAGAGTATCTTTCTCTGTGTAGGCTGAAAAGAAGGCATTACGCAGTAGTCACCTCGATGCTGCTTGGCAGCAGCCTGTAGCCGTGTGCTGATGGTGGTTCTTTGTTCTGATGGTTCTGCTTTGTTTTTAATTTGCTTGTGGAAACCAGCTGTGGGCGCCTTGCTTTCAGAGGTCAGCCTGTAGGCTACCATATCTATGGCTCTGTAACTCCAGTGTCTATTTTATGATCGTTATTGAAAGGATAATAACATGGTACAAAAGATGCGATACAGAAAAATTTGCTGGTAGTGCATATAAAGAAACCACATGGGGACTGATAGTTCTTTTCTCCTGGGATCTGGGAGTTTCCTAAGCGTCTGGGCTAGCAGGTCTGCAGTTGTCAGTGGCAGTCCGGAAGCTTATTGAAAAGGGGTTTGGACTGCTGCTGGAGAGCCTTGAGTCAGTGCAACAATCAGAAATCTTACTGACTTCAGTTAATTTGGCAAATAGCTAATGAACTTCATAAAACTGTCTGGGGGCTGGACAATCACATGCAAGTTCTCTTTCTTGAAGTAACTGCCTCCAAAATACTCATGTGTGAAGTTAGACTGCTTTTATTCAATAATGCATCACAATTTCTAGGGCAAGCTGTTCTTGAAGTGTGATGGCAGAAGGTAATGCTAGTTCCTATGTATGTATGTGTACATAAAGAACTGAAATAGGTTTCTCACTATAAAAGTCTGTATCAGTTTGTGCAGTCCTCCTCCACCTTTGACCCTTCCATAGCCCCACGCTGGCTGAGGGGCCAAGGGCTTGCAGCCATCCCTGAGAGGAAGGGGGGCCTCGAGGCTGAGCCTCCAGAGCCGCAGCTGGACCCTGTGTGCTCGGCGTTTCTGGCGTGAGCGTGGCCGGGCGCTCGGGGAGGATGTTTCGGACACTTTGCACGGGGGTAGAGGGCACCGGAGGCCTCACGCCCGTCCTCGCCTTCAGGTCCTGGAAGCCTTGTGCCTGTCCTTGCCCTGCTGCCCCTCGCCTTTGGGTCCTGGAGGCCTCACACCCGGCCTCGCCCTGGGCGGACGAGAGGGCCAGGCTCTTCCCCTCGCCTTTGTGCCCCCTCGGCCCCGGGGGCCCCCGGCGAGGCGGCGGGTGCCGCGGGGCCCCCCCGGGCGGGCGAGGGCCCCCGGGGCGCCGCCGCCATGTCGGGGCGGGCGCGGCCCCCCGCCACACGGGGGCGGCGGCGCCCCGGCGCGCCCCGTCCCGCGGCGGCGGCGGCTCCGCGCCCCCCCGGGCCGCCCGGGGGCGGGGACGGCGGCCGGGCCCGGCCCCTCCCGCCCGCTGCTGCCTCCCGCCGCCGCATTCGCCGCGGAGCCGGAGGCAGCGGGCAGGGCGCGGAGCTGGGCCGCCGCCGCCGCGAGGGGGGGAGCCGCCGCGGCGCGGGGCGGAGCCGGGCCGGGCCGGGCCGGGGCATCCTGCCGCCCCCCGCGCCGGCCGGCCGGCATCGCCGCGGCGGGCAGCGCGGCGGAGGTGCTGCCAGCGCCGCGGGGCGCCTCGCCGCCGCCGGGCCGTGCCGCGCCGCAGGGAGCGAGCGAGCCGCGGAGCCCGCGAAGATGCTGTCCTACAGCGTGCTGGACGCCACGGTGGTGGACGTGGAGAAGAGGCGGAACCCCTCGAAGCACTACGTGAGTGGCGGCCGCCGCCGGGCGCCGGCCCCGCGTCCTGGGCAGCCCGGGGCAGGGTGCTGCGGAGCTCCCGGGCCGGGCCGGGCCGGAGGGAGGGAAGGCGCCGCCCGAGCAGAGCCGCCCCGCGCCGGGGCAGGTGCGAGGCGCCCCGGGTGCGCGGCGGCGGGACGGGCTGTGCCGCCCTGCCCCGGCGCGGGGGCCCGCAGCTATCGGCGGAGCTTGGGCCGGCTGTGCGAGCCGACTTTCCTCCTTACCCTTCTCCTCACCCACTTCGCTATCTTTCTTTCTTTCTTTCTTTTTTTTTTTTCTCCCCTTAACGTTATCATTTTGAAGTTTCCTTCCCTTCTGAAGGCGCCGCTTCCCTCCTCGCTCAGCAAGATGCAGCACAGCACGGGACAGGTCCCCGAGCTCCCCCGTTTCAGCCCCGTCCCGGCTGCGGCACCGCGGAGCACCCTGGCAGGGAGCGGAGCGAGGCTCGGCTGCCGTCGGTTTAGTGAGCCGGCGGTGCTGAATGAGTCTTTGCTCTCATAAAATTTTCTCCCATAAAGTCACATAAAGACCTTTTTGAAGGGGGCAGCTGGTTGGCATAGTTATCAAGGCAGGCTCAACATCTGGGTTCTCTTTCATCTCTTTTTCGCTTTCCTGCTTTCACACCTTGCTGCCACAGCGCAGCATCCGATGAGGGTTTTCAGCAACCTTCCCGGACTCCAGTACTGCAGGGTGTCATGTGGAAGTGTCTTTACCTCCAGGAGTTCACAGCGTGCAATGATGTAGCTTTTGCCCATCCACACTAATGGAAAAGGCGTCTTTTTTTCTTCCCTCTGGCTCCATTTTGGGGTTTTATTTACACCAAACCCTTTAATTCTCTTCTCAAAATACAGCCTGTGTTTAAATACACAGAAGGTTGGATTTTATGTATACAGAAGGTAATCATCCTGCTTGGGTAAGGAAAAGCCTGAGGGGGTGTTGCATCTGGTGTGAAATCACTCTGAGTATGCTGTGTTTCCTGGCATTGCCTGCCTGCCAGATTTCTCTGGAGCCGGTCACTGTTTGAATGGGTTGCCTGAAAGATAAGGCCAAAGATCGGACATAAAGCTGTGTATTAGTATTTCATATCGCTGAGCTTTTTCCTCTAAGGCTTAAACTGTAACCCAGTTCAAGGCTAGAGGGCACTGTGTTGCTGAGAGATGCTGACTTGTGGATGTAAAGCTGAAGCCGTGATCTGCTGGGGAATTAGAGATCTTGTGCCCAATCCATAGGCATGGAAGGGTTGGGTCTCATGTCTTCTCAGCTTGCCAGCTGGATGTGTGTGTTACTCATTCGTTGCTTCTGTGTGGCAAAGACTTCTTTAGCTTTTGCATGTTGTTGCTCTGAATTGTGGCAGACTCTGCTATGGGCTCCTATCTCATCTGAAAGGTGGTTGCAGTTCAGTGTCAGAGCCTGTGACCCCTCTGTAGAGCAGTCTGGTAGCTCTGCTGAGCACAAAGATATACAAAAGAGCAGGTAACAATACCTTCCTGATCACTAAGAGAAATTGGTGTTACTCATTTCTTATCACTTTGAGGATAACTAGAAAATAGAGATGTAAGCCCTGCGTTTGCAGATTTGAAGCAAAATATATTCTGTGTTTTCTTGTCGAAATGCATTTCTGCATTTCCTCGGTGACTGTTGACATTGCATTTTAGCAACAGCAATCTAAACTGTTACAAGAAGCTCTCTATAGTGTTTCTGATGGGAAACCTATTTCTTTCCCTTCATCCCTCTCTCCGTACAACCTTTCTGATATTGTTTTATATATAACAGTTCCATATTCCTACGTGCCTGATTCTTGTCCAAAAAAATCCCAGGCTAAGTGGTTTGTTGTTTGAGTAGCATTGCGTCTGCCTTGCGTCCCACTGACTCCCAGTCTCTGGTTGTACAGTATTGAGCACAATAGGGTCTTGGTTCACAAATGAGCATTGGAGTAATTCAATAAAAATAATAGTCATCCATTTCCATGTGAATCTCTTGTTTTTAGATGAGTGGATTAACCCGGAGGTCTCAAAGTCTTGGCCTCTTCTTCATTTCCTAGATTTAAGCAGATTGCAATTTGCTGCAGCTGTATGTGCTGCTGCCTTTCATCTGTCTTTGGCTGGGACAGCCAAACTGTGATCTTTCAGGGCCACAGTGGAGCCTAGAGGAGATGAAGGCAAGTATTGGGCACTGTGGACACACAGAGGGGGCTAAACGTGAGCAGCACATAAGCGCCTCTACTGCCTGGCCTAGATTCCAGGGACGGACGTCTTTCGTGATATATGTATAGCGTTTGCAGCCTTGACTCGAGAAACTAAAAGAAAGGAGGCAGCTCTGTGTATCCGCCTCTGTGATCGCTGTGCGTGAAACTTCTGAAGAGATTAATACCTTGCTGGAAGATTTGTAGGGCTCTGCACATGGGAAGAGATTAAAATCTTAGATCTAGTGCTATTTGATATGCAGCCAGGCAGTTCTCCCCACAGGGAAATCGCTGCTGGGGAAGGAGTCTGCAGTGCTTCCCTGTCGGCAGCTGGGCCGCGCAGCGCTACCCAGCCAGCTGAGCGCCCCGGGTGGCGGCGTGTGATACAGTAAACAAAGGCTGGATGGTTTATCACATGCCTTTTGTATGGTGTATCCCCAGTATAAGCTACTGCCGCTCTTACAGCTTTTGACTTTTGAAATTCACTTTTCCAAATAGATGGTCCTAAAAATTGATTGTGCTAGATAAAATATGTTAAACTTCCTTGCTTTCTCCCTTCCCTTTTCTTTTAACAAGCACAATGTCAGGAAGGTCAAGTCTGGGTTTGCTGGAAAGACCCTTGGCACAACAGGGGTCGTATGTTGGCTGGGCAATGGTGGGGTGAATCTGGGTGGGTTAGGACATTTCAGTTAATGATTCAAAGTGCCAATTCTTCATTCTGAAAAGAAAAGGCTGGTAACAAAATCCAAATCCTTTTCTCCTCACCTGCTAAGTTTTAAACAATCCATAAGTCTCTTCTCTCATTTGTTAGTTTGATCTGATTTTGGGGTACATTCTCTAGCTTTTAGTCTGAAATTGTGATTGCCCGAATTGTCCAAATTAAAGATGAAATGATCCCAGAACAGAAATGGGCTCTTTATTAAAAAAAAAAAAAAACCCTGCTGTTGACGCCTACATCCTTTAACCATCCAAAATGGAGCTGAAAGGAGACATGTTCTCCCCTCTTCTCTCCTCTCTCTGTTTCCAGGTTATCTTTAGGCAGATAGCTCACTCTACCCAAATGTCTGCCTTGGAAGCCCTGCAGGGTGCCTCTGTCTGCCAGATGTGCTTGGTGCTGCTATCAAGAAGGTGACAGGGAGGTTAGCACCTTCACCTGCTCACAGCTTTGCAGTTGGCCTCTGTAACGGCAAACATTCATTAGAGGACAAATGAAGGGGGTCTCCCCCCTCCCTCTCTGACCACTTGCTCTTCCGCAAAGGACTGAACAGTTACTGATGTGCATTATCTTGCTAGACATTTATACGTTTGGGGTCGTTGCCGAGGTCACTAAGTGTGTCTGTGCTAACCCAAGGGCAGGGATATGCTCATCAGTCCTGACTTACTCTCTCAGTGCTAGTCTATTCCTGTTGCAGTTGTGCTTGTTATTCAGCTTCGTACAGTACGGAGCAAAGGTAAAACATGCTTGCTTTAGAAGTGGCTCCCCTGTTTCTTTTTAGTTAAATGAGTGAGGTGCATTGCTGATTTAAGCTACCTGAGATGCCTGCATATTGCCCTTGATTCCTCCCCAGGGTAATTGTTTCTTAATGTCATCTCTAAATGTCTTGTGATGGCTCTTGTAGGAATCCTTCTACTGCTTGGAGGTGGTAGCTAATCTCCTAGGGTCGCTGGCATTTCCATACTATAAGGGACTGCGTCTCGCTGTGCTGGGTTTCAGTGCTGCTTCCAGGAGAACGTGAGTGCGCTTGTCACAAGTGACTGGCTGTAAAATGTCAGCACAGTCAGAAGAAAAAGCTTGCACCACCAGGGTCACACTCTGATCACTTTGTCTTCGCTGTCCCTGCCCCCTACTTAGGCTCAGGTGCAAGTCACTGAAGAGCAGACGTCTTCATGGCTTCATTTCTCTTCACTGCAAGCTGACAGTGATACAGAAGCAAGCGCTGAAGAGGAAGGTCTGGATACATCAAGGGATTAGTGACAAGAGTCGTTGGCCTTGTGTTGGTCCTCCATTGCTTCCATGGGAGAAGAAGCTGGATTCTCCCCTGCTTGGATCATCAGACGGCCTCTTCAATGAGGCCCTGCCTGCAAGTTTGAGTTAAGGAGCTCCATGTGCCACTTGTGCTGGAAGTACCAGCAATTCATGGGTAAAAAAGGCCCAGCCTAGCTTTTTTTTTTTTTTTGACGCTTTTAATTTGCAAAGCTGGAGAATGTGAGCCAGATTTCTTCCAGAGTGAATGGGACACAGCACTCCTGGAGCTCACATGGCCTGTGGCCTGGATGTGCAGCTCAATGAGGGACATGACATGAAACAGAAGGCAGCATTACATGAGCAGACAGAGCAATTATTTAGGACTTCTGATACGTTTTCTACTCTCCCCCTCCCTCCCATTAAGAAACTCTGTGTGGCTTTGCTTCCAGGGCCTATGATCTGATTTGACTCACTCGTCTGAATTACTATCTTTGCTTGGGGTGCTGGGAGAGAGCCAGAAAATTAGCAGGCTGCTCTGTGACTACTTCATTCCTTGGCATTGAACTTCCCTGCATTGGCAAGGGTAATGTCAAAGATGGCTGTGATCCCCTGTGTGCAGAGCAAAGGAGAGCTCAGGAGGAACGTGGTCAGGGTAGAACATCCCTTCTCCCTTGCAGTGGCTTCCTTTGTATGTAGACCACCACCATGTCAGGGTAGACACTTCTTTCAAGATGTTTTCTGTTATTCTGCCTGTTTTAGTCGCAAATCTTCTGAATTTTGCAGTCTACAAAACCTTCATTGTTTTTAGACTCTGATGAAACGCATCAGGAAGAAAAAGAAGTCAATATTGCCAAAAAAATTGGAAGCCGTGGACCGTCAGTTCTCTGCAGGTTGGTTCCAGTCTTTCGCCCTGCTCCCAAATGGTCGAGGGAGCAGGAATAGCAGGAGGGAGAGCACTAACCTTTCTGGTACAAAGCCACCTACCCCCACTAGTTCTCAGAGAACTTCTATTGACAAGTGGATGCAGCGATGAAGAAGAGAAACGTTGCTTGTGGAAATGAAAGTTTTCTCTAGCAGCAGAGGTTTATTTCTTGTGCCTTGTTGGGTTTTTGCTTTTCAGTCATCAGTTGTTTAGGAGGCTGGTGTAGTGTACAGGGCTGTTCTTTTGCCTGCCTTGAAAGATTCACTTTCTGCCCTCTTTCAGCATCCTCTTGCCCTTCCAGTGCCACACCTGCATGCGATCCTCCCTCTTGGAGGTCCATTCCCTGTTACCTTACCCTGTTATTCATCGTTTTAAGAGGTACCCAAGAGAGCCAGAGTTTCTTCAGGGAAATAGGCTTACAACCCTAGCTCAGGACACTTTGGGCATCCATGCACTGTTTGGCACTTATTAACTCTAACTCAAGCCCTTTTCAGAGGGCAGTAGGATAGCTCAGTGGACTTTGTGCAAGAGTGGATTAAGAAGCACTCACAGTCCTGCCTTTCAGTAGAGCTGTGGGTTGGAAACGGCCAACCAAGATACAGTAATATCTGAAGTCAGCAGTTTGTGAAGTAAATGGCTGTTCCCAGCCTCAGAAATAGATTAAAAATGAATAGAGGCACAGGGTGGTTGTCCAGATTTGCAGTGCTCCATATACTGTGTTCAGAGCAGAATGAAATAATGCAGGAGGCTGTAAATCCTGAGCTGCCTCTATGGGCTCTCGTGTGGTTGAACCTGCAGTGTGTGGGGAGGGCAGCCAGGAGAAAGCTCAGTGAAAGGCTTTTTGCAACCCATGAGCTGGGGATGATAGTAACAGCACCAAGAGCCTCCATGTTCCATTTTAAAAGTGACTAAGACACCACTATTGACATTAACTGGGACTTAGTTACTGGGGGAAGTGTTGTCCTAAGAGACAGCACAAATGCTTTCAGCTGCTGCAAACTGCCCGCGACCTCAGTGGCTTCAGAAGAGCCTGAGTTTGTGGGTGGATGGGTGCCAGGGCCCACGTATGCAGCACGACTTGCAGGGTTGTGGCCACAATTCCCCCAGTCTTGCTGCTGTGAGCTAAAAGGGAGGGGAGAGGACTGGAGGGAGTGAATCGTGCCCCTTTCCCAGAGCGGGAGACGGGAGAGAGAGAGATGAACAGGCTTCCTTAGGAAGCAAGTGATGGAATAGGAAATAGAGCCCAAACTTCTTGCATCCCAGGGCTGCCTCTCTGCAGATCCCACATCTTTGCCCAGCCCTGGCCGCGGACATCTCAGAATCCCTGCTGTATTGCCCTCCTGACATCCCTGTGAGGTGGGACTGTGCTGGCACCCTCCTTGAGGGGCTGAGGCAAAGAGAGGCTAAGCGATGGGCCCAAGGCCACCCAGAAAGTCTGGGGCAGCATCTTCTGTTCTTCTCTTTGGCTGGTAAGGCCATCTTCCAATTTATCTGATAAAAGTACGCAGCCTGAAAAAATACAGCCCTTGTATTCTGTCATTGTCTTCCTCAAAAACCATTTCCCATTTCATATGGATTAAACAGGAAGAGAGATTCAATTGACCCTACCTGAGGCAGGAGGTGACGTACAAGCTCTCTAATTTAGTCATCTGGGAGGAAACAGCTGGACCTTCCAATGTGAGATGGCTCTTTTTTTTTTTTTTTTATCTTCCTTTTTTTATGCCATGTTCTCTTAGTCGGTGCCTGCTCACACAAAGGGAATTGGTTGTCCATAACAAACGAGAAGAGCAGAATCATTAGAGGGGGCTGACAGCACTGCTGTGGTGTTTGGCATTGTGAAGCTGAAAGCTTTCTTGTAGTTAGAACTGACACCTTCTTGCCTGGAGTGTGCTGTATAAATACTGCATGAAAAAGGTAGAGAGCTGCACAGTAACGTACTATTTGGGATTGGCAGCGTCTGCTGCTTAATCAAGTAGTGTCAAATCCAAAATATAGTAAAGGCAATGGCAAAACTCCCAGTAGCTTCCCTGGGCCTTGGCTCACACCTTTAGAGGGAGGCTTTCCTGAAAGTTTTACTGAGAAATTTGTAAAAATTATGTTTCTTCACAAAGTGCACCCCCTTTTTCTTTACTATAAAAGCAAAAAAATGCTCTCCAGAATCTTTCTACTATGCTCTTCTAGGCAGAAACATCACGTTTGGAAAAAAAGGCAAAAGAAAACCAGGTGGATATCTTCACCTGGAAGGGTTTTAAAATGGAGAATCTCACAGTCTAGTTAGAACCTTCCTAACTTAGTCTGCTCATTTATTCTTTACACCACCTTCAACTTGGAAAACAGTCAGTCTTGCAGGCTTATGTTCACTAAATGTCAATAATACTTATAATAAGAATACTGTGTGTTTTATTGTAATGCCTAAGAGCCTTTATTGCAGAGCAAGGATGCTTTTGCACCAAGGCCTGTGCAGACAGACCTGAAAGATGGTCTCTGCCCTGGGCAGTTAAGATAAGGGACGACACCCAAATGCAAGCAGATGCGGACAGTTAGACAGTATCAGCTGGCAAAGCAGGTGGTGATCTCAGCGTAACAGTAACCCAAACTGTTGTCTAGTTTTCTTTAGGCATCATTGCAAAGGTGGAGCATAAAAAAGGATAATGTAACAACACTTTGAATTGCCCTGGGGTGAAGGTAGAGCAGAGCGAATACTCATTGTGAGTATACTCACCCATAAAGTGTCTGAAAACAGTGGTGTTAACTGTTTGGTGCTCTTAGTGTAGGATGACTTTTGTGATGACCGTAGGGATGGTATTGAGGCATTGATTTTGGCAAAGCTCCCCCCCACCCCAGCATTTTGAAGAAGAGCTCAGTGTGTAGTAAGCAAGTGACCAAGTGCTTTAACTGGGAACATTCTAGTTTTGTGGGCAGAATGTACATCCCCAAATCGGTTTCTTTGTCTTGATCTTGCATATTGCTCTAGTAAAACTGCAGTGTATTTCTAATTGGCCTTAATAGTCACTGACTGCTCCAGCAGAGGATTTGAGTATACCGTGGCTTCCCAATAAGGCTGTAATGCTGTTTAGCCACATTCATTATAATACAACTTCTTTATTTTGCGATGGTTGACTCGTCAGATGGAATGAAACACTGATGGTCTTTAAGTGTCAATAAATACATGCATGGTCCTGTACTTGCTATATTTGAAACCTAACTAGCAATAGTTATGTTCTGACATGCTGCTGGCACTGTTTCTCTGACCAATGGGGTGTGTTTTATTTTTCCTATAAGCCACGCTAACAAAACACAGCAATGTGCTAGGCTCCTACACTCACAGCAGTCAGTAGCATGATTTTATAGGCTTGACTGCAAACCTGATCTGCAAAGGAAACATCCCTATCTACGTTTGTCAGGAGAAACATGCCAAACCACTGCTAACCATAGTTGTGTTTAAACAAGGACTCCACATCGCTATTCTGTCTCCTTTACAGAAGTCCTCCGTAGCTGCCCCTGAAATATGTTGCTGTCCATGATGTACCTAGAAATGCAAATTTTAATGTATAAAATCCATAAATCATCCAGGAAGGCTTCAACTAATGTCCAGCTTGGTACAGACAAGACATTGAGTAGTGCAGTAGAAATGCTCACATGTCCTCTTTACCAGTGTTGTGGTCTTGGATCATTTGTGCAACTTCTCTGGTTCTCAGTGTCCTCTGCTGCAAAGCAGAGACAGGATTCACTCTCCTTTTGTGAAGTGTAAAGATGCACGTGCTGCCTAAGTGCTGAGTGTTAGTATAGGCTTAGAAACCCCTGAGTCTGGGTCATTTTCCCCTATCAGCAGCTCCACCCCGAAGAGCAGAGACTGCAGAACAGCAAGGTTGTGCAGTTATCCGGCAGCAGGAGTTGGGCCGTTGCTTCCCTATAGCATTCAGCAGGCTCTGTCATGAACGAGATGATGCAAAAGCCACGTTCCCCTCCGTGGAGACACATGGCTAGGCTGCCAGGCGCGCTTGTCAGCCCTGAGCCTGTCCCTCCAGGGCTTTTGTTCTCATTTTGGAGACCCAGTGTCTGAGAAAGTATTTGAGGTGAAATATGGAAGATGGTCTTTCTGGGGAGCAAAGGCCTTGGCAGTGAGTTACTAGCTGCTGCTCTCTGATCTCTGGGTGTCTCCATATTCCCTGTCAGTAAAGTTTGCATCCTCAATGTTTCATTGCAATAGGGAGCATCTGAATTACCGTTATCCTTTCTCTGTGAAGATGAGAGTTTCTAATTGCTTCCTCAACATACTCTGAGATTTTTCCTACTCCTTAGCTCTGGCTATTCTATACTTATTTATAATTTAACCTATATAGATGTCTTTGGTGGGTTGAAGGTGGGTAGAAGATCCTCTGGGTGAATCTTTTAGACTCCTGATTTCTTTTGTTGTTTTTTTTAGCTTCCTTTCCCCCTAGCCACCCTCCCAGCAGGTACAAACCCACAGTAGATCACTGAGACCTCAAGCAAAACCCTCTAAAAATAATAGTTTTAAATGTTCGTCTGTCCCGTGCCCTGAGAGTGCTTTTCTGTGCTGTCTCTGAGCCCAGTGTGTATTGCCTTTGCCTGCAAATTTGGCACTATAACACCTGCCTGGTCTCAAGCAGCCTGGGCTGAAGGGCCGCTATTAATGGGATGGATGCTACGAGCAGCAGCTGAGCTTCCAGTCTTGAGCTGAACCAGGGCAGCTGGCACAGCCCCTGCTGGTGCATAAGTGGGAGGCCTGCAGTTTCCCAGGGCTGTCAGTCCAGCAACTTTCACCAGCATTAAAATCACTTAGAATTTAAAAACAAACAAACAAGGATATGTGAAGTATTTTCCTGGAGGAAAGCCATGGGGAGCAGATTAAGTACATCTCCCTCCTCCCATCTCCCAAGCATGTCACAGGAAGAGAGACTGGAGTTCAGCGATTTCCTTAGCGGGATTCAAGCAAGCTCTGGAGCTGGCATCTGGGACGGGGAAGAGGAAAGCCAGGAGCAGAAGGGAAGCTCTGTGCGTGCGTGTATTTGTGGATGTGTGTGTATCTATCAGGTGAAACTGTCAACCCCTGAACCAACCCTGGTGCTAATATCTCCTTTTATTAACAAAAGAGATGCTTATTTTCTATTAGTAACAGGAGATTAGAGCTGTTGGTTGAAGTAGAGAAGATAAAAAGTGGCTGGTACCAGTGCACCACCCACGCTGGTTTTCCATGTACTATGTACTAGCAATCATGTAACTTCTGTGTGTTGCAAGTCCTGGACATGCTAACAAGCCTTTTGCTCTTCCCAAATCTAAATAACTTTCCCCTAATGCATCTGAAAAATCCATTTTATGAAGACAACACAGGATGTTTTATTCAAAGGTAATCTAGAGCAGTTTAAGGTAGCCAGCCTCTAAAATACTCTCACTTGAGACATGTGCAGAGTCTTCCAGCTGTTCTTGCTCAAGAAGAGATTTTCTGTTTAATCTTCAGCTGCTCTCTTTATGATTGTATAAAATCTATGGCAAAATGCTGGATTGTTTTGGGGAAACAGCTTTCCACCTGTGTCTGAGTTGGGCTGTGGTAGCTTGAATTTTATCCTTTAATGCAGACATCCCTGATTTGTAGAGATAAGTATAAATAGTTCACTTTTAACCGTCACCAAGAATATTAAAATGAATTTTTCATGGGTAACAACCACTGGAGACTGCAGTACCCTTGATCCAGGCAAAAAGAGTGTGTGGTCCTGTTAAACTTCTCTTTGTCCCCTCAACATGAGGACAAGCAGCTGTATATATAGCAATAGCAATTTGCTACTGTCACTGGAGAGTGATCGTGTGTACTGGTGTGTGAGAGGTGCCTTCATCTCAGAGGGAGCCTCGATTTTTGAAAGAACTGAGGCTCTGGTCCGACTGAGTGGAATCGGGACCGTTCATTGCCAGTGGTGCTGGCTGGCTATGTGATAAGCACTGAGATTACTGTGATATGTCATTCTTCTCTCCTTGCACTGGGGGAGTGCAGTTGTTTGGTAGGAATTGGGGTTTTGGAGTGATGCTTCGTGTGTGTGTGTGCATGCTCGTGTGTGTTGTTTCTGTTTCAAAATCCATGTTGCTCTGCATTTGTGCACGAAAAAGGCATGGATAAAGAGATGGGACAGAAAGCAAAAGTTTGCAATGGATCTTTAGGTCCCATTGGAGCTGATTCCACAGTCTTCCTTTTATCCTTTTTACTTCTACCCAAAATCTTCCCACAGCATGGGGTCGTTTCCCATTGTTTTCATCCTGGAGTGTTAGGTGTCCTTCCAGATATCCTAGGACTGGACTAAGGATCATATTGTGACCAAGTGCCAAGGCCTTCTGCTGGATTTGGAGGACAGAGAATACAGCACTGATGTGCTTACAGCAGCCTGTGAGCCTGAGCAGAGATGATGCAAAGCTTTTTCTGTGTACTGAGGGTTTCTGAGGGCCTCTGCACACCACATTCCCTTACAGTGATGACAAGCCATCAGGATAACTCATCTGGTGAGCAGAGTGTGATCATTCTCTATCAAGTGTTGGTGTTTGTGGGAGTCCAGGTGTCCTTGGGTTTGAGTTAGGATCTTGTTGGTTAGGAGATGAAATTCCTTGGCTGTTGTCTTGCTCTGCGTGCGTGCGTGCGTGTGTGTGTGGGGGGGGCTGTTGGCTGAGTTACGGTAGAGACTTTGACTCAAACCAAGTCAAGGGTGTGACTGGCTGTGTGATTTGGATCACAGGGGATCTGAAAACATCCTAACGAGTCAAATGAGGAAGTGGTGTCCACTGTTTCCGTTCATAGAAAGGTAGAGACTGTGGTTACCACTGATAAGCACTGATAAAGAGTCCTAACATAGGACTGACAGTCCAAACCTTGTCAAATTCTCATTTTACTTGCCAGCATCCTGTCCTGCCTGGTCCTTTATCAATTTCTTCTTCATCTGGTTAACATGAGCTGTAGCAGAGCTGGGTCAAGCCCCTTTTGCTAAAAGGCCAGCACGTTGTCTTTGCTGCATGCTGTGATAGAAAGGGTTAAACAAATGTGGTGGGTAGCAGCTTGCTTCAGGCAGCAGTGCAGCAGTAAATGCTGGGGTGACATGGGAACGCTCTCTAGCTGACGTCCTTGCAAGCCTCTCAATGACATCAAACTCCTGGATGTTTTCCAGCCGAGTCTGGCCTTGCCCCAGTGACAATAGATGTTAATCTGTTGGCCTGTCAAAAAAACGTGTTAGTGGTTTTTTCACAGACCCATTTCCAACCCTCACATTTCCCTGCTAGTAAGCACAGCATTATGTCATTGTTTTACCAGAAGCCAAGCACCAAAGCCAACTTCACAGTGCCGTCGTCAGCAAATGTCCATTCACTCTGGGCCTCTGTCTGAGTTCCCAGGCTTTTTCTTCCCACCGTTGCCTGTGTCCCGTCCTCTGTGTCCACCAAAAGCCTCCAGGCACTTTATGGGAAACGTGTGTGGGGTCTAGCAGTTGCAGCTAATGCTTTCAGACCTATTTGCCTTAGATGGGGCTCTTGTATCTGCTTAGGAAAGATGCCTTGGTTTGTAAAACTTCGTCTTCCAGTGGTTGCAGCCGAGACAAACTCTTGGATTCACAAATAAGACAAGGTGAAGGCATTTGCAGCCCAGCCTTGCTCCTAATTAATAAAATAATAGCCAAGCCATAGCCAGGAGTAATACCCTGCCCATGCTAGCTCCTGTTTATTTCAAAACACAGTAGCTGGGTTCCTGGTAAAAAGACCAGCTGTCAAGTTGCTAACAAATTAACTTTCTTAGCTCCCAGAAGCAAGACTCACCACAGATGAAATAAATCCCTTTATAACATTCTTGTGAGTATTATTCCTTGGTTTGCTTCTATGCTTATTTCTAGCTGTCTGCATAGGATATTAACGATTTACAAAGTTACCTTCAGTGGGTAGGAGCTAATCCACTTGAAACAAACAGGCCTCCCATCCCTAGCTCTGGTTTGTATCTCTTTCCAGGGCTGGCAATGGTCTGATCCTTCTTATTTTTAAGACCTATCTGAAATGACAATGCCAAAGCAGCCTAGCAGCAGAGGAATGAAGAGAGAGGGATGGGATGCTTATTTCAATGCAGATACTATTTTTTTTCTTTTTCTGACACATACATGAACAGACCGTAGAGAGGAACAGGTTCAACCTCTTGGCAATGGTGCAGGAATTGTGGCATTCTTGTGTGCCAGGTGGAATGAAATTAAATGTTTTTTCTGTACTGTGTAAATAAGTTGTGGAACACCTTGCCACAAGATGATATGAAGCCTGAAAGTACAAATGGATTAAAAAAAAATGAATTCACAAATTCCTGGGGAACAAGGCCATCGTTGATTATTAAACACAGTAGTCAGGATATGCTTTTGGGTCAGAAAGGCTGTTATCTGTTGACTGCTGGAAGGTAAGCATGCTGTGCGCTCTGTCTCTGTTACTCTTTCTTCAGGCAATTACCGTTTTCCTTGTAAACAGGGTGCTTAGCTGCTGAGCTTAGTTGCACCTTTGCTCAGGTGCCCAGATGTGCAGGTGGGCTTTTCTGATGCTTTCCCTGGTGTCCCTTAACTGTGTGGCACCAGCTCAGGCTTTCCAAGCTTGCTGTGTATTGCTAATATTAGAGCTGCTGAGTCCTGACCAGGTGAAGTTAGGAGGAACAGTGCACATATTAAGGAATTGAGCCTCCCATCATTGCTTCCAGCTCCCTCCTTTGCTCTGTGCACTTTGTTTTGGATGCTGTCACACATTTAAGGGCTAGTGTCACACATCTGAGCTTTGGCAAATAAATTTCTGCTTCCCAGCCTTGGGTCAAGAGGCAATTCATTTTTGTAGCGGTATCATGTCTGGTGTTAGTGTTAATATGTATTTAGGCTTTGAACTTAGCTAATGCCTTTTATCTAAGGATCTCCACGCACTTCATGCATTGCCTACCTTTGTAAGGTAGGCAAATGAGCTGGGGAGAGCAGTGTGTCCTCTGCAAGGTATCTCCAGGCAGAAGTGCCTTTTCAGAGCCCATACAAGACTAGTGGATAATTTAGGATGATGGAAAAAGTTTTCTTTTATGTCTGAAAGTGAGGAACAAGAAGGTAAAGGAGAGAGGAATTGTGTAGTCTGTGCTGTGAGGGGTCCTGGGACTGAAGATCGCAGATCTGGGACAGACCTTCTGGGTCATCCATGGTAGGTGAGCATGTCACATTCATACGAATGAACCTGCAAGGTGGCTGGGTTCGCTTGGCTGGAAGCCTCGGTCTTCTGATAGTTGTTAACTTCCAGCATACACTCTTTTAATCATGACCATCCTGTTTGTTCTCTCCTTTTGCATAAACGGGTCTCTTTCCTCTCAGTTTGGTTTGATCTCCTGTCCCACTTTTTTGTCCTCTCTTCTGTAGAGAGCGACCTTGTCCCTTCGGAGCATTCACTCTGCTGAGCTACAATAGCCTCCTTCTGTAGAAGGAGACACCCTCAAAGATGCCCAGCAAACAGGTTTCTCTGCCCCGCACTGCTCGCAGTCACTGCAGACTGAAACTCAGGTGATTTGTTTAAGACTGAGCACTGGGAACAGTCCAGTCTGGCCAACTTTGAGCTTGTGGTGAACTAATTTGCACTGCTGAGTACAGCCTTGCCTGTGGTGGCAGGGGCAGATGCACCCACCTGGAACCAGGTTGACCTCAATGGGGTGGTTTGCTGGATGTAGCCAGGTGCAATTTGAAGGGGAAGGGCTCCCAGGTCTGTCCTATCCCTGACTTCTGCCCCCTGTCAGCACAAAGCATGATGGTTGTTGGGAAGTAACTTGTGATTCTTTCATGGTTTCATTTTCTTCCCTTTGGGAAGTTTAAGAGAAGCTAGTCCCAAAGCCTTGCAATTGATGCTACACTTGCAAAATCAGAGAGGAGAAAATGCAGTTGATTGTTCCCACGTTAGTTCTAATGAGAGTAATCTTAAGCAGATGGTGTCTATATAATATTCTGAAAACACACATAAAGCATTTTTTAGCAGGCATTGGGAACAGAGCGGGGGAGGTGAAGGGCATCATCTATGCAGGCAGCAACTTGCTTGGCAAGATGCTTGGCAGAGTTGCTGAAGTGCTCGGGTGAAGTCTTCTTGGCTGGGCAACCTCTGCTCATGGGGGGAGCACATCCAAGCAGTGAGTGCGTCCTGCTTGGGTGAAGGGAGAGGTGGCCTTCAGTTTCTGTCTGAGCTTCAACAACAGTAAATAATTCCAGATTGATGTTCTGAAAGTGTGCTTTTTTCTGTGTGTGTGAAGGGAGAACGAGGGGGGAGCCAAACACAACAAGAGTTTCTCAAGTGTTTGGGGAAGAGCGCCAGGGTCATTTGGAGCCTGTAATATTGGCAGGCACAGAAGTGATGTGCCATATCCCGTTTGTATCAGCGGAGATAACTGTGGTGATTATCAGCAAGCTGCTTTGTAGGTTGATTTGTGATGCTGATGATCCAAAACTGATGCTGGCACGTTTCAGAAAAACACTCTTTTCAGCTTCCATATCTGCTCTTTTTTAATGTTTTTGGCATTAGCCTTTGGGGTAAGGGAGAGGCTGTAGCAACCCTTGGGATTTCAGTCCCTGCGAGTCCAAATTGTGTGGTTATAAATCTGCTGCCATTAAAATCAGTGTCTCTTACTGCTTGAAGTTGTCTCCTTTACCAAACTGGGTGCTGACTGTGCTCCAGGGGAGACACACTGAGCTTCTCTTCCAAAGCCATCCTTGACCCTGGCTGTTTGGCCAGCCGTCCTCCTGGCTGGTCTCTCCCCATCCTTCTTTGCTAGGGAATGTTCCCAGGACCTGGTGTGAGGATTTTCCAGGGTTTTCACTGTCGCGCTCGGTGCCAGTTTTTAAACACCTCATGGGACTATTTTGTTGTCAGAGAACTAAGAAGGCTTTGTGATAGCTACAACTCACTTTCATCAAAGCAATCTGAGAGATTTGTTTGCCCTTCAGATGTTAAACTCTGCCTCTGATGCTGCATCTCATTTCTTTGTGAGACCCAAAAGGGGAATACAGTGCCTTATGTTTTAGGACAGTGGTTTTCACACTGAGGCTCGTGGTTTGTTTCAAAAGTGCTGGTAAAAGTAGTGACTGGCAGTAGATTTGCCTTTTTTAAGCTTAAATTCACTGTTCACTGCTTGTTAAAATAATATTTCATATCTTCACTGTGCCTTTCATTTGAACTTCCTCACAAACATCAGTGAAGTTACAGAAGCATCTTGGAGCATGTGCTTCCCATGAGAGTGTCAGCAGTAGGTAGCAGTATGGGGGACCATGAGGGAAAACCTTTAGTTTTCAGTCGAATTTGCTAAAGGTAAGACCAGAAGGCTGTGAATCCTCTCCCTGGGTGGAGTGAGACGTGTTTGTGCTGGAATAATGATAGTTGTTCAGTGGCAGCTCCTTTGTAAGGCTTCTGTGTGAAATTTCCTATGTAGCAAGGCTTAAAAATGTGCAGTGGGGAGCCAGGGTTGGTTACTAGAGAACATGCAGTAATGCTTCGTGCTTCCAGCTAGCTGCTTCTCCAAGACTCATGAAAACGTCGTGCAGCTGATTGAACCTCAGTGCAGCCCTACAAGGAAAATGCTACAGGTCTGTGTCTTAGGCTTCCCCCCGCACGATGGGGGACCTGGCATGACTTGCCTGTTGTCACTGAGCAAGTCAGTGGTGAAGCTGGGAAAGAGTGGCCCTGACATGCTGGATTTGGGGTTTTGGGAGGCCGGTTTGAGACTTTCTCAGGAAGCGCTGCGCACCTGTGTGTTGGAAGCTGGACTTTTCATAGGCCCCCCTGGGTTACCCACCCCAAAAATCCCTCCTGCTGATCTTGGCCACGATCCGTTGATCCCAGTTGTCCATCCCATGCTCTAACCACCAGAACATCTTCAAGGGCGAGAACAGAGATTGCCCTTAACACTCTCTTAGAAGTTATTGCAGAACGCGGTAAGGAGCAAGTCTCTGCTGCTGCTAGCCCGCCGGACTGGACTCTGCTCCCAACCAGCAGGCAGGAGACGAGAAAAGACTTCTCCCGGGCTGCCTTGCAGTTGGGACCTTTCGGTGTAAGCCGAGCCGCCTCGTATCGGATGCGATTACAAGCGCACGGGTCAAACAGCTGACGTGCGGCTCCCTCTCCAGCCACCCCAGGGACGCCGTGCCCGTGAAGGCATGGAAATGAAGCATAAAGCTGTAAGGCAGGACAGCATTACTGATAACGTGCCCGAGATACTAGGCCTGTTTCCTGAGGCCATGTTACCTCACTGGCAGATGGAGATTAGCAAGAGGAGTTGGGGGGGTTGCCAACAGCTGTCACTTATTTTAGAAAAAGAAGGGCTAACATTGAGCAGTGTTGCTCTGGCTATAAAATACTTACTTGGCTGGCTGTCACTGTAACACTTAATTTTAGCCCTATTTGCATAATCCTTTTAAGAACATTCATTGCAAAACCATTCCCTCTGCAGTCTTTTCTTACAGGTGATTTTTTTCAACTAATTGGTTATTTCTCTTGCACCAAGAGTGCATGGCTGGGGGGGGAGGGGGAGAGGAGAGGAGAGGAGAGGAGAGGAGAGGAGAGGAGAGGAGAGGAGAGGAGAGGAGAGGAGGAAGGACTCTTGCCAATTAACTCTGTTGCACCTGGATTCCTGCTTGTACCCATGGGGTTTCGGTGGGCAGAGGAATTGCGGTTCCTCGTGCTTGAGCAGCAAGCTATAGTAGTGATTTTGACTCCACGCACTCAACATTGATTTGCAAAGAGGTGCTGTTTCTAAAATTACAGGGGTGGGATTTGGTCTCCCTTTGATCTCAGTTTATATTGCATGGGCAATTTACTGCAACTTAGGTTACAGTGCGTGAGTAGTGGGGTGCTACATCTGCCTACGAACTCATAGTCTGCCCGAATGCATGGTAGTGCAAACTTGCTTTCTTTGCAGCCAAAGTGACTCAAATTGTCTTGCAATGCAAGTCACGGTTTGTGGACAGTTACCATGAATTAACTAATGCATGTAATAAGGTAAATCATAGCATGCTGATAATGTATCTGATCAGTCTGTCACGTGATTTAGTGAGCAGTCTGAAATAGTTTCAGGGACTGGGAGCTTTTGGTTGGGTCTCTTCACTGTAGTTTTGTGTTTCTTCAACACAAAATGATTCATCTGGTGAACTGAAGGTGAATCAAAGGTCTCTTTTGCAATTCCCATTGCTTCACTGGGTTTTCTTGGGGAGATTTTTTAAATTTCTACCCTGGTTTAATTGGACTTCATAACAAAACACGATAATGATGTTTCTGGCCATGGTGAGCTTTGAATTTGCTAGCAAAGAGGGTGTTATCACAACTTGAGATGCCTCCCTCTCTTAAATTGCAACTCTTAATTTGATTTAATGTGTTTGTATTTCAACAGTCTCTGGTTTTATTACCCTGTCTTTGTTGCTGTCCTCTTAGACAACTGTGTGTAAGAGCTTTCCTTCAGGCTGGAAGAAGGAGGAACAGGATATAAATACTATTACCATTATTGTTGCTGAAAACTGGCCAAATTTCCAATGGACCAAGAGTTTCTTTCTTCCGGCTTCATTTAGAGAATGACACAATAGCGTTCCAAAAGGATGCCCTAAAACTCTCCCCTAGTGAAGTGTATTGTTAACGTCTCACTAGAAATGTAATTTTCTAATAAACATAAGTTTTTAATCTATCCCAGAATTCACCTACATGTTCAGAGTTCCCCAGGTAGCACAAACTGATGCTGATAGGAATGGCATGGGCTCTCCTGGCAAACATTTCCGTTTGGGGAGAGGGGTGTGTGTGTGTGTGTGTGTGTGTGTGTGTGTGTGTGTGTGTGTGTGTGTGTAAGGGACAAGAAACTAAACAGTCGCTGGAGCAACTGTTGGACAAAACTTTGCAGCATGCACTGGCTCTGTTTCTCCAGGCTCTCAGCTGGCCCAGCAGCTGCAACGGCTCCTTCTGCTCGTCCTGGACTCGGTGGGCAGCTCAGCTGTTGGGGACATCACGGAGGCACGGAAGAGCCCCTTGCCACCTCCGTGTGCCCGGGGGAGGATGTGTGATATACGCATGGGGAGCTGAGCCAGGCTGCCCCAGCAACAAAATTCAGTTCACTGCTATTTTTGGAGGCTGGCTGGATAGAGCTTTGCGCAGTGCTGTTTGTTAGAGGGGGCAGCAAAGCTGTGCTGAATTAGGTGGGGACTTTCTGATGGGGGAAACGAGCAAGGGAGGCTGCTGTGTCCGTTCGCAGGCACTGCTGGTGTGAGTGACTTCAGACCACGGTTGCACGTCCCAGTGCACGTGTATGTCCCTTTTCTGATATCCCATCCAGCTCCTGGCGAAGGAGCAGATGGGTCTGGATCCCAGAGAGCCCCTCAGGCTCCTGGTGTGGAGCTTGCCAGCCCTGCTGTGCCCGTTTGGGGGCCGTTGAAAGCAGCCCCGGTTCCCTTCCCTGCATCCTCTTCGTCTTGGCACTTCTCTGAGACTGTGGTTAGCCAATCCAGGGAGCAAAAAAGCCCCAAATTGTTTCCTTTTTTGGAAGAGAAGCTTTTTTGTTGCTCCCTGGAAGCTGAGCGTTGTGGTCGGGGATGCTCTCCTGCGCCTGAGTAAAATGTCATCGCTTCCAGCTCTTCCCAGCTGGAGGTCGCTTCCCCTCCAGGTCTGGTCCACGGCGCCCTCCCTTCTCCCGAAACGGCAGGGATTAATCAGGACCTGTTTCCTGGCAGGGTTTTTCTCGTCGGGATTCCTGCAGGACAGCACAGCTGGTGCTTTGGCAGCTGCGAGGGTGCAGTGCCGCGGGGAAGGGGCAGCGGTGGGGAGCCCCGGGCTGTGGCCGGCCGCCTTTTACGTCTGCTCAGCTGCAGCTTGGCGCACGGTTGACCTCGGTCAAGCGGTGGTTGCACCTCCAACGCGCCGCTCTCCATGACACACACGAGGTTCAAAGCGCCTTTGCATATCGGAAGTAGTTTAATCATGGTTTTGTTCCCCATTTCAGCAAACTCGGCCAGAGCCTGCATTGTTAAGTGTAAATGTCACACACGCAAATGTAATAACATCTGGTTTAAAGTGAAAAGAGTGAAGAAATGGGTGTTATGGTTAAAATAAAAGTCTGCATCCTGAAATCACTCCTCCGCCACTAGGTTTTGTTTAAATAGCTTGAATGTAACCTGTAATCCCAGGACTTCATTTATAGGTGGAGAATTAGAGAAAGGTTGACTATTTACAATAGCCCTGTACTTTCTGGCCAGGTCAAAAACATTTTAGGGCATTTTTTCCATCTGTGAACATCCTTTTAGCAAGTTCTCTTCCAAGATTCACTGCCCCTTTTTCTTGTATGCAGCCCAAGAGGCATATCCTTATTGACTTCAGATTAGGCTCTGCATCTGTTTACACTGTTGTGGTAAAATAAATCACAGCCTATCCATTTATCAAGAAAGCAGCTCCTGACTGCAGGAGGCTGTACAGATGCGGCTTCCCTGAGCGTCTGCTCCAGCTGAGACTCGAGGAATTTGGGGCTGGGTGCGTGTTGCTGGGCAGTCCCACTGCTTCTCTTTTTCTGTTGCTGTAGCACAGCACAAAGGAGCATACAAATACATTCACTGTAGCTTTCTGCGACTGTCACGAAATGCCGTGCTGTTACCAGTGGTTTTCAAAAATGTATGCTTTCTCCAGATTTTTCGACTGTCTCTACTGTCTGTGGAAGTGGAGAGAGTCTTGGTTTCATATATTGTACGACAGTAGATACGTTATTGTAGTACACAAAGGTTTAACATCACTTTCATAGGCTTAGAAATTCTGCCTTTTAAAACTAAAATGAAAAATAAGTAATCTTCCTTTTTATGCCTTGAGGATGAGAAAGTTTCATGTGCATGTGTCTTTCTCATTAGGAACCTTTTGATGCCACTTTAAAGGATATGAGACACATACACTGATTACAGTATTTATCTTTTAGATACAAGCCTTGCATTACCCTGCAGGCCTCTTTTAAAATCAACATTAGCTTGAAAACACAATATATAAAGCCCTATCAATGCAGCCTATCAGGATAACTAAATATTATGCATGGAGCAAAATATTTCCCTTTCATTATGAAAATAAGTGTTCTCTGCAGTGTTAAGCTTCAAGCGTGTTGTTCAAAAGATGTGATCAAGACATCAAAGAGAGGAAAATTATTAAGATAGCATGAACTGAACCAGCTGCCTTTCCTTTGGTAATTAAGAGACAATCTCATGTATTTGCCTGCTGAAATTGCAAACTTTCTTCTTTCCCCTGGGAGTTATATTCTGAAGTGGGAGTCATTTTACCACTTCTAAAATGAGCTTTTAATTCTACAATCTTAAGACTTAGCAAGAGGGAACAGTTGTGTCAGCTTCAGCACTGTGTTTTAACACCACAGGTGGGTCCTTGTAGCACTTGAAAGTGTCAGTAATATTTCCTCTCCTTTTACGGATGGGAGGAGGTGACAAATTGGTGGGTGTGCTTGGTCTGTTCGACCTGGCCAGGCAGGTTTGTCACGCAGGACGGTCTGAGGGAAAGTTTCCCCAGTACCAAAAATATGATTGCCTGTCTCATGCAGGTGTCCATACCACGTCCCAGTTTAGGAGGGGTGATAGTGATCACAGCCCCTGGCTCTGGGGTGATGCTCAGTAAAACCACGGCGTGAAGGGATCCGGGAACCTCACGTTGGCATCTTCTCTGTTGCTTCTGCCTCATGCTCTAGAGCTGCAGTCCAAAAGACCAGTTACTAAACCAAATGCAAAACTGCATGAGCAGTACTTCTGTGTCTCTCAGATGTCGGGGTCCCTGCGCTGGCACACCTCAGGGCTGATCTGAAGCAGTTCTTCGTGCCTTTGCGTATCTGGCTTCGTGAACGCTGAGCATTAAAAGTCATGATCAGCTTCTGAGGAAAGACAAGCTGCTTTCATCTTTTTTTCTCAGCAAATAAAGTAGGTCTTGTCTGTGACAGCACTTGGCGTAGGTGTATCTGAGCTAGCCGTAGCCCTGCGTTTTTGCAGGTGGAACAGCAGAAAGCTTAGCATTTTTAATTTCTCACCCGGATTATGCAGTTTGCGCTGGCCCCATGGAGGCCAGGTTGGGGCTGTCTCCAAGCTGTGGCTGGGCTGCCTGTCCCACGCAGCATCACTGAGGTGTTATGGTCCTTAAGAGGGAGGAGGAGAGTCCTGTCTCTGGGATTTACAAGTTAGTCCACAGAAGCAGCCTGGTCTGCTAGAAGCCTGCAGTTGGACAGGCTGCCCAAAATACGATGGCTTTTCTTTCTCTAGTGTTTGGGCCTGGCAGTGGAGACACATGGAACTGGCTCAAAACTGCTTCTTTTGTTTGTGTCTTGAAGGGGACCACTAGTAAACCAGCATCATCTCCTCTAAGCAAGAAAACAGCAAGAAAAACAGCCTGAGGATAAGTTTG
This sequence comes from Dromaius novaehollandiae, assembly GCF_036370855.1. Lineage (NCBI taxonomy): Eukaryota > Metazoa > Chordata > Aves > Casuariiformes > Dromaiidae > Dromaius > Dromaius novaehollandiae. The sequence continues at coordinate 34,756,109 of NC_088103.1, read as the reverse complement.
CGTGGAAGGGCCCAGCTCTTTTGGAATTTCCCCTTGGAGCCCCTTGGAGCAAAGAAGGGTGTTTGTAACTGTGGCTTCAATAAGAGCAGCTTCTGAAGGGAAAGCTGTGGTGAAACATCTCACACATCATCTCGGGAGTCAGGAGATGTGGCTTCTATTCTCATGCTTGCCGCAGATTGCCCTGTGACTCTGGGCAAATCACTCGTGGTTTCTTTTTTTGTTATTTTTTTTAATCAGAATTGCAAAATTACCTTCTTGAAGGCTGTGGTTGTCACTGGTGTTTATTATGTTTAAGCACTGCCTTTTCCTTGTCTCTGCTTCCCTACTTCAGTTTTGGGGGATATGATGGTGTTTCCCCATTTCCGTGAAATGCTTTCAGCTTAGTGAACAAAAGGTACCTTCACAGGGTCGGTATGAGCAATGTGTCGGTCACAAGGAGACAGCGTATGCGGATTTAGGTTCAGTCCCTACCCAACTGCCCTCGAATGGACATGTCACAGCAGTGACACTGGGCTTCTGGAGTCATGTGTTACAGATGCCTTGTGGTATTAGATATAAAATATATCCTGGGGTTAGGATGCTTCTCCTTTTTTTGGTGTCCTCACAAATCCTTGAAGTCAGATCCGTGCTGTTCCCACTGATATCAGCAGACATTTCAGATAAGGGAGAAAGCCTTAAACCTACTTTTTAAAACTTCTCCATTAGGCAAGCTGTAGCTGAAAGATGCAGAGAAAAAATTGCATGTGCTGTTTGTGGCAGGTCATTAATTTATTTCCAGAAAACTTCCTTTTTCTGTTTTCTTCCTCAAAATTGCTTTCAGTTTTTGTGCAAATGTACGGTATAATCCCGTCAGCTCTCATAGAGACACGTTGCATCAGAAGTGGCATAATATGGTACAACATGCTTCAAGTCTTGCCCCAGCCCAGCCCTGCAGGTCAGAAGATGTCAAGAAGGAGAGAAAAAGACAACATTTGCTGTTTAAAATTCTGACTAGAGGGGGCAGATGGATCAAAAGAAAAATTCATTGAGAGCTGAGACTGCTTAGGGAAGCTAGAAAATTGTGCTCCTTTAATCAAAATTACAGCTTGCCAGCAGCAGAGTTTGGAAGTGATGTTTGGTGCCATCTCGCTGTGTTTATTGGGCTGAGCCGCAGCCTCAAACCCACTGAGCCTCTGTGTTGGAGCAAGGCGCGAGGGGCTAGACTGTGGCCGGCACTTTGCTGGATGAGGGCTTTTTCATCAGCTTGTGTGAAATAAGGTCAGAGCTCAGGGAAACAAGTGATGAGTGACAGAAAGCTCCAATAAGGGGGAATAAGCTTTTCTCTTCCTTTTCTTTTCTCTTCTTGTTCCCAATCACTCCCTCCTAGTGCTTTTTTTTTAATTTTGCTTTTACGTGAAAGTCCTGGTTGATGACCCCAGGAGTGCCATTAAGATATGGTCCCCGAGGGTTGTACGGCCTGTCTTCATATTGGACCGTGTTACTTGCAGAGGTTTACAGCCCCATTGCAGCTGGTTGGTTATGGTAACGTCTACTTTATAGAATACCTCCACTGTCCAAAACTTAGTCCCCAAGTTGTACTTAATTTCTGTTGCGGGAGAGCTACCATCTGTAGTTAGACCCAATGTCTGTGGTTAAAAAAGGTATATTTTCAAATTTTGTTTTGATGAAATGAACCAAACCAAAGAATTGTCATTGCTATTTGTTTAACCACCATTAGTACCTTAAAAAGGATTTCTTTTCCTCTGCTGAAAGACAGGTAAAAAAGATTATTATTTTGAATCCACATGCTCTGGAATAAAATGATGCAGCTTCTGCAGAAACAAAAAACACTGTGGAAAAATTCTGAACACAACAAATAGATCATTTTATTGGTTGAAAAATTATTTTGGAAGGAAATCACTCCTAGTTTTGATCAGCCTTGCCATACAAAAGAAGAAATTATCTCTGTATGTAACATAAGAGGGAGCTTAACCAGAGGCCAAAATAACTAAGCAAAGGGAACATCCAGCATTTAAAATAAACAACCCAAACTTTAAGCTTCTCTCTGATGTCTTCTGTTAAAACTCACACTTGGAGACTATTCGATAGGGAAGCTGCCTGTTCCCTTAGAGATGTTAACGAGGAATTTAGCTAAAAGCGAGATCTGCCTTGGACACTCTGGTTTTCTGGCTGTGCAGAAGGAGACGTTAATGGCAGGAGGCAGCACTGTGCTCTGCTGCAGCAGGAATGAGCCCAGGCCACGGGGGACCCTCAGCACCCCAGTCCTTTTCCCCGGCTCCTGTGCTGCCTCCTGCCCCATCCAGACAGATGAGACAGGGCAGATAGTGCTGTGTCCTGTGGAGTGGGGAGATATCTCTGATGGTTTCTAATTCAGGCATTTTAGCTGAGAGCCTCCTAAAACCCTTCTCGGGGTTGGCAGACTGTGCTCTGGGTTGCAGCTTGCTCCCTGAGCAGTAAGTAGCATCCTAGCCATATAACTGTCTTGTAATCCGGTAGCGGCCCTGTTGGCATTTGCAAAACCAGCCACGCTCTGAGCACATCTGATGCTGCTACTTCTGTTAATCTCTCAGCACAAGTTGGTTGATACTTTATACTGAGCAAATTAAAAAATATCTTTCTTAATCCCTGTGTGTAAGAGCTTGCAGCTTAGCCAGAAGGGAGCCCTTCCGTACTCGCTAGTGCTCGCAGGCTGCAGCCTGCAAACGTTTCGTGCGTGGGGTAGTGCACACTGCAGGGATGCTCAGAAATACTCCGCTCCCATGGGGAGCAGCCCTGGCAGGGGCCGTGGCAGGGGACAGAAAAGGAGATGAGAGAAGAGCTGAGCTGCAAGGCCTCGACCATCGCGCCCTTCCGAGTGATGCACGTGATTTGGGACGGCTGCAGACCCTGGCACTTGCAGGTGGTGAGGGTTTGTAGGTTTTGCCCAAAGCCCTTCCCAGCTGAATGGGCTGAAGGAGGAATCTGGCATGTGGGTTTCAGGCACAAATGCTGTCTGTGTAAAACCGAACGTGTTTTAGGCGCCCATGATCAGAGGATCCTGTTCAGACCTGGTATCACGCTATTCACTTCAGCCTGGTTACTAATCCCAGCACTGAGTTTGACCCTTAAGCTTTTTGTTTTTATCATGTGCTTTGATACGGTCGTAAAAATACTGACTGGCTGGCAGAACTCCAGGGCTTTGCTTTATATTCTAGCAACTGCGAAACGAGTGTGTTTAAAGTGGCTTTATACTTCAGGATATTGTCTTTTTCTTTCCCATAAGATTGTTTTAAAGCTTATGTTCCACTTTCTGTAAATGGTGGGGACGTTTTTGTTGTCTGTCTGCAGAGCAAGTTCTTCCCAAGGTTGCCTTTGCTGTTCCCTGGGGCTCATACCTGGGCTGTGTGGAAACATGGGACATTTGTGGGAATACAGTGTTCAGGCTCCAAGGGAGAGGTGATCAAGTAAGGAGGTGGATGAGGACCCAGAAAGCAGTCCTGCCCCCACTGATGCTGCAGACTTTCCACATCAGCTGCGATAAGCTTTTGAACTTCATGAAGCATCCAGCGCTGGGATGTCCCATCCCTGCTGGCTTGGGAGTGTGTGTGTATGTCTGTACCTCTGCGTTTCGGGGGAGACTAGGTATGTCTTAGGAGTGTTTTGTGCATGACTGAGCTCCATCTCCCCACACCAGGCACGGCAGCAGGCCTCTCCTATCCCAGAGGATTTGGGTGTTCCACAAAGGGGCTTCCACGTGTTTATCGCCTGCTTAGAAGGGAAGCTTTTTTCTAGGGGGACTGCACTGCTATTCTGCTGCATTTCAGCAACATGCCCACTCAATATTTGTCTCTATTAGTTTTATTTCAGTATCATTTGAAAAGTATTTTTAAGTATAAAAGTTCCCATGATACTTGCTTCACAAACTTGCTCACCCTTAATTTCTTTGCATAACTGTCTTCTGACTCCTGAGATGTTATCTGATTTTAACTAGACCTACCCTTATGCTGCTGTTTCTGTATGGGCTGGAGAGCAATTCAGCCTCCTGGATGTTTGATCCGGATTATACCACCAGTTGCTGCTGGATAAATGCAGAGAACATACTTTGTTCACTTTGTGTAGGGAAATAGAGCTGCTGTCCTGCCTTGTTTCTGCCAAAGGGCAACTTCTTCACTGCAGAGCGACATTGCACCCCTGAGGAGCAGACATGTCTACCTTAAAGAGGGCAGACAGGACTTACCACTCTGTGAAGGCAAGTGCTCAGAGAGTCAGAGCATCTTTTCTAGGCCAAGGTAGGGCATGGTAGAATTGAGCCAGACCTCCTCAACCAAGGGGATGCCTCGTGTCCAGCGGCAGGCGGCTCCCCAGTCTGCTCCCAGTCTGCTCCCAGATCAGGGCCTGCAGCAGCTCTGCCTCTGGGACCCTGGAGGCTGCCCAGCCTCAGCAGCAAAGAGCCAAGCTGGAGACCTCGGTCCTGGTCCTTGGTCGGGCAATATAATAAAAACAGAGCTGCTGGGCAGGCACCAAACCCTGCTGGCTTCTGCCCATGGCATCTAATTGGTTCCAAGCACTGCTAATAATTAGGCAAATAAAATGATTAGTTAGAAAAGGAATTCAGTTTATTGGGAGCATGTTCCAGGAGGATTTTATAGCTCTGAAATAATGTCTTCCCAATCAAATAAGTATTGTGGAGTGAAGCACAGTAGCCAGCTTGGCAGTCAGTAGGAGAGCGCTGCTTGCAGCCCAAGGCACGAAATAAACTTGGTAAGAAAATTCACTTTTTTTCATAGCCAGATCATTTTTCTGAGGAATTAGAATGATCTTGCCCCAAGAACATTTTTCCCTCTCTGTCTTGTGCCTGGCACTGTCGAGTTTACCTGTCCCTGCTGTGCATGCCAGTGCTGGCATTCCTTGAGGGATGTTTGCTTGTGAGTTTCCTCTGCGTTTCACCTCCTGTTTCATGACTCTTTCAGACATAAGTGCAAGCTTTTCCTGAAGTGTTTTTCCTTCCTTCCTTGGAAAATCTGCTTTTGCCCTTCTCACCTCCACATGCCATCAAAGCCATGGCTTTGAAATAGCAATGTGGTCGTATTGGTTTTTGGAGTAGGGTTTCCAAACACATTTGGAGTGGTGACACCATTTCAGTGCTGTAACCTGTTCCTTAAATTGAATTGCCCCAGGAAATGCTGCAGCTCTTCTTAAGGCCGTGGCTCCATGTTTGGGAAGCACCTCTGTCACAACAAAAGCTCAGGCTGGGCCCCTCACAATCTCCATCAACAAAACCATCCCATCAGCACCAACAGCCCTTGGCCTTGTGCTCACTTGTGGGTAGGAGTTAATGTCTAGACATTATTTGGGTTGGTATGAGTCCTATCCCTTTTGTGGTAAGGCCTTGGGTAAGATTGCTGGAGTCGGCATAATTCTCTAGGACCATTTCTCAGTTTCTTCTGGGGGAAAAGGTGGTTTCTTGGCAGTTGGCAAAACTGTAAGAACACAAAGTTGGGATCAGCCTAAAAACAGGGAGATGTGTGCAAACGGTTTCCTATGTAAACGTGTGTATGGTGTCAGCTAGTGCACATCAAAGGCTGGGAGAAGGAGAGCTGTGTCCCTGGTACTGTTCAAAAAGTGTCATGGATATATGTGCCTGCTCCTAGGCAAGAGCGTGGGTGTGGAGAAAGCTCTGCTTGAGCTGGGTTTGAGAACAGACCTTCAGACTGTTGCCATTGCTGAAGACCACCAGACTGAGACATTTGTTGCTGAAGATTTTTTGTATATGGCGTAGGAGAGGTGCTTCTGCCTTCCTAAAGAACATTATAGGTTCATTGCATGCTGCCACTGTTAGCTGCTGATTTTGGAGTGGTAGCGGTGGGAATGGCTTTTCCTTCCTTCCCCAGCTGAAGGCTGACTCCAGAAACTCTATTTCTTCTGGGATGAGGGGAGAAGAGAAGAGGATGGGAGTCTGTCTGTTTGGAAAAACACTAGGAGCCATGCCCAAACTGACTGCATCTCTTCTACTCCATGGCTAGGGAGCAGAGATCCTTGGAAAATACTGCTGCTGGTTTTCTGGGATGAGGGAGAACCCAACCCTTGCATGCCAGATGTCCTTTCAAGGGGAAAAAAATAAAGTGACATGGCTGGGATATTATTGGGATTGTTTTTTAATGTCACACCTCAATGGAGTCTAAGGTTATTAACTGGGGGATTGACTCTCAATATTATGGCCAGATGCAGCAGTTGGCTGAGCTCCCTAGCTTTAGAGCTCACTTTTAAATCATACTTGGATAATTTACCCTGCCAGGGAGATTTGCAGTTCAGTGGTGTGCTGGGGTCAGTTTTTGAGTTAAGGAGGGCTCCCATGTCAGTGAGAAGGCAGCTAGGTCTCTGATGGGCCTGGCAGGTGTCTCCAAGCGGGCCAGTGGATTTGCTGCATGGCCAGGTCTGCAGACTGGAATTTGTGCTTTGGAGGCCACTTTCCCATAGAAGGGATTTCTCTGAATCCCTGAATAACACTTCAGCCTCTTACAAATAGAGTTTTCTCCTGTCCTGCTCCTTAAATCCTTGGGGCAGAATGGGGCTAGTCTGCTAGAAGAGGTGTGACTTTTCTGTATTTTACCTAATTTCACAGTTTCTCACTCTGATAGTGCTTTGCAGACTTGGGGAATCTGACAGGCACTGCAACACGCTCACTTGCTGTCGTCCTTTGTGAGTGTGAGTAAGACGCAGTGCTGTTGACAGACTGAAGACACATGGCATCCTCTCTCAGGACTCTGTCTGCTGAGTGCCCGAAATCATGACCAGGCTTTGCCACGGTGGAGGGGCTGCGTTCGAGCCCTCCCTAGGCTGTGTGGCTGGAAACATGGCATCCGAAGCTCCCAAGGGTTAACAAGGGTAGGAAATGTGTGTAGCCTGCTACAGCTGTGGCAAGAAATGAGCCAGCCTGGAGAGGATTCAGTCACTTGCAGATGAAAGTTGGCAGGAGGGTGTGAAATGAGGGTAACGATTCATACAGGGGAGAAGATGGGCTGCAGGGTTTCTGCTGGTCCGTGTGAGGCTGGAAGAGAACCGGGATACTTGGTCAGGGCTATAGACCAAATGCACATGCCTGTTTTTGGGAAATCACCAAATTATGGTAGAAGGATGATAGTCACCAAGAGATGAGATGTTCATCAGAGCCATCACATAAGCAGTTACACAAGTCCAGGGTCTGTAATTTGTCACTTCTTTGGAGCAAAGTGGCAAAGAGGAAGACCCTGATGGTCGCAGGCTGCAGGTCAGCAAAGGAGTTAAGTGTAGGCTTAAATCCCATTGCAATCATTGGATTTTATTCCCTTTCTTGAAGTGTAGCATGTCCTTTTGTGCCTTGTTGATTTAGGCCTCAAAGAGATCACTCTTGTGATCTCCACAGGCCATTTTCTCTCTCTTCTATGCTTTCCAGGAAGATTTCCTCCTCTGAGGAGATGACGTTTATCCATGGCACCAAAGCAAAACACCCAACATCTCAGTTTAGAAAAGGGATGGTTGTTGGAGAGATCTTTTCTGTGACCATGAAGACCTGGAAATGTTAGGCTTTTTTGTAAGGTTTGCCTCTATGTTTACAAGCCATAAGAAACTTTTTAGTTGTATTTGTGTTGCTGGGGAAGAGGCCGCACAGGTATCTCTGAGAAGCAGGAATCTCCTTTCTCTGGACCACTGGCAATATGGATCCCACCCATGCAGGCCTGGATTTCACTCTCATCTATACTGCCCTGGGCGGTCCTGTGTGGTCCCTGGGCTTCCTGAATGCTCCTGGAGAATGCTGATGGGAGCAGTGGTTTCGCCCTGTGGTCAGCTGTGTCTCAGTGTTGGTGGTTATCCTCTTCTAAAACTACCGGTCAGTTCTCCAGCTGGCTCCTTCTCTTGCCCTCAAGAGCAATTTGGACAGTTAACAAAGGAGAGAGACTGTGGGAGCCTAATGGTGTCTCTGGCACCCGAGTGTGTGGCTTTCTCATCTGGAATAGCTCTTGTCTCCGTTTCCTCTGACTTTGTGTCCTCCCTCAAATGAGAGCATCTGCGGTGGCTGTGTCGGACTGCATTTGCCCTGTCCCGTGGGAGACTTCCTCAGCATCCTCTACTTTCAGTGGGATTTGGTTGACTTGAGAGCAGCTTCCTGCCCTAGATTTAGTTTCTTATTTCTTGTCTTGGAAGCCATCACACTAGCCTCTGAAGCAATGAATTGCCCCACCATCGTGCCCAGGGGGCATTCAGGATGTTCATTCCTCACCCCTGAGGCAGACCAGGGCAGTCCTGACACAGGTGGCCTCTTGGCTTTGTGGAGGGCAGTCCCTCTGATTTAGCAGTCTGGATCTGCTGGTGTATGGTCAAGGGTTTATTTTTACTTGGGGACTCCAGATGAAGAACCAGATAATGTCAGCAGGCTACAGAGCTGGGCCCGTAGGAATTGTCGGGCTCCTGCCTGGAGCCCTGTGCCTCGATTTACCCAGCAGCCCATCTGCTCCTGAGGCAGAAAGGTGTGTGGAGGCAGAGGGAAAGGGAAGCACTGCTGGGAGCACATGATGCTTTGGCTCTTGCAGAGCCCACTGACAGCACCAGCGTTTGTATCAGGCAATTTTATGTCTTTCTCAGCATTGTTCCAAGGCAGCAAGTGGTTTATATTTGAGGAGTATTCATATAATGTTATTGAAGCCTTAAGAAAGGCACAGTGGGCCAAGCCCCGCTAGTTTTACTCACGTTTCACAGGGCTGAGGAGGGTGAGATTTGATTCTGTTTGGACGTATCTCCACTCAAAAGATGGTTGTGGGGGAGAGAAAAGAGGCAGGGGAATTACAACACTGAAAAAAAATCCTAGCTCTGCCCGGAGCCATTTTGCAATAAGACACTTCAGGGCGTGAGTTACGATGCTGTAATTCACACCTCATGCGTTTTGTGGCATTGAGCCGACTGCTTCATGCCCTGCACACGTAGCATGAACGATTTCGGCTCAGCTTGCCCCCAGCCTGCATCGCCCTCGAGTGGGGACAGCTGCAGGGAGTCGCTGCCAAGCTCGGCTCTTCCTCAGCTGCTTTTTGTTGCACTTTTCCCTTTGGTGGCTGAAGCTGTGGCAGTTCAGGGCAGGCCTGGTGTCTCCCCAGTAGAAGTCAACTTGGGTGTGTCCTTACCAGATAAGTTGATCCCTGCATCTCTGTTCCCACCCAATGACAAGGACACAGGTACCGTAAAAGTTGTGCATTGCATTCCTGTGTCTGCATTGCTCCTGTTAACTCTTGGAAACATTTAGGGCAGTAGGGATTGCTGCCTGGGAGTGGGCACCACGGTTTGAGGCTTGAAATGGGTCAAGAAAAAGTTGAGCACATCTATCTTCTATCTCCATGTTCTGCTTCAAATCTGCTCTGTAAGAGCAAATGCTTAGGGAAAGGATTTTCAGATCAGATCGTTATTTATAAAATGCCTGGCAGGAGATGCATTTGCCCCTTAGCTCACTGCATCTATGCCGTGCCCTCCAGGCAGGCTGTTGGTGGTGCACTGGGATTAGGCCCAGCCTGCTGTCAGGATGCTGGGTTTGGTTATCATCTTTGCATATCTGCTTCACAGTAAATTATAGCGGTGCCTCCAGCTTCTTTCTGTGTTATCACTTCATAAATTGGAATTTAAAATTGCTCTGGGGACTCAAGTTAAAAAGTTTTAATCCTCTGAATGAGTTACGAGTCAAAAATCCTCATTTTTAAAAGGGACTTTGGCACTTGGAAGCATTAAATTGCTAGCTGTTGGTCCCAGGGCCATGGCTGTGCTGTTCGGGGCTGGACTTGGAGGTGCTGTTGAGCCCAGTGGCCGTGGCCAAGCATTGCTGTGCCTGGGCCAAAGTGCTCTGCAGAGATGTGGTGCTTAGGAGCTTGAGTGGGGCTGACCCAGCTTTGTGGACCATCATGGACCAGTGGTGCTGCATTCTGGAGGCCTCACAGCTCGGTGCTGACTTGGGCAGCTCTGCACCACGAGGCCTTCCTCAGGGTGCAGTTCATCTGCCCTAACTTCAGCCTTCTAGGCATTAGATGTCTAGTGTGGGGTCCTCTTGTAGACAGGGGAAGAGGCATTTCCAGAGCGTGATTTCTACCCTAGCCATGTATCTCCATATGTAGAGAAGGATCTGAGATGAGTGGCTTTGATGAGTTTGGGATCCCAATTTTGGGATGCATAAAATTAGGAATTTTTCCCTAAGTCCTGCCTAGCACATTCCTGCTGTCTCCAGATGCTATATGTGTTGAGTGCAGCTGTATTAGTTCTTGAAAGCTTGCTGTTACAGACAGTAATTCTGCTGGGCTTTGGGTGGTCACTTAAGCAGATTTAATAGTGTTTCTCTCTGTGGAACATTAATAATTCTGCTTAAGTGGCCAAGAGTGGGAGAATATTCAGGCTCGCGGATCCACAGGAAGAGGTTTGTTTATTGTTCCAAGGCACTGTAAACCCTGAATTCAACAGGAATGTACATGTGTACAGTCATTTTGCTGATTCATATTTTATTACTGGTTTCAATAGAACATATAATATGGGCATGGCTCTGAAAGGCTCACTTCTAAGGTGACACATGCTGACTTGCAGCCACGCACTTTCCTTCCAGAAATGAGTAACTCCCTGTGTATGTGTGGCTTGTGGCTGGGTTGTGATAGGTAAAGGAGAAGGAATTAGTGTGGTTGCTGTCACTGCCACCCCTGACAGCTCTGACAGAAAGTGCATAGCCAAATGCCAGCATGTCTCCAGACCAGACCTTGAGTTTGTTGCAGGAAGAAAGCTGTGGGAGTGAGAAAGCCCAGCCCGGGGGAGGCAAAATTCCTGGGCCTCTCCCTGGTTCTGCTGCATGTTTTTCTGGAGGATTTGGGTTGCAGATCCTTCCAATGTGCAGGACGTGGTTGAGCAGACCCTGAGGAGAGATCTGGGCTCTTCCAAGGCTGCGTTTGCCCAGCAGGCACCTTCCCATGTGCTACAACGCAGGGTCCAGAGCAGGTCTGCAGCAGAGCGCTGTGCCAGCCGCGCTGCTCCTGCTGCCCATGCTGGCTGCGGCGTCTGCACAGTGCTGCATCCTGCTGCCCAGGCACGCTTTTGGGGATGAGCGTTGGGCATACAGGCATGTAGGCTGATGCCAGTGTTGAATCCCTTTTCTAAATCCAGCTTGCATACACTCATCTCTTCCAAAGCCCTAGGGTTACACATCCTGAGTGACTGCAGGAAGCACAACTCATCTCCCAGCTTCTCAGCTGGGGACATGGAGCTAGACAGTGTGACTATCCTGCTATATGGCTGGGCCAGTGGCATCAGGTAAATACCTTTTTCTGATGTAGGATACTTATATTTGCAGGTTTTAAAGGGATGTTTGGAGCAGAGATGCTTGAAGCACAGCATTGTACCACACTGAAAAAGCATATCCGTTATATCTCTGCTCCAAAGGGTGCACTGCAAAGCTCACCGAACCTGGAGCCTTGTGTGCTGAGTGAATGCGATTTGAAAACCTGTGCGGGAAAAGCTGTGTGCGTCTGTGTGTGTGTGGCCCAGGCTACAAATTGCAGAACTGGACTGGGATACATTTACACCGTCTGTGATAGTCCTGCGTGTCTGGGGCAGGAGAGGCTGTTCCTGCAAGTCAGAAGGCAGGAAGCCAAGCGTGGGAAAAGGAGGGAAATTGAAGATGATTGTGAGAAGAGTAGGAGGAAAGGAAAGGGCAGAGACAATAGTTCGACTTAGCAAAGAGGCCAAGTGATTTAGGGTGCGAGGATTTGGCAGAGTATCTTCCTGAAAACCCTGAAGTTCCACAGGAAGAAGGCAATTTTGTGTTTAAATCAGCACCATGCCCTGACCGTGGGGAATCTGTCCCTCACAGGACTCTTGCATCAGTTTTCCAGCCCTGGCCAGCATTGCTGGGGGAACTAAGGAGGACTCCCCACACATATGCCTCCTCTTTGGCATTTCACAGTGAAATTCTGGCCCTCCTCGGGGCCTTCTTTACAAGATTAGGACACAAAATCATTTTCTTCTATTACTGTTCTCGCCACAAGAAACTTGGATTTTGCCTGAGCCTGAAATCAAAGGTCATTGAAATGAAACAAAAATTTCCCAATGACTTCAGCGTTGCATCTTTCCAGGCTTGTGGAGAGATTGCTTTGTTCCCTCCTTTCTTAGGTTTGGCTTCACATTGTTAGTATTGTCCTGCAGAAAAAAAGTACATTCAGTCTTATGTATGTGTGGTCATGCAGATGGGATAATCAAAGATCTCTGTCCATTGAATGTTCAATGGTGTTTGTGTTTTGAGGATAAGTTTGTTTTTCTGTCTCTGTCGTCTAGAATTTTGCAAATAAAATGCAAATATTCGTCTGTTTAATGAATTATGCTGATAGTTCTGTGATGCTTTGCTGTTTAGTCCAATTGATTTCTCCTCAACCTTTATCCTCGGGTTGTGCGTAAAAAAAAGTAGTTGCACAAACTGTATAGAAATAAGGAGAGTTTTTCAAAGTTCCTTTTCCTGGATGGTAGATCAGACTTAAAGTACTGTAAACCTCAATTCCAGGTTTGTGAATCTGAGGGTCTCTTAATTTACATGAACTTTATTTTTCCCCTCTACTTGAAATGGGAAGAAAAAAAAAATCCCACTATTCTATGGCAGAATCCCAGGAGAATTTCCATTATTTGCACTAAGACTGTCCCAGAGCTCTGTCATTGTTCTGGAAGGGCCTGGAGGAGTTTTGCTCCCTTTCCCAGGCCCTTGCTCTGCTATTCCAACGCTGCATCTGGGGGTCATATGTAAGGTTACAAATCAAAGCCGGAAGATTTGCATGCTAATATAAACTACGTGCAAGCGTTGGTGCATAGCAGGAGTCCCTGACATGATCAGCCGAAAGGAAGGCTGGGTTTTAGTGATGCCTCTTCGCAATTCTGAGGCTGACTGCACAGGGAGTTTTTATAATTTGTGTAACTAAGGCTAGGTGTGTACACTGTGCAAAAATCTGCTTGGTGCCGATATAAAACAGGGCCAGGAATGTCACGTTGTGCTCTGTCTTCATGTGGTCACAAGCTGTGTATGCTCCAGCACCGTATACGTGCTGCGTAGTTGGGAAAGTGCATCAGTACAGCTCCGCTGGTACGACGTGGACAGGCCCTCATTCTCACAACAGAAAGAAAGGTATTTGGAGAGATTTCCCACTGGGAAGAGCAATTCCATGCAAAGATGTGTCAGATTTGATTGTTAACTGTGAAACGGTGATTTTCCAGATCGTGTGTTCTCTATCTGTGTCTCTTCGGTCCTGATGCATTTAACACAATAGCAAACAGGTTCTTGTTAGTTCTTATTTAACTGAGCTGTTCCTGTCTCCCTGGCCCCGGGAAACTCGATGACAAAAATCCCCTTGGCTTAAATGTGCGCAGAGCTCTACTCATCCTATTTTGAACTTCCCCCAAGTCAATTCCTCCTGTGCCAGCATCAGCTCAACTGCTTCTTTCTTAAGTCTCTCTATTTTGGCAACATCCTTCTGCTGTTTTAGTAATCCCACTTTCATACGAGGCTGGAACCAGGTGAGAGGAGTCTTCCAGCCCTTCCCGTTGGCTTCCACGGGGGCTGTCGTGACTCTGTAATGGCAGTCTGACACAAGCTGCACCTCTTTGGGCTGGGGCTGGATTTAGTTTGCCTTCATTGCCCAGCACCAACTGGGCAGCAGGGTGAGTTGAAGTTAGCAAGATGTGTTGTTACGAACTGAGGAGGGATTTGAAAGGAACTCACAGCTGACCTAAACCCTTTCCTATAAAAATTAATTTCAGTAGAAGCAGGATGAGGCCAGTTTAGAGTGGATTTTTAAAAGCTGTCGCTGTGGAGTGAATAAGTGCAGGGGAGTGAACCTCCCCTCATTTTTAAAAAGAAAAAAAAAGCCATTTCCCCTTTGCGTCTATCCTTGACCCCTTGACCAACATGGTGGATGTAAGAGATGGGAAGTCACTGGCCAGAAGAACCTATCTGATGCCAGTCACCCAGGCTCACTTCCACATGCAGCAGTGGACTGAGGACTTCTACACTGAGCCATACTCTTCAGGGTTGATCTACACTTCTTTCCAGCACAAGTTCAACTATAAATGAGTTTCTAAAAACAATTTAATTAAATTAATGCTATGTTTGTGCTCAGACAAGATCTTTCAGTTAAACTTACTTGAAGGACTTGAAATTCAAATACAAGAGGGTCCGTTTGGTCTGTGGATTGTTGTTTTTCCATTTTTCTTTTTTGAAAGGAGCTTCTCTTATTTCACCAGGAAATTCTCTTATTTTGGGGTCCTCATGAAACACTGACCATCTGCTGGGGAGAAAGACACAAACACTGAGTTAAAATAGTTTATAATTCAAATGGGATCCAGATCTAAGAGATAATAAGCTGAAAACTCTTTGCCTCCAAGCACAGTTGGATTATTTTTGCTTGCTTGCCATCTGCAGCCTCTTTCAAACCCAGAAGGGTATTTGCAAAGGCAGCGAGGGCCCCAGGCTCTGCGGGGAGCCCATGTGCTCTTATATCCATTTTATGTTTGTCACCTGCTATTCTAATGCTCTGTAGGCTTAAATACAGCATTTTCTAATGATCTATCAATTCTCGAATGGCAGAAACTCAGTCCTGTGATTATTTTGCTTCACAAAGAGGTCCTTCACACATGGAAAGTAAATGCAGGTGGACAGAAACAGACTGGAAACAGAAATACGAACCCATGTTGTACTCTGCACAGACACGCCGTCTCCCTCACGCATGTGTGTAAATCTAATGGCTGGATGTCGTCCGCCTCCCTTATCTGCTGTTTTCTTGGAGGAAGCTGCTATTCCACTTGCTGAAGCTGGGAGGTGATTGCCAGAAAAGGGACCAGGCTTTACTGGTCCTGTTTCTTACTCTCTTTCCATCAGCTTCAGCTATTGGGTGTGTTGGAGACAAAATAGCAAACTTTACAGGTCTTCAACATGACCCAGGACATCAGTTAAAAAGCAGACAAAGCCCTGCTAATGTAGCACAAATACTGCATGTCTATAAGAATTAAAGACATCATATTCTGCTCTCACAGCTATCTGAATGAAGTTAAATAAAGTAATCAACCAAGCCCAGCGAGAGTCTCAAAGGTGGTTTGTAACCGAGCTGCAGAGTGCTGACCAGCTCTGGTTCTGCAGCTCTCTGGTCAAGTTACTGTCGCTGATCATGGGTGTGAACTCCTCTTTCTACCTTTTTATACCATTGATGGCCATGCAAACAAGCAAAGAAATGCAGTGGAGAGATTTTCCCATTTTGGCTTATAGCTTTGATGACTGCTTGGGACTTGTCAGCTTTCTCTTAGCAGGAAGGTGCTGTGAGGGCCTGGTGAAGTCAAGGCTTAAAAACCCAAACAGGCAAAAGCTGAAAAATGGAGAGGTGAAGATGAGAATAAATTAGGGGACAGAGATTAAACAGAATTTTAAACTGTGGACTTTGAACCATCATCCATATATGAGAAAAATATGGGATGACTATTGTTTTATTCTGCCTGTGTAAATACACAACGATCTGGATTCTTCATTCAAACGTAACCCTTTTGACTTGTCTGGTCTGTACCTAGGTAGCTGAGAAAACAGCAGAAAATGCAGGTGCCGTTGTACCCAAATGAGCTCCTGTTCCTGTGTTCCCAGGGACGTCTGCTGGCAGACTTGAGACACTTGTTTGCTATCCTCATTAGTATTTGGGAATCAAAATTCAGGAGAGAGACCAAGACTGCATTCTGGATTATCTTCCACCAGGAGGAAGGTCTGTGTCCGTATGTTGGAAGAGCCAGTAAAGGTGGAGATTTCTAAATGAGAGAGGACCCAGCTTGACTCTCAGAGTGTTGCTGGATTCAGAGCTAGAAATGAGATTATTTTGCTTGTATGCAGAATAGATTTGATTTGATACGGCTGAAAGACAAGCAGCGTTCCCGGGGTTAATCCTGTTGCATTGCTGTTCAGAGCTGAAACAAGATCCACAAAAGAAAATAGTAGAGGAGGGAAAAACCTCCCATCCCCTTATTTATTTCCCTGTTCTCTTTCTCTCTCTCTTTTCTTTAAGTGTGTTTAACTGGACTGTAAGTTAGCTTGCAGAGAGTGATGCAAACTGGTAATGCTGTGTCTTGGTTAATTGCCTCTGGAGCATCTGCCCACAAACAAGAAGTGTGGGGCACGCTGGGGCTGCCTAGTTTCTTCCTCCCCAACATACTGTAACTTTGCTTTGCATGCAACATTTGCCTGTTGGACCTGTGGGTCACCTTGTTTTTTTCTCAGTTACGTTTCCCTAGTTGGAAATGGAAACGTGAGCTGCGTGGAGAGATGTCCGTGAAACCACAACTGCTTAGTGCAAAAGCCAGACGCCATGCACCTGCGTGCCGTCCGCGTCAGCCCCCGCGCTGTAAAGCACCGTGCCGCAACCAGCCCAGGAGAAACCTGCCCGTTTCTCATCAGTTGGGCTGCTTGAGTTTTGCGTTTCTTCCAAGCCTCATCGCTGGCTTTCAGTTCACTCTTCAAGTGCTCGGGGTGAGAATGGGTCTGGACAGGGTTTGAAAATAGTCCTTCCTTGGCCCTGGCGTGCGGGAGTTGTGGTCCCTCGGAGACCGTCGTGCTGAAAAGCGACGTCACCGTGCGGCACCAGGAGCGGAGTCACCACCGGTTCTGCAACAAGCTCAGGGCTAATGGTCTGACTTCATCTCTGTGGGAATTTTCCAGATCTCACAGTGCTTTTCAGGGCTGTTCGGGTGCTGGTGAGCCGGGCAAGGAGCCCGAGCTGCGCTCGCTGGGTCTGGAGTCGAATGCAAACTTTCCAAAAGTTTGAATGTGATCCAAGCCGAGGTGAGGCACAGACGATGTGTGCTGGAGGAGGTGTTGCACTCCCTGTGCATATTCCTGGGGTGTTTTACTGTCCCTGCTGCCACCCTGGCCTCTGTATAGGACAGGAATTGAGGACCCTAGAGACGCTCACCCTGCGTATCTGGGAAGGGAAACTGCCTGCGTCTTGTGCAGTGGAAGAAGGTAACCTGAACATCAGTGACACTGCTCCTGAAGGGAAAGTAGCCTTTCGGCTTCGGCCTTGGAGGGTTTGGAGAGTGCTGCCTCTAGGTATTATCACTCCAAATTTAGGTCTGGACCACTGCTGATTTGCACTTGTCAGAATCTCTTTGACATTAAAATGGTTAAGCAAACAGTAAGTCAGTGCGGCATGTTTACTCTGGTAATTTAGGGCATAGATGCAAGTTGAATTTGTGGATGGTTGCAGCAGTTTGAGCCATTTTAACATAAACTCCTTCATCGAACTGAACCAGCTGAAATTGCTACAGGCACTTTGTGGGAGTCGGGCTGACTTTGCACTGAAGCGGACTGGGGAGCAGTTGCATATGCTGCTCCACCACCTGGGCTGTGATGGTGGAAAGCTTCCAGCTCACAGGCAGTGATAGCACCTGAATATAGGGGGAAAGGAGCGTCTTTTGCAATTTTGTGTTGATTCACTGGAGGATAAACGTCCAACACTTTAATACACGGCTTTGAAGCTGACATTCTCCAGGATAAAAGGGGCTATCGTGATATCATCCACATACAAATTGCATGATAGCCTTGTTTTTTGCATTCATAAAGCTGTGTTAATAGTTAGCATTAGCCATAATTGTTGAAGATTAACAGCACTTTCTCCTATGGATGCAAGTATGTTTCTAGTCTCTATTGTGGTATCTTGTCTTTGCCAATAGCCCATGTATTTGTGGATGTTCTTATCTTGGTCTCATCATACTGCTCATTTCAGCTGCATTTATCTTCTGTTCCAGCTCATCTGGCTCTAGAAAACTAAGAATTTTCTTCTGAAAAGCCAATTGAAAAATCAGGCACATGAGAATAACCTGAATTCCTCACCTCTGGGTTTTGTGCCAGCTGGAACTGGATATTTTCCACTGAAAACAAGACATTCAATGATAAAGTCACACCCAATGACATCTGAATGAATGGTTTTTGTAGTAGGAAGTCATCCCTTCTCATTGTTTAGCGTAGGCAGTAAAGGAGAGCGATAACTTCAGTTTGCAATAAATTTTCTGCTCTGTGGTGGGTAAAATGGAAGTTTCCTAGAGCTAGAATTAAACAATAATTAGCAGCTGATAAAATCCCCCTGACATCCTGTGCCTTCTTTCTTGCAGCATGAATATTAAGAGCTGCTTATCAAGCTCAATTCCTGATTAGTATTCTTCAGTTTTTTACAGGTCTGCTTCTTGTTTCCTTGAAGGAGGAGGATTTATTTTAAAATACATAGTAGAGTGAAAAATGACCTGATTTGTGAAATTAAAAAATAAACATTCCTAGCAGCTGGAGCATCCAGAGATTGAGCAATGAATTGTTTGTATTTCATGCTTAATTTAAATTATTTAGTGTTAAGGAGAAAGAATTTTTAGGGTGAGGCATTTGAATATCAAATAGGTATTGACCCCGTTAAGGTCAGAAACATGGCAGATATTTAAAGCACATCCTTTTGCCTTAAGTAATTATTTATTGTAGTAATTCACAATATGCAATCACAATTAAAGTTTAGCTCTGTGCGTGAGTGGATTGCAGGATAACGCTGTACGTACTTGGAAGAGCTTGCTCCAAGTCATGTAAGATGCACTGATTTTATTAAGCTGTTGCCAGGCCTGTTCCCTGTGGCTCTGCCAGGTGATGGGACTGAGGGTGCTGCCCCCATGGGACGAGGGACCGGAGCCCGCTGCAGGGCTGGGGACTTGCCCTGTGACTGCAGACTCGCGGGAGTCACGTGCCGAAAGGCCCCTTGCAAAAGCAGCGTGCGGAGGGTGTGGGGCTCGCCGGCGGGCAGCACCAGCGCGAGGGTCCAGGTCGCGTCCGACGCCGCTTGGGAACGTTTCTGCTATGTCCACGTCCCCAGTTTTGGGGGCGCCGGGCAGAAAGCCCTCCCGCGGCTCTGCAGGCAGCTAGGGAGGGCGACGCCGGGCCTGCCGAGCGCCTGAGCGTGGGACGGCTCCCTATGTTTATCTGATATTTCCGGCTGCCTCCTTATCCCATTGCGTTTGCATGACCTCAGGCTCCCACCGGACTGCTTTTCTCATTCTCCCCCGGGATATCGTTAATCACTTTCACAGCCGCCCATTTAAAGATCTGAGCAAAAAAGTGACGAGGTAAGCCGAGGTAATATTCGCTGCTCATGAAAAGGTTATGGGTCTGGCTATGGCAGCAGAGTCGAATAATCACCGAACTGTGATCTCTAAGGGAGGGAAATGTGATATTCAAGGCTTTTGAAACCTCTAGACCTTGCTTTTAAAATATGGCATTTTACAGATCTTTTCCAAGTTCAAGCAAATGGTTATTCCCCACTATTTTAAATGGTAGCTTTCCAGAAGCAGTTTGATATATGCAAACAAGCAAAGAAAATCAATAGCCATTTCAGATTTTGCACCTGCGTCCCACCAGGCAGGTTTTGAGTCCGTACATTTCTCACTAACAGAAATCTGGGTTATGATTAAGGGCTTTTCTTGCTCCTGCTGTAATCTGTCCATGAAATAGAAAAGAAGTAAAGGCAGCTGTATGTTGCCCAAATCCACATTTGCTTAAGTTGAAGAGACCTGAGGCTCAGAAAGATTTAATTTCTGTTTTAAATGTGCAACAAAATCCTGGCTTGACTGAAGTCGGTGGCAGTTTCCTTCCCACAGAGCCTGGATTTTGGAGCTGGGACTGCAGCAGGGCCCTGTTCTTGCACACTGTCCCTGCACCAAACACATCCAACCCCTTTCCTGCTCTGTCAACTTACCCAGAATATCACTTTGCATGCGGCTCCTCATCCCTCTCCGTGGTGAAGGAGAGACGGAACGTGTGTAGGAGGGAGAAAGCTGGTGCGGGAGGTGCGCTGGTGCGAGGGTGCAGAGCACCCTGTAACGGGGACTTGCGAGAGCGCAAGCGAACTCCCCCAGGGTCCGACGCCATCCCCGATCCCTCTGCTTCTAGCTCCGAGGGAAAAACACACTTTGCTGAGCCTCTTCCCTTAACATAAACACAGAGCTGCATGTGCATATTAAAAAAATAAAATAAAAATAGTTGTCCTACTTGCTTGGCACTGTGGTGCCGTTGGAGGGAGAAGGAGGAGGAGAACAGGCTGAATGTGATGGGAGCGTTGCACCACTTATTGCACCCCTGAAAGGTGCTGAGCTCTTGGAGCAGGATTAATTCCCATGCAGGCTTGAAGGCTGTTAGCAAATTTTGGAGATACATGGTTTTCATGAAGAATAAGGTGGGGGAGCCTGAAGTGACATGAAATTCAAAAAGCCTGGATGGCTGTGGCCTGTGTGTTTTGTTTCTAGCTTTTGGAGAAAAGGTGCATGTTTGAAGAAAAACGATAAACTTCATTTGCCTGTAAACTGTTTCTCCTATCCCAGTCTTGTCCCTTTTGAGAACCCCAGGCCAGAAGTACAGTATCTGGAGTTTCTTTTGGATCCCAGTCAGCTCCCATCTGTCATGATCTGTTTTTAATCGAATGGGTTTTCCATCTGAGAGTAGCTGTTGGATAGAGAACGAGTAGAAATATTTGTGTTGTGAATTAGCCCAGAATGAAGCAACAAACTTTTTTTTGCACAACAAACACATGGAAAAATATTCTTCAATGTAGTGTGGCTGGCTTGAAAATTGGCAAAGGCTGCTTCCTTCCCAGGCCCTGACCCCGCGGGGTTGTCTGCGCGGGGAAGGTCTTTAAAGGAGACCTGAAACCTTTGTGTTATTCATTCTTATCAGCCTGTTGTGAACCAGGGCAGTGCTTTTATCACCACCGTGTACATGGATACCCCTCAGTATCCCTCCATCCCTCAGTAGAGGGAGGGAGGTGAAATGACTTGGTTTTCTATGAGAAATCTGAGATGTAGTTGAGGAACAGCCTGGGTTTTCTGAGACCCAATCCTTCCTTTGCTGACCTGTTGGGAGCAGAGGATAGGTTTGGTACAGTAACCGAGTCAAAGTCGGGATCTTAGCCCTCACCTCAGCATCTTATAAAAGGCCGCGGACCTCCCTAGTGGCATGTGCTCAGCCTGTCCGTTTCTCAAATACAGCAAAATTCGGCCGAGAGGGAAGCGAGGCTGCAGGACGTCTGTTGTTTCCCAGGCATCAGCTGTCACCTCTCTCCCACGAAGAAAGAAGAGGAGGGGAAAAAAATCTCTCAGTGGTCCTTGAAAAGCGTTGTTCAGCCTGTTCAGCATCTTTCCAGGGGTTTTGGGCAATCCCTCTTACCTTTAAAAGCACAAAAGCAATTACCCTGCATTGTCACTTTGGAAGATGGTCTGATGTCCTGGGGAAGAAGGAGAAGAGGGTGATGCTTATCTCCCTGCCATCGCAGGAGACGAACAGCTTCCCGTCTGCCTCTGCCGTGAAAGCGCGAGCTCCTGCTGCGGCCCTGGGGCTGAGGGAGGAGGGATGCTTTCCCATTTCCTCTGCCAGAGCCTTATCTCACTCCATATGTGAAACCTGGAAATTGCTTTAGAGACCCAGGAGTTGGCCTAGCTGTGATTTCCATTACGCTGGGGTTGCTCAGTCAGCCACAGTGGTCACCCTCAGCGGCTCCATCCCATGTCTGCTGAAGTCTTGTGCATCTGTTGTTGTTTCAACCGGACCAACATTTGGCTCGTGTGGCGGCGTATCTGAGAGCAGAATTTGACCCATTTTTTCCCTTTTTTTAATGCTTTGGAGGCAGTAGGGAGAAAAGGAAATGTGTGTGTGCACGTATGTGTGTGTGTATGTGTCTGAATCATTTTTTAACACATCTTCTGGCAAAGCAATGTTTCTATAAGATGATTTTTCTGGGCACGGATGAGGGCTGGACGAGGGAGATCCTGGACTCATTCTGGCCATGTGTTACTGTTTCCACCAATGCAAAAAAGCAGTGTCACCCTCGCTGACCTGCTTTGCATCAGCTCAGCACCACTCTGATGGATGCTAGAGGTGCTGAGCGCTACAAATGTCTCTCTGTGACAGTCGCATGCTGTAGGGTTGAGCTATTGTAGTGCGCATACATGGGTGCGTAATGTGCCTGCATTGCACCGCTGCAGTTCCGCAAACCTCGGGGAGCTGAGTTTCCCTTGAATATCCTGTTTGAACTGGAGCCACGTGCCTCCTGGGAAGGGCCAAGGTTGCATCTGCACATGCAGGGAAAGCTGGAGCGTGGGGCAGATCAGTAACTTGTGATGCTACTGCAGGGAGAGGGCAGAGGTGTGTTGCCAGGGACCAGGAAAAGTGCTATTATTCAATTAAAGCATTACTCCCAGAGAAAGCAAAATCAATTGGAGCTGGTGGTAGAGACTGGCGGGAGAAAACCCTGGACTCTCTCCTGAGAGCTCTGCTATAAGCCATGCAACAGCTTTAATTAAGGTTAATTCCATGTTCAAGATTATATCCCTGGCCACTTCTGTGCACAACAAGGAAGACACGGACTTTACCTGTTCTGACTGTTGTGCCTCTGGATGTATCCTGTGTTTCAGGGCCCATGTTGACTTGTGCTCTCTTTTCTTTTCCCTGAACAGGTCTATATTATAAATGTGACATGGTCCGACTTGACTTCACAGATCATCTACAGAAGATACAGCAAGTTCTTTGACCTGCAGGTAAGTCTGTCTTTTGTTACCTAAAACATTATTTCTAGTCATGTTTCTAACTGGTATAATGATGCATTTAAGGAAGGTTTTGTGCTTGTTTGGTTTATTACATATCATGATCTTGGAATTTTTCAGACTCAGTCGTTTTGGGGTGTAAGATAAGTGGGTGGTGTGCTCACAGTGAGTAGCCTGCACTCTAAAGACATTTAAAGCTGTCATTTTCAGGAATGGTGTCTAATTTTAAATACTTGAGATGCACTGAGAACACGTGCTGTTCCCAGGCATCTGCGTGGCTACGGAGAGCTTTCTGGCTGGTGTCATATTTAGCAATAATCCAGATCCAGTGATACCTGTGTATCAATGTACCTTTGTAGGTAGCTAGACTGTGTGTGGGGTTATAAAATCTCGGCTTGCTGGCAGGCAAAAACAAAAGCTCTGGTTTGACAGACTCCTGAACTTTGGGGGAAATGTCAATTTTGGGCTGCAGCTTGTGGTTGAAGCCAGCCTGTGGCTAGAATACCAAGTGAGTCCTCACAGCCAGTATCAAGGACATGCACAATTGGCTGGGCTGTGTCCTGGGAAATGACATTGAGCCTGTTTGCCATGATAGATCAGGAAGAAACTGGTTCCTCCCTTGGGTGCCTGGTCCGAAGTACCTTGAAGAGTCCTGGTTTCATCACTGCTCTCCTTTTACATAACTTTATAATACTTGGACATCTGAAGTCACTAGACAGTTTAGAAAAATGTAGGCTATGACCTTCTAGCTTTTCTGGATGGAAAATGGACTGTTTCTATAGAGGGTCCTGGGTTTCTTGTTTGCCATATGGCTTGAAGACAAAAGAGGGATGTTCTTCAGCTTCTTCTTGTGCCTCTCTCCACTCCTTACTGGCCTGAGGCTCCAAACCTGCCAGTCCCGCTGATATGAGCAGTACGTCTTACGTGCAGTGGCTGGTCTGCACCAGATGTACCTGCTAAAATGCCCAGCTCTGTAATCCCACATGTTTGTTGTCAGTGTGCGGACTGTGGCCAAAACTATTTCTTTCTCTCTCTTCTTTTTCTTTTCGCCCCAGTACTGTTTTCATGTATATGTTCTTCTGGGTCTCCTGGCCTTTCCTGGTAGGTTTGAAAAGTTCCCATCAAGCTTGGAGTTATCAATGGGGTTAGTGTGTTGGACAGGAAATGATGTCTCAATCAGGGAGTGAGTCCTGAAAGGTCCCATTGATAAGTGCAAGGGGGCCTAGCGCCAGTGGAAAACTCCCGCTTGCACAACGCTTCTCCCCCCACGAGAAAATACGACAAGAAAGTAACAAAATTCCCTCCTTTAACCCTTTTCCCTCCCAGGGATCTCCGTCAGGGCCACCGCTGCATGAGCAGTGACAACCCTCTGCACCAGCCTCTTTAGCTCTTGCGGCACGTGGCTCACAACCAGTGAGGCTGAGGTCTTCAGCCGGGGTTCCCACAGTCTCCTCATGTCTCCCTGAGCAGCTCACTGTGTCTTCCTGTGCCTCAGTTTCCCAGTGGTAAAATGGAAACAAGGCCGTGTGTGCTCAGGCTGCCATAAGGTGCTTTTAGACTCCTGGAGATGCTGGGGTTTTTTTTTCCCCCTATTATTTTTTCTGGGCTCGTGATGCTGCCAGAGCATCTCCTACGTGAGGAAGGGGAAATAAGCTTTGTATCTTGAATTGTAACGTGGATTTACAATTCTGATCTTGAAGCTTGCAAAGGGAATTGGAAAAGCAAATAAAAGGTCAGGGCATTTTGGGAAACCCTTGCACTTACTACTTATGGCTTCATGTGCAGTGATTCTCGCTCAAGGGCAAATGCTGTGTTACCTGCAGCACGTGGGTAAGCTGGCACCAAAACGATAAATTAACCTCACATAACAGCTCCACAACCCCCGCTCCAGCTGCTTGCAATTGCCCATGCTTAATGCTTGGTTAATAGCTCCCTGTGTCTGGCGGATCTGCTCCTAGTCTCTTCTGGCTTCAGGCAGCTACAAGAGGGACAGCTTCATAGCATTGGTCGGAAAATCTGCCTGGTGTTGTAAAGCAGCTCTTTCAGGATTTAGGAGTGAAGGGTTGCCCATATTTGCTGTCTGAACTGTGACTGGCCTATAATGGAGATCTAGGCTGGACTGCATCTTGCAGTGCGAACAATAGTTCCTGTTAAGATTCCCTAAATACGTGAGTGGTTTGCAATGGCAAGCCCAGAGTAGAGCATTTCACAATAAAAAGAGGAGACCAATACGGGGGTGCCAGCGCCCGTTTCCCAAACCCTGAATGTGTCTGAACTTGGCTCTTGGTCGTGGACGTGTGTCAGGCGTTGGGGGTGCTATGTGCTTGTTGAGGATTGAGGTGGTCCCCTTGGATCCTGCTTACTTTCCTCTAGATAAGAGGGTGACCTATGATCTCCAGATTTTTGTAGGAAGCGTGAACTTTCTCCCTAGTGCTGTGAGACTGGTTAGACCTGGATTTTGCTACCTGATGCCATGCATGGTAGCGTGATGCGCCGTAGCGTAACGGATGTACTATGGTCAAGTTCCCGCTTTCCCCTTGTGACACCTCCAGGAGAAAACCAAGCAAACACTCAGTGAGTAACGTTCAGCCAAATCACAGCACCACTCACGTCCAGAACAGCTGGCATCTGCAGGCCTCTGGCAGCCCCACTTGTCCCACTGTGTCCACGACAGAGCTGCGCTTCGGGGCTTCGTGCACCCGCATGTGTTTTGCTTTGCTCTCGACTGGCAGTGGAGTAACAGGGCTGGCTTGTAATGACTTAATCAGGGCTGCGATGCCTGATGTTGACAGTGACACGTGATAGGACTTGTGGGGAAACCCAGGGGGCTGCCCAGGGGCAAAGGAGGAGGAATACAAATAATTAATTTCACTGCTACAATTTCATGTTTCTTTAAAAAAGAGCCCACCCTTCCCCAAATGGCAGTGTCTGTGGGAAATGGCTCAGCAGTTTTGAGAGCCCTTGGATTACTAGATACTGGTTTTTTTAAACACTCCCTAGCAAATTCTCGAAGGCACTGCAGGCAGTGAGAGGCTGCTCTGTCCCAAAGATTCAAATCCCAGAAAAGTTCAGCGGTGCTATTTCAGCATATGCCTGAATTAGCCAGGCTATTTTCAAGATAAGTAATAGAGCAGTGAATGTGGACATGCCATGAGATTTTGGAGCTGCAGGTTGGGTTGCATCCCATGATGCTGTGAGATATACAACAAGCAAAACCCAGTGCGACAAGCCAAGTGCCAGCCCTGTGCTACTTGAGTGAGGGCTGGGGATCTATAAATATGGGCTTAAATTAAATCAGGGTGTAGCTGCATCATTTAATTGTGTGAGCAAGTCGCATCTGCTGGTGAGCATGGGTCACGTTGTGGCAGCAGAATGCATGTGGGTGCCAGCGTTTCAGTAAATAGGATTGCAAGTATTGAATTAACTCTGCATAGATGAAAGCGCTGCGATAAATTACTTGTCAAATCCAATTATCTGTTGTCCTGCACCCTGGAGAGGCATTCGCACCTGAGCACCATGTGGGGTCAAAGACACTTCTAATGTAATATTTTAAGTGCTGCCCTCTCATGCACACTGCACCTGGGTACTTAGCTCTTGGGTGGCATGTGGGGGCACATGTTCCAGGTCTCCCCCTGCAATTTCCTTGGTGACAACCACCCCCACAAACTCCCTGCACTGTCCTCCTTTGCTGAGCCTCAGATCTGCTTGGGCAGAGGCTCCTGCAGCCAGATGTGAACATCTGTCTGTGGCCAGTGCTGCCCCTCACGGCAGGCCGGTGGCTCACTGTAGCACGTTCCCTCGGCGCGTCCGAGGTCCCCCATCGTTGCTGGTGAATTTGCTGGTGGTGGGAGCAGAGTCCTGTCCTGAGTGGGTAGTTCAGGTCAGCAGTGCTCCCGTTGTCATCACAGGAGCTGAGAACGAACATTGTTTTATTGGGATAGCAGGGATAATTCCTGGCATTTCCACTCTGTGTTATGCAGCAAAAGGCATTTACAGATGTAAGGTCCAAATTTTTCTTGCTGGAAAGTGCTTTTGGAGGCTTTTAGGAGGATGGGGATTTGCAGCTAGGCCTGTGTGTAAAAAATTACCTGAGGTGTAAGGCAAAGGGTGCAGCCAGCTCACCCTCTGAGCAGCCATGCTTGGTTGGGAATCAGCAACAGAGTTTGCAGTTAGCAGATATGAAGGATGGCCCTTTCCCCCTTGTCCACCTCACGCTGCCAGCTGCCCACTACCACTGTGGGCTCTTTGTGGATATTATCACCCCACCTGGCTGCTGCTCTGCCAAGAAACCCTTTCCCAGCACAGTAAGTGGGACAAATATGGCCATGCTTCAGTGCAGAAACTACTGCCTTAGCTTAAACTGCCGGCAGTGATGGGTTAGAGTGAGGTGAAGCAGCAATGTTACAGACATGTCCACCCTGTCATCTTAGCTGTGGTGTGTTCACCTCTCACGTAAGGGCAGGGTGACAGCTAGGGACAGCAACATCTTTAATTCTGTAGTGAGACTAGCAAGCAGCATATCAATGTCCAGATAAAAATCTTTGTGGCCTATCTTCTGCATTTTGTCCAGCAAGTCCAAATATTCTGGCCTGATTTCATGCCTATATTACTTGGTACCTGGACTCAGAGTAGGATCAGGAGCACAGCCTGGGCAGAGGGACCAAACTCTGCATTCGGATATCTGGCCTCTCTGTTGCTCCCGTGAGAGCTGCCGGCTCTCCGTATTCGGAGCTGGGAAGGATCCTTTCTCACAGCAGTGAAACGCAGCTTCCTCCAAGGCAAAGCACAGCAGCTGGTTTAGTGGCACGCCGTGATCCCACGCTGCGTTTCTGGCCGTGCGAGGGAGGCGAGTGGTGTCCCTGCCGGAGCGGCGGCGGGAATGTTAGGTAGGCAGGAGGCAGGCTCTCAGCACAATGACCCACAGAGACGTTCTGGCCACAAGTAGACATCCGAAATGTCACAATTTTGAAAAGGCAAATAAACAAAGCTCTATTCGAGCATTCATTTTGTGTATCAGTTAGCAAAAAATTATCTGCCAGATGCGGTCTGCTGATCTAAGCAGATTTTCTTCAAAGTGGCACAGAAAGAGGATCTCACTAGCAGCCAATTAGAACATTATAAAGTAAAGAACATCAAGAATTTTATTAGAGAGTGGAAAGTGCTGTAAGTTATTTCCAGGCTGATGATAAAACATCAAGAGCTTCATTTGTTATTGCTAGGGTCATCCTGATTGTTTATAATGCTGTAATGGAGTAACTGAGCACTGAAGAGCACATTAAACAAAAACAGTGCCATAAAAACAGTAATTGCAATCTGTAACTCTACTTTTCTTATTCAGACTGGAGTTCATCAGCACAACACTTATTGATCCTTCTTCCGTAACGTGCTTTTCTGTATAAACACCCCTTTTCTTTCTGTTCCCAAAATGGCATCAAATTTTGTAACACCCACTCTCATTGCAGTTTGGTGGTTATAACTGTGGCACGTGCCTCAGCACTCTGTATTTCACAGGGCTGCTGTGATTTGACACTGGACCCGGCTGCTTTGGGGTGCTGGCTTTTTGGGGCAGAGCAAAGCGGAGTTGGTGCTGGATGCTTGCGAGGTGGCTTGCTGCTGTGTGGTGGGGCCGTGCTGCCACCCTTGGAACCGCCTGTTCTCCCCACTGCACACACAGAGCAAGGGCACCCACATTAAGCAGCCATGGTATGCGTTGCTGAAAATCTCGGTCTCATTTGGGAGTTAAATGGCATTTCTTATATGGACTCCATTAGTTCATTTGGGTTAATTGCCCATGTAGGCCCATTTGGTCTCTAAATCTGGTAGTCTATCTAGTAGTCAGTAGTCTATCTCAGTAATGACCTTTTCATAGGACCTACGATATTTTGTGTTATAATGTTTGTGCTTTTAGTTCTGTAGGAGTGGTGAACTGACAAGCTCAAACATGTGCCAAACTTACCTATATTCTGCATGACTGATGAGACCTGCAATGGCGCAAGCGTGTTCCCGAGTTTGCAGACTGCCTCCTGACCCTCAACCTGTTGGGCCTTTGCAGCAGAAGTCTCCACTGGGTCCTTTCAGCCAACCCCACCAGTGGTGGTAACTCCGTACGTGTGACGGCTACCGCTTCCATAGGTCCCACCAGCACGTAGCTGCTGGCGCTGTGGGAAGGAGAGAGGGCTGCTTCTGTGGCTGCGCACGTGATGCAGCTTGCCTCTGCCGCAGTGTGGGAGGTGTGCGTTAAAGAGACTCCCAGCCTCGGACGAGCTCGGGGAGTGTTGCTGTGGGTTGTGCGTGCGTATGAGGGGGCATATGGAAGTAGGCAGAAGAGCTGGAGGAGAAGGTGGGGTCAAATAGGGCATGGGAGAAGGTGGGGAGGGACAGCACAGAAGAAGATGGGATCAAGATGTGGTGTGCATGCAGAGAAGTGTAAAGCAAAGGAGGGAAAAGGGAAGTTTTTACTTACTGGCTTTATTCCTGTTGGGCTGCACTCACCGTGGAGAATCTGGGCTCTGCAGTGAAAGCATGCTTCCCTCTGCTCTGGGCTGTGCTGGCCTTGGCCAAGATGGGTCTGGGTCACAAAGACCACATCTGTTCACGTCCCCTTGGTGTGGGGTGCTGGGCCTCAGCGTTTTGGCCTTGCTATAGAAAATGATAGCTGCTGTGAAATGGCCCTCTGGACCAGGTACCCGGCTCCATGTGTAACCCACAAGATTCAGACCCAGGTCTTGGCTTCAGAGCTGTCTCTGATGGTCATGGGGCCTGTGGGGATGGAGTTACTCCAGCAGCTAGGATTTACAATTTGGTTTGAAAACAGCTTCCTTAAGAACATGACTGAAACTGAATCAAGCCTGGGAAAATTCAGAGGAAATCAGAACATGGCTCTGTCAACATGTCTGTTCGAAAAGGTCAGTGCTGGCCCCTTGGGGAGAAATGGCACGTCCTTTCTTCTGAGTAAACACGGGCCATTTGTCTATTGCTGCTAGTCCTGAGCGCGTGTGGAGAAACCAGCAAGGTTTGCAGGTGATCCAGAAAACCAGGTTTCCAGGAGAAGCCCTGTGTTGCTGGTTGTGAGTGCTGACCATGCCTCCTGCATTTCAGCAACTCTACTGGAGCTCACGGTGCAGCTGTGCTTGGGAGACAGATATTTGGTTCTTAATAGTGGGGACCCTTAACTACTCCTTCATAAAAGTGAATCAACTCAGCCCAGTGGCCAACCTGCCAGTAGCAGGACTTGCTGGGGGAATTGAGATGGTCCTGGAAAAAAAAAATGAATAGCTAATGTGGTTATTGAACTAGAAATGATTGTCTTAGCTGATTTAAAGGCTATTTAAATGCA
Source organism: Dromaius novaehollandiae (assembly GCF_036370855.1). Classification (NCBI taxonomy): domain Eukaryota; kingdom Metazoa; phylum Chordata; class Aves; order Casuariiformes; family Dromaiidae; genus Dromaius; species Dromaius novaehollandiae. Next base: position 34,726,174 of record NC_088103.1, on the reverse strand, counting down.
GCTTTTCCTCCTAGCACTTGATTGATGCGTTTAGGATACCAGCTGGCTTGGGGCAGTATCTTTGTCTTCAGTGAATAAATGGAATTGTTTATAATTCTTATTTCCATCATTATTTAAATGTTTGCTTGGCAAAACAATCTGCTCAGTTTCCAGGATTTGTTTCTAAAGAGACTTTCAACATCAAACAAAGATCAGGGCCATGACGGGGAAATGGCAGAGTGCCTGCCAAGCTACAGTAGAGCCCATGTTCGATGAACATCACAAATAACCTGCAGTTCTGACAGGGTCCGAGCTTAGGCAACCCACCGCCTTTGCATGTGCGTGCTGTTGAGACATAAAGATGACCCTTGAATATTGCCCATATGCCGCAGTGCGGGAATCTTCTGCATGGTGGCTGGCTGTAGGGAAAAGTTTGCAGCTCACTGCCAAGTTAAAAGGCTCTCCAGGTTGCCCCATCTGCAGGTCTGGCTGCCCACAGGGTGGGCTTAGAAAGTGGCTTGGTGGCTCAGCCTGCTCCTCAAAGTATGAGCTGAGGGCTCAGGAGGAATGTCCCTTGGTAGAGGTGAGAGAGCCTACTTTGCTATCACAGGATTAATGTTTCTAGTTTCTCTGTGGGCAGCAATGGATCAGAGGTAGGTGACTCTCCTGCCAGGATCCCATAGTACCATCTGAATCTTTGACTGTGCACAAAAGATATCAGAAATACAGGGAAAGCTCACAAAAATCTTACACTTTCTGGACAAGGGGGCAGTGAGGTTTTGGGGCTGTAGGTGGGAGGTAGGGATCCCTAGCTGTCCTCACGTCATGGTGGGACTGGGACCTCTGGAGGCTTCATCTCACAGGGTTGTGCACACTTCCATTTCCTTACTGTGTAAGACCGGGATCCTGGATTCCACTGTGGTATCAGTGACAGGCACTTACTTGGTGTCATTGCACCACCTAGGTATTCATACATACAACAGCGATATTCTCCCAGAAGTAGACAAGTCCTTATTTCCCTTGGTGTTCCTATCCTGTGTGTAGAATTGGTAGTATTGAAATATTTAATCACATCACCAAGAAACTTTCTCCTTATGTCTCCCAAATTAAATGCTATATTCACTTGTTAGGTCTTGCAGAAGCATGACATTGAGTGGCAGGCCACTCCGAAGATGAATTTTGTCCCCCATCTGTGTGAGCCCTTCACTTACTGTGCTATGACAACCTGAGCTGCTCTTGAGGGGCTGCACAATTAGGAGCTGCTCTGATTGCTGGAGGGAATTCTTGGTTGCTGCTGATTTCCTGCCTTTTGCAGCCTTTAAGCAGTAGTTCAACACCAGCAGCTCTTTGTTAGCCTTCAACTTGTAGCTTGCTCTTTAGGCAGGCTCCTAATTATAGAAGTAAAACAAAGTCTAATTAAGCTATTGGCTCTGTCTGTAGTTAGATAGATGAGCAGGAGTTTTTTTTAGAAAGACCAGGGCTGTCACAAAGGATTGTTGAAGGCTGGGGGCTCAGTGGTGAAGGTGTGCCAGGGTGTGGAGCTAAAGTAACTTGGATTTCGGGTGTGGAGCTAAAGTAACTTGGATTTCGGGTGGGAGAGGGAGCGCCCATAAAGCAGATTTCCTTTGGGACCCCTGGCCCCTACCATAGTGGCCGAGGGAAATGTCCTGGTCGGGAGCCCACAGCAAGCGCTCAGAGTGCAGGTGGTTGGACTGCAGCTTCTTCCTGCAAAAGATGTACAGATACCGTAACAAAATGCCGTTGTCCTGCTGGATGCTGGGAAGTAAATGCAACAATGAACAGCATTTGCTGCAGCAGCACGGCACGCTGGATCATTTCACTGTGCTGACATCAGGCCATGTCAGGCAAGCGCAGTCTTACTGTTTCTACTGTTTAATAAGCCTAATGCTCCAGAGAAACCTCATGCTGCGAGCTGTGAGTGAGTGACAGAGCTCTGAGGTGGTGAACTCTTGCTGCTTATTAAGAGCCCAGGGGGGTGTGTTTTTTAGGTGTATTGGCTTTATTAATATGAGAGAGAAGCCTGCGTTGAAGACTCTTGGCCCAAAGAGGCAAAAGCTCTTGAAAAAGTTCAGCTGTGATGCCGGTTTCTGGTTCAGCTTCCCTCTGCAGTTCAGCTCTGACTGCTGTGAAGTGATGCCACATTGCCAGATGTTCCCATATTCCTGGGATAGTATTTTTAGAACTGGGCAAAGACTGAAAAAGACTCTGTGATTATTATTTGGAAGCTCTAAACAAATTGCTTTACCTGCTTTCTAGGCAATTGGTTTGCATGCATTTTTTATGAATTATCTAGAAAGAGTTCAAGTTGGGCATTGTTGTCCAAACCAAGGATCTCAAGGGAGCACTGTAGAACTATAATGGATAGCAGATTTCCCAGTGTATGAATTCACACTACACAGAGTGATTATCTTATATATAAAGGGTTAAAAGCAGTTCTGCTGGGGAACAGAAAGGTTATACATTAGTGTCAGATTCTCTCTTGGCGTTCACCACTTGAGATACACAAGCTCGTTCCCCACAAAAATCATTGAGGGAATACAGTAGTTTCCACACTCAAGAATATTAGACTCCATTTATAGGCCTCTTGTAAGCACAGGAAGCAGTGAAATTTGTTAAGAGGATTATTTGCTGTGGATTGTTCCCTTGCTTTTTTGGGATTTGGTTTGTGGAAATTCCTGTTATCAGTAGCTACATCCTACGCCTGTCGCTGACCCAGGGGCCGCGGGGACAGTGCAGCCCTACTCTGCGGGAAGGACTCTCCTGGATAAATCCACAGAGAGGACATGCAACAAGTTCTCCCAAATTAACTGAGTTGATTTACATCAGTTGGGGAGGATTCAGACCTATTTTCTTTTATTGCTGCTGGTTGCTTTTGCTGTTGCAAATTAAAAGCGTCAGGAACACAGGTCCACACAAGGCTGTGGTGCTAATAGAAATGTACAAACACCCCTGAAATTTCCAAATGTTGTGAACCAAGATGTGAAAATTTTGGTATAGGTGGGTCCATACCTGCTGGTTATGTCCCTGGCCCGTATCTCATACAGGGGGTGGAAAGTCTTTCTTCAGCAGAGCGTGTCCAGGCTCCGTGCATACCTCCCATGTTATCCCACCTCCATCTTCATTATTCCTGAGCTGGAAGGTCTCGTCATAGCCCATTTAGGTCTCCACAGCAGGTTTTGAAGTGTAGCCTTGGGAGGAGCTCACTTGTTTGTTAACCTTGTTCCAGGTTTTGTTTGCTGGAACAATAAAGCGCAAGAGAGCTGCTTGGCTGTGGGGCTGACCCCGGCTGAAGTTACTGCTTCGGGGCTGCTTTCACACACTGGCAGGGAATTCTCAAAGTGCTGCTTTATTAGCGTATTTCCTTTCTACCAGAGATCAAGATTAGCCTTTTTATTTTTTCTGGAATCTCTGTGTGAAAATTAAATTCCTTGGTGAGTTTTTTCTGTGGCCTTTCTTCCCTGAAGCACCCAAGTCCTGAGAGTTCAGGCATGACAATTCAACCCCCCTCTGCACCACTTCGCCACTCGAGTAATCGTACTCAGCTTTCAATTATTTATACTGCTGGAAAATCGCATGGAGTTCACACCCCCAGCCCTGAAACACAATTCCGCTTTTGTGTGGGGAATACAATCCTTCACTTTCATTAAGTGTGTAGAGACTGAGATGAGAAGTGCCTGTTGTGTTCGCATCCCTTGGCTCACGATGAGAGGAGCTGGTTGTTTTCACAAACGTCCTAAATAGCCCTGCAAGGGTTATGGGGAGTTTATTTACATTATTGCATTTAAGTGCAAATAGAAAATTGCCCAGCCATAATGGAAAGGTTATACAGGGCTCTGGCAGGGCTCTTTTCCCTGCCACCTCACCCCTCCCAGCTTCCTGCTCGTACAGCCTCCAATGTGGAAAAGCTGTGTCGAGAAGGACCCATAGCTCTTGGTGCTGTTAAGCCAGGGTTTGCATAGGGGGCAAACAAAATAATCAAATAGTGTTTCTTCCACCACAGACTGCGTGTAGTCCTGCCTGCTATAGGAAAGACTCCTCATCAGGCTCGCTTCCAGGCTCACCGATTTGTGAGTGTTGGGTGCTGTTTGCTTCTTCCTCATAGTACCTGAATAACTCACCTTTTTGCAGGAAAAGCACGTGGAGCACGAAGGTAGGAGTTTGTTTCCCACCTTATTCCCTTCCTGTTCACCGAGAGTCACAGCATATTTCTCCTTTTTGGCAGCCAGAGTGATTTCATTTCTCGTGAAAACACAAGGATTCCCATTGCAGAACTGTCTTTTGCAATTTCCGCTTTCCCTGCTTTGGGGGAAGTGTTGGTGAGTCTTCAGTGAAATGATCAGGGTAACAAAACCCACTAAGGAGCCGTGCTGCTGAGCAGATGAGCGGCAAGGTTTTGCAGAAAGCAAGAATATACATGATCTGTGAGAACCATAGCTTTTCACACCCTCATTCTTGGGTGCCTCATTTGAATAACAGGGAAGGGAAAGCATGAACTTCTGTAGGGTGTCAGATCCTTTGGCACAGCTGAGGCTGGTAGCTACACTTTCTTGCCCGCCCTTGTGAAGCTATGCCATTTAACAGCGTCCCACAGAGTTAAATTGGATTAGCATTTGCTCTTCCCTGACCGTGCCCAAGAGAAGCATGGCAGATACCATCACAGTTGATGGTCTCTTGATACTTGTTTGATGGGAGGGACCGTGAGAAGCACCATGCCTAGAAAGGGGTCTCTTCGGCTCTTCTGTTCTTATTAGTTTTATACGCAGTCACCCAAGGGGAGAGGAAGCTGCCGTGGCGGGGTCTGGGGCCGGACAAGGCTTTAAAATCCAGACAGGCCCAAGAGAGATTCCTGGAAGCGAAACCTGCTAGAGCAATTGCAGTTTCACTTCAGTGTCTGAAGCACTTGTCAGTGCTAGTAGTCACGGGATGTTACTGATTTGGGTCCCTCCTGCACTGTTGAAATTTTATGGTAGAGAACCTGTCTTCAGCTCATATAAGCTGAGTTTGCAGGTCTCTGCAGGCTGTGTCCTCAGGGCATGCTTCCACCCTCTCTCTGGTCCAAGTCCAAACTCAGAGAGATTTGTTCTGGGTAGGCACCTCAGGTACTCAGCAGATCTTTCCACCGGGGCCTGGGTCTCCACCAGGGCTGCAGCAAGGGTCATGTGAGACGCAGGCTTTCCTTGTGGTGCAAGTGGACTTTTGCATATGGGATTCAGTACAGCGCAGCTGGGACCACATGAGGGTGCAAAAGAAGAGCAGAGCAGGGGAACTGCGGTCCAGTGTGGGGATCACGCTTCTGAGTGGAGCTGGTCGCTGACAAATTCTTGACTGGCAGAAGCTGTGAGCAAGCTACAAAAGGACTAAACAGCGACTCAGGAGAGCAGCCATGTATTTAGGACCACTTCTGTAGATGTGCAGTGCAGACAGGGCTCTATACTGAAGCCTTTCTTTGAGGCATCAGTGTCAATGCAGAGATGTCTGTGATTCACCAGGTGCAGTCAAGGGTAGATACTAATCAGTTTAGTGGTATTTTTGCAAATTGAGTCGACATCAGAGCCATGTGCCTGCGTATTGATGCATTTGGTTTTTTTTTTAAGGGTGTGTTAAGAAACCAGTGTGACTTGCTGAGCTGCTACCTTCAGCCAGGTGTTTTGAGAGATGTAAAAGACAAACCACAAGAACAGTGTGAGAGAGAGAGAGAAAGGAAAATACCAAATGGGAAGGAATTTGAAAGCAAAACAGAAAAGGACTGAGTAAATGATAACAGGGAAAAATTTCTTTCAGAGAGCAAAGGTGAGTTTAATGATAGAAGCTTTGTCTTACAGGGAGTGTATCTTATCCACCTGGAGGAAATTATTTCACAGGCTCTTTATTTTATCTGGCTAATCTCTGGCTTTTGACAACCCAGTGAGTGCTGCTCTCCCATGGGACATTTTGGCCTTCATGTGCTATGGGGAGCTTTGAAATCCAAGCCCGGGCTTGTCCCGGTCACTGCAGTGATGTGCTGCTACTGCCTTAGCAAAACTGGTGCATGTGTTTGCCTGGTAAAGGCTTTTGTGAGGAAAACAGAATATGAGCTGGCGTATGGTGATATATGCGTTCTTGTGACAAATCCAGGTTGTTTTGCAGTTTTTGCTGTGTTGGTGACTTAATTCAGCCTTGCAACAGTCACTGTAGTCTGCAGTCTGCAATACTTGTTGGGTTATCGTGCTGGTTAGGGGGTGCTGGTCTCTCACACGTCTTGCTCGTGGATAAGGGCAGGATATTTAATATTTGCTATTTCAGGAGCTGGCATAGACTAGATTGTCTTTGGGATCTGGGAATAAGGAAGATGGGACAGAAAAGGCTGGGGTGTTTCAGGAAGGTGGCTCCTAGCTGTGGTTATGCGAAGGGAGAACTTCGCAAAAGGTCTGTCGAAGTTGGAGAGAAGCCTGATGGAGTTTCGGGTTTGTCGTGGATGTGGGATGCGCCTGGGTTATGAGGCTGAGCAGGGCCGTGCCGTGGGCTGCAGGAGCACTAGAGGTTAATGTCCAGTGCTGTGCAGAAACTTGTGTTAAATCCTGTTCCACGCCTAGGTCAAAATATGCTTCATTGCTCTTAGTCTGGGGACGTTTTTTTTTTTTAAATAGGAGCCGGGAGTCTGCGGTGTGGAAGGAGGAGCTGGAAATGGCTGGTGTGGCATGGAGGTTATCTGGGAATGAAATGGGGGTTATAAACAGCCCTTCTAGAGGAGGGTTTATTCATTAATGTTTTTAAAGTGCTTTGAAGTCTTTGGCTGGGAGTCCTTTTAACAGAGCCAAATGTTAGTTGTATTACAGTAGCTAAGCCAGACGTTAATGACCATGTTCCCTCTCCTCCCCACAAACCCCCAGCCATTTCTAACAGGGTTTGGTGAATAAGTGAGACGTCAGCACAGTGACCAAAGAAAAGTGAACTGCTAAGCAGAAATATAAATAGTGCTTTTCTTTCCTGGGATTGAGTCCTGGCCCCATGGACTTTTGCTGCCAGGCATGGAATTTGTAGAGGGATGGGAAGTTTATTTCCACGTTTGTACCATATTATCCCAGTTGGTTACTGGTTTAGGATGTCCAGTCATGGATCCCTGTGCTGATGTCTCCTGCAGCTTGCTCCTGGAGCTGCCTCAGAGCAGGGCACTCTGATTTCTTGAAGTCACTGAGCAGCAGAAATAAACATTACTTCCTCCTTCATACGTTTGCCAGGGATTTCTCCTGCCTGGAGCACAACTCAGGGCTGCAGCTTCGGTCGTAAATGCCTGTCTTGGGGTTGCAGTTCAGGAAAAGCTCAGGGACAGTCTCCGGGCTTGCGGGTGGAAGGAGTGGTGTGTCGTGCTTGGTGCGTTGCGCACTGAATCAGGCTGCGCAGGGGAAATAAAATGAATTCACTACCTGCGGCTGAGTCGAACTCTGGAAGTGGGATTTGCATCCAGAGAGTGAGCTAAAATAGGTCAGTGCCATAACGCGGTGTGGCGAGTTGATGGTAAGTCAGACACGTGATGTAGTGTGTTGCCTTAAGTTACAAAAATGTAGTAAGAATTTTGGTCGGAGATGGGGTGGTTCGTTCGAGCTGGAGAGGCCGTGTTGATCATAGGGTAAACGAAGGCTCAGCCCGAGTGCTGCAACCTCTCACAAGGGCATCTGATGTGCAGAGTGAGGCTGGGTGACGGGCCTGGTGTTGATGGCAGAAAGGGCCATCTTCTTTCTCACAAAGGAGATGGCGCCAGTTTTGTCCATGCCGTATCCCCAGGGGATCGGTAAATGGGACTGCAGTGTGGAGGCGGGCAGGTAACCGGCTGCGCTGGGAGTCGCGGTGTGAGGACACGTCCCCACGCGTGAGCGGCTGCTGCAAACCCGCTCTCCAGGCTTGCACCCGTTCACCCGTGGTGGCAACTAGGAGCACGTAACAAGCCTGGCCTGACGCATCACGTGCTCAACCCATCTCCTAACCTCCAGGGCTGACTCTGACGCCCCGGCTCGTCCCACATCTTCCTGGCCTCACCCAGCGTTGGGTGGGGATGGCCCCCGCCTTGGGGACGTCACCGCGAATCATCGCCCGAACGTTTGAGCTGTCCACGCTTGCCTTCACGCGGGGGAGGCTCTTGTGTGTCAGGATTGCGCAGAGCAGCCAGCCTGGGTCTGAACCGCTGCGCCAGGGTGAGGAGGGAGACGGCATTGCCCGGTCCTCGCCGCCCAGCACGATGCCCTGCTCTTAGCTTGTAGCAGACCAGCCCACACACTGGGCAGCCGCCTGAGACTTTCCCCAGTGCTGCCTCAACCTTTCCGGTGTCTCTGGGGTTGCAACAAAGACATGAACTATAGTCAGAGGAGCGGGAGGGGAGAAGCTTTGCCCAGGGCGATGCCACCTCATCTCCCTGTCCGTGATGAGTGCCGTCTTGCCAGCCCCAGCGCCGTTCACCCTGGCGGAGCAGAGGGGCTGGGGCGGCGGTGGCTCAGAGGCTCTTGCTGCGCTCCGCAGTTTGCTGCGGTTGGACATGGCTCTCGCGTAACCACCTCCAGCCTCACTTACAACGTGCTTCTTGCAAGGTAGATGGGTCCAAATGGCAATTTATGTCCTGCATTATTTTTCAGTCCCAGGTCCTGGAGTCAGGTGATTTCTTTCTTTTTTTTAAGGGAGTATATAAATTTTACGGCTGCGGGTAAAAGCTAGAAAATGCATCCCATCCCTCACCCAAGATTTCATCATCAGAAGGTAAAGCAAAGGAGACAAAACAATTTTCTGAAGTCTGTTTGTGATTTTTTTTAAGCCAGTCACTTGAATTTTGGACTCATGATCTTTGACTGCTTGCTGACATTACAGTATGTTTTTTTTTTTTTTTTTTTTTGTTTTTTTGTCTTGCTCTGTAAGATGCCAGTGGCAGCAGAATGACTACTGGGAGTTGAAGCAGGGTCTAAGCCATCAAAGTTATGTTAGAGGGTTTTGGCTGTGCCTTTCACACCTTATTTCCTGGAATAGCAACTCTGGAAAGAAGCCTACTGAGAACTGGGTAGATGGTTTCTCCAAGCTGCAATGCATTAAACTCTGCAGATGTCTTGCTTTCATTTAGATTTTCACAGTGAGATGGACACCTTTGTGCTGGTGGAGATAAAGCTTATCTGGAAATGCTGAGCTGTGTTTAAATAGGGGGACAAGTGTGCTCTGACCCCGAAGGCAGAGCCTGCAGTATTAAATGTGTCCTGTAGCACGGATGTCAGGAAGGTGGGCTGGCAAAATACAGAGGTGGCAGTGTCTTCCCCAGAAACTTGACATTTCTAGGGACTCTGGAGACCCGTCCTTCGAAAGCGCCCTCTGATAGTGGAGCTCTCAGCCAAAGGCTGACCCAGCCCTTGCCTCTAATCTGATCTTTCCTCTTGGAGTCTGGTCCCTGGAGAGATGCAGCTCTCCAAGAAGACATTCCAGGGGGGTTTCATCACTCTGTGCGCTGCAGCCGTGCTGAGCTTGTGGTCTAAGCACCTGCTGTTTCATTTAATTAGCAACAAATGGGAGGCGTGGGTTGGGGGGAAGAGAGAGCAGCACCCTGGTGAAGTATTTGCTGCGATGTGATGTATTTTATTTCGGGTTCAGAACGGAGGCCATGAGGAACATTTTCCAGAGGGCTCCATAAACCACCTCCGTTCATAGGGTGATTATTTGAGGAGGGAGGGGGTGTGGATTTAAATCGGTGCTGCTAATTTCTGCGAACAACCACATTATTTTTAATTCATACTGCAGGCTCCCTCCACCCATGTCTTGATGTTAGGAGCTGTGAATTTTCCACGTCATAACAAAGTCTCTCTATAAAAGAGAGCCTTTTAAATATATTTTAAAAAATTGATTTCAGATACGTCAGGCTCTCAAGTGAGTCAGTCCTAGAATGGAAAACTAACTCTTTCCTTCCCTCATGGTAACCTGTTAATTTATTTGTATTTCAGTAGCACATACCAGCTCTGAGCAGAGATAGGTCTCTCCTGTGTCAGGGGCTGGAAAAATGCATGTGAAGAAACAAGCCCCGATGAATACAAATCTAAAGACATAATCCCTTCAGTAACTATGACTAGTTAAGCCCAGGAGCTCTCTGCTGAGATGGAAGCATTACATTATTAGCACCATTTTACTGAAGAAGGGAAGGGAGACGGGGGGAGATGAAGGAGGACAGCTGGAATGAGACTTCAGGACTGAGCCGCTTGTGTTGGACACCGGCTGTACCCTGCCCTGGTGGGATTTGCAGCGAGTGTTTCCTGCAGGCAGGGTTTCGGTTGCCGCTTCCATGTGCTCTGAATACTGGGGGCTATTTTTCTCCAAAGGGCGGACAAGTTTAACAGCAATCTCTAGGTCTTTTACATCTGGTGCAAACCATAATTCATCATCTAAAGACCCATTAGGTATGTTGTTCTTTTGTCTTATTTTCTTCGGATGATTAAACCACCACAAAGGGTGCAGGGAAGAACATCATATTTTTTTTGTCCTGTCCTGTCCTGTCTAAAGCAGAGAAGCTGCGTCTTAGACATTTGGGCTTTGGATTCTTCATTCTGCAAGAGCTTTCACCAACCACAGATTTCGAGAGGATAAATTCAGTCATGACCATGAGGTGCTCAAATGCAGCCATGGTTGGGGCCATGGCGAAAACTCAGATTGATCATTTTGTTCTCATGCAGAGTCTTCAGTTCATGGAGTAAAAGCACTAAGCAGTACCCTTTCCTCCTGTTTGTTTTACCTCCTTTCTCCTGATTCACTTCTGATGTTAGAAACAGTTCTTTCCATATGCATCAAATCTGGAAGCAATACCTCTAGGGACACACTCAGACTCAGGATATGAACTTTGGAGTTCTTTTCCCACTTTCTTCTTTGACATTTGAGAGATGCTCTTAAGTATATGAGATACTATTACAGTGTCAGTCCATCTGTCATTGAAAGCATTGATGTTTGAATCATATTCTTCAGCTCAGTTTTAACAGAAAGGCAAGAGAAGTTGTGTGGCTGTTTGCCTTGTTATCTGCCTCAGTGTAGCTAGGAAGGGAAGGTTTGTTTTCATTTTCAAGCCTCTGTTGTATTTGCATTGTTTAATCCTGTCCAGCCCTACATGCAGGCAAGGCAATCGCCTGCCCAGGCTGCTCTTGCTGCCTGTAACGAGGACCAGCCCCTTTGCTTGCCCCTTCACCTGCCAGTGCTTGCTTTCGAAATATGAGCATCTTCTTCCAACTCCAAATCCTTTTCCACGTTGATACTAATCTACAAGGTTCAAAGCAGGGGTGAGATTTCAAAGCCTCCTTAACGATGTTACATCTGCAGTGTGACATTCAGGCAGCGTTGAAAGCCCATATGTTGAAGCAAGTAGAATCATATCTCTGCACCTGTTAGAGCAGGGAAAATTTCTTCTGCGTTTTGTTTCTGTTTTTCTGAAGCCGTGCTCAGGTTTTCCTCCATCCCTGGCCAGTGCCACGTTCTGCTGCATCTGACCTCATGGACAGACATGCACCAGCCCCAGATTAAGGGCCAGAAACAATTGTCTGCACCTGGCTGAGCAAAATAGGTTATTTGTGTGTATGCGTGTGTGTCTGGTAGCGTAATTTATTTATTCAGTTACTCAAGCCAAGATTTCCCCCCAAAGGAAACCCTAATTAAGCAAGATAACTTTGCATCTGGGTTGCTGGCCAAGTGCAGCTCCCCATGTTTGCATGCCGACTGGCCTCAGGTGTGTAGTTGCTACCCTCCCATGCCTTTTTCTATCCCTCTATTTGATAATGAAGAGAGATTAGCAGTAATCGGGTACCAGTGATGCTGATGTCTTACTTTATGATGGATAACTGTGACCATTTTGGGTAGTACGTCTTACCCTCGACAGTACATGTGCATGGGACTTCGTTTTCCAAGTCGTCTGTGTCTTGGCAGAACACAGTTGGTGTGACATTCCTCCTCCCTCCTCCTCATCCCCAGTTGACTTCTTTTGGGGATTTTTTTTTTTTTAATTTAAATTCTACGGCTAGATCCTGCAAAGGGCTGAACAGACAATTCCCCAGATATGCTGTATGCTGATCCCTTACCGCTGTAATGCTGCCGTGTTAAAGGCCGATCAAAAATACATTGAAGATAGCAAGTAACTTTGCAAAAGTTTCCCTAAGCTTCAGGTCAGGCCTTTGGATTTCAAGTAAGTAACCTACAGAGCCTGCCAGGATCACGGGCTTACAAAAACAGCAGCCAGTTCTAGATACTGAACTGCCATGATACAGTTTGGCTGCCGGTCGTAGGGGAATTATGGGGCCTGGCTCTGGCCCTGAATACTGAATCTCATTGATGCACGCTACCATGTTCCTTAATGCTTCTTCTGACAAAGCATCGTCAGCTAATTTCTGGTAGGGCCAACACTGTTAATTCTCTGCCTGAAGCAGGTGCTGGGATAGGAGAGAGCTGTGTGATACCTGCAGCTTGTTTGTTAGACCTTCAACACATCTGTAGGGAAGTTTCCACAGTCATGGCGCCCTTCTTATGGCGCTCCCTTTGTCGCAGCTTTGTGCGATGGGGGGGAGGAGGAGGGCAGAATAGAGACGTGAGAAAGCCTTTGGGGAGGATGAGAAATAGCCCTAGGTCCCTGCACAGTGCCCAGCAGGATCCGTCTTCCATGAGGGGGGAAAGAGAGGCAGGGCAGTAATTAGTCAATTTGACAATACTGAGCCACTGAACATGAGCATAACAGCTACTGCTTTAAAGGCATGTGGCAAATAGCAGCGTTTCAGGTACCTTCTGTGCCTGAACCCACTGGTCACAGTCCAGCCCTCAGGTCTCTCAAAAACTACCAGGCAGTGAAACCAGCTGGAAACCTGCTGACATGAGGAAGAAGCCTAGAGAGACTTCCTCTCCTCCCAGATGCAGACGTAGACCTCAGTGTGCAGTTTGTCCCTCACAATTTGTAGCAGTTTTATCATCTGCAAGTTTGGAGAAATCACAGCCATGATAGTATTTCTTGACAGTGTGCCTGGGCAGCTTAAAAGTTACTGACATAATAAGAAAGAAACAAAAAACACCCTGCCCCCCCCCATTGTCAAAGACCTCCATCAATGCTTTTAATAGTCTGCCAAACACTACATGTGATTAGTTGGTATAATACACAGTATACCATCTGGTCTGCAAGCAGTGCGTCCAGGGATGAATGATTGTTATCTGAGTGAGATACCCTGGAGTAGCAAAAGAACATGCACGGTTGAACGTTGAACAGGGTTGAAAGCCCTGCAAGCAGTTGGTGTGCCCACCCTGCTCGGAGCAGCACGCATGCAGTTGTGATGGCCATCATCCAAACCCCTCTACTTTCCCAGGGTTTGCTTTCATTCTCAATTAAATTAACAAAGCTCCTAAGGCAGAGTTGTACTTACAAAAATAAGGTTTCAGTCCTAGCCTCCCTTCTTAGGAGGCTGGGTCGGGTTTGTTCTGCAAGATGTGGCGTCCCTTCTTCCAGTGCTGTCCCATGTTGAGGTCTGGTCCATCTACAAGGTCCTTTGGGTCAGCAGAAGGGCTGTGTGGGTCCCTAGGGATCTTTTTCTGGGCTCTGGCTTTAAGGACTAAAACTTCACCTGCGTCTTTCCATTTCTTTTAAAGAGAGAGAAATATCCATGCTGTGCCTTAGGGCAGCGATTGGAATGAGCTTGTATGGGTTTGGGCACCCGGCTGAGGAGCCCGTGTTGGGTCATTGTGCTAGAGATAGGAGGGTTCTTTGAAAGTGGCTTTTCTGGTTGCTACCCACGGACTTCACCTGCCGTGCCCAGAACTGGTCGACCTGCAGATGGAAACACATCTGTGAGATACCACTGCAATAGGCACTGGTAAGAATGACTGTTTGTCATTCAAGATTTGTATCCTAATAAGAATGACTCAGTGCTTAAGCAAGCCTAGGTTCATTTTTGTATTCCAGTGCATCAATCCTTCCCTGCCCTCATTGCAAACCTGATGGAGTAACTACGGCTCTGTGCTTCCTCTGCACTGGACAGCTTTGCTGTCCTTCTGAACAAGCTTAGCAGTCTCTGGAGATCCTCGCGCCTGGGCAGCCAGGCAGTGCCTCTGCTGAACCGCCCGGGCTGGCACTGGCAGCGCGAAGACTTGCAGCTGGGGCTGAGCTGTCTGCAAATGCCCGTCCTGCCGGCTGCCTGGTTCCTCCCTCGAGGCACAGAGTGAGGTATCTGTTACATGTGCAGCTCCGTCTCCTCTCTCGGGCGAGGGGATACTTTGTCTGCACTCCTTCCTAAATTACCCCAAAGACAGGAGACACGTGTTTGGAACCAGATATGCAGGCAAAACATCTCAAGGTTTTGGAGGTAGGGAGAGAGAGAGAAAAAAGACAGAGGAATCTCCTCCCAGTGTGTAGTTAAAACCTACGGTTGTGTTTTGTTTGGCATGATTTCTCCATTGTACTTAGCTGGGCGGCCGCTCTCCCCCGGTCTTCCCAGAGCTACAAGCAATGTCCTATGGAGATGACTAGATACCATTTCAGATGGAGTTTCCGAAGTAAAATGTGCCATTGTGTTCAGAGCTATTGTTTTCTGTTTTCAATATTAAAGTTACTTGTGGTTTCCAGGGGACAATATATCAAGCAGAGCTAACAGGCTGTAGAGAAGATGTAGATTATGAAAACAGGGGGATTAAATTTCATACATTTGGAGCTGAAGTCCCATCTCTCCCACAGTAGTGTAAGTGGCGGAGTAGTCTTGCAGGCTCACAGAACTGTACCAGTGTAACTAACAATGTGTTTTTAAGCAGATTTGGTTAAGCCAGTGGTCACTGCTGTATGAACAATGGAAACCTCTCTAAGGATGGATTCTGTCATGGTGCAAAATTAGCTAGTATTGCATGTATACATCTGGTCTGAGAGCTTTCCTGCACTGGGCTTTTGCATCGTTCTAACAAAATCAGTTTCTGTAAATAGGGTCTGTCTGTCTGAGTAGCCCAGGCCTAAAATGCCAATAAAATTAGCAATTACATCTTAATAAAACAGAGGCAAATCTAAAGCTGGGCATCACTGTGTGTTACAGAGGTGATTCTCTAGCACTTGTCGCCCCTTTTGCTCTGGGGACCAGCTGGGCTCTGGAGGAGTCACATGATGGGCCCCCTGCGAGATGCACCCTACACGTGTGACATTGCAGAGCAGCTCAGGAGTTTTGTCCTCTGAATTTTCTGACAGAAAAAGAGTGCTGGACAGAACAGACTGGGGCAAAAACTACCAGCCTGCAAATCATGCTGACCTTAATATTTGGAGTATAATTTTTGCTAACAGCAAGTGAGTAGTTAATAGCAATACTCTGCTAACACCACTGGGCTGCTTTTCAGATGCACCCTCTGGCATCTTGCTTTCAGCCATGAAGCAGTGTTTTCCAGTGCTGCCGCAGGTTTCCCAAGAACCAGAAGGTTTGAGGCACTGTAATCTCCCAGTGACCTTCCCAGCCTGTGCGCTGGACCCCAGCGTGGGACTGAACTGCTTCTGCCTGTACAAAGAGTCTCACTTGGGTGGGATTTAGGAGCTTGTGAGGCCTTGGGAGTGGCTCAGTAAAATTAATAAACCAATAAACCTAGAAAGCTCAGTGGAGCTACACTGCGTTTTAATGGGTTGGCTTAAAAGTTTGAAATTTAATGACAGATGGAAGGTAAATACTTTTAAACATCCCAGGTGATTTAGGAAGCAGTGATTTATGAAAGTGACTGTAGTGCTTTGCTCCCTTTACTTTTAGTGAAGCTCTTAGAGCTGAAGTCATATTTAAAAATGGGACCTTTGCTCTGACAGTGCTGTCAGAAATGTTTCTGTTGCTGTCTGGAGGCAAGTGTTGCGGGAGAGCTTGTAGCCCCAGGCCTGTTACCATTGCTGTCCCAGTGCAATCTTCATTGCTGGGGATCTGTCGCCGGAGCACGTTGGTCTCTTGCTGCTCATTTGCGGTCTGAATGGGCATGTCAACACCTGTGATTTTTTAAGGATAAAAAGTCCACGTGCAGCTAGGTTCACACACAGTCCATCAGCACCAAGAGCAGGACAGAGTCAGCTGGCTTGGACTCAGGGCAAGTGAAGGGGCTTCCTGTTCTCCTTCTGTGGGAGAGAATCACATCCTGAGTGGGGAGGAGATGATGGCTGGAGCTGTGGACAGAGCCTTCCCCAGCTCGTCCCTGAACCGCTGAGGCCTCCTGACCAGACTGTGCGATGCTGCTGGAGATTGTGTTAGCATCATCGTGAAAACCCTCAGAAAATACCCGCTGATGTTCATGCTGGACACAATCACTCCAAGTCCAGCCCTTCTGAGGTCTCAGTAGTTTATTTCCAAAAAACACGCAGGTGATCCTGAGCAAAGACTCTCCCTCAAAGGACAGGATGCTTTCATATATTAGCTGGTGTAAACATAGATCATCTGAACTAAAGCCCCCGGAGTTAATCTGAACTGATGTGACGTAATGAACAGGCAAATTTGAATCAAACTTAAGGTGAAGGCAGTTTAAGGTAGAAGCTTCTTGGTGGATGAAAACTGGTCACAAAGGAAGAAAAGGTGATAGGCAGCGACAGTATCGTATTCCTTGGGTGAAGAAACACATTTGATTTGCTGTGGTAAAACTAGTGTGAACTCTGTCTTCAGTGGAAGTACCTGTGGCTGGTCCTGGTGTACCTGAGAGGAGAAGCAGGGCTCTGAGATCCTTATGCAGACGAGTGGAGATGCTGCAGTCCCCATTTGAGGACATGCAACAACTTCAGAGTTGTTTTTCTTCTATTTTCTTCACCTTCTGCATCTGCTCATTTTTCTCATGCACCCAGAGCCAAATTAGTGGACGTTATGTGATTTTCCAGTTAAGCTGCTTTTATCACTACCATATGAGCACTCTGTTGTGTGCAGCATGGTTTCATCAGAGCTGTTTTTGGTCCTACCCACACATCACTTATTCCAGCCTGGACTGGCCCCAGTCTGGCTCCTCTCAACTGTAGACTTTATTCTCTAGAAATAGTGATAAGGATTAACATCACCTTTAAGAAAGGAGATGAAGAAGGATGCTCTAGAGCATCCTCTCCCCAGCCCAGGCTGTCTCTCTGTCCTGCAGGGAGCCTTTTAGGACATGCTCAAATTACACAGTGTAAGTACGTGAGCTGTCTGTGGATGAACTAGCTCCAGAAAGGAAAAATATCTGCACCCCCCTGCCCCAAAATTGTTAGCCTTCCTGAGAGACTCTAACTGACCTGACGGGGCGTCACGTCGGTGCAGCTTTGACATCGCGACGTGCCCTCGCTGTGCCGTATAACTGCGGCATTCATCTCTCTGTGCCTGTGTGCAAAGCGGGCGTTTCGGGGTGGCCTTACTTCCCAGGGACGGTGTCAGGACACAAATCCGCTGTAGATACCGGCGTGACAAGGGCCATATAATCACCATGGATAGATGGAAAAGTATGAAGTAGCCTTTGTCCAAGCATCTTCCAGTGTGGTTAAGTCAGATGAGGCCAGTCTAATTTAGCGCGGGGGAAACAAAATGCTTCTGGCTGGGCACGTCAATGGCTGCTCTGTGAAGGCTTTCTGAGGAGCTCTTCAGAGATGCACCGAGTGCCTCTGTCATCCCAGAGCAGCACCTCTGAATGCTTTGCCAGTCTGCTTTAGCCACAAACGCTGAGCTCATTTTGTGGAGCCTTTGGAGAAAGCTGCATTTCTGTATGAAAAATACCAAGTGTCTCAGCTGGGAAACAGCCTTCCCTCTTTTGATGGATTATGGTGGGGAAGGACTCCCACTCTCTCTTCCCCTGCTTCTCCTCCTCTGGCTGTTTTAGTTGGATACTGAAGGGCTTGTAAGATTTCCAAGATTTCTGGTGGAAATTTTCAGACCTGAGAGAGGCATTTTCCCTTTGGGGATTACACCATGCTTTAAATGTCTGTTCTCTTTATTTTATATGCGTTTTCCTGCTTTTGTTTGACTTTCTCACGGATTGCACTATATTTAATTCAGAACATATCTTATAATGCTGTAATTGTCAGTCATGTCAGCTGGTTAACCGGACGGTTTTTGCTTTAATTTTTTTTTTCTTTTTCACTTTCAAAATAAAAGGAAAGCCAGTTGCTGCTGCTTCTCAGGGATCGAATTAATGCCCTGCTCTCGCATGCTGTGGCATCATGTAACACCAGGAGAGAGCCAGTGTCACTGGCTGACTGATATAATTATTCCTGCAGCATTGTGGAACCAGTTACTGCTTTAGAAAGAGATGGGGTTTCACCTCCTTCTGCTGCCTGAGATGTCAGTTAGACAGAAATCCTCTGACAGTCGTATCCTGCAGCGTGATCCACCCCAAGGGCAGCCAGTTCTGTTCCCCATCACACACGAGCTTCTGTCATTGATCTCAGCGGACAGGATCCTTGGCTGGGGTAAATCACGTCCTTCCACTCAGGTCGTGGGAGCTCCACTGTTTAACCTTAGCTGAAAATCTGTCTTGAAATCAAACCAGTGAAGAAGTGATCTTTTCTGAATAGGCTGATAGAAGGTGAGTCTGTGGAGACTGCCTCCAATGCTGCCTACACTCTTGCTTTTTTCCACCTGCTAACAGAGCTAGAAGTCCATTTAAATGCTGGTAGGTTACCTAATAACATGAGGTCCATTTGCCAAAAATGGTGGTTAACCATCTTTCTTAAAGTGAAAGACCCTCTTGGATGGTCTGGTTAACCAGGATTTGAAATGTGCTACAGATGGATGAGCCCACAAAGGGGAGGATAAGCATATCTGAAAGCCACTGATAGTACGTCTTCCACTTGCTTCTGTCCTGCTGATTTTAAATTAGCAGAATTCCTTTGAATTCAGTCTCTGGCTCCTGCTCTGCAGAATAAGG
Organism: Dromaius novaehollandiae; assembly: GCF_036370855.1. NCBI lineage: Eukaryota > Metazoa > Chordata > Aves > Casuariiformes > Dromaiidae > Dromaius > Dromaius novaehollandiae. The sequence continues at coordinate 34,707,349 of NC_088103.1, read as the reverse complement.
CTCAGATCGTTTGATGACTCTTGATTAAATCTCATGCCACTTTCCTGAGATATTTTGCATTTTGCAGATGTGAGAACAGAGAGACAGAGTTTTCTCCATGGGAAAACTCTGCCAGAAGGCAGAATTCAACCTGCTCCTGCTTCTCCTTTTCTTGCAGATCACATATAATTCAAAATATAGCTGATGATGCTGTGACCGTATGTCATGTCAGCGAGCATCACAGCTGGTTTTCAGCTTCAAAATGAAAGGAAATTGCCGTTGCTTCTCAGAGTTTTAATTAATAAGCCATTTTTTTTTCTATCCTGGTATCTTACCTCCCCTTCTCATCTAAGCTTTCATTATCTATGTTAGTGACTTTCAACCTTTTCTGATTTGCAGATGCCCCGAGCCTCTCCTGGTGAGGGCGTGATTGTAGATCCCTGGTAGCAGCTTTGATTTTCTTCAGTATCTTTTGCAGCCTTCTTTTAGAAGTCTTCCTGGGGCCCCTTAGGAGCTAGCCGTGCGGCTGCCTCCTCTCCTCTGCCCCCCACCCGTGAGCTGGTTGTGGCCCCTAACTGCTCCTTGGGATGCTCATCCAGCTCGGATAAGCTGCAGGAGTAGGGATCACTGAGAGCTTACCCTGTGAGTCTGGTGCCTAACTGTCCTCTCGTAGTGTGCCTCTCAGGTTCAGCAGTGGCGAAATCAAAGTTGTTGTTGGCTTGCCTGTTTTTTAATGAAAAATGCATTTTCTAAGGAGCACTTGGGAAGTGGGAAGTTAATATGCCTCTTGACAGTCGGTGTAGGAAGAGTTGTAGCCTTGGGACTGCTGGAGAGAATTTGAGTAAGGTGGCAAACTCTCAGGGTTTTCTGGGGAAACCTTGCAGAAATCTGCTGTTCTCAGTCTCATGGTCATGGTTTGATATTCATCAACCGGCCATTTCCCTGGGACAAAAGTAAATTAGAAACTGTGGAGAGGGAGAGAGAGGCCCCATCTCTCTTTGCAAAAGGTCTGAATCCTGCATCCGTTTGCAGCAGTGGATGTTGCTTTGCTTGCCAAAGTAATAGATTTGGATGAAAGTCATTCTCAGTGTGGTTGTGTGTTAAAATAAATCTCTTGTGATTGCAGCGCTGACCTCCTGGGGGACTTTGATTTTATCTGTGCACATGGCAAACCTACTTCCCCTTGAAAAGGAAGCAGCAAGATAAGGACTCTGATAAGAGATTATGTGGGTATCCTAATTTGCTCATCCTGCGAGGTGTGGAGGACCTCATTGCTTTGACTGAGGGAGAGTTAAAACGGCTGCAAGGAAGGAAGCAAGGAATTAACAGCCCAGCAGGACACTGTAGCTCGAATTCACAGTGTAGGGCATAACTGGAAGTCAGGTTACTCTCTCAGTGGATTAGTTACGGAGAGTTAGACTTGGTCACAAACCTGCAAAAGCTTGAAACCGACTGTAAAGGTATTGTTGATATTAACAGACTTTAAACCTTTTTCTTTCAGTAGCTAATTCTGTTCTAATTCAGAACTTTCTGCAGTCTTAAGGCTGGACAGGTAGTGTAGAAGTTGGTAATATAGATAACGTTGGCAATGTAGGTAATGATGGTAATGTAGGATTTTGCTTATTGTGTGATGCACAGGCTTCATGTTTGCTTTTGCCTGCGTTTAAATCAAGAACAAAGTTCCCACTGGCAAATGCCATGGGATCAGGCTGTTAAACAGTTTATATGGTTATGCTCCCCTGCACTTGCTGGCCAAAGCAGAGTAAAAGCCTGGTCTCTGCAAAAGAGGTCACCCCTTGCTCCCAGGTGGTTTATGGCTTTATACCTAAAAGAGAAAGAAATGTTTCATGAAAATTTAACAAAGATAAATAAAATGCAGTAAGTAAATATCAGAAGGATGCTTGTCTTCTCACCCTCTGAGATATTACTTATAGCATCTCAAAAGACACTTGGTTTTCTTTGGTAATTTTTTGATTAGATGGTAGCATCACAAGGCAGACCGAGGGCTGGGTCTTGTTTTCACAGCAGAACTGACGTGAATAATTGCAGAGTCCATCACCTGGGGACTGCTGAGTCAAAATGCTCCTCGTTTGCAGGAGCATCTCTTTCTTCACTGCATATTCGCGTTCATAGATAAAGGAGACCTGAAGCAGAAGAGGTGAGAAGGAAAGAACAGTTTAGCTTTAGGTGAAGATACTGGCTGAACCTCTCACATTTCCCATACATCTTGCATATGCTCTCAAGCTAAGATAGCATCAGCTGAAGGTGTTTAGTACACACAGCTTTCTGATCAACCCACCCTTGCACAGAGGCTTATGGGGATGTGATTTGCTTTGCTCTGAAAACCCAGCAGCTGCAGCAGCAGTTTTGTTACTTATTTGCACAGGCAGGTAGTTTCACCTTTCTCCTCCCTGAAGCGTCCAAAAGCCTGTAGCAGCTTCCTGGAGCTCCCCACATTTACCTCAAAAGCAGGGGGATGCTGTTACTTGTCTTCCATTTTCTGGACCTCTAAGGATGAATTTGGGCTGTGTTTGCAAGCTTGTGCTTTGCACTATGAAAGCTAGAGTTTTTGTTTGACTGGTTTCCGCAGTAAAAATGGATTCTCATACAATCACCTTTAGGAACTGGGACTTCAACAAAAAGGCCAACTGTCATGAGAGTTGGTACCACTGAAATCTTGTTCCTATGCCATTCCTGCAAGCCAAGTGACTTCACAGCTGTGTGCAAGTAGTAAGAAGCAGAGTGGGCCAGTGCTCTGAGCCTGCTCTCATTGCAATGAGCAACAACAACTCACACGAGTAATTCCGTTGATTTTTAGTGGGAGTAATAGCATGATCATTTGCTGACCCCTCTGAGTAAGAAAGTCATAACCTGGACCACAGGGTTTGTAGTGGATCAGCTAAATGCGTTTAGCACAGAAGCAAGAATGAATCTGCTGAGAGCACAAGGCAGGACTCCGTGCAGGACTTATGTAGGAAAGCTCTTGGCAAATCCAGAATAGTTTGGAGAGATGAAGCCTGGGGAGGTGGTTTTGATGGTGATTTATTTGTGGACGCACATCTGTTGTGCCAGAAGCAGGAATGGGGTGTGTTTGTTCAGCCTGGCTCCAGACACGTTGCCTGAATGGGTGGGAAGCTCATTTCCCTGTTTCCATATACACTCCCTGTTTCCAAGTGGATCCCCCACCCTGTGACACAGTGACATGAAACAGATTTCTTTCTGCTCATCACACTGGTCATACAATTGGAGGCGCCCCTGTGGTGGGATTCGTGCTCTCTAGTTCATGTACTAGTGCTTGGAAACAGATGAACTGAATATGAGCTCTGCTAGTTTGCCAAAACGTATTCCACACTCATGTTTTCTTGTCTGCCCAAAGCCTGCTACAGCCCTAGCTCCAACCCTTGAGACCTCTTCACCTCCAGACAGCCCTTATTTCCCTTTCTTGCTGGGATGATTTTACTGCACTTGACAGGGGGTTACTTTCTCATGCAGAGGATCTTGTCTCTAAGTTAAATGTTGGGTATCAAAGAAACAAGCAACAGTTTGTGGAGGCTGCCCACACCTGAGGAGTACACTCTGGTGCATTAGGTGAAGATTTTTTTTTTATCAGTCATGTGTAAATTTTCCGTAAGAGTAATAATTGTTTTCATGATAAAACACTTGCCACATACCAAAGAGTTTTCAACTTTCAGGTGCTCTATAGACATTTAATTAAGTGAACTGGAAATCTGTTTATTGGTCTTTGCCTCTTAATCATCCATGAGAGGACAGTGCTGTGACTGCTAGGAGAAGTGTCTGTGTTTCAGCCCTTAGCTCCCCCTGTTCCCAGCCACTCCATTCAGCTCCATTGCTAGTGTCTCTTACTATGAGAGCTGAGCTGAGCTCTAAAGGGCATTAGGCATTGGCTCAGGATACTCCATCACCTCTGGGAGGTTTAGGATGTTTCATGTAGGCCCATTGCTGGCTTTTGCCCTTGAACCCATCTCCTTCTCATCTTCTTTGCATCCTTGTCCATTAGTGAGAAGATACTGAATCCTGCTTTTCCAGGATTTTATATCTAGCTTGCACTGGTTTTAAATGACAGCTGAGCAGGGCTCTGTGCTTCTGCTGCTCTTTGGCTTTCACATCCCGAAGGTTTCCTGCACTGCAGAGCTAACGGGCACTCAGTAGCTTCCAGTCTCTGTTGCAGTTCCCCATGCCATTAATACTCATCCATACAGCTGTAGTCATGCGAGAAGTGCTTTTTTAGGCATTAAGGAGAATAGCTGGGAGTAGAGGCTGGGGCAGCACAAATGCTTAACCCAACTGACTGGCCCAGGGCCTGATCCATAAGCCTGCGGCAAGTGGCATCTGGGGCTGCCTTTTAGAGAAGCAGCGACTTCGCTCCTCATATTCAGTTTAGCTCAGAAATCTGTGCTTTTCCTGCCGGTTGCATCATGCTTTGGGGTGTTGTCTCACATATTGAAGAAGATGATAAATCTCCCCTCCCTCCCGGGCACTTGGGCCAGGCTGTGTCCTTGCAGCAGGCATCGGTGGCCTCCCAAGAGCCTCTGCACCCTCCATCCCTGCCGTACCAATTCTCCCAGCGGAAGCAAGAGCTGAGGCGGAAAGTGTAGTCTAGGAAAGTTTAGCCAAACTCTTCCAGCTGTTGTTTATTGTATCTATTTTGCTGATATCCACCCTTTAGATAAATAGCACTGAGTTACACACGTTGTGACTCTCTTGATGTGGTTAAAAAGGCCTGTATTAGCCCAGCTAATCTAACTCCAAGATTAACCATGGGAATTTGACTGTATCAGTTCCAGCTTGAATCAGTCGCTGTATAGTAAAGTGAGAATCGCCTTCCTGGCTAAAAGTCTAGCGACAGTGAAAGTTAAAATCAATCAGTGGGGTTTTTTTTCCTCCTTTTTTCTTTGAACAAAACTCCTACCCATGCCTGACCTCAGACACCCGGAGCTCTACCTACAAGAAAACAAAATTTCACATTTTCAATAAAAAACATGTCTCTGTAGGCAGAAAAGTGAGTTAGCTAACAATCCGCAAAGCTATGGTCTATTTATTTACCAGGCTGACTCCCTGATGGGGAAACATGTGGGATCTTTTAACTTTTTCTTCTGCACAGATGTTCCTTCTACTCCCGAGTTTCCTCTTGATCTTTGGTTTGCTGTACCATATGGTTAAAATGCTGGAGATGTTCTGCGTGGTGGATGAGGAGAAGGATTCTGTGTGTTTAAAACAAAAACAGTAAAGAAATCCTGACTGTTTTTTCCCATGTTAACAAAAAAATATTTTTTTGAGAGAAATCTGTTAGGGTAGCAAAAATGTTAACTCACAGACCCTCACTTTTGGACACGTAGCATTTCTAAGATTAAATGTTGATTGAAGAGTCCTCCCAGGGTAGCTTTTGCTGCCACTGCAGGGATTTGTATCGAGCTGTAGATTCGGTTCAGGTGAGGAGAGAGGGGTCCTGCAGGGTCAAGTAACAGGAGTGCTGTAGATGTGCCCTGCTCCTCCACTCTGGCAGCACTATTCAACTCCATTTGGCCCCAAAGCTATTTTGTAGTGGAGGTGAAGAGCCCTGTTGAGTAAATGAAAGCCTGTTGACACGGCTTGCTTTCCTTACATACCTTTCTCTGAGGTAAGCCTGTGGACTGTGAACTGTGGGTTGAAAACCATCTCTCCTGGTCTGTTGGAAATAGGACACTGGACTACTGGGGTCTTTGATGAGACCCAGAAAAGCAACTTTTCTGTTTTCTGAGCAAGGTTGTTCCCCGGCCACAGGGAGCGGGGGCTGCTGTATGGGATCAGCATAGATGCAGAACATTCAATTGTACGTCTCAGATGTGGAAGAAAATGAGGCAGGATATGAAGCTTTGGGTATTTATCTTGGTAGCACCATGGGCTGAACAACATCAAATGGATGCACAGAGTGAACAAGAGGGTGAGAGGCTCTGCTAATTTTCAGGGCTGGAGATGGTCTCCCCTGGGCAGTCCCATGCAGATGCCGCCGGAACAAGTGCTTCTTCCCTTCTGAATGAGTTTGTGCATGGCCTCTTGGCCTATCCTCAGCCTCACTGGCACAAATACGTCCAGGCTCATGGCCTGAACAGGGATTGCAAAGGCTCATTGAGGAACATCAGATCAGCGTACTGCTTCCCTAGGCTTGCTCCACAAAAAGGCGCTGATGGTCAGCAGTCTGCTCCACTGTACATGTTGGCCATAGCCCTCAAGACTCCTTTGAGCTCCTCAAGTAAAGGCTGGTTGTGACTCTGTAGTACAATGGGATTTTGATCTTTGTTGGCCCTTAGCACAGCTGTATTAGACATGATGTATGGAAATGGTGCACAGAAATCAATCTACAGCTTAGCAGATAAGTCATTGTGTTGGGCAAAGTTTAGCAGGTGGTGGGCAAGGTCTTAGCTGATGTGGGTGAAACTTTAGCTCAAGTGGTCCAGAGCCATGTGCTCAAGGGTTGTTGTCACCAGCTGAGAACAGGCACACCATGGGCTTTTGCAGTGTGCCTTCTGGTAGTTCCCATGGTGTGGCCCTCCAGGATGCTCTGTTCTCCCAGGGCTCTCTCCCTGCTGCCCTTTCTCTGCTGCTGTCCCCCATGTAGGGACTGCAGTGGAAGATATTTCCCAAAAGCCCATTTGTCTGTCCCTGGGAAAGCAGAAGTGCTCTTAATGGAACAGGCAGTGGGCAATGCCTTGCCAGCAAGAAGACAAAACGGGTGTTGTATTAAATAACCTCTAAGCTGGCTGCTTCAACAGCAGTTTGAGCCTGGTGGGTGGTCTGTCACAGGGGCAGGTAAAAACTGTCTCCACCAACCTGGGCAGGCTGTGGACTAGAGACGAAGCGTGTGTTTTGTAATGAAGGATGAGAGCCTAATTTTAGAACCGCAAAAAGGCCAGGCTCAGATGTCTGCCTGGACCCTGTCCCAACTGCTGTGCGCTGCCAGAAACTTGCCCTCCCTTTCCTGGAGTGAACTGTATCGTACCTTTTTATGTACAGACTCCCCTGCAACCAGGCACAGTGATTCCTGCAGTTGCTTCGCTTTGCTAATCCTCTTTCAAAACATACGCAGACCAAGAAATCCCCCATCCCCGAGCAGCCTGTCCGTGTCTCCTGCCTAAGACGTTTGTTCTGTTTCCTTTGCAGATGCAGCTTCTGGACAAGTTCCCTATTGAAGGCGGCCAGAAAGACCCCAAGCAAAGAATCATCCCTTTCCTACCAGGTAATGCCATGGCAAAGGCTCTAAACAAGATGGGTAAGAGCAGTTGGGGGTTGCCATTCCCCAACCAGCTTCTCTAGCACTTTTTGTGACCAGCTTTACAAATCCCTTTTCCCAGGGAGCTCACACATGCTGGCCTGGGGTTCCAGGTCTCCACATGACGAAATAACTGTCATCGTCTTTAGGGGTCCTGGGGGATCTTGCATCAGCTGTTTAGATGCAGGTTGCTGCACAAAGAGATTCAGTGGCTCCAGGCGGCTCTCCTTATGGGGTGCAACTGCACAACCTGAGCCTGGCCAGTGGCCTGAGAGGCCTCTGGAGGCCAGAGGCACTGTTGTCTTCATTTCTGGGTGCTATGGCTTTGTGGACACAGTTGCTGTATAATAAGGAATGAATAATTAGGGTTGCCGCTGAGTTATAAAGGAAACTGAGGGAAGCTTAAACGCAAACAGGGATTTCTGAAGAGCTGGCCAAAAAGATAAGTAAATATCTCTTTGGCCTGATGCACTGTCCCTCTGACAGCTTTCTGAGAGGAGCTGTACATGATAGATATCCTCTCCTCAGGGTAGCTGAACACACTTGCATACAACTACTTCCAGCAGCGATTGCAGGGATGGCACGGAGGAGACGAGCCAGACCGCAGCGTGTGCTCGGAGAGGCGCGCTCGGGCCAGCTCTCTATTGTCTGGCTGCACGGTTCTGGCTGCTGGTTTAAGGTTTGGCTCGCTTCACTGAGTGTCAGGATAAATGGAGTATTTTCAGCCTGTTAAAAGGTTCGTTCTGTCTTTAACCATAAAAAGGAGATCCCAACTCTTCCCCAAAGGTCTGTAAAGGGAAGCTGGGATGGGAGGGCTTAGTCCTCTCCAGGAACATGCTGTGGTCCCTGACACTGTCTGTAGTCAGAGCAGCTGCTCCAGATGTGTAGTGAGAACAGCTCCAGGGCTAGCAGGGAAGCGAGGACCTGGAAACCAGCAGTGCAAATACGTGACGTAAGCATCGGAGCCACAGTAGGACAGCGCGGCAGCCTCACAGCCTCCACAGGTGTTCTGGAAGGCAGCCCCAGGACCAGGGTTTGCTCTCTGCAGTTCCCTTTGCTGCGTTCAGGCCCACTGCGACCAGGGGGAGGTGGTGTTGTCCTCCATTTCCAACCAGAATGGGGAGAGGTGTCCAAACCTTGGCTGTCTTTCCAGCCATGCCAGCAGCAAACTCTTAGACAAATCAGTTTGTGAAGTGCCTATACAACAAGGATTGGTACTGCTGGCCTGCCCTTCTTGCTAGCAAGTGTTTTGAGATCCATGAAAAGCACCATACAGAAAAACAAATGACTTTAGGTGAGGTGCTGTGGGAGCATCTATGTCTGCAGATAACAGTTGTTCCTCCTATATTGACAGTCACTGGCCAATTTATTTTGCTTTGTCCTAGAAAAATATTGGCTGAATCCAGATCACCAGTACTTAGAGTCTGTTTGCAGTTCTCAGTGATGTATATCCTGATATATGGGCGGGTGATATTTGTGGAGAATGAGATACGTCCCACATGCCCATTACAACACTTCTCACTCTTCCCACCCTCCAAAAACTTGATGGAGATGGTACTGCTGGGTGTCTCTGAGGGGAAGGGTTGTATCTGGAAAACATTTGGGCTGACTTAGTGTCCCAAAGAGAAGAGCTGCCAGAATTGAATAGACCTCAGCTGTATTTAATTTAAAATATCTGTGATATACGTTCTACTTCTGATATCGAATCTCTGCCTCTTTCTTGTTGAACTGCTGAAAAGCCCTTGTTGCTTTACCGGGGAACAAGGTGACTCAGCTAAATGTCAAACAGTGTCAAAGTCTGTTAAATAAACTAGCTGCTGTAATTAGAATATGCATGGCATTTCTGCAGCCTGAGCCATGGATTACTGAAACAAATACCTAGCTATAAACTGTCTTAATTAAAAAACAGCAGGGCAGATGTTTGTACTTAAATCCTGCTTTTATGAAGATGTCATGATCTTGCTTGTTTATTATGGGCCTGATTCAGCCAAGTGGGGTGGACTGGGTGGCTCTGCTTGCCAGGTGCTGAATGCCCTGAACTTGCCTTTGAAGTTTGCAGGCCTTGGCGACTTCCCCCCGTCGGGCTGATTTTAGAAAGCTGACACACGCCAGCACCCGGCTGCTGGGTATCAGCACTCCCGCTTGTCAGCGACGCCGTGGTGCCCAGCGACGCCGTGGCGCCCTCCGTAGCCCGGGGCTCCTGAGCGTGGCATGGCCTCCTTGCTGTAACTCCTGACAGCCTCAGCTCCTGTCCCGGCCGCTGTGGGTTTCCTCCCTCCATGGCATCGTGTCTGAGGTTATGGTAAGAAAGCATCAGTCAGGCTGTGCACACCCTTCTGCAGCCACCACACATCCGGTGTTGCTGAAAGACTGGTGTGGGGAAGTTGTTGACATGGCATTGACAAGCAGACTGCGGCAAAGTCACAGGGAAGATGTCTAGACGGAAAGACAAACAGCCTCTGGGACACCCTTCTGGTCCAGTCCCTGGTCATCTAGGTGGGAGACAGGACATGCAGAGAGTCTCCCCGTGGGAAAGAAAGCTCCCGCATCTCCTTCCCACAGGCAAAGGGCTGGTGTGTGCTCAGTTGTCACTCCAGTACGGCACCAGGATCGCACTTGGGTACGCAGCTGGACCGGCAGGCTGGACTGGCCTCGAGGTCCTGTAGCTTAGGCACCATCATAGCAATGTCTTAGCTTACCTGGTGCAAAGTGGGGATGAAGGTGCTTGATCCTTATTTATGTGGAAGGCAAAAGGTGCCCCATTGCTCTGTTCCGGTCCCTGCAGAAGATCCCTCTCCCTCCCCTTGTCTGCACAGATTGCAAATTCTCGCGGGTTTAGAAAGGGTTTTGCTGCAAGTTTCGTCCCCGCTAGGGCATGATGGAGGGGCTACAGATCGCTACTGCTTGCGTGACCTGCTACATTTTGGCTGTGATTTTTGCTTTGCACAGTAGGTCTCTTTCCACTCATACAGCTGTTTTGCTGTGATTATGTTGTTGCAAATTACTAGGCAAAGTACCTCCCTGTTAGGTCAGTCGAGCTTTATGTTATTATTTGATGGTGCTGAAAGTTTTTTACTTGTAAAAGCAGGGAATGTGTACCCGAATTTGGAGCTTTGCCCTCCTAGGAGAGTCCATTCTGGGTTCAGCAGCAGGAAAGTGCAATTTTTCTTTCCTTTAGACACCTATTTTTTTATATCTTACTTTTATCGTTTTCTTTCTTCAAATATTTTACCTCCTTTTCCCTCCTATGCAAGTAAAGACTCTACAGCTTTCATTGCAATGAAGAGGAGCAAGGAGACAATCAACTGGACAGTGACTGATAGTCCTGTGAAAGATGTCTTGTGGATTATTTTGTACTCTTTGAGACTCGCTCCCCTCAAATTCTGAGGGTTTTTTTTTTCCATACTGAAGGGGTGAAATTTACATTTTCCCTCGTCTTTCCTGACTTCATCTTCTTTCCATGAGTTTTTCCTTTCTGCTCACTGATTTCCCTTTTCACTGTTGGAAAAGCCTGTGTCAGGGGAGGTGAGGCAGAAGAAAACCACATAGGGAAAGCTGTTTGTGGGGTGGGCAGAGAGCATGACCATTTTTTTAATTGGTGGTATGAGATTTTTGTTTGGGAGGATGGAGGGAGATCATGGAAGAGTTAGAATAAAATTTCCTGCAAAGCCCCTTTCTGGAACCAGGACAGTTTGTGACTGCAAGAAGACACAAATGAAAAACACTGTTTAGCTGTAACAGTGGGATTGTTGTGCTGAGCCCTTTTGAAATGCACCGATTTTTCTCTCCGTCATGTCTTCCGCAGTATGTCTGAAGAGCAGTCTTTGGAGTGTGGACTCCAAGCCTCGCTCCCTCCCTGTAAGATATTTTAATATCTACACCAGCATGGAGAAGAGGTTATGAATTTGGGTTGCCTTATTTCACTCATCTTGATGTAGCTGCTGATGAAATTTCCACTGGAAGGAAGAGCCTGATCTGTTGCGCTTCCAGGGAACGCAGTGGCGAATACAAGTGACAGAGGCTGGGCGATGCAACCCCAGGATTAAGTTTTGCAGTGGTTGACCCCAAGACTAGATGGATTGCATTGGTTTTCATGTCTTGTGGCACTAGATGGAAGAGACCCTTGATTAGGGTGAGATGCCCTGAAATCTGTCAGGAAACCAGCCTTTTTATGGTGGGTGCTCTCAGGTAAAGAATGGTGGTCCATCACCGGGGCATGGGGAGGGAGCCGTTGTGGTGGATGAAGTGACACAGGCTGCTTTCTGGCCGCGTCGTGCCCCACTGACCTGGCTCTTTCCCTGAGGACACGTGGTAGGAAGTAAAGGGCACCTGCCTGTAGCTGGGCAAACCCCACCTGGTCAACCTGAGCGAGTAAGGTCTGTTCCTCTGCTGCTGTGCTTCTGTGCTTCTGTGCTTGTTACCTCTATTTTTTCCTCTTAATTTTCCACTGGAGCTGTTAGCAGGGAAGAAACCACAGTGCTGCTCCTCTCCTTGACTGATGCCTCCTTTAATTGCGTTAAGCCCCAGATGGTGCTGTTGAGGGCAAGCTGTGCTTTCTCTCCCAAGAGAGAAACCCCAGGCACCATCCCAAAGGAGTCTCTGGGGCTTTCTCCTCTTGGCCCTGACAGTGCAGACGGCACAAGGCAGCAGAGACCTGCAGGGTGCTTGCCGCCAGCGCCGGGGGCAGTGAGATCCCAGCCAGATTATGCAGGTGATGCAGGTCTGGCTCTGGTTTTTGCTCCAGAGTGCTGAGCCGTGGTGTGCGGCTGCAGCGCGTGCTGCCGGCATTGGGAGCCGGGAGAGCTGCTTCTCTCCTCCCGAGGTCCCTCCGTAGTGGAGGGTTGCTCTGAGACATTCCCGGCCCTGCGGTGGGGAAACAGCAAACTGGGAGGCGCGGGAAAAAGAGCAGCTGAGTTCCTGTGCGTGAGTCGGGACGCCCATGAGCGCGGGGAGAGGTGTGATTGCACAAGGCAGGGACGTGCCTCGCCGGCACCGCCCAGATACCTGGGGCTGGCACGGGGTGCCGAAAGGCGGGGAGCGTTTGCAGCAGGCGGGAGCCTCCCCATTTTGCACAATGCCAGAATCCGTGGAAAAATCGCTAGCAAACGCCGGCCAGGACCTTCCTCGCCTCCGTTTCTGCCGCTCGCAGGCTGCAGTGGGGAAGTAGATCTCCTGCCGATGAACTGCATCCCAGGTGGCTATGTCTGTCTTTCTGTTTTGGTTTGGTTTTTTTGCCTTTCAAATATTATCTTTTCTTTGGGGAAGAGGAAGCTGAGGAGAAGGACTTGAGCAGGTTTGCAACAGCTGGATTTCATCTGTGGCCCTGAGAGCGGCTTTTTCTCTCTGTTGTGCATATTCTACCTTCACTTCTTTTGTTTTATTCCGGGTTGGAGGAGAAGCAGCATTTCAGTCAGAGCTCTTGGGAGCTTGTTCTTGTGCCGAAATAGAGATGACGGGCTTGTGCTGATAACCAAGACTGTGGTGACCTTTGGATCGTGTGGTTCATGTTTCCACCTGTGTAAATCAAGACTAGGATCAGCAAAATTAGAATGTGGCCATGTATAATTTTGTTACAGATACTGAATTTCAGCCATGATAGTGCGTGCAAGGCATCTTCTACATGTATTCATTCTCCACACCTTACTGAGGCAAAATGCACGGTGATTTCAAAGAGCACACTGCCTGAAGAGGACCCTTAGAAATCACAAAGGGATAGTCTTACTAAAGGCTCTTTACTCCTTCGCAGAGGCTGTTACCAGGTTGATATTTAAACAGAAATGCATTGTTTGTCCTAATTCCTCGCTGGATGTTATGGACAGAAATATATTTTTTTAATTTCAGGTTTGTTTTTCATTTTTGATTGTTTCCTCTCCTGTGGTTCTCTGAACCTGGGCAACAGGGTATTAGTTATTTTAACTTTTCTCTAGATTCATTTTGCATTTGTGACCCACGTGCAAAGGAACAGTGTTGCAACAGTTCAAAGCCAAACAAAAAGTCGATTAAAGGTTTACCGAAGGAGAAAGACCAGATGAAGTTCTCTGTATCTTAATCTTAGTCAAATCTTGCTTTTTACATTAAAGTATGAGCTAAATCATCCTAAAAAACATCCCTTTGGTGTGTGGGCATAGACTCTGCAGGCGTGATAAGCACATACACAGAGAAGCGTCTGGTGCCCTCTCCAGAGTGCAGCCTGCCAGCAGCTCAGCTGGAGGGAGAGGGGCTCTTGTCCCCCAGGTCCCTTTCTGCCCACCTGCCAAAATCCGCATGGGGGTCCCTGTGTGCGCTTGAGAAGGTGGGGAGGGGACGGGGCGACCCCCGGTACTGGGCAGCGTGCTGGGGACTTGGGCGGCTATGGGAGGGCCTTGGGGGGCGGCCACTCCAGTGTAATTTCCTTTTAATATACATTTTGTCGGTTTTCATTCCTGTTCTTTGAGAGGGGAAGGTGCCTTCAGGTTTAAAACCTAATATTTGGGCCAGGAGAGCGTATTAGCAGGACAGCTACCAGGTCCTTGGCTGGTTGCCACTCAAGTTAATTTTGGACTTACTAATGTATGGGTGATGCTGGGCTTCTGGTGAGTCGCTGTTCAGAAGCTCCTATTGTTTGAGAAAGCATTTTCTATTGTTTTTTTTCTATTTTCTGCCTGGTTAAGAGAGCTCCTGCGGAAAATTCATCTCCTGTCTCTCACAAGAGGAGAATGGATTTCCTGCCGCTGCGGGCTCGACGGGAAAGCGAGGGCTGCCGGGAGGAAGCGCTGCTTCGCCGCCGGGCGGGCGGGGGAGCTGGTGATTCAGAGGGGGGCAGGCAGGAGGGTTATTTTCTTCGCATTCCCTGGAGATGTTTTTAGGGTTTAAGTCTTGTATGGCTGAAAGACAGACTTGTCAAGCATGAGGTCATAGGACGCCCTTAGACTGCTTCCTATTGAAGAACCTGCAAAAAACCGAGCTGCCAAGAAGTGCCAGCTGTCAGGTGCCTGCTGCCCTCGGAGGACGGAGCTGCCGGCATCGCTCTTAGCCCCATGTAGCGGGGGGCAGAGGGTGCTTCTGGCTTTGCATACTGAGCCTGTTTCAAAGGCACCTCAGGCCTTCTGGAGGTCTTTGAGCATTGCTAGGGCTTGAGCCAAAGGGCTGATTTCATTAGAGAAGAAAGGGAGGGAGGGAGGGAGGTAGAGTTGGTTATTTGGAGTTTTTAAACAAATGTGGGCACTGCTGCTGCTGTTTGCTGCAGGTATTTGCTGGGAGACCCATTGCACTGAGGTCCCCGGTGCGTCCAGCTGTCTGCTTGCATGGGGCAGCGTGAGAGCAGAGCCCAGCACCGAGGGGGCCCGACAGCTTCGGGTTGATCTCCTTAGTCATGCCTAGTTTTGAAAAAGTACCTGCCCTTCCATATTAATCAGGGAAATGATGCTGGCTTCTACCCAGGTGTCTCTTAACCTCTCTTTCAGCCTTTACTGATTCCTTCCTCAGCACACAGATCCCAGATCTATAGGACAGCAGCTGAAGCTATGGACAAAGCCATACTGGAAGAGCAGAAGCCTGCAGAATATTTTTCTGGGGCTTGTACCTGCTCTTCTCACACAGGTTAAGACCTAGCATTTTGCTCAAACAGAAACCACCTCTGGGCAGAATTCAGCATATGCAGAACCCGATGAGCCTCTTATTAGACCGTTCTAGTCTCATGATGAGAGTTTTGTAATTACCAAGCCACAGTTTCAAGGGAAAACAAAGACTGGAAGGGGTTCTGTTTTGGGTTTGTTTGAAGACAGGGCTAAATGGGGATTTCTTTTAATGCTCAAAATGAGTTCAATGCTAGAACAAAAAGGCCAGGACAGGTTTTCAGTACAGTATAGCTGCCTGGATTGCTTCGGGAAATGCACAAACTTTTTTACTCAGAAATTAGTTGGATTTTGATTCTTGTTTTTAAAAGCAATAAGTAAACACAATTATAGACTTGAAAGCAGTATGAGCTGCATTGGGTTCATTGTCTCCTCAGGCAGCTGTTCCAGATGAGTGTGCCCTCCACTACTATAATTACTTTTTAAAAATAACTCTGGAAGTCTGTAATCTAAAGTGGGTGGTATGTAGCAAGTCTGAGAGTGTTCTGCATTCAACCCACAGGCTGGGGAGAAGGTGGCTTTATATAAGGGTTCACTTGTCTTCCTCTCTAGGTTGAAATCTGAGTTTTTCCCACAATCCATCAACAAATGACCCATATAATGAAAGTGCTTTTTAGCACAGGAGTCAAGCTTGCCAGGGGCTATGATGCCTTTGCAGTCCCACAGGATCTAGATATTGCCTCTGGAGGTTATTTCTCTGCCAAATCTTGTCTCTGTTGTATTCAGATTTAAGCTGCCAGGGCAATATAGAGGAGCAGAGCCCAGCTGGGTTTCACAGCTAAGTAACAGTCTAGACCTCCGTTTGAATCTGTTTTCAACCCACTTTGCCTTTTGGCTGGACCAGCTGATTTATTTATATAGTCACATGCTTAAAATAGGATGTGATTATTTTTTTCCTGAGGATTTGAAAACAATGAACCTGGGAATTTGCTGCTTGATCACAAGGAATTTCTCCACTACTTTATTTTCTCTATTTATTAAGCTTTTTGGGGTGCTGATGTTCTTAAGTGCAGTGTGTTTCCAGAGGTCACTGCTCCACAGCGTAGCTATTTTCAGGCTCCTGTGAACAAGCTTGTTCTTACTCATAAGGGGATCTTTATGCTTAGGAGCAGAGTGAGGGGAACTGCAGGCAGGGATTTGCCAAACTGGATCTACCTCCCTTATAATGAAATAACCCATGGCAGTGTCTGCCCCTCGGTGATTTTTGTAGAGCTGTACTCCCGTTTAGAGGGAAAACTGAAGCGGAGAGAGGGAAATAACACAGGAATTAGAGAGAGGAAGCCAAGGGTAGGTAGCTGAGGAAAAGAAAGCAAGTCCTAGAAGTGGGAAATTCAATCCTCTTGAGCTTCTCCCATTCACAGAGGTGCTAATACAGGCCCCAGGCTTGTCCTCAAAATGGAGGTAATTAATGTTTTGCTCTCAAATTTCCTTGGGCCTGAAGTTAAGCACTCTCACCATGTCGTTTTCTACCAGGGTTTTGCCACCTCTAAATAAAGAGCAGAAAATTACATTCCATCTGATTTTACATCCTCCACATTGGCGAGTTCAGACTTGCAGGTTCCCTCTCATATCCGGGGCTGTGAACAGTACAGGCCTGACCCAGAATAAGCAAAACAGTCCCGATCTGCCTTTGCAGCTCCCGGGTTTTTCCTGCGGGTGTTAGAGCCGGTGGACAGACCTCCCTTTTCCACCACGCGCGCCGTTGGGGTGGACGCTGGTGGTGAACCCACCAGAACGGAGTACACGGGAAAAGCATTTACTGCTGTTCCCGCTAGGCAGTGTCGTCACCACGGGTCTAGTTAAATCATTAGTCTCTAAGCTGCTGAGAGCAGAAGAGAAACTATTCCCAGCTGAATCCCAGCCCCTACCAAGCAGCGCATATGCAGACTTGGGCGTGCAGCGGATTTCCTCCTGGGAGGAAAGGTCTCCTACAGACAGCAATGCTTTTGGAGACATCTCCAGTGAGCGGGGCTTTGTGCGGAGAGCAAAGTCGCCAGCTGGGAGCATGCCCGCCTTTCCCGAGCGTGCTCGCCGCTGCGCGCGGGAGGATGCCGCGTTGCCCTGTCCGGGATGCCCTTTCCGAAGTGGCATAAGCAGCGCTGGTCCCCTGGGATCCCCGTTGGACCTGCGCATGGGGCACTTGGCCCCGCAGCTCCGCAGAGCCCTGCTGCCCTGGCCCCCTCCCTGCCGGTGCCGGAGCCTCGCGGTGGCCGGGGCCAGCTCCAGAGGCGAGCTGAGCGGGACGCGGGACACGGCGCACGACGGCCGTGAGCCGCCCGCCGGCAGGAGCTCGTTTCCTGCGCGATTGTGAAAGCAGCGGATCTGCGACATTTAGCGAAGGGGGGAGAAAACACAAGGCAGGGGAAGGAAGGCCCCGGCTGCCTAAATATTTACTTTCGTGCGATGTCCTCGCCCCGTTGCTCCCCGCAAGCCGTGCCGGGGGCAGAGGCACCGGTGGGACGGTTGGGGTGCTGGGCTGTCCCGGGGCAGCGAGAAGCTTTTTGCCCAATCGTGGTGTTGTTCAACCCAATGTAACTTCGATTCCTCTCCCCTACCCTAGGAAAAGTTATTTTTTCCAGCTCTGTCAAGGAGAGGGCGAATTGCGGCTCTCAGGTCTACAATAGCGTGGACGCAGCGCTCGTTTCCCTCTCTCACGTGCCGGGCATCCCTGGTGCCCTCCCGTGTGTACGCAGGGGCGGAGGGGCGGCCGCGGCCCGTGTTGTCCCAGCTCCCTCCATCTGCGCTTAGCCAGAGCGGCGCCCTCTAAACCACGCTTCTGCCGTATGACGAGCTGCCACGCTCGTGCCCGCAGGGAGTAACCTGTGTACGGGGAGGTTCGGTGCCTATCAGCAGCAGCAACACTGACCCGCTGGCAGGTCTCGGCATGTTCTGCTTTCCCGGTGGCATCCCTGCAGCCCGAAGAGTTGAAACAGGCAGAATTTAACCATCTGCTTCCTGCAAGGGGTTGATGTGGTGATGGGGAGACCTCTCGACTGCTTTCCCCCCCTTCCATCTAGAGCGTATCGGCTAGGGTCGCTCCCCAGGAAACGCAACATCGTTCAGTGAATAAACACGAGGGATTTTGTGTTGTCGGTTAATTCTGCTGCTGGCACTTAAAGCCCCATCCGTGGTCAGATGACATCTTTTTTTCTTGGACAGGGACCAAGGTTAAGAAGACAAGGAAGGCAGGTTAGTTAAAATATGTCAAAGTCTCTTGGGTGTAAGTAAAGACTATAAATAAAAGTCTTTTAACTTGGAAAAGAGCTTTAGAGTGATATGATCAGCTTCAGCTTAGTCCAAATATTGCTTTGTGCCATTAAGCTGTTATCAAGTTTTGGTTCAATTGGAACAGTTTTATGGCTTTAATGCAGTGGGAACAGTTGTAGCCTTTATGCAAGTAAAGCATTTCCCCTGAAATGTCTGCAGTGGAGACTGCTGTGTTGTGCTGGCCTGCAAGAACCTGGGAGTGAAACTGCATGGAAATGAATAACAGTGGAAATGACCTTTTCTGACTCTTTTCATTGACCGTTCCAAAGTAACTACAAAATCTAAGAATCTATACCATTAACAATGAAAAGTAAATGAGGTTTAGTTTTACATTCTCATTAATGGATCCTCAAACTAGGTAATAAAAGTTAAACATTTTTACTTATTTCCTGCTAAGCTGCAAACATGCCTGATTCAGCAATGTCTTGAGAAGATTTGTCAGAATGAGAAAATAACTCACATCCCTCTTCCTCTTGGGATTAATAGGGAACTAAAATAATCCTGTACCCATAATATTATTTCAGTTGGGTTTGCATAATAGGCTGGAAATGGTTATACTAGGTGCAATGCTTTGTAATTATAATGTTTCATCCTTTGAAGTGAGGTTAATTCATGCCACAGAGTCAGATCTGGACAAATAATAAAATATAAATTTTTCTTAACTAGCCTTCTTTTCCTGAGCCAAATTCCACTAAGGTTAATTAGAAGTGAGAGGATTTTGGTGCTGTTTCCCCAGATATCCAGCACCATCAGTCAGACAAATCCGGTTGCGCATTTGGTGTATTGCATGTTAGGGCGGCCGGGGGTTTCGGAGGGTCCTGGTGCCCCGAAGGACCTGGTGGCATGCGTACCTACAGGCGTTCTAAGGCAGAGCCTGGATGGTTTAGTTTCTCTGGGTGCACACACGCTGCTCAGGAATCTGTCCCCGTTGCTGACACATGCAACACTTCGGGTTTAATCTGCTCTGGTCTGCCTAGGCCGTTCCAGCAGTTTTATTTTTGGATGTGTTAAATCCCACCCAGAAAAGCAGGTGCTGTTGCTCTCCTGGGGACGAGCCAGGGCCCCGTCTTGAAAGCGCGGCAGGGCATGAGAGCTTCCACCCAAATCACGCCAGTTGATCGCGTCTGCGAGCCCGGCTCCTGCAGGCATCTGGACCCTTCCTCCTGGCTTGCATTAGAGAAAGTGAGAGAAATCAGGCCCCCAATAATTACTTATAAACTGCAAGCGAGGCACATGTGTAAATATTTTCAGGGTCACAACTTAGCTGTTTATTTTTAATGCACTTTGTTATTAGTAATCGTTTTTAGAGAGATTGAAAATCCCACCCATAGTTTCTGTAGTGTAAAGCCTACTTAGCCCCGACCTCTGCTCCCAGCAGAATCATTGGATTTACTGTTGACTGCAGTAGGAGCGGTTACAGCAGGGTTGGGTGCTTTTGAAAGCTCTTTCTCTGTGTGTTTTTGTATAGAAGGCCCATCACTGTAGCTGCCAGATTTTATGACGCTGTAATGGTGGTGGCAATCTAGGTTTTAAAAAGACTTAAGAATCAACCTGATAAAAAGGCTAGGATGTGATAAAGCTAAGCAAAGTGAAGTTGCTTTCTTTTTAAGAAGTGCCTTTCACAAGGTTTTAATTCTGGCTAGCCCAAGTGACAAAACCAGTCAGTTTTGGTTCAGTCTTTATGTACATTTTGGGCCCGTGTTGCTCCTTCTCACACGAAGTGCGGGAGACCACTTCTCCCTGGCGGCTTATCCGCAGCGCCAAGAGCAGACGGGTGGCAGGGGGCCACTGACCAGGCGCAGTTTCAACTTCTCTCTCTTCCGCAAGTGTCCGGTGTGGCATTGGGAATCATCAGTTAAGACCGTGTCTAGTCATTAATTCTGCCTGAGACCCAGTGCCTCGTTTTTCTCACTGCCAGAGGTGTTTTGATAAAAGGAAACATAAGTTTTGGGGATGCAGGTGGGATCTTAAGGGTCCAAATCAAGCCCCTGCTCCCTCTGCACTTATCCACTTTATTGGAAAAAATGTAGAAGCTAGAACTGTCATATTTCCCAGTGGTGTTAAATGAATAAATCCATAAAACATTGTGTAGCACTCAAATACTGCAGCAGTAAAGTGCTTTTATAATTACCTATGACAGACTGGTGCCGTTACTGCCAGTGTTTAAAAGTCTCCGTGTTCACATCTGCTTGCAGATGTCCTCTGGAGCAGGGTGGTCTGTTGCTGTAACAGCAATGATAAATACTTTGCTCTTATGGGTTAGATTATTCCTCATCAAGTTGTTCTCCATTTCACTGGAGGTCAGCTATACTCATCATCTGTTAGGATTTTCTCCCCCTGGGCCCCTTTGTTTTGCAATTAAACTAGATCCTTTGTTCTGCGGTGTCAGCATATAGGGATATTAGTTCAGGCAGTTCCGTAAAAAAGTGCATGCGGGCGAGAGCATTGGCTCTGAGCAGTGGTTTCTGCTCACCTTCCCCACCGCAGACTTCCCCATGTGTGATGCTCGCTCTGCGGATCAGCGCGCGAGATGGTTTTGCCTTGTCGGTACTGCCCATACACCCCGCTTCAGTGCTCCTTGGAAAGAGAGTCCAGATGTTATGATCCTCTGGGAAGCCCTAAAATTGGCAGGATTTTTGTGTTTGTTTCCCTCCTCCTGTTTTATTTTCATAAGCCTATAGATTGACTTAATTTCTTCTAAAAGTTTCTAGGCTAGGAGGCTGCTATTCATCCACTTTTAATTAAAGCAATATAGGGAATTAGGCCTTTCGCAGGGGTGGTTCTGGTGATTGCTAGGAGTGTTTTTGTTAGTTTTCCTCCCTTCTGAGTAAATGTTTGGAAGTGTGAGTTTGAGCTTAGGCTTTTTAATCACGGAGGAGTTCAATTACTACATTATGGTGAATTGATTTCTATGCCAAAAAATCTGGCCTTTGCTGCTGTGTGCAATAGCATAACCAAGAGAGGAAGGCTCACTGCATCTCCCTTAGGGGACAGGCTGGTGGCCAGGGAAAGGAGGGGATATAAATTTGGGGATCAAAGGGCTGAGACAATTGGCAAGGGGCTGCATTGCAGTGGTTTTGGGTCTGGGGTTTTCACCGTAGAGCGTGAGGTGAGATGGCAGAAGCCCAGTTCTTCTTCCTGACGGCAGCAATGCCCAGCCGTTTCCAGCACGAGGCTGATTTGGAGGAGGCTGCACAAGGCACGGTTCCTCTTGACACTGGTGCCGCAGAACATGGGTGTAGGGCCGAGAGGAGCACTGATGCTTGGGAGACCTCAGCATTGCTCCTCCGAGGCATTTTGCAGTCTCCTGCTCACTTGCTATCCTGCTTCAAAGCGTTGCTCTCCAGCTCTCATAAAACACAGCCTCATCGCTAACAGAGGCTGGTACGAGCAAGGTGTAGGAACCTCCCATTGGGACATGGGGATCACAGGTGGGTTTTTTGCTAGAGTACGAGTGGTGGGGAAGTCAGTGAGAGCCCGCTTCCCAAGAGAGCGAGTACTTTGGGTGGGCAAGTGAAGTGTCACAAGAGCAGTTCCCAGTCTGGCCTGGGGAAGCAGCTGGCTCTTCCTCCCAGAGTGTTTGAATTTTCTTAGGATAGTTTTACAGAGTATAGGACTCCAGCAGGAAATTTTCAGAAGTGTCCAAGTATCATCTGACCCCAGCTCCTGTTTTCTAAAGTGGCAGCGTGTTGCAGGGGGGTGTGTGTGTGTGTGTGTGCGCTCGGAAATTTGACTTATGTTTCAAGTCGGTTAGCTATTCTAGTACAATGGAAGGAAAGCAATTATCCTGAGTGTCAAGAGCATCCGTATGCCTGCAGGAAAACCTGTATTTACTAGTAGGCCCTTGGGGAGGGGGGGGATGATCCTCTTCACTAGCATTGGCTTTTATCTCTTGCTTCTGCCGTTCTTGCACGTTGCTTGTTTCCGGCACAGGGACGCAGCTTTGCTGGGCTTCCCCAGCCCCTGAGCCATCCCCGGGGACTTGGAGTGCTGCAGGGTAGCCAGTGTGGGTGCTCGTCTCCCTTGCTGCTTCTCCTTCATCTCTGTCCCGGGACCCGATGAAGGGGCTGTCCCCTCCCGGCTCCGCTCCCTCCATCCCTCTCCTGTAGCAGGGCTGCGTCCTCCTCTAACGCTGTTTGTTGTCCCCCAGGGAACCACCGATGCTGCATGTGTTTCTGATCTCTCTGTGGCGTATCCAAACTGCGTTCTCACTTATAGCAGTGAGACGTCACCACTGATGTCAGTCCGTGTGCTTTTGATTCCTGCTGCTGCTGCGGCCAGACCTTGCGCTCGTTAATGTCTCTTTCGTTGGGAAATGTATGCTTCCTTCCCTGCCATGTTTCTCCATTGTAGTGCCTAGAAAGGGCCAAGAAAGCATTTTTCTGTTTATCATTTGTGATGCCTCTGATTCCTCAGGGGATTTTAGAGGCTTAAGGGTTTTTTCGTGGTTTTGTTACTAATGTAGATTTCCTGGGGGTTATAAAATGATCTAAGGCAATCTGACCTGTTGAGTTGACTCAGAAGTGACCCTCTCAAATCACTCACAGGCAGTCTAGCTGTCTGAAGAGTTAACTGCATGGACTGATCTGCTTGTGATTAAAAATGAAATGTTCTGTATGCCTTCAGATATATCGGAAATAAATTAGATTTTTTTGTATTGTGGATATTTTTGAAAATTTCATTCCTCTCTCTTTCGAGTAATAGATATAATAAACTCCAGTGAAAATCTGAAATGTACCTGTCTTGCCTCTTGGCACATGAACATAAATTAATAAAGTATCAGTTAAAATAACAGTGTCACCCAAAGAAAAATCAAAAAACTTCATGAACCACTAACAAAACACCTGTGAACAAGACTAATTTGGTACTCACTCTGGGTAATAACATGCAAAACAAGTTACTTGAAACAAGACTTGAGTATCAACTCAGAGTGGTTTAAGGATCTGCTCTGGATTCATGTCTTTTCTTTAAGAGAAGGGAAGACAGAAGGAATATGTTAGAAGGTATATTTTTATGACGTGCTCATGATGTGTATGTATATGAAGGTTTGACCCAGCATCAGTGAGGGAGTGGAAGGAGTCCTGTTATTTCCACTACGCTCTGGATAAGGTCTTTAACAAGAAAGTGCTCAGTCTCATTGCTCGTGGTCCTTTGTCCTCCCATTGATCTGCTCGTCACCTTCTCCCATACTCATCCCGTCAAGTTCACCTTGGAGAGCAAGGCCATTGGAACTGGTTTATTGCTTCAGCTGTGTGTTAATGTGGATTCACTGAAACCATGGACTTAGACCACATGAACAGGAGAAACACAGTGGTGAATCAGACATGAACTTTTCTACTTATCTTGAATGTCCTGAATGTGTGTCCTTCTTGTTGTGGTGCATGAGAGAAGTGATGTTGGATTCGGACTGCCAAGGGAGGTGAGGTACCTCTGTCTTGGGAGGTCTGTAATACCGGGATAAACAAACATCTCTCAGCAATGACTTGGATGGAGTTGATTGTGCCCTGAGTCAGAGTAATGGCTTTGCTGGTCTCTTGATCTCCCTTTCAATTCTCTGTTTCTGTGATTTGGTTATTCAGATCCATGTTGTGATAATATTCAAGGATCAAGATTAATTCAGAGCATGTGGCAACTGGATGTGAAGTGTTGATGGTTTGTCGTTGTGAGACCTTGGCCTCAAAAAGAAGAATTTTCATCCACCCAGCAGCAGAAACTTCTCAAAATCCAGTGTTCTCCTAAACTACTCTAGGGTTTTAATCCAAACCCCATGATTTCTGTCTCTGGTTTATAAGTGGCACTGGTGTAATTCTAGTCACCACAACACCAGTCCCTCAGTTGAATGTGCTCTTTGAAGTGTACATTTATGAATATTGCATTCAGAAGCTCTCATGTCACAGAGCAGTCATTGTAGCAGTTACAAGAAGCACTTTTAAAAAATTTATTTCCTCCTTCTCTTCCATCTCTTTCTATAAGGAAAAAGCCCAGTCTTTCAAATCCAGTTGCAACTACATGGATTACTGTAACGTGGAGGTAACATTATGGTGCATCTTACATGCGGGTGCAGTGGAAGGCTCTGCGTTGTTCATGTGGGCTGCTGGATGGCTGAGGGATTTCTCTGTTTGGCTGCTGGGCTTCATTTGTCTGGCTGCCCTTCTCTCCCGGCCCCATTCACTCTGCACACCAGACCTTACCAATGGCTGAGTCTTGTCCAACATGTCTGCACCGAATGCAGCACCTCCAAGTTGCTGGAGGGCTTTTAGTGCTGTCTTGTATTTCTTGCAATCTGGTAGTTTCAATATATGGCCTGGTTTTTGTTTTTTCATAGGCGCTAAATGTTAAATCAAATGCTCAGCACCTCTGAAACCTGTTTTATATATTAACTTGTTCAAAAGTCACAGTGGAAGCGAGCATTTTGTTTGTGAAAGCTGTGGATATGTACAGGGGACAAATTAATGCTGCTGAATGTCTTGTGTTTGTACAGTGTCTGGGACGGTGGTTTCTGCCTTGGCAATAGACATTTTGGGAAATATCTTCAGGATGAAGTGAGCAAGAAGGTTCCTTGCAGCAGGCCCGCTCCTTCCAGCCCTGGTTAGGAAGTGACATTTCCCCTCTCCCTTTCCCCCGTGCTGGTCGTGAGAAGGAACCCTCTCTTATCCTACCCAAGGAAAAAGTGAGGGCTTTTTCTGCTCAAATCAGCATGGAAAAATGTTACGTGAGCTGAGGCTGAATTCCATTCAAACATAAATAGAGTAGCATGCCCCAGAATATCTTTTCAGTCTAAATCCTGCTCAGCAGTCAAAAGTCCCAAGTACCAATAAAGTCACTGACTAATGGACGTTACTCAGTTCCTTTGGGTGCCTGGCTAGGGGCACTCATAGTTTCCAGTCATACGATTACTCCTTTTTACTTTAAACAGTCCTGTGTTCCTTCAGTCTTTCAACCTTAAAGAAAGATTGAGTAATTTGTGTTCTGCTTCTCATGGTGAAGTTAAAGGATCCCAGAGACACTGATCTTTTTTTTGTTTCCTTTCCTGCTACCTGGAAACACCTTCTTTGCATTAGGTGTCAGTTGAAGTGTTAGTTTTCCAGCTTATTTTCCCTCACCCTTTCTGAATCTCTCTTCTTGCCCGTTTCCCACTGGAATTGAAAACAGAATCAGGATTTTTGAAGCTGAACTGTTTCTCTGAGATACACAGTAGAGGTGGATTGGCACCAAAACCTTTGCTCTAAACTCTGGGTATTTGATGCGGAGAGAGGAAAGGATTAAAATCTGGAAGCTGAGCTGAAACTTTGCAAATGATCTCAATAAAAAAGCTTAGGGGAGGTCAGCCCCTAATTTCTGGGCAGTTCAGTCTTGAGTTCCTGTGGAGATATAAGGGACAGCCAGCCTGCAGACTGGACATTAGCCTGGTGCATGAGGGACCCCACGTTCAATTGCTTGTGCTCTCTTGCAGGAGTCTTACCTGCAAGAATAAAAACCTGCCTTGCTTTATACATGGGTGCGTTGAGCAGGGTAGCTGCACAACTGCAGGTATCTCGCAGTAGCTAAACTTCCCCTTCACTGATGCCTCTGGCAGGGAGAGATGGTATGTTGCCTGCATCCGAAAGGTATTTCTCTTTCACAGAAGTGATGCCAAAGTACGCTTAGCCTATACAAAAGCTGTAATTGAAATTTACTGGGAGGTAGATTCTGAGATATGTATGTACAAAGCCTGTCATACACGCAGTCCGATTTTGGTGCTGTGCCCTGCTGGTATATCCCACTGTTTCTGTTGTGGGCAGGTGGGCATTGCATAAAAGCATCACCAACCAGTGAATCATCTCCCTCTTAGAGTCTAACAGGGTGAATTTTGGACGGCAACACTACACCTCAGATTATGACAAGGTATAAGAAGAATTCCATGTCCAATTGACCATGGCAAATCCAATTCAACCTGCAAAGGGATATTTTTCCTCCCATTAGGCAGAATGTGATTAATTTCCCATGTGGAAAATTGTTCAAGACAGACGTGCTTGTAAATTATAGCATAAGAGATCCTATTACTGCGAGCTCCATCAAAACCCACTATGCCTCCCGAAATAGCAATAAGAAGATAATTATATTAACAGCCTTTCTTGTTATTTGATGTATGACTGACATAGGCCTTAAGCTTATTTTCTGCTAGATAGGAGCCTCCATTTAAGGATAGATACTTTGACATTTGTGGACATTAACAGCAATTCTTGGGTTTTGAAATTGGAAGTATTACAGAAAAGTTTTTAAAATAGGTGACTGAAAGCCAGTAGGTGCAAATGAGCATGCAGGTTAAAATGATACATCCTCTGGGGATGAAGACTTAAGAACTTCATATCCAAAAAAGAAGCAGTTTTACCAGCAGGGATTCCTGAAGGATCTGTTCTGGGATCTGTGCTGTTCAGCTTAGGATCTGCAAAAGAGGGCATTAGTGGTATAACTAACTTAGTTGATCATACTTGGAGCTGACTGCAAAAAGTCAGAGCAGGAGCTCATGATACTTTGTGGTGAAAAGGCGATTCAGTATTGTTAAGTACAAATCATTGCTTACAGGGGAAAAAAAAGACCATTACAATCAAGGAAGGAGATATCACTAGTCTTGTGGATGCTTCCATGAAAACAGCCAGCAGCAATCAGAAAGCCAAATGTGTTAAAAAGAATTAGGCAAAGAAGAAAGAGCAAAACACAGAGCTTCAACTGCATAAATCCACAATTCCCCTACATCGGGATTGCAATGTGCAGTTCTGGTCACTGCATCTCAAAAAGGATATAAGGTGCTGAGAAGGATGACAGAGGTGATTACAGGGGTGAATCAGCTTCCGTATGATGCGAGTAAATAGCCTAGAAGTCTTCAGTTTGGAGCAGAGGTAATGGGTGGGATATCATAGAAGTTTGTGAAATCATGAAGAATTTGAGAGGGTGACTAGGCCATGATTTTTTACTGTTTCTTAACGTACAAAAACCAGATGCAGCTTGTGAAATTTGGAAAACAAGCTTTAAGTGAACAAAAGGAAGTTTATAATCACATGCAATGTGATTAAATTATGAAATTCATTGCCAGAGGACTCTATAGGGACCACTATCTCTGTGGTTTCAAAAATGTACTAGAGCATTTTTTGTAGGATGGAGCCAAAAGTGGTTATTAAACATGATTTCTTAGTTCAGAAAAACTCTAACTGGTGATGTGCAGGAATGGGGAGTGTATATCAGGAGAAGGATCCCATTGCATGTGTCCTGTTGAATTTCTTCCTCATGTTTTATTGGCCACTTCTGTAGACAAGATACTGAGCTACAGAGATCTTTCATCCAACCAAAAGCAACACTCCTACAACAAAGTGGACTAAAGCTTCTGTCCCTTGTCAGTGTGTTATAACTATCAGTGTCACTGCTTTCTTGCACTAAGATGCTAAGCACATGGATGATAATTCTCCATCTAGAAATGGAGATGGCATCTGTCCATTCTTAAGCTTGTACTTGGAGACCACAAATCTGCAGTCTGGACCACCCCAGAGGGGTTGTATGAGGTGTCCGATAGTGAGACTTTATAACTCTGGCCAGACACCAGCATAGCAGTGCACACCAGGACACAAAGGCAAACAGCATTTGGGGAGCTGCCATACCTGTGTGGTGGCACAGAGAGAAAGACCAGTTTATTTGGTGGTGTGTATTTTGTTAGCAGTCAGTCCTGTTTGGCAGCTCAGTGTCTCTGTGGCTTCCAATGCAATTAATCACAGCCCAGAAGGGTAATTATCAGCTCACATATCTAATTCAGATTTCTGTGCCTATTCATTTTAATGTTTTTTCTTTAATTTAGCAATAAAGTTGGGGTTATTTTTATGTCTTTATGTTGCTGGCCCAGTGGTCCTTATTAAAAATAAAAAATAACAAAACACTTGTTTCCAGTTCCCTTTTTTCCCCCTTTTCACTGGGAAATAAAAAGGACATATTAACCATGAAAGGAAGACGAAGAGTGCATAGGCCTAGGGTCCTGCCGTCACCTTTGTGAAGGCACTTTTCCTTTCAGAGGGTGAGTAATTGGTTAGAACATTAATCCCTGAAAGAGGCTTTTTATTCTGCAGCTTTCAGTGGGAAAAGCTGTTGATATCTGACAGTGCTGTTTTTCCTTTGTTCTGGCATGGGCACTTTGCTGCTCATAGGAGAAGGTGGCTCTGGCAAAGGAGGCAAACTTCAGCCCTCTCTGAAACGTAAGGGATGCCAGGAGAGGATGGCAGAGTCTTCTACTCAGGGCAATGCTTGGAAAGTGTTTCTTACCTAGAGAATAGTGTGCATTCTGCTTCCTGAGTAGAGGTTTCAGTGTGTTTTCCTAGGACCCATTATCTCTACTTTACAGCTGAGGAGACAGAAGTGTAAGATAGAGATGAATTACCCTTGAACACCCTGATTTTTACCTCTCTGGTGACCTGTGAGATACTGAAGCAGATGAGAGTGGAGGGTGCCCAACACTCATTGAACTCTAGGGCAGAAGCTCTGTTGCTCTGCAGTGTTCATACACCCTTATGCAATGCATTTACTTGCAAGTGTAGGAATCAAGAAGAATGGCCTGATTTTCCAGGCGGACTGAGCCTCAGCTGTCATACAGTGTCAGTAGGCACTGCTGGTGCCAAGTCATACGTAAGCATAATTTGAATTAGAAGGTCTGAGTTGGAAATGGCTGAAGTACTCACATGTGGAAGAGCTGGGAGTGAAGCAGGCTGATTATCTGATAAATATTTATGAAATTGTTCCCTCACCATGATGTTATGCACTAGCAGATGAAGTGACTGTGCATCAGCTGATCAGAGGTGACTGCCCGTGTGAGTACTTCTAGTACTGCAGCCGATGTGGAGCAATTTGAGTGAGCTTCGCTGTCAGTGAAAGGCTGAGTGGCCTGAGACTGTTTCCTGTTTGCTGCAGGCTACATGTGCCTGTGTGGGTCTCCAGGTCCACCATCTAACAGTGTGCTCACACAAGCCAAAATGAGTGGGTTGGCCATGTGTCCTCCAGCTGGGAAGGGGTAATATGTGTGGCTTCATGGTCCTGTGGTCAAGAGTTAAAGAAGAGGTGCTGCTGGGTGGCTCAGGCCATGGACCTGACCTGAAAAGCTGTTTTGTCAGGCCCCTAGAGATGTGGCCAGATCCCATGTGCCAGCTGGGTTATTGAGCAGTGAGCATGGAGGAGGCAGGGAGAAGGTACACAGGCCTGCCTTAGGAGTCAGTGCAGTGTGGCCTCAACATGACTGCGTTGGTCAGACCCCTGAGTATCTGCTGGAAATAAAAGTGCCTTTCTCTCTTCTTCCGTGCTCAAGAGAAATCAGCTATCCCTGCCTTAAAGCACTCGCTCTTGCACCTTTGAAGTCAACAGCAGCTTTGTCAGGGATCGGAGTGGACGGAGGAGGAATCCCTACAAGAGATTCCTCTTAATGGCACAAAAGAGTAAGACTTATATTAAAAAGACCTGTCTGGAACCAGAGAATGCTCCTTTGGGTTTGAAATGGTGACTTGGTCTCCAGATGAGCTTCCTGTCTCAGAGGCCGGCCAACTTTAGTCTGTTGTAGTTTGACAGCTTGTTTCCATATCTGTCTCAGCCTGTTGAAAATTCAGCTTAAACCTAGTCAGAGACTAAGCTTCGAGGACTCTGGGAGAACACTTCCCTTTAGAAAGAAAGAACGCTGCTCTGTTTTGCAAAGCCCAGGGGATTTCATTTCTGAATACTGCTCTCTGAAACCCTAGCTGTTGATTTCCAGGCTCTGACAAGCACAGACACCTAGTTATGTTTGCCGCCGAGTTATTTGTTTGTTTAATTTCTGTGTTAATTGGTGCCTTCCAAATACCACAACTGCTCTGAGGAGCAGTGTCCTCACCAGTCTCACTGCTGAATTTCACCTCTTGTAACTTGTGTACCTGGCAACTCACTTAATTGAGGTCCTCCATAGAAGAGAATTCTGCCTCATTTATGACACAAATTGAGGATTTGTCTTTGATTAGAATAAATGCTTAAATAGAAGGATTTTCTGCCCCTGAATGCCAATGTAGATGATAATGTTTCTTTATACATGCGATCAGCAGAGTGATCTAGGGTTTGGCTCTATTGCTGTCATTAGTGTGTACTCATTTTGTGATCTTATGAAGTCACCTTCGCTTTCCTACCCCTGAATTTCTACTTGCAATGTTCCTACAAGAGTGTATGTCTTAGCTCTGAGTTATTGCAAAACCTACCTCCTAACAATAATAAAAGACTTTGATCTACATGGTGTGAGTGCAAATATTATTTTATTCACAGCTCCGGTTCTTAACCAGCTTAAGGGTGGAGTCTCTCAAGTAGTGTTATTGCCAGTCACGCCAAAGGATGTGGCTAGGACCTTACTATGCTTTTCCAATGTAGTTTGGCAAGGGTGTGGTGCAAATCCTCCTCCCTCCAGTGACCTTGCTGCAAGGTCTCGGACCCCCATGGATGTAGCTCAGAGGCTCCCTGCCAGTGAAGCTGGCTCTGACCCTGTGTCTGTGGGTAAACGTCTCTGGCATAGTGTCACACTAATGCTTACATTAATGACAAGTCTCAGAAGAAATTGCAAGACAGTGGAAATGTTTTAATAGGCTCTATTCATTAAGGCTCATGCTTTAAAAGACTGAGCTGGGACCATATGGTCCTTTTCTGATGGTCCATATCACCGCTGTCGGTAGAAAGACTCGTATTGATTTCCACAGATGCCAGTGAGCAGGTTCGTATTTGGTGTGTTTTTGGAAACAGCAGAGGGACAGTTCACTTTGTGTAGCATCTGGGGCATGGTGTAGGATTTGTTGATCAAAAATGTGGTGCAGAGGCATTTGAGAGACTTGTTTTTTTCCACTGCTGGAAGGGCAGGAGCTGGAGTATCTCAGATGATGCTAGCATGTTCAACAGCAGATGTGTTGTGTAATGTAAACAAGGGCTGCTAGTTCCCTGATTTGTTGGACCAACATACAGTGATCCACATCAATCCCACACTGGCCAGGGAGTGAAAGTTACTCCTGAACACAGTTCTGCAGACTGTCTGTGGACCGCTAGTATCCGCAAATCACAGGTTACGAGCCACAGACTATACGGATGAAAACAGGACACTGGTATCAGCTGATACAGGAGATCAACCAAGTGTATCAGCATGAATGATGAGATGCAGTCGTTGGCATTTTTATGATCAGTTTGGTACCTGGTCTTGATAGTGTGATTGTTGTTTAAGCCCTATGTTTCCATATATTAGATGACTTGGTCCTGGAAATTTGGAAATGGATCATTTTAGAGGATGTCCAATGAAACTTAGGTGGCCGTGGATGTGTAAGTGTTCCAGTTCTTATCTTAGGGGTGAAGTACACAGAGGGAAGGGAGACGGTTCGGATTTGCACAGCCTTTCCTGTTTTTCTGCACCTTTTGCTCACTGTGTAGCAAATGACTACGCAAAAAGGAGGACACTCCTGGATCCTCTGTGTGAGGAAACAGTGCTGTTTCCTAAGGCAGTGTTGAAAACGTGACCCTCCTTTGGCTCCCCAGTCTTTGTGGGACTCTGAATTATCATCAGGTCTGTTTGTCCAGGTGAGGGAGTGCCAATTGCCTGTGTTTGCTGTATAAATACCATTCCCTCTCTCCCTCTCTGACAAACTGACTGCTTTCAGCAATTTAAAGTGCTTAGGTACTTGTAGTCTAATGTAGCACTTGCAACCAGTAATTACGAATGAGTTCACTTCCCACCTTGGAGAAGCTGAGTTGCGTGTTTTGAGAAGACACTAGTTTCACTGCTGAAACTGAAGACTTTAGTCACTGAATCAACAGTCCAGCGCTTCACAGACACTCACAGACTGGGACGCTTAGTTTTAAGGGACCTAGGGAGCTTGTGCTCAGGCTGAGATCCGCTTGTGTGGGTCAGATGCTTTACTTTGTTGTACCCTGGCTGTAAAGTTGATTTAAGCAAGGTGATGGGTCTCTTTGGGTTTGATGGTGTGTACAGACTAAAATACGGAGAGCAGTCCCACAGCAAGAAAATAGGGATAATTTTGTAGCACTTTTACCTGCCCTTCCCAGACCAAGCACTGCACAACATGTCTGCACCATGGCTCCTGCCTTGCTTTGGAGAGATGGGAGAGTTGCAGCTGGGGCAGCTGAAAAGGAGATTACAGGAACAACGGGTTGTTTGGATGATACCAGCAGGACACAGCGCAATGTGAACTAGCCCTTGGCTTATGCAAAACACTGTACAAACAGTAACAGAGCTGTTAGTTTGAGATTTGCACCCTGTGGTCCCCATCTGTCACTCCTCAATTTCAGCATCAGTGTTCATGGCCTTTCTCCTTCTTCCAGCTGTGCCTGGAGCTTGAATTCCCAAAGTCTGTAGTAACTGAGCCATTCTAGAGCTGATCCGGTTTCCCAGGAGGTTAAGTAGCCGACCCCACAGACACAGCAGAAAGCAGCCGGGTATCAGAGGTGGGGATTCAGCCTTGCCTCTTGCCTGTCTTTGGTTTCCACTTGTAATTAGTCACATGGGGCATATTCTGCTGTATCACTTCCAGTGGAGGAAGATTTCCCTTCCTGTCAATGTTCTTCTATAATCAAACCATGCCATTTCCCATGCTTCCCAGTGATTTTCTTTAGCATTCCGGCTTCTGCGTTTTAGAAACAGGATCCAAGTGCAGAAGGACCCCTCCACACACACACACACCGTATCTCAGGGTGATATTGTTATTGCTTGTGTTGGCTTTCCTGGCTGCCCCATCTGTCTCCATCACCTCTTGTCACCTTCCATAGTAATTCCTGCTGATTAGCAAAGGCCTTTATCAACTGAGACTCTTCAGCAGCCAAGTTCAGCCAACAGTTCTGACTCTGTCACGAGTTTCTACCTGTGAAAAAGGCCTTCCCCCTCTACCAGTGGAAACAATATGAATCATTTCCCTCCCCTTTCTTTGTCAGGAGCAAACGTCGCCAATGCTAGGACCCTGACAGTGGCTTTTTGCCTCCAGGAAATCATGGATGAAACAATCCATGGAAACTGGGATTCCCATGTAAAAGTGAGAGGATATTTTATATGGAACACACGTCTTTTTTGGCCACGGTCAGATTGTCATCTTGTTGACAGCATGTCAACTCATGTACTTCCATGAGAAACATAAAATTGTTCTTCTATCCCATCATGCTGTGCCATTGGGTTTTATATTTTACATTGCAAGGTGGCAGTGCATATTTGAATGTTCTATTTGGGATTTATATTGTATGACAGGTGCCTGAACGTTTTCTTGAAGGACCCTTGGGGGAATGTCACAGCTTAAATGGGTTGAAAGAAATTTGTGTCATATCTGATAGGACATTTGTTCTTCAGTGTATAAAAATAATAAGAACAGCTTTGTGTAAGGAGTGGAAGCCTTGATAAAAATACTTAAGCCACAAAATGGTCTTAGTTACACTGGAGGAAGCTGTTTAGCCCCAAAGGAGAAGCTGTAACTCTGCTAGGTCTAAATTCTTTTTTCTTTTTCACTGATGCAACTCCAGTGTAACTGCAGAAAGAGTCTGACTTCTTCTCTTAAGCAAACTCTGCCTCTGAGAAGTTGATCTTAGGTTGAACACATTGCTTGGTAACATATACAGAGACCTCCCAGGTTCTCAGGTAAAAGGAGGAGAGACCTAACAGCAAAATAATACATAAAGACAGAAACAAATGCTCGTGCTCTTTTTCAGAGACAGCTGATGGACAGAGCCTCCGCAGCTGTAGCTGCTAAAGTTGGAGGCAGCACGTCTTTTTTAATCATAAATCAGATGAGACATTACTATATTTTTAACATGCCCGTAAGTATTCAGGCTGTCTGCTGTTGAATATTTATCATATGGTTTGCTTCACTTATTGCCCTCTGAAGTGTGGTGACTGTACTTGAGGTAGAAGATTAAAGGTAATATGAATTTCTCCATTGTTCCTTTGACAGTGGGTGTGGGCTCTTCCTAGCCTCTGACAGAGAGAAGCTCCTCACGTGAAACAACTGATGTCCTTAGATCAATCCATCACCCAGACGTCCCTTGAAAGTAAAAGCTCAGTAAGCAGAGGAAGAGAAGGAGATGGATCCGTGGATTCGTTCTCTGGTAGATTTGGAAAGGAGATAAACAGCAATTTCCCTGCCTCCCTGTAGCCCTTGCCGAGGTACTGCAGGAGTTCCCAGTGTTGAAGCTCCCACTCACCAGCTCTGCTCCAAAGAGCAGCAGTTCTTGCATTTCAGGGTTGAGCTACTGCCGCAGTGCGGGGACGACCTGGAGAAGGTCTCTAGGAGGTCTGTAGGTCTAGATACACAGGGCTTCTCCTTTGCAGTGAAAGGTGTAATTAGGAGATATGTTTTGTTAGAGGTTGTCTTAGAGCTTATGAATCACCTGTGTAGAGCAGTAACTGCTGTGTCAGCTGGGATCCACTGTGATAGCAG
Source organism: Dromaius novaehollandiae (assembly GCF_036370855.1). Taxonomy (NCBI): domain Eukaryota; kingdom Metazoa; phylum Chordata; class Aves; order Casuariiformes; family Dromaiidae; genus Dromaius; species Dromaius novaehollandiae. The sequence goes on along the minus strand of NC_088103.1, from coordinate 34,672,787 downwards.
GGGCCATATAATGTATGTCCCATTTCTCTGGAGAAGAAAGCCTAGTCTCTCCTGCTAGGCACCTTTCAGGGACTTCTAGTACTTCTCTGCCTTGTGATGCCCTGCAGTCTCCGGCTGCCAGGCCACAGTGTCACTGGCCAATGGAGCTGGGCTTCTTCCCTGCGGGGGCCACGTCCACCACCATTTCAAAGTGTTACAGTATGGACCCTTCCAGCATGCTGGGCATATGTGTGCTCCTGCACTCCTGCTGATCTCTCTTTTCCACAGCTGGTATTTGCTGCGTTAAGAACTGTAATATTGCTAATAGGAGCACAGAGATGTAGGTTAATGAGTGGTCCAGAGTTTTGGGATGCTTTTTAGCCTGTTTGTTCTCAGGGTACACAGTGCCTGTTAAAGTCTGTGCTACTCTAACTGTGAGGTTATGCAGGAATAAAGTGATATTCGGAGAACACCTTTAAGCTTGCAGAATCAGCAGATGCCAGATACACAATCTCCTGGACAGCTTTGTTCTTCCCACTTTGTGCGTGCACTCTGTATAGAGGAGGAGGCTGAGGTCCTGCGGAAGAAGAGGTGTGTGGTCATGGAATTAAAGGCTATATCTATATTAACAAGGAGAGATGAAGGGATGACTTAAGATGTCCCCTACAATGCTAAACCTGATACTTTTCCTCTTATCCACATTAATTTCCTAGGAATAATATCTTCTTTAAAGAAAAAAGGATAAAAATAAATATTGTTATCCTGCATCAGCAGTGGGGCTGGAGCCCTGTGTCTTCCACCATCTCTTTCCCCACTGCTCCAGTCCGAGTTGTCCTTACTAACACAGATCTCCCTTGGCCCTGTCCAAGTCTGGCACATCTGTGAATGAAATACTTGCGCGATGCAGCACAGTCCCATGTAGCCTATAGCTTCCCATCCGAGACTGAGACAGACTTCCCATTCACTCCCTAGTTGGGTTGCAGCGTGGTTAACAAGCTGCTCAGCCTTCTGTAAAATGGGGGTTTAGTGCCTGGGGATATTTAAAACAGCTGCAATAAAATTCAGTTTGTCACTGAGAGAGGAAGCAGTATTGTATGTATTCATGTAGAAGCTGATTCTTTCCTTAGTGATGTGGAAACTACCAAGAGGAAAAGCCAAGCTGCGCACAAACCAGAACTCCACCCTTCCAAGGAAATTGCCCAAGCTATTCTCCATTTACTAGCCACCCTAGGACTTCCCCCTCTCACATTAGCGCTGCATGAAATGCTCCCTTCCTCTGGCTTCCTGAGGTTTTCTTAATGGCTTTTATATGCTCCCACTGCTCAGTTGTCCCTCTGCTGTTTATTTCTTTATGGCAATAGCAGAATAACCCTAACTATCTTGATAGTCAAACCTTTCCGTTAGTGTGTACCGTTGAGAAAAAGGATCTGTATCCAGTGGACCCACTTGGAGACCATGGAGAAGTGTACAGCTCTGCATTACCTTCCTTTTCCAGCCCCCAGTGATCTCCTCTGGTTTCTGAAGAAGAACAGCAGAAATGGGAGAACTGGAGAAAGCAGTAGTAACTCATAGTGGAGGCAGTGGTTCCTGCTAGTCAGTCACGATACATTCAGCCAACTTCTGTCGGCACATTCATTCAGCCATCTTCTGTCGGCACATTCATTCTTCCCAGAAAAGAGAAGAAGCTGAGCATTCAGGAGGTTGTGTCTCCTTAGAGGTGCTTCTATATCCCATAAATGAGGCTTCTCTGCCCAAGAATCATGAGGATTAGTGTTATGGTCCACCTTCTCTGCTGTGCTCCCCCTGAAGAACTGGACATGTTTTCTGAGTATCTTTATTCTGCTGCCTGCTTTTTTCCATGGCAACTGCTACTCCATGCTGGTCTTCCTTACTCGGCCTTCTCCATGACGCAGGTCTTAATGCTCTACTGGACTGGGCAGCTACAGATCTACCCCACAGCCCTGATCTAACCCTTCCTAGCTTCGAGTATCAATATTTTCCAGTTAGTGCTCTCAGCAGAAAACCTTCCTTTCTCTGAGGGGATAAAAATGGGAGCACCTTCTGGGCTTGGCTTCATCCTAACACCACAGTCATCCTGATATTTTCCATCTCCATTTAAGGACTGAATTAAGACTCATCATATCCTAGGGTCTTTTTTGTACTCTGTGTTTAATATAACGTTCTTTATTATATTTATCTTGTTTCTTATGTTTGAGTTTTTCATTTATTATGTTACTTTGAAGACTGGGCCTCCCTGTAAACTGTCTTTTTAGGAAAGCTGAGTTACATTTACAGGAGATCTTTCATGTGTTTAAGTCTTTGGTTCCTTTATGTTTTTATACGGTCACCAGATAGACTTTCAACTCATGGCTTGGACTGAAAACAAGAAAGCCAGAAAGTGAGAACATTTCCAAAACATTGCTTGCTCTTTGCAAATTAAAAAAGTTGCAAAAAAATACAAAGATGTCCCACACCAACATTTCTGGAGTGCTGAGAAAGGAATTAGTCTATTCTCTACAGTTACTAAAAAAAAAAAAAAAAAAAAGGCTTACTGCAGTGTGATCCTAGAAGCCTTCAGAAATAATAAGAAACATTTTGTAAGTGCAAGTAGTTCTCCTTGTTTACTGGGCAGAAAAGCAGGAGAACAACAAGCTTTTGATGTGTCCAAAGTTGGTCAGTCTAGGAAGCTGGAAGTCCCAAATCCTCCTCCAGCAGTCTTTGGCCAAATCGCTTAGGACAAATGAGCATCTTGGACCCCGACTGAAGATCCCAGTGTCCTCTGTGCTCTGTTACCGCACAGCATCCGCACTCTCCAGGGATGGCTCAGCACCAGCTTTGTAATCAGATAGCTGCGTGGACCCAGATAGATACATGTATGGCACTACGAAATGATGAATTCACCCTGCAGGACAAACTGAGTTGACCAGTTTTGCTTCCAGATTTGGGGACTGAGATAAACCGCTTCCCCTTGTCTCAAGCAAAAGGTTTTAAAACTTTATAGATTAGCAGCTGTGGAAAGAAAAGGCAACCAAGGGGCCAAGCCTGAGAGGGTTTAGCTTCTCTCCTACTGGACTATTAAATGATATGATTTCATTAACCTCTCAGCTTCTGTAAATCTGGCAAAATCAAAGCCACGTATTCAGATTTCAGATCTGACTTCATTTCCTGGTCTGTATTTTTATCCCATGATCTATGGATGAGTATTTCATTTGCACTTTGTCAGACCAAGTTTGGAGTGGAGGTTGATATATATGTCAGTGTGTTTTCTACAAAGACATTTCATGGATTAAATAATGCTGGCAGATACTGTCTTTATCCACCACCACAAGGAGAACATATAATTTATTGTCTCAATACATTAAAAGAAATACAGCGCAAAGAAAAAGGGAAGAAAACCACCAAAAAAGGATATGAAGATATAATCCCTTCAAGCCAAAAAAATACCAACTCCATGACATCCTTGTCTGTGGGGAAACTCAGCTCCTAGATTATTTTGATAAACTTTGTTATAATCAGTTTAACACAAAAGCCAGCTATTTATTTAATCTTACCCGGCTTGCAGAAATGTCATCTACCAAGGATGTTGAGGTTATTATTTTTTCACTTAAAAAAAATAAAAAAACAAGCCTAAAATTGTATCTACTGTCAGGACTGTGATTCTTGAGACGCGGCTGGATGTGTCTAGTTTGTTTATTTTTCTTCTATTGTGTGGTTTCCCTCTGTAGATGGATGAGGGCTCTGTCGCCAGCTGCCGTGCATTTCCTCGGACGCTGGCTGCAGCGTTGGTCTGGGGGCCCGGGTGGGAGCACCCGCGATGGGGGAAGGAGTGGGCAGGAGCTGGGCATAGATGGGGCTTGTGTCCCACCGCGGCAGTGCTTGCTGGGACAGCCGACGCGGACCTGCCGGTACCAGCCTGGGAGAGAGCCATCGTTCAGTGTCAGCCTATTCCAAGATAACTCTGTCACTAAAAAAGGAAGCAAAATTGTTTAAATTATCTATAGGATGAAATAGAAAGAAACACCCTCTGCCCTGTGAGCTGTCATGATCCCCTTTGGACAGCTCGTGTAAACAGGACTTCAGGCAGCAGTAGCTGAAGTTTCACAGAGCTGCTGTGTCCCTGGTGGGTAGCAGCTCCTTGTGTTTTGCACCTCCCATGCCCAAGAGTTTTAAAACTTGTTGCAAACTTAAGACTGGCAGCATCCTGCTGCGAGAGGTGCTGTATAGGCTGATATAATAGCCATCATCCCCGTGTCCCGCCATTACCTGCCTCCCCCAGTGTGTTTCTGTGGAGTTTGTTCTCCAGGACAAAAGCGGAGCTGTTGCTCACATCTATTCTAGAGGTACAATAATGTCTTTCTTGTAGCGATCGGGGGTCGCGGTCACGTGAAGCTGCTACTGTGCAAACAACACCGATATGGATAGTCCTCCCTCGTGGCTGGGAAAGCAAGGTGGAAAGGGGGTACAGAGCTATGCCAGCGGCAGTGCCAAAGATCGCCATCGGGGCTGGGGATGAACCCCCGTCTCCCGGACGCAGTCCCGGGGCACTGACCGCTGGGGCCTGCTTCTGTCGTGTGCCGTTGTGCCGTGCCCCTAAACCTCTCTTTCTGTGTTTTCCCTCCTCAGGTAAGATCCTGTTCCGGAGGAGTCACGTTCGGGATGTGGCTGTGAAGAGGCTGAAGCCCATTGACGAGTACTGCCGGGTAAGAGCCCATTTCAGGAAGGATCTTCTTTCAACCAAACAAGGGAGGAAGACCCTCATGAGAGGATGACCCTTCCAGACACCACTTGGACTGGCAGGGCGAGTGAAAGCAGAGGCCACTCTTTGCTCACAGGGTCCTTGGCCAACGTGGTGAAGACCACAAGCCTGGTCTGCCTTGTTAGGGCATTTCGCATGAATGTGGATTTTATTTCTACCAGCTGCTTACTTCAGTCTTGATGAATGTGAGAGTTCAGCAGGCAGAGATGTGCAACAAAGATGGTATTTTTTTCTCTCTTCTCTGGCCAGTGTATTAGGGAAATTCTGGTTACGCAGAGCTGGAGATAGGCGGGTTACCTCCGAGAGTGTTGCTAGTAACAAGTGAAAACCTGGTAATACATTGCAGGACAGAAAAGCATGGCTGTGTTGAGAAGAGGTTAAGCAACCTAATCTTTCCTTTCCAATTTTGATTTTATGATTTGTTGATAATTAATCCTCTGACGGTAGATTAAAAGTCATTTCTAAGCAAGACTGATACCCAGTTTTTACAGAGGTATCGAGCATGTCAGCCAGAGTGCATAATTTAAACCCCAGACTTCCTCTTTTATTTCCTATGGGGTTTCATTTCTGTTTTCAGAAAGCCAGAGGAGCAGGTGGAGGGGAAAAATACATTCACAAGAACTTTTCCTGTCAGACATTTGCTCATCCAAAATTGGGAGCAGATCACTGGTGTGCCCGAGGCGTGGGGAGAGGGGGAGCAATAACTCAGCTCCATTGAAAGCCATGCCAGCTGAATCACCCCAGCAAGGAAACCCTGATTAAAGTCTTATCTCATGAGATCAGGCTTTTTGTGGGACAATTAGCACACTGTCTTCCTGACCGTGATCTGAGGGCTTGCTTTAAACTATGCACGCTCTTGCTGCATCCCCGGCCTCCTTCCTTCAGACAGGAACTGCCCGCGCCACCGGCGCCGAGGAGCGATGTCAGGGTTCACCGAGCAGATGCGCTATCTCGAAAGCGGTCATTTACTGCGGAGGGGGCAGCCGCGACCTCCGACCGCCCGGGCCGGGGAGCCGGTGGTCTGGGCTCCGCTGTCTGCGCCCCAGACAGACCGCGCGGGCCAGCCCGGGGGTGTGCCGCCGGCGGAGCACGGGGTGGCGGCAGTCGCCGGCGCGGTCGTTAGTGCCGAAAGGCTGCGACTGCTGCTCTCTTTCTCCTTCGCTTTTCTCTGCTGGCGACGAGGCTGGCTCAGGCCCTTCCTGACTTCATGTCCTATGCGTGTGCCACAACAGGTTTAAATTATTAAAGGGTGGGTTTACTGCTATTGCCCAGCTCAGAGAGGTGGCTGGATGCTGCCCCAAAGCTAAGCTGTTTGCTTAATCTATTTATTGGTAGGTGCTGTTTTTATGAGCATAAAACCAGCCAGATCAGGTTAGACCCTGGTTTCCTCTTTGCCCAGTGTTTCCTGTCTCCAGCAGCAGCTGCAGTGGATGCCCAGCAAAGAGCATAAAACAAGGGTAAACATATAGTGACTTCTCCCGAATAGTGTCCCATTCCAGTGATCTGCGCTCACAAGTTTCTCGTGCCTGATCTGGAGGCATTTTACTTCATTTGTAGTTTACTGTAATTTGTGTTTAATTGCCTTGCTACTTCATAGTAGACGAAGACGTTTAAATCTGGATAGCATTGGAGCATGAGGCTAGAAGTCACTGACAAGCTCAAGCAAACATTGCGTCTCATGTCTGCGTGGCCATTTCAAGAGCAACATCTTCCTACATCTTCCATCATGTCTTTCTGCATGGGGTGTCAGGTCCTCATGGGAAGGAGACCCTAGCTACCTCTCAGTCCCGTATGGTGTATCTTGTCCAGGTGTGTGTGACTCTGGCTGTGTCTGAACAGCCTGTGCTGCAGGTAGGTGGCTGCTGGGACCAGCGGCAGGACGTAGAGTCCTGTCAGGCTATTTTCCCATCCCTTATTTGAGTTCACTCAGAGCCTGGACATTATGTGTGGATGGTAGGCATGTTTGTGCCCATTCTTAAAACAGCATAAATGTAGCGATGGTGCCCTGACTCTATCAGACCCAGTTATGGGCCAGTTTCTTCTTTTCCTTCCACTAAAGCCTCTACCTAATCACAGGGGTTGAAGAGAGCATGGTATCTGGTCAGTCTGGTCAGCTGGTCATGGTAGCCTGGCACAACTGGGACTTACCCAGTTGCTCTGAAATGTCACAGCCCACAGTTGGAAATGTATGTATATAAACAGAGGGACCTGAGCAATTGCGACTCATACCTCTGCCAACCTTCCTGTGGCACATCCTACAAAAACAAGATTTTCTTTTGAAAATTTCTAGCTCATCCAATTTGCATTTATTCAAAGAATGATTGTCCTATGTTACTGCTCTTCCAAACCTGACCAAGAATACAAAAGTCCACAGGACTTTGAAAATAATAATGAAAATCAGACACGCTGAACTTCAAAGATCCAAAAGATTTAGTGAAACACATTGTAGAAGGAGACTTTCTTGCTATGGTGAAGTCAGTGGTGGTTTTGCTCCTGAACTTTAGCAGGGGCAGGACTTCATCTCAGGGGCTTCATAAGGCTTAAAAATCAGAAGCGTTTTCTTGGTATCTTCACTAAAGGTTACCACTTAGGTTTCTTGGAATATGACTTTCATAACCCAGGACAGTAACCTTACTGTAAGTTTTTACATCCCAATGTGAAGTTAACTAGGCATGCCAGAAAGTTGTGAACTGGGTACTGAAAAGTTACATGGTGAGTCTAAACTGTATTTGACTCATGCCCTAAACCAAAAATATTCATCTCTCTCCGTTCAGCTGTTTCCCCCCTATAACTGTAGAGGGAACCTGCGTGGCTAGCTTAGCTCCAATGCCTAACATTTGGAAAACTGAAGTGAAATGCAAGGAAACCCTCCTTGGTGTAAGAAGGGAACATTTTTTTGCTAATAAAACAGTGTTAATCATTACTGTTTCCTATCGAGTAGCAGCTACTGCTGCATGTGTGTTTTAGCATGACTTGAATGAGGGTAAGATCATGCCCAAAACTTTGGAAGCATTGGCAGTTTTCTACCTTTCTTCTCTTATCAAGTGCAGTTTTTGACTTTTGAAGAATTGCATTGAACTGTAGAACAGGAGCCTCATTTTGACAGGTTAATTCCCATTCCTATAAAAGAACAGTGCAAAGCCTATGTCCCATGCTAGTTCTCAGAATGGGTAGGCAGACGGTATGCTTAATATTGAAATATTTAGAGAATGATGCTGGAATGATGTGGGTGAAGTTGATGGAGAAAATCTGCCACGGGATAATAAAATGAATAAATGCAACAATAGACCTTTATCCACTGGAGTCTGTAAGGAAGTAGAGGAAGGAGGCAGGTTCAGATGTAAAGTTCACGGTAATTTGTTTGCCACGTGAGGATTCACCATCCATTTCACCTGTCTTGGAAGGAGGAAGCACAGATGGGCCCTGGCAAAGGAGTGATGCAAATGTTCGGCCATTTGTTGTTTTGTTTTTGCAGCCTGTCCCTGGCAGAGTGCGATGATTTGCATGACCGAGAAGCAAGTGTGACTTCTGCTGTTTTGGTGTGTTGTTCTTGCCCCAGGCGTGGGAGCAGGGAGGGTCAGGCGAAGGCCCTCCGATGAGTGCTTGTGGGGAGAATCGGTAGTACCGCGAGGTCTGCAAAATGTGCTGTATCAGCCATCAAGCACTTGAGCCCTCTACACCCCATAACAGGGGCATCTGGACCCCTCAAACCTGTGTGATGCTTCACTGCTTTATACCAGCTTAGAGAAATAGCATCATGGAGATAATGAGGGCAGTGTTTTTGCTTAGGCCATAAGAAGCTTTGAAGCTGCAATGAAAAACAGAGGAGTGGGGCATACAGGGAAAGATTTCCAGGGCTGTTCTCATCTGTAAACATAAAAGTGTGGGGTCTGCGTGTTCTTACTGGTAACTTGAGCAAGTTACCAAATAGACTGAGTTTTGCCTGTAAATATGTACTGCCCACTGGAATTGATATCTCTGGATGATTTCCCTCTTAACTGCAGGCTTGGAATTAGCTTAGTGTGGCTTAAGGTCTTCTGGGCACACTGGCGCTGGTTTTCTTAATTTTTTAGGAGCTTTTGCCAATGTGAAAGAAAGAGCAACTTTATAGTCTTGCCTTTCCAGGGGCATTTAATTAATAAGGTTTTGATGTCCCAAACACATCTGGTGTGTGCATGTCCAATACATACTGTCCTGTGTTCAAGGAAGACCTCTCAGGTCAGTGGTTCCCAAAGCCACCACTCTCAACCCTCCTCGAAGACTCAGAGCAGTGTTTGCAGACTTGCACCTTTGTGCATTAAAGTCTTGACTGAGGGAAGCATCTTAATTCAGAGGGATTCTTAAGCACGTAAAATGCCACTGTCATAAATGCTTACTTAAATTCATCACATGCCTTTATGCTGTCCTGACTGGAGGTGGCTTTAAGTAGATGCTTAAGGGCTTTTCTGAAGTGAGGCTTAAGTACCCAAAGGTACACGAGCTAAATAAAAATTAGATGATGAACAAGTCACATCAGTGCCAGGAATTACTGGTCAGTCTTTTATTAGTGATGTCCACAGTTTGAGAGATCACGCTTCAGAAAGCAAAACATAATTAATTACCTCCCCTCGGTCTCTCAGTCCTGCTTCTCTTTCAAGTTTTAATCCTTGAACCTGTCAAGACAGATACACAGACATTTATGTTTATATCCATTGTACAACTAAGCTAGTGCTGAATGCAAATGAAATACAGTAATAGTCCTGGTAAGGAATGAAAATATTTAAGTGAAAAACTTTCAAATTTTATCTGTCATTTTGATATACATTTTGGAATCCTGCTACATTTAGACCAGCTGCTGTAATGAGAGTTAATTATTTGCAATACTCCTCTCAGTACCTGGAGCAGGGCCTCGTCTTCTGGTGCCTTGTGTTCCTTTCGTGTCAGAGGCCCTGCTATGTCCCAGTTACTTCCGAATTTGAAAAGCTCTGCACCCACTTTTCCTCCTCCGCTCAGCTGCTTATTTATTCTTTCCCCTCTTTTCACAGTCTCAGCCACTATTATGCACTCTGCATCCAAGTCTCTGCCTGTCAGTGTTTGCCATCCAACCTCCAAATTTCAATTCTTTGGGCTCAAGCTTGGAGTTACTTGAGGCTCTCAACAAAACAGGAGTAGAGATTGTTTTTACATAGGGAAAACAGTTTATTTTTCTGTTCTGAGAAATGAACTGTTGTATCTTCATCTGCCCCCTTGCTGGATTCATGTCTGTTCCCAAACATCTGGCATAAATGATTAAAGTTAACTAAAATGATAAGCAGTTGAGAAGGGGATATTTAAAATGAAAGGTAAGGGAATCATAACCCTGTAGTTCTGTCAGCTGTCTGTACATTTGTGTGCAGAGCTGGGATTAACCTCAGTGAACATCAGGGATCTAAGAGCTGCATATCTGGACTCCCTCACCAGGCTGTGGAGAGAGACAGCAAGTGATTCGCCCCGGCCAAAGCTAACTGTCTTCCATGGGGTGGGTAAACCGCCCACTGAAGGTGCTGGTCTTTCTCTGGTGACTATAAAAGTTGACTAGATGAGTGTGACCAGTCTCCAACTTCAGACACATAAAGTTCAGTGGGGTGAATATCATTCTACGCATATGTATACACACACCTACACACACTGTATATCTGTATATGAATACATCTGTGTCTGCTTTTTGCAAATGTGTCTGCATAAATGCAACACACAGCTGTCAATGTATACCTACAAGCACATGCAGGGTTTTAGATCCATGTGCACGTATTTTGTGAAGCCTTCTAGCTGTAAGGTATTTCCACCAAGCTGTTTGCAGTTCGTGTAACCCTGAGCAGTGAAGCCCTGCCTGGGCCCGGTGCTCTGCGTTGCTTTGCACGCCATGCGCAACGTGCAGCAGCCTGCCTGCGGATGGGCTGGCGCTGTGCAAATAGCAGCGCATTCCCAGCACTGAGGACCGATTGCTAACGCCCCAATGTTACAGCTGGTCTAGTAACCTTTCGTATCACCCAGTCCTCTGCGAGATTTTCTCAAACCTGTCATGTAGAGAGAGACATCATTCTAGGCTGAAATAACACATAAAAGCCTATCTCCCGAGGAGCGTGTGAGGTCTGAGCAGTGCACGTCCGCCTTTGCATGCTGAGCAAATAAACAGGCTATTACTGATAATACTCGGCAGTTGTGCAAGGCTGAATCCTGCTTGCTGGCCCTTTTCATCTCTCACCTTTCCTGTGCAAATTCCTTGCTGTTTCTGGACGCTTGTTCTTTGTAGCTGTGTATATTTACCTCTGCTTTCCAAGTCCTGGGAAGAATGTCACTTCCCTGTCCTTTTCATCCTTTCACCATCTGTTTTCTTCTTTTCCCTTCTTTCCTTGGCCCTGCAGTCTTCCCTTCAGGCTGTTGTAGCTCTGCCCTGAAACCATTTTCCTGGAAATGCTAGAAACTTGCTTTTTCCCCTTGCGGAGTGACAGCAGAGTGTCACTTGTCTCCTCAGTGCACTTTTTGTTCACTGTCTGGAATTGCATTGGATTTGGCTTGCTAATGGGTGGATGCTGTGTGTTTGCTGAAGAGAGGTTTGATTTTCAAAACAACATTGCTGCCACTTGCCACTCTCCAAAATCAATAGACTGATTCTACCTCATTTTACACCCTCTTTGCACCTTCTTAGCATTTCTTACTGTTTTTAGAGGCTTGTTCATTAACAAAAAACGAATAAAAGTTGACAGGCTCCAGACATTACTCCTGAGCTCCCAGAAAGACACGCAATGGCAAGTAGATATTGGGTGGATTTCATTTCAGTGCAGTGTGCTGGGCTGAAAATTGCAGCACTTTAGGAGGTGATTCAGAAGCAGAGGAGCCAGCCCTGCCCCAGGGCCACCATGTCCCTGCGGTGGCTGAGGTGGATGGCTGGGTGTGGAGACAGCTTCAGCTGGTGGCTTTTTATCCACTGCTCCCTGCCTGTGAAAGCCTGGAGTCACCAAGGTGCTTCTCAATTATCCACCTTCAGCCCAACGGGATACGCTTGGAGATCTTCAAGCACAGGATCACTGATTCATGGGGAAGGATTTTCTAAAGCTTCCGTGGGTTTAGAAACCCAAATCTACACAGCAGGTTGGTAGGATTTGTGCTTCTATGTCGTTGGAAACCCACTCTGTGCTCCAATTCAATATTGACATCTGCAGCCTGGTTTCTAGGAAGGTTGGACACCTGCAACGTGTAGCAAGTGATGATTCGTAGAGGAGGTGTCTGATGTCCAAGACCCACCTGCGATACATGTTACTTGGGTATTCGTGTTCCTCTAGCGACAATATGTATCATTTTCAGTGCTTGCCCTTTCCCCATTGACTGCACAAGATCAAGCCCTTAAAGGTTTCAAAACACACTGTAGATGTTAAATAGCTGAGACTTGTAACCTTTCTGCAGATTAGGTAAGCATTCATGCTCGTCATTGTAAATGGGTAACTGAAGACATCTCCCTGCTGAATTTGATGGAAAGATGTTAAGTAACTTGCCCAAAGTGAGAGGGCCATGAGCAATAGAGCCATCACTATGTCTCAGCCGCATAGGCTGTCCGCGAGACGGCCTCCCAGCCCTGCACAAGCCTGTCTCCTGCTTGCCACGCGGCTGAATAAAGCCTGCTTTAATGTTGCCTGTGCTGTTGTTATGTCTGTGCTGGCCAGGCATTTCTCTTTCTCTTTCAACATGCCATAATTGTTGCTATTCCCAGGCAGTTACTGACTTCCCAGTGTTAGTCCTGATTTGCCAGCTGGATGCATGTATTTATACACAGTAGGAATAAGGGCAGACAGCTCACACCTTTGCTATGTTTTTAGGCAAGATAGCAAAATTGAGTGGATAACAGCGGGGATGAGGGCATCTTTCATTCAGAATAAAGCACTTTAGTTTTCCATCTGCTGTATTTCATCCTGCATTAGTGTAGGAACCAGCAGTGCCTGTAAGCACGCTGCTGCTGGCACTTGGACCTGCCAGGCTATTTCCAGGCTTCTGCATCTGATGCTGCTTCCTTATTGCAAGATATTTTTTTCTGCTCTATAATGCTGCGCATGACCGAAGCTCAGTGCCTCGTTCTTCATAAGCCTGCTGATATCAAATGAAATTTCCACGCATTTATGTAACGTCCCTCAACCAGGGAAAGCAGAGCTATAGGTCTGGAAACACTCAACTTTGAATTTCGGGCCACCTCAGAGCAGGACCCTGTCATCTGCCGCGAGAGACTTGCTGTTTCAGAGCAGGACTTTTTCATTTTCCAGCTGTTCTCCTTCATGTCCCCATGCAGGAGCGGTCTTGGAAACAAACTCCACCGCTTCTAAAGCTGGCTTAAAAACAAAACAGCGAGGTTTACAAACTGCCCTGTCCTGCCTTAGTGCTTTGGCTGGGCCTCCTTGTGTGTGTCTGACCAAAATAAATCAGATGTCTCACGGGTTAGTATAACCAGTTTGCCCTAATGCACCTTCATTTAGCTGTGGTGCAGTTTTTCATCCGTCTTTCAAGATTGTTTGTCCTACTTTCGACTAGTAAAAGAGCCAGACAATCTCATTTTGTCAAACAGGTTTACAGCACCTCTAAGAAGCGTGGTCTATATTTAACTGCTCCTGTGGCCTGTTTTCAACATAACTTAGCACAGGAGGAGGTTAACTCCAGGCCTCTTGTCCTCTCTTGCTGTTCATTTCTCAAGTAAATCTCCAAATCGTGCTGCGCAGAGCTGCTCCCCATCTCCTCGAGGGTGGCTGCTTGGCCTCTCCCAGCACAGCCAGACTCTGGAGTCTGAACGGCAGATTCCCAGCACGTTGCCGCGCTCTGCCCAGCGCGCGGGTCCTGTCGCTCTGCAGGCTCGCCCTCCGGCACGCCTCGGCGCGCGGTGCCTACTTCACACGTTGTGCTCGCTGTCGCCGAGCGCGACGAACGCGGCATCTCTGAGCCTTGCAGGGAGCGTGACTGCTGTGAGCCGCGATGCACTGCAGCGAGGTGTTCGCTGCGCAGAAACAGCCTCTGCGCCTTTCCTTGCAGGCAATTAATCAAACTTCCTTTCCTATTGACGTAGGAGCGTACTGTAGTTTGGGAGCTTTTCTTTGCAAGCTCTGCTTTTTCTGTTGACAGTGCTTAAAGGAAAGCCTTCTGGAGCACGTTAATCTGTTGTATTAGTGGGTGTTGAGTCTGTAGATTTTCGTTACTAGAATTTGTGTGTATTGAAATAGAGCCTATAAGCCCCAGCTGCATTGTTTGAGGTGCTGTAAAAACACATGTCGCAGAGACCGGCTCTGCCACAGAGCACTTATCTGCTCAGTATAATGGATTTGCACGTGTGGACCAAATATTGCTCTTCTACACATGGCAAAAAAATTACTTTAGCGGACTCTAGGTACCGTCACTTGTCTAAATGCAGTAAAAATTCATTTGCAGTCAACACATGCTGTTCCCTTCCTTTGTAAGTATCCAGGCGTGATACTTTCCCTGCTTATTTCCTTCCTCCTGTCAAGACAGTTCTGCCTCCCGTTGCATTGTAATTTGGATGTGTGAGGCCATGTTTTTCACTGGATTTTTCTAACTGCTTCTCCCTCCTGCTTGTTTTCTTTTGCAGGCACTGGTGAGGCTTCCTCCTCACATTTCACAGTGCGATGAAGTCTTCAGGTTCTTCGAGGCTCGCCCAGAGGACCTTAATCCTCCCAAAGAGTAAGTGCCGTGCTGGATTTCCAATGCTGCTCGGGTTTTTTTGATTAGACAGAAAGAAGCTGACGGTCCTTTGGTTTCATTGCCACTGTAGGTGTGGGCAGAAATTCCGTAGCTTTCAACCTACCTAGAAAATGCCCATGCAACTATGTATAACCCTGTTGGATATGTGGAGGACAGGGGAGTCAAGCGAACCCTCAGACACACCTTTCGGCCATCCTCCGCCCTTTCGCTTTGTTTCTTGCTGATGGTTGAGGAACCTCCCCTGGCTTCTGGGTTTTACCTGATAATTATCACCAAAGAGCCATTTAGTTCCCAAAAGCATTGGCTCAGCAGCAGGGGGAAATCCTGACAGTAAGCACTCAGCTAATAATTACCAGCTGCTTCTTTAAATGTACTCCTGCCCAGAGATACTTAGTTATCTGACGGGAGCAAGATCATGGTCCAGGTCCAAAATTGTCTCTTGAGAGTCTATTCTTTATAAGCAGGAAGCTAAGAAAAGGCTGGGAAAGAAGTTCCCATTGAAAATAAAACAAAATCATGACTCTTACCTTGGAATAGAGGGTCTGATTCACACTGATACAGCCAGGGTTCAGAGAACTAATTTATCCGGAGAAAGCATTGGCACGGGGGTATTTATGAGCAACAGTGCTGCCTTGCCTGATGTTTTCTTTACTCCTTTATATCGAACAGGATATATTTTATTGTGCTCCTCAATAAGATTTTGATTTGGTCCCATTGTGTTTTGTGCTGCTTTGTTGCGTGCTTTGAAACTTGATTGCAGATTGTGTTACTGCAATTTGGTTTCACCACGGTTTGCACAGCCGGTTGGATAAGGGGAAGTGGATATAACATTACTTTGGGTTTTTGGCCACTTTGGCACATGCAGATCCTGTAGTTAGCAGAAGGATTGGAATTGACTTCAGCTGTCTGTGGGTCAGCCCTGTAGTTCCTGCGCGGGTGTAGAGGAGAGGACGTTTGCACTTTTAGTTTTCAAACTTTCTCTCTTGCATGTATACTGTTTTGTACAAGGGTATATATCAAAATTTGAACTAAAGGAAGCAGTGTTAGCACAGCTGAAAGGAAGGTCTTTTTTGTTTTTGAATAATAATAAGAACAGCTTTAAAATGAAAGGTCTGCAAAAAGAGCAGCTCTTGTTTTTTGCTAGACAGGCTCGTCTTATTAAAATGTCTACGGTGAGTAGAGAAAGTATAATTGCATGTTCCTTGTTAAACTGATATTGCAAGCTGAGAAACGACTGCAGCAGGATATGTCCACATTCAGGGAACGTGCTGACCCTCACAGTTTTCAGTTAGGGACTGTAAGAAGGTTTGTGAAGGTTGCTTGATCCCAGAACACCCACCTGATGCTGGGAGACATCCCTGAATCTCGGACAGAAACAGATACGCAGAAGAGGAGTAAGGTCCTGAGGTTACAGGGGAGGTCGCCTGGAGGACCTCAAGCAGACCTCGTGAATCTGCTTTAAACTGTTTATCACTCCTGTCTGCTCTCTGTACTGATACGGAGCCTACAGTATTAGGCCCTTATGTTCAGGACTGTACCTCTGCAAGGCGGAGAATGGGGACCGAGGCTCATAGCCGGGCTGGCACTAACCCTTATACTATGCCTTTCTTTGTCTTTTCCCTCCTACCAGTTGTCAAGGGCCTTTTGCTGAGCTCACTGTTCAACAGCCCTTGCAGCTATTTTCAATTTATCCTTTCACTCCCCCCAAGGAAAAACAAAAAAGATGAAATTTTCTCAGCTCAAGCCTTGCATCTTATTCCAACCTAGTAATAAGTGTGATTTATTTCCCTGGAAAATGTAGAGAAATAACCTGATTAAATCTCACTTCACTAATGTCTGCAAGACATTAATCTAGCTGGGTTTAAACAAATCCTACCTCGTCTTCTGTAAGCAAACAGATCTTAGGGAAGGTGTCTAAGGTTTCTGCTGGGAGTGCTTCACAAAAGATGTATTGTTGAAACTGAAGATTAGTCTCTACAAAAAGATGATGTAAAAGCCAATGGAAACATCTTAGTGTTTTTCTTTTGTGAGCTGAGGGGGAAGGGAGGAGGTCTGAGGCTTGCTGGACCACTGCGTAGGGTCCAGGCGAAGGACACCTCCAGCAAGACCCTGAGCCTCAGCAGTCGCTGCACAAAAGAGCACAAATGACCAGGGAACATCACCGTAATTACTTTATCTTTTTCTTCTGCTGTCTTTTCTAGGCCTCTGTGCAAAGATTGTTCGTATATTGATGGAGTGGTATCGACATGGCATTCGACTGGCTGTGTTAAAGGAGAGTAAAATTGCAATGTGAGGAAGGAAGCCACCCATCAGGGGATGGCAGAACTGGGTTGCTTGTGCCGCCTTTATGTCTTCCCTTGTGCACAGTGAGAAGGTTTTTAATTACATGATCACCTGCTCCGTTTTACCACAGAAACACAGCCTTGCAAGGCAAAGCCTGACCGAGAATTTAATTTATGAATTTACAGGAGTGTAACCTTAATCCCGTGGCCATTTGTTTTTTTGAGTTCAGACAGTCCATTGAGTTGTGTGTCAGCTGAGTGGTGACCGAGTACATGCTCCTAGTTAGAAAAACATGCAAGCTTAAACTTCAAGGGAGGATGCATGTCCAAGCCAGGTGGGGTGTGCCAAGAGGTGTTTGTGCACTTAATCGCTGATCCATGGCTTGCTATGATGCGCATGCAATAATTTGCCTATTACTGCAGTAGTTCAGTTATAAATATGTGCCCTTCACTTCTGTCCCTGTTATCTTAAAAGAAACTGGTGTTTCCCTTTAGCCTCTTAGCACTTTTTCAAATGTTTTCCCAAGCTGTTGCTTCTGACTCTTCCTCTGCCCTCCCCTTGCCCCATCCCTGGTCGTGCTGATTGTCCGCTCTGGGTTATGCCTTGCTTGGCTTGCAGGCGGCTCCCCGCAGGGTTATTTCCTACTACTGCTGAGCTCGGTGCTCTGGTTTCCAGCAGCGCTGAGCAGCATGCAGTACGGCCATAATAAAAGATGGGATTTCCCAGCACTGCTACATCAGGCCAGTTTGGTTGGTTGGATTCACTCCTCAGGTTTTCTCATTCCAGTTTTGGTGACGGTCCGAGCTTTCGAGTCCTG
Source organism: Dromaius novaehollandiae (assembly GCF_036370855.1). NCBI lineage: Eukaryota > Metazoa > Chordata > Aves > Casuariiformes > Dromaiidae > Dromaius > Dromaius novaehollandiae. The sequence goes on along the minus strand of NC_088103.1, from coordinate 34,655,241 downwards.
TGACAGTAGGCAGAAGGTTTTCCCTTCAGCTCTGTTAAACCTCTTCCTTCTAGAGCAGCTTGAAGGCAAGTGACGGGAGAAACGTCACGAGAAATCATGGCACGTTTGCTCGGCAGCTAGCGGCTCCGCTGCCCTCAGCCCGCTCTGTCGGTGAGGTGGGGAGAAAGCAAGCTGTGAACTGTGAACTCTGGCAGAAAAGGAGCAGTTTTCAACTGTTTAGGTTTGTAATTTGTGGAATGTTAAGGTTTGAGCAAAAGTATATGTATATAGGCAAATGGCTGGACTTGGGACTTTTACCGTGCCCTTATAAGGACCAGACTGTGTATTGTTACAGGAAAAGTTACTGTATAGTAAGAAGAAAGTGCTTTTTTTTTTCCCATTATTCTAAGGCAAAGCACGATGTCGCTGAAAGCCATTCATTTACAACTGGTTGCTTCTGTTAATAATTATAATTACTAATAACTAAGCCAGGGGTGGATTAATTTCAGGCTTCCACTGTGGATTTGGATTCAAGGCTGAGGTCAGGCCAGGGCTCATAGTCAACAAACAGAGTCTCAGGAATCATTTTCTTAATGATTGTTTTTTACTAAAAATAACAGAAATACCCAAGGAGTAGGATTAATCAATTAGACATTGCATATGGTCTGCTGCTTTTAGGACTTTTTTGCCATTTGGTTCAAAATATCACAGCCAGACTGTTCGTATGAGAGTTCACTTTTTTTCTGGGTCTGGATCCAGTACAAAAAGCAGACCAAAAGCCAAAGATTCAGTTCCCCAATACTCTACCCCAGAAATTCATGAAGGCTCAAACAAGAGATTTCTGTTTTAAACCACCAATAGTAACAATAACAACTGAATTTAAAGCAGCATTTCTTATCTGGGAATATTTTCCTGTAAGAAACATAAAGGGGTTTTCAAGCAGTATGCAAATCCAGGAAAAGGAGGAAACTTGCTAAGTAGACTACGTAATATTATGAGGATTGATGCAGAAATTGGACTTAATGGTGAGGGTCCCTTCATTAAAGTTCAGAAGTGCTTTATTATGGTCCCAAGGCATGAGCTGTACTGGTCATATCTCCATCACATAAATATTAGTGTATCACTCAGATACAAGGATGCCAGCCAGTTACTGTAAAATGCAAGGTGGATTCTCCCTTTATTCTTCACGTATTATAAATTTCTAATTAGGAATCTGTAAAGAAATTGCCAGAGTACCTTAGTAACCATATTGAGGAAGCATATTTTCGTCTATGAGTCCACCAGTGCTAAAGCACAGTTCCCTAATTCACTTTTTTCTATCCATAAGCATGACTGTGTTTACGTACGACTATTTCTGTACTCCAAATGTGCTTTGATCTGCCCTGTCATGAGAACCTTATCACCTTTTGATAGAGGAGGAATGTGATACTTAGTTATAATTTTGTGTTACTAAAAGTTTTTCATCTGTAGACTCTTTCTCTCTATTCTGATTTTCATTTGATATTGTACTAATTAATTTTCTTATATTGGATGCATTTAGAATTAAGTTTCCTGACATATTTGATAGCTGAGTCTCTGAACAGATGTGCTGTGAGGAAATCTGTCATTCTTTGTTTTGCTTTCACTCTTTCTTATGGGATTTGCCGTACTGATAGTTTTCACATCATTTAGGAATTTAGGCACTACCACTTTATGACAATCAGTATTAAAGTCTGCATTTGGAGGTGTTACTGTGAATGCTCCAGGTACACATTTTATTAGGGAAATTCATTCAACTTGAAGGATGCAGAATGGAAATTAATTTCCCTAAGAAATGCAAAACCAGAAAAAGGTGTAAGTTTTATTTTTATGTTATTTATCGTCTAAAGTAAATTGTAAAATAGGAAAGCAGGAGAAGCTTTGGTAAAAGATTGTACCAGGATAAGGCAGTTAAAACCCACTGTCCTGAAAGGAAGAAAAGGTTAATATTTTCAAAAAATGACTTCACCTTCATGGAGATTTAGGTAGCTAAGGATGCAATAGCCTGTTAGGGCCAGGTTTGCCCAGAGACTTGCATGGCTACTCCTAATTAGTCATCCAGCTGCCACTGATTTCAGTGGGCCTCTTTTTTAGTTTCACATGGGACTTTTCCCTTTTGTTTACAACATATAAAAGATTTGGTTTGGAGTATCATATGGAGGATATTGAGGTTTGTTACTGGCTGCAGCATTAGTGGTACAAGCAAATAGTGCAGCCTTCCTGGGGGAAGATTTGAATCTTTTTGTTACTGGGCCAGTAAATGGAAAGTGGAATTATACGAAGATGAATATCAAGCAATAAACCTGGGGGAAAACCGGAATGCATGTTAAATGAAATAGGCTCAGCAAGCACAAAAAAAGATGTGGAAGAGCGGTAGTTCGAATAGCATACATTATTGTTGCTACTGTACGGCAAGAGGTCTTGAATATCGCATTTGGTTTTGCTCATGCTTTGCAGATCTGACTATGAAAGGACACAGGCCTGAAAGGAGCAAAGATAGTTTAATTTGCTAGCACTTGGGACTGGCAGCCAAGTGTACAGAAATAGCTGTTGCCTGGATTGCTTATGACCGTGCTGCGGGGTTTGATGTGGTGTGCTGTCACGGGTGCAGGATGGATCCTGTTCTCGCTCACCCTGAAGTAAGGCTGAGGGCACCAGGGTTATTCCAAATTCATCGGCACGTAAGCGAGATCAGAGCAGTGCGGACACGCTTCACCTTCCTTGGTGGTGTAGGGAATTGGCTCGCTGGGACCGAACACAACAGTAGTGCTGGCGTTGGTAAACCTTTACAGTTTATGAGCACTAATTTAAGCCTATGCATATATATTTTTCTATAGAAGAGTTGGGACTGAAGAGGCATTTTGAAATGTGGAGACGTTGACTTAAGAAGAAACTAAATGCCAGGCCCTTTGGCTCAAGTGCCTTTTTCCTGTCCAGCAATTTTTGCTCATATCCTAAAGGAACAATCACTGCTGATAATTTGCCAATGCCTATTTTGTAGATTAGAAAGTAATAGTTTACTTAATGTTTAACTTAACCCATAGGATTCCTTCCTTCCGGAGAAGTAGAGTTTAGTGGTTAATGCAGGGATTTGGAAATCTGCTCCTTTTTCTCTCACTGATTGATTTTGTCATGTTGGAAAGGGCACTCGCGCCTTCTGCCTTCATCTGCAGTGTGGCTGTAGATGTAGGGTTTGGGAGATTTGCTAAGAGGATTTACTTGCACTTTTGATCCTGGTAAAGAAACATTGTTCCATAGTGTAATTCTGGAGATGATCAGTTACAAAAATAATTTTTTTTACATCATCAGGCAACCTTGGAAGAAACATTGCTTCCAAAACCTGTCAGCAAAGCCTGCTCTGCTAGTGTTTGTATATTTAAAACCAGTTAGGGAGGCAAGAGGATGAATTTATTCATTTGGCAATAGGGAAAACCTGGGGTAATGAGGCAGGATTGGAGCAGAACCCAAATAACTGGATTCAGAGGTTATTGAGCTCACTTCTAGAAATGTTTGGTCCAGTGAAACAGGGTCTTCTGAAGGTCTCATTTAAAGGCTGATATGTTTGGTTTGAAGCCCCAGAATAGGGGCAGCCTGTAGGGCTGAATTATCCACATTGATGAACACTTAAGAGATCTTTAGGTGCGCGCCAGAGAGAAGTGTCCGGTGTTGCTGTGCTTTCTGATGAGTCTGGAACTGGGGGGAGGAAGAGGGATGGGGACTTCCTCACCGTATCTTGATTTCTTGCTCCGCGGTGAGCCCCTGCCAGCAGGTTAATTGCTCGCTCTGTGGTTTCTGTCACCATTGACTCATGACCTGCCGGGCAGGAGGGGATGGGGTGGAGTTTTCTTTTCACTCATGTAGCTGAACTGGTTATGGCCAGCCTTGTCCTCTGCGTGTCACTTCTCTAAAAAACAGGAATAGGCAGCTTATGTTGTGAGGTAATGGAGAAGAATCCAGCCTGTCATTGCCATGTCTATATTTCATATTGCTGGACTATTGTTTAACGAAGATCTTTTTCTGCTCTGAGAGGAGGAGGGCTCTGGGGACAGACGTGTTCAATGGGGTGTTTGCTGCCCTGGTGATGAATTATCCCCCCGTGGCGCTGGGGCTCAGATGAGATTTTTCAGTGCTCTGCGCTCCCTGTTGTTGATTGTTGTGTGGTTCTGACATTGCTTATCTGGGGAGTTCCTTTATTTTTAATGCTCTTGTAGTTGAGTAGCCTTGATGGTTATGAAAAGAGTGTTTTTGTGTGGTACATGTGCAACAAATTTGCAATTCTGAACTGGTTGGAGGCAATGTAAGTAATCCCATTGAATTTGATAGGGTTTTGTCAGACCATGTATGCTGTACTACGTATAAATGAGGGAAGGCTGTTGCTTAAAATGTTTTATAACACTGCTGAATACAGACCAGACAGGTTTGACCTTGCACGTTTATTTAAGGTAGAGCATTTCTATTTAAACACTGGGGAGTACAGATGACATTCCTTAGTAAAAAGGACTTTGAGAGTCTCTGATACTGCACTGAGCATCCAGCAGGTAGCATCAAAGTGACAGTAAGAAGTGTTAAAGAGCACCAAGCGACAGGTAAAGCAAGTCAGGTCACTCTGGAGAGCCACCTCCGCGCCCAAGTGCTTGTGAGTTAGGAGGCGAGCTGGGCTTCCTGGCTGACTTTGGTGTATCCTAACAGCGTGTTAGACACTTCATATGTTTGGTACGCCGGGCTTCATACATTTACCTCGTGCCACTAGAAGGATTTGCACTGGAAATCCATTTCATTACGTATATAGGGTTTGGCGTTTCACTTTGCATTCAGCTCCCAGTGCTGTTTCTGTTTAAAATCTTGTTTCTAGCAAACCTGGAAAGAAAAGGCATTTGTGGCAGCGAGGGAACTGTCCACTGGGATGCTGCACACATCCGAGATGATCTGTTTTGCTCTGTCCTTCTGTCTCTTGAGGTAATGGGCTGCCTTCTCTAGGATTTAGGATATATAAAAAATACCAGACCTCAAGTAGCTCTGGCTGTAGTAGACACAATGACCTATTGGTAGATTCATTTCCACCCTTTCCATCTTCTTGACTTGTCTGCAGCTGACTGTCTTTCATGCGTGCTGTTCCCAGAAACACAAGCGGAGGATCAAATAACAACATGTTTTGACTCCAAACTCTGGAGTGACTTATCGTGTTATCAAAGCTTTTGATTTAATTGAAATTTCACAGATAACCCTAGACCTGCTTTTAAGTGCAGACTCGAGTGCCAGTGGGAATTCAATTAAACCCCTCCCCCCTTTTTAATGCTTGCATTTTTGTTTAGGAGGTTTATGGAAGGGATTTGCTACTGCTTATCTCTAGCTAGAGCTGTGTGTCTGGGTTCAAAGATACCCTTTGTCTTTGGGCCACTTTCTTTTCCCAGTTATGCCAGAGTTAGATTGGAACAACCCTGCTGACAGTAATGGACTATTCTAGATTTACGCTGATCTAATGATTGCAGAATTTGTTGTGTTAAAAGTAGAATTCTTTTCTTGTTTCCATTCACAGCTCTTAAAACAATTGGCCTAAGCTCAGGAAAGATGTTCATTTAAACAGACCTCAGATGTGTTCTGAATAGAGGATTGACTGTGGCTTTGCAATACTTTAACCTAATCTAATAAATGCCGGTTATTTGCTGGATTCTTGCAAGCTGTATTTGCTTCCCAGCTCCAAGAAGTTTTAATAGCCACTCCAGTATCGCTGACTGCAAAGCACTGTGGTGAACCTCAGAACATTGTATATGTCTGATTACATTTGCTTTCAATTACAGTCTTGTGGGTTTGAAAAATCAGAGCAGTTCAGGCTCATTTGGGAACCACCACAAAAAATCGCTAGTAACCTGAGCTACCTGGTGCTCAAAAATATAAAAGAAGAGGAAAATGTTGAACGTTGGAAGCCAAAAGCTGTATATTTTGCCTTATGAAAAGAGACCCATTGCAACAACTGTGGGGTTACGATGGCAGGACCGAAGGGGTACCGTATCTAAAAGATAAACATATTTCTTTCCCCTGCAAGTGTACTGGGAATGAAGTGTGAATGACTTATACCAGAGACTGTTCATCACAGACTTGAATCTGTCACAACTCACTATTGTTGCTATCTTTATTGTTCCCCCTTGGATAGATTGCCAGTCTCAATTTTTTAATGTTTAGATCCTCACCAAGTTTGTCCTCTCTTGCTAGGGACTTTGTCTAGAGCGCTAGAGCTCATGAGGATTTTAAGATGAAATTCATCTTGTTATTTCTATCAGGAAGCATTATTCTGTGGAAACATTGATTATCTGCTAAATCTGGCTAAATCTGGCTTTCTTTTCATAGAAATGTTTTACCAAAAATGAATTTCTGGGTTCTTGTGGAAATGTGGGTCCCCCAATCCAGAATTCAGATAATTTTAATTCTGCTCTGCTGAGCAGCACAGCCATAGAGCGAGCAGGCGTGTATGGAGACAGCCAGCCTCCAAGAGATGGCTTCGCAGACAACCCCTTCTGCAGTGGCGTTCGGACCTCTGGGTGCTCTGTGGCTGGAGTTTGTTCAGCCTTTGCTCTGCTCAACGTCTTCTGGAGAGACCACCAGACACCAGACACCAGCCCCTCTGCCAAGGAGTAGCGATTCCTCTCTTTGTGAACCATCAACAGTGGTGTCTCCACTGCTGAAAACTGTAGCTAAGCCACATCCATCTCTTGCCATGGCTTTCCAGACTTACCTTCTCTTCCTCTTCTCCAGGAATATCATGCTTTCCTTGAATGCAGCTTTGTTGGCTCTTTGTCTAAAATCTGCTTCACTGTTGTCTTCCTCTCTAGCAAATTGCTTTCCTGCAGCTCTACCTCTCGCTTCAGGAAGTCCATTTCTGTAAGGTATCCATCCTTCCTACTTTTTCTTTCTGAAAACCTGTTCTCTCTCTCCTTCCCCCTTCCTCTCCCTGCCATCATGCTGCAGTGTGTCCAGTCCTGCCTACTTGAAATGCCACCTTCTTTCAGCAGGCAGCTCTGGGAGAGCATTAGACACGTGGCCGTTCCCTTACTCACCTGCTGACATCAGGTGAACAATGAAAGAATTTGCAAACACATTAAAGAACAACCTTTGGTGCAACACCCATTTGGGCGAGTAGTTTAGTAACTACAAATAGTTACTAAATAAAAGAAGAGCAAGGAGCGTCTCACAGTGAAAAAGCCCAGCCACTGCACTGTAACACTAGGGATGATGCAGTGAATTTTCATCCCAGGTACAGAGAATGATTTCAGATATACTGAATTTAGCAATATAAAGTAGGATGTAGAGCTGTTATCAACTCCCTGAAAATATGAGCAACCGCATCCAGACCGCAGGAGCTGGGGCAGCTTTGGACTTCGTAGTGGGGATGCACGCGTTGCCAGGGTTCTGCATTTTTCTATGGAGGTGACTCTATCAGTGTGGCTCCCAAATTAGGGGAAGCAGGTGGGGAACACAACCAAGCACTTCCTTTTCTGTGGTCCCAGTAAGTATGGTCCTTAAGCCGGTGTATAACCTCCATAGTCCCTTTAGTAATGGGGGTGCTGAGGCATCTTCTTGAAGCTCGATTAGTTCCTTCACCTTCATACACATCTTTGTAGTGAAGCTAAGGGCCAGGGGCAACTAGAGAAAGCTGCAAGAGTAATTCCCATCCCTGTAAACAGCTTTCCACCCTCCCAACAAGAAGTCAGTAGAAAAGTATGTTATTGTTTCCCGGGTCCTCTCAATGCACAAAGCAAGCCTCTGTTGGGCACGCACTAGCAGTGTTATTAATGTTCATGATGCATCAGTGTCATCCCCTGGGGGGAGGAGGAACCCCCTGCGGCTGAATCGCACAGGCAATACCAGCTAATGAGATACACTTCTTTCCTGGCCTGACAAATAAGCTTCTGTTAATCTTCATTGTTACCGTTTTCATGCTCATCTGTATCTGCCGTCTGTGTGTGCTGGGTGGGGGGGTTGCTTTTAGGGATGCTGTGCTGCAAGGCGGCAGGGTGCCCCATGCTGACAGGGACGGGGACGGGGACGGGGACGCAGGCTCTGGAGGCGGGCGGGGGCTTTAAGCAGGGCCAGACGTTAAGCAGATTCAGAGAAAGCCTTGAATCTCGTCAATAAAGTAGTATGTTAGAGTGAGTGGCTGCGAGAAGTAGGAGTTGTGCAGAGGACAGGAGATAAAAGGAGGCTTTCAGGCAGGAGAGAGAGGATTCTTGCCTTTTCCAGATGTAGCATTTGCATTTGAAGCAGGAGAGCTGCCAGAAGGCCAGGCTGATGAAGGATGCTTTGTGATGCTTCCAGAGTATGAAAAATGTGATACTTTGAAACTTAGGTGCTTTCGGATTATTAGGCAAGGGATGAAATAAGCATCGTAAGGAGAGTCCCTTTCCCCCTCATTTTATGGACAACTGGTCCCCAGTGTATTATGTAATTACTACCTTTTTTCCTTTCCTTTTATTTTATCTGCCTTTTCTTAAAGCTTTTTTAAATACACTTTTGCCTCAGTCATTCAACATGCTCATAAATTAGAAAATTTTGGCCGTGCACGTTTATGACAAGTGTTTCTTATTTTTTTTGATGTTGTTGACAGGCATATAAACTACTGAGCCCTGGTTTGCTGCCCAGTAAGACCTGAACCCTGGCATGATAAATACTGTTTGTGAAAGAAGATTGAATAATGTCAGAAACCATTTTTGGCATTAACAAACAAATGTTGCTTTCTGACATGATTTTGTCTAACCTAATATGTCTCAGAAAACTCTTCGGTCTTATTTCTATTTCAGAGATGTTCAGTTCAGATGGAATCACAAGCCAAGGAACTGCATAACTAGAAGACATGACTATCAGTTTTAGAGGGCATTGACCCAAAATAGAGCATTTAACAGCTTGGGGCCCTAAAGGTTCTCTGCAAGTTTCCTAAAGAAGTTTCACCACTCATGTCTGCTTCTTCTTTTAATACTTTATTTTCCAAACTTCAAAGTAAATTCTGAATTTTGAAAGAAGTAGGGCACGGCCCTACAAAGACACATGTCAAAAACATTTCAACCCCAGAGTCACGCAACTATATAACGTTACAGATAACATTAAACTTGCTGTCAGCCTCATCCAGAGAGTAGCCCTGCTCCTCCAAACATTTATGCATGTGGGTCGTTTTCTACACAGTGAATAACTGTATTGAGTTCAACAGAAATACACATGCACCCAGAGGGGTGTGTGTGCGTGTGTGTGTGTGTGTGTGTGTGTGTGTGTGTGTGTTCACATGTATGTTTGTTTGATGGGAATGAAAAATTCTGGAGAGGCTGGGATATAAAGGAGGTTCATTCATCAGTAACCCCCTCTGCAGATAATGTTAACTCTTCTCTCCCCTCTTGCCTGAAGATTGATATGTATAGGAGTACACGCACACAGGCTTTGGGGCCAACACATTAATTTGACTTGAATTGAGTCACCAGTTTTCCAGGGATTAGGGCAGGCAACAGCGCTTCTCAGAGACTCCTAAACACAGACGTCATGCAGCAGAACTAGTAGAGACTGAACTGTCCTGAACATTTAGAGGTTTTGTGTAGTAGACAATTTGTGTGTGTCCTAGATCTTCTTTTTCTGAGAAAAATTTTAGGCTTTCCTACCACTTCATAAAGAGAACCAAAAAGGGCTTTAAAGCAGTTAGGTATATATCTATATCTGTATCTTTGAGGAGACCTCTAACTGTGTAGTTGTAATATAGAGGGAACACTAATGTAATCTCTTCATGATCTTCACATGAGGGAGTGCAGCCTCTGTGAGGCAAAACAAGAAGCGTAAGTCTATTCAGAATACTTTTTTGTGGCTGTATTTGCCATAAGAGCCTGTCAGATACCATTTTTCACCTTGGCAAATTCACTTCAGCTAGCTCTCGCTTCCCCTTCAGAGGGAATTCAGTGATCAAACAGGCCCGCGCCTAAGGGGGACTTCAGGAGAGAGGAACCAAGCCCCTGCCAGGGGGAAGAATTGCTGAAGGCTTTCAGATGATGAGAGATCAGAGTAATCTTCGCTTTACATGCGGTTATCCCTTTTCTTTTCCTTTACTGTGACAAGATTATGAAGGTACCCTAAAGGAAAGGGTGCATATGTTACAATAGTGAATTAGGATGGAAGTGACCTGGCAGCTTTCCAGAAGACCTTTGAAAAGGCTCCAAAGCCTCAAAACACCTGGACACTGTGGCCTTCCCAAATGCTAGCTCCAGGGGCACTTGCTTTCTTTCTGCTTTCTTAGCGTCCCTGACTATATCAGCTTCTCTGCCTTATACTGGTGTATCTTCTGCTGTTTTTAACTGTCTCTGGGTTTTTTTCATTCTCCTTCTGTCCCTCGGATATTTTTTTCTTCTCTCACAATGTGTCCTGCCCTGCTTCCTCCAGCGTTTCTACACTCGTTTTTCTTTCTCCCATTGGTACTCTGTATGTTGGCTTTATTTGCTGTCTAATGGATTTGTTCCATCACTTACACTCTACCATATCTTTTCATCTCCAGTTCTGCAGAATAGGTAACAGAGGGGTGAAAGGGGTATCCTGAACGGAGAGATCCAGCCCGGTGGCTCAGGAGAACTGTGCCCTGGCTGACTTTGCAGAAGCTGCCCCAAGTGCTGGGTTAGTTGACAGCATAGATCACAGCCGTGACAAACCAGTCTGGTGTCGGGACAGAAACTGGGAGCAAACCCTATGGTACCACGCGTGCAGCGCACTTGGGGCCTACCCTTGCGTATGCTAGTGGTCTCTGATTAACTAGCCCCAGGCAATAAGGGGAAACCTGCTCTTTTATCCCGCTACAGGCAACTTCATTCAGGGCAACTGATGGAGACCCAATTTGGAGAAAATAAAAGCATCAAGGTCTTGTGCCAGTTTGCAACATGTAATTTTTGTAGCAGTTTTCTCTGTGGTCTGCCAAACGGGAATTTGTTATATCTGCCCTGACGTTTACTGGGTAATTAATCTTCCATGGCAGATAGGGCAGACAGGATTTTTGGTCTCCAGGAATGGAGATCTATGAGCTAACCCACAGCAGCACTGAACCTTTTCTCTCTCCCCTACTTCTTCATTTTCCCATGACCTTAGGAAAAAAAAAATCTGCACTTCACAGGTCTTTTTTTTTTTAATCGCACTTTATGGAACACAGTTTTAATACTGTACGGTGCGTGTTTAATGATGTCCATATGGGTTTGTGGGTACAGGAATTAAATACATAACGGTTCACGATGACATAACACGGAAATGCAACTCCCGCAGTGCTGGTGTGTAGGCTGTAAAGGGTTATTAATAAAAATGAAGGTTTTAAATAGAAAACAAGCTTAGCAGCACCGTTTTGGCCTCAGGCCCATCTCTGAGTGATGGAAAAAAAAGAGGCTGGAATATGTGGTCTTTCCTGAATACATGAAAATAAATACATTTTACCACCCTCCACTGTTAAATGCTTCATAGAGAAAGCTGCAGGCCTGATGCGTGGCATCTCTCTTCAATCAGAGCATGAGCTCAGGGAGGTCTGGAGGGGATATTTCAGCAGGGAGCAGAACACATCAAACAAATGCTAAGGGGGAGATTGATGCCTTAGATTATTAAAACGGGGTAAGGCCGCAATGTTTTGATTGGCAAAACCTTTCAACAGTCGGACATTAGTGTTTCAGAAAAGCAAACCGCTCTGTTTGTGGGTGAGCCAGGAAAATAACAACTCACACAGTTTGGGGGAATGACCTCAAGGAAATCCCATCCCGTCTCGTAACCAGAGTTGTTGCATCAGTAAGCCAAGGAAATTACATAATGCGCCTATTAATATTATAGACAAACAAAAGCGGGTTTACTCTTCTGTGCTCAGCCTTGTCCTATCTGCAGTTCACCCAAGCCTTTCGTTTTAAGTCTTTGGGATGAATGAGAGAGCAGTGGATGATTTGGTGAGCATCTCCCACAGAAGATGCTGTGCGTGGGAGAGAGCTCTCCCTGGTTTCCCACCGGCTGTTAGAGCAAGTTGGTAGCTGTTTGGGCAGTGCTGGCACAGGCTGAAGGCAGCCTTTCCCTGAGCTGGTTCTTTACCCAGCATTTCTGCGGGAGTTTGAGACAGACCCAAAGCAAAGCACCTCAATTGAAACGCACCTAAACTAACTCTAGGCTCTGTGGCTTGGGATTTTCCATGTTCCGTACATGCCTAAATTCCCTCCAGGTTTTAGTCCAGGAGGACGTTAGTGTTGCAGTGGACAAGGATCAGGATGTGCCTGAACTAGGAGTGTGCCTGCCCTGGTCTCCCAGGTGCTCTGAAATCCCAATATTCCCAGCTGCTTCCTCCTGCTGCTCCCCGGTCGCTGCTCCATCTGCTCGCTGCCCGGCTTCAGCTCTCCCCGCAGCCAGCCCCGGCGCCCCTGGACCTGGGCAGACGGCTTTCCTTGTCCGCTTCGTGCTCCCTGGATGGCCTGGAGAGTGCGTTGGGAATGCAGGAGAAACAGCCCACTGCTTCATTCCCAAGCCCCTCTCAGCCTGCCCTTTCATTCCCTCTGGTTACATTTTTGAACAAGACTTTCCCGCTCTATCCTGTGCTATTTGGGTCAAATTCCCATCATTGCTTTTAAATGAACCTCTCCGTCTGTGGATGATATGAAGGGCAGAGAGAAGCCAGCTTTCTTCAGACCATGCAGACACCCTGTGCAGCGCTGCAGAGAAAAGTGCTCCTGGGTTGGTTAAATCAGACTTCCTTCTCCACCCCAGCCCCAGGTCTGCTGTCAGGGATCCTGGTCGAGGGAAAGGCCATCCTCGGCTGCATTCACACAGTCTCAGTTTAGTAAATGGGACAGCACAGGTTATAGGTGAGAGTCTGCTTAGCTTGAGTGTTTTATGCGTGGACCACTTGAAAGAGGTACCTCATTGGCTTAAAATCCCTGCTGGTCCCTCAGGGCTTTAAACTGTTGTTGGTTGCGAAAGATAAATACTATTAGCTCAGTGGCTTCTATCCAACCACCAGATACTTCAGTAGAGGAGAATTTGGCATGTTATGTGAAATTGCAATTCATGCTGAATACGTACCATCACATTTGTTTCCAGCTGAGCACAGCCAGAGAGAGGGAACACAGGGCAGGAACGTGGGACCGAGTGCTGTCCCAGTGCACCAGGTGCTGTGCTGCTGTGCCCGTGGCTTGCAACCGAGGCCCTCCTCTGAAGAGTGGTTAGAAAGCCTGTTCCCGCCTCGCGTTGTGCCGGAGGGATCGCCGTGCTGTTGTACAGGGTACACCTCCGCCCCCACTCCCACACTTTGGCTCATTTCAAGCACACCTAAAGCTTTCAGAAAATGATGCTAAGGCTGTTTTTTTTTCAAATTTCTTTGTGCTGACAGATGTCAGTTGTTTGTCTTCTGAAACTGGAGAGAGCTGGTCTTTTCAAAAATAGGTATTGTGTCCCTTTAAATAGCACAAAACACATGGGAATGGGATTATTTTTGTCCCCAGCTGCCTAAATCTATCTTTTTTCTTTTTTTAGTGGAACCAAAATCTTCCCAGGAATTCTTCCTAAGAATAAAACTGAAAAGAAAGCATCATGCGAACCATGCTGAAGTAATAAGGGCAGTAGTACTGCATTGCCCATCTATAGAGCTCTCTCACCGTAGACCTCGAAGCACAGCCCAAACATGAACCAGTTCTCTCAGTCTGACTGTGGAAAACTGCTTTTATTTTAGAACTAGGGAAGCAGAAGTACTAAAGCAGTTTCGAAAGGTCACCAAGCCTGGAACAGGAGCCAGGTCTGACTTTTAGTTTCACATTGTGACTGTCAGCATACTTCACATTATTTGGCTTCACTAGCACCGCTAACACGCTGACTGGTTGACTCACTGCTACACGAGTCTCCAGAACTGTAGGAGTGGGTCAAATTCCACATCGATTTTTTGAAAATGTTGTATTTGAGGAAAATGGGACAAAGTAGTTTGCCCTAGGTTACAGTGGGGCTAGGATTTAGGATGCCATTAAATTCTCAGCTTCAACCACTGGCTCCCCTTTCCTCCAAACACACATGCATTCCTCACTTGTAAACATGTAAAGGAGGATCTTTAAATCAAGATCTAGGTCACCCCATTGCTTCCTACCCCAGCCCGTGGTAAATTACCTCATCTAACGTCACTCTGCTGAGGTGAACATCAGATACCTGTGCAGAAGAGACACGAAGCCCGGTCCACACTGCCTCACACGCTGGGACCTGAAACTCCACAGAGAGCAGGGCTGGGGGTAGCCGTGGTGTGGATGCAGTAGCTGCTTTCATGCACAGACTCTGCCCCACTGCAGTACTGGAAAAAATTAATGTGAGCACAGAGGAAGGGAGGAGGGCGACTGGTTTCCTGGGTCTCCCTCTTCTTCCTCAAGCAGATCTCTGGAAGCACTGGGAGCAGTCTGTTGCGACAGGGCAAATTGTTCAGGAGTCGACACTGCATTGCAGCTCCCGGCAGAGGTGCATGTGGTGCTGCAGACTCAGCTTCTCGTGACACTCATAGCTCTCCTGCGCTTGATGAGAGTATCAGGAATCATCCAGAGCGAAGGCCTTTAGTCCCAAATTCCTGCTTTTTGGCCAGATCATTCCATTTGCAAGTCGTTGTCCAGAGGCAGCTCTTGATGTCCTCTGCCCTCCACCGCAGCTGCCTCCTCTACCATTTGTTCCTTGTATCCCCTACCGTTGCATTGGCTGATGGTAGCTGGTGTTTCAGATGTCCTCAGGTTGCGGACATTTCCCAGCCAGGGGGCTGTTTGCACAGGGAAGTTTTGGTTGGGGCTGCTCAAGCAGTTAGTCAGCTGTGTAGTTTGGAGCCTGAGCAGAGCTTTCCCGGTGCCGGGTAGTTACCTCCCCAAGCAGGTAGAAGAGGGATGTGCCAAAAGCACGTGCTGGCATTGTTGTGTCCTCCCCGTCCCTCTGTCCTGTGTTTCCCATCCCAAGCTCTTGTGACGCCTGTTGATTTGTGAGCCAACGTGAGCACATCTGCCTCGGATAGACCTTTAGCTGCCTGACCTCCCCCTCAAGAGCTAGTCAGGCTTTTCATTGGTGTGTGCTACGTTACCCACGCAATCCTGGCCCTTGCTGCAATGCATCTTTTCCTCCCGCAGGACACTTTATTGCTCTGTGGCTCATTGCTGAGTTTTGCATTCACCGAATGTGTGGTCTTTTCAGCAGCTTATAACGTGCAGCAATTTGAGCGGAGCCCCCAACTCCCTTTTCCTCTGCAGCCACTGGAGCTGGTGATGGACCTTGTCCTACGCAAAGCTGTCGCTGAGCGTGACCGTGCCAGTGGGTGCGAGAATGCGACGTTGCATGTAGCCTTTGTTCTCCGCTGCAATGCACAACCCACCTCCCAGAACGGCAGATAAACACAAATAGCCTTTTTGTGTGTTTTAATAAGCAAAGCTGAGCAGTGCTTCTGAGCTGGTTCTTTAACCGCAAGGACATCTTCATGTACTGAGCCTCATGTAAGTAAATCTGTCGCCAGGCTTTAGTCTCTCTTTTGTATAACTTTATGTAGCAGCTCATCTTGAACTTGTAGAAACATTTTCTGGGAAGTTACGCGTGGGAAGTGGGCAACTCCTTCCATGTATCACCAGCTAATCCTTAATACTCAATTGCTGCGTTTTCTTTATCATAACAAAAGAGGCAGGTTTCCCAAAAGCAGTGTTGCGTGCTATTCTTTTATCTCTTTCCTTTTGGTTAAAATCTGGAGATGAGGGTCTACCCTGGATGCATTTTAGAGCAGAAAACGGAGCCAGGAGTCCTGGGGTTTGTCTTGAGCACCAGATACTTGTGGCTGTACTAACTCCTGCTTGTGCAGTATCTTTGCAAACTGAAAGGGGCTATAAGTGTGCAAAGTAATGGTTTTAGCCGGAATTGTTACTAAAAGTAGAGCAGAAAAAAACTGCATCAGAAAATGCCCAAGAAATCAGGAGACTGCGACAGTTTAAACTGTTCTTTACCTTGGGAATTAGGGGAACTTTTACATCCTACCAGTGCGTTGCTCTTCCTCTATCCCAAACAGTTTTGTACAAGTGAAAGTTCAAGGTTTTAAAGCTGCAGATTCTTGGGATGAAATGTTGCTGTTTTACACCTCCTGGGATCCACCATCACTTTGCACTTCTTCCCTTGTGTCAAGCCACCATTCCCTTTCTTCCAGTCTGGTAGGTGGCATAGAAAATACCACATCAGCTATTGAAGGAAAATTAGCATTAAAGTATCTTGGAATTTGGCAAAGCACAACTCTCTTTCTGCATCAGGACTCATCTTCTTTTTAATGGAAATTAAGTATGTAGGTCTTTTCATCTTTCTCTCTTTCTCAATTTTACTGTGTGTTCTGGGATAAAGTTTTGTAGTGCTACATTAATTCCTCCTTGCCAAGACCTCCTTTCTGGCCTTGATTTAAACTAATTCTAATCAGGACCACTGGTAGACCGTCATATTCCAGTGCTGGGGATGGGCTTCAGGGGCTTTTCATCTTTTCTCAAGCATAACAGGACATTTCTCGGTGTGTGTGTGTATGTATGTCTTCTGCTTACACAAAAACTTAAGGATTGGATTCTGGTGGGTCATGTTGGCCTGTATCCAAACCCTGTAAATCTGGTCACTGTGCTTTTCCAAATGTTTATTGTGCTGTTTAAGCTTTTATGGGCTCTTGTGTGTACTACATATGGTCTGAATAAATGTAATGCAGTATAACTGTGCTTAGCTGAGATGCAGAAGAGCCTCCGAGGGAATCATTAGAGCCGGGGCAGCCATTGCGGGCATTTAGAGATGAGTTTCTTGGGTTCAGCTTTCCAGGGTTGGTGGCTTCAGCCTGTTCTGTCATTTTATTAAATGTCCCTTGATCTGAGGTTATAGGGGGAATTAAAAAGCAAAGAATTGCAGTTTCTTAGATTCAGTCCAGGATTCTCACAGCAAATCTCTCCTTTCCGAAACTGTCACAAAAAGGACTGGATTTTGCATGTGCTGTATTTCCTCTGTGCTGCTGTTATGGCACAATCTGCTCTGACGTCCACAGGACTCAGGAGAAGCCTTAAGGAACCGGTGGATGTACAGGGGCATAGAAGTTACCTGCGTTGCTGAAAGGGAGGGAACACCTACAGACCCCAGCTAAGAGTCAAGGCTGTGCCGCTATCCTGGACAAATGGCAAAGAAGATCCTCCCTGCCCCTCCGAGCCCACGGTTCCTCTTTGATCTCGGAGATCAAACATGGGCCTGCCAGACCGAGCCAGCGAGAGGCTCCAGCTGGTGAGAGCAGAGGCGGAAACAGGCACATATAGGACTTCTGTTTGAGTGTGGTTGTGAGAAGGTGGTACCAGCCCTGTCCACCTCTCCCTCTGGTGCCGTTTCTAGCGGCAGGAGCATGCAGAGAACGTGCCGGCTGCTTGGGGAGCACCGGGGTCCAAATGCTGCTTTGCATCCTTGCTCTCTTTGGTCCCAGCTGGCCTTAGGAAAGAAACTGTGGAGAAAAGCTGGTCAGACTCCAGCCAACACAAGCAGCTGTAAAAGCAGCCAAGTCTTGGGACTTTCGGAAAACTTCCTGCAGTTCAGCCTTGGACTTTCTCTGTGCTTGGCCGGTTGGCCTTTTGCTCCAGTCTCTCTTTCTAGCTTACGTCTACCCCTAACCACTCTGACCCCAGCAAAAATACTGACTTACTGTTATACTTGCTGCCAACACTGAGATAGTTCAGTCTGGGCTTTCAGCCCCCTCTGCCCTGCCCTGCCTGTCTGTTCAGACTGCAGGCTCTTTGGGGCAGAAACAATCAGTTTTGTGTTTCGGTGGCAGACATAGCTGCTCCCCATTTGGGCTGGCCATTAGGGCTGATGTAATATAGATCATCAATAACAGCTTTCTCTGTCAGGGAACATGCTGAAATTATGGAGGCTTCACACAGGAGAGGGATGGAAGAGGCAGATGGAGACAGGACTGGGAGGAATGGGAGAGAGCCAAAAGCATTGGGAATCCCAGGTGCCTCTAAGCAGTGAGGTCTGAATGTGACCTTGCAAAATCTGTATTAATGTCACTCTGTGTTTATTTCTTAGCTTGTTGCATGCTTCAGTAACGGATAAAGGGGCTGGTAAGAGTGAGCTGGTTATTTATCTGGACTAGAATTCAGATGTTCTCTGTGTATTGGATCAAGTGTTGTACCAGTGGAAAAAGAGCTGGAAAAGAGAGAAGCGTAGAAATAATGTGCATTTGCAGCCAGAGCTAGTGTTCTCATGGCTATAAAACTAAAATGCAGTGGATGTTTTTCTCTTCCTTCCTATTCAGTCCCCACTGCCTCAGGCTGAAGATTAAAATGTGTGTTACTGCTGGCCAGGGTAAGATAGGAGCAAAACCTCAGATAACTGTTGCTACTGCGTTTGTAGGATTCCTTTTACTAGATAACGGATGCTTAGACGGCCTCATGTGTGAAAGAGGAATGACAGCACTTACTTCAACTCACTTGGGAGTGGAAGTGTTAATGTTTTAGGCTCTGATCCTCAGAAGCGTGGGGATGCTGAATGGTGTTCAAGTATTTTGACACATCCAAAAGGAGGGGAAGGACAGAGGGCATCTGTCAGGCCTGACAGAACCTTCCAAACTGGTGTCCTCCGCAGAGAGGTTTTTCGTATGACCTCTCAAACATGAATACATTTGGTGCCAGGCCATTTCTCCTAGAAATCCTTTCTGCTGTGACCTCTTCTTTTAGACCTTGAGGCTATTGACATCTCCTGGGTCAAACAGAGACAGAGGAAGGGAAATGTAAACACCCGGTAGCACTAGCGCTCTGGTTGTGACGGGCAACAGCTTGCGTGATGCCGACAGATTCACTTTGCCCTGGCTGGTTGAATTAGGAAAGCAAGATGAATTTCCCTTTCAGAGGAATCAGTTCTGCCATGCCGGCCCTGCTGGCAAATGGCCAGCCAAACCCTGTACATACCTGCAATTCTTCTTAAGCCCCGCTGCGAGGACTTTCCTGGGGCTGAAGTACTGGCCAGGCTACATACTTCATCTCCACAGGGCACCAGCAAAGCCTTGGACTCTGGGAAGATCCTGCGGCAGACTCTCGATTCTTGCTGCGAGGTTGTGAGTGCGATGTCTGGCACGGTGAACAACCTCTTAGGAACTGTGTAACATTACAGGGCAGCCACCATACGCGGTAACCCCGTTGATGTCGGCTGAGTTACCCTCGGGATACATTAGTTCTTAGGTTTTTTGGAGTTATGAGGTGGGGCTGGCACATTACTCGGCTTTGCTCTGTGCTGCTGTGAGCATCTTGTTTTCCACTGCTGTACTTCTGCTGTTGTTGTTGTTGCTTTGACCTGCAGGAAGAGTTTGAACCTGCCTGTGCAGAGCTCGCTGCTTGGCAGCGGCAGGCGGTGCAAAGTGCTGGCTCTGCAGCTCAGAAACCTTCCCCCTGCCCTCGCTCAGCCCCGTGGCTCTTCAGCATGCTGCTCCCGTTGGAAGCGAGGATGCTGCTTCAGCCAACCCTCTGTCTGTGCGCAGCTGCTCCCAAAATCTGTGTGACCCTTCTTTTTGTCTTCCTCTGGAGGGAAAAAATAATGGCAACCTTTTTCACCCTTGAGCAGAGAAACTAGGATGAACTTTGTCAGGGTCTGAGCACAAGGGATCACAGCAGCACATTTTGCCACTGGAGCTAGTATTTGAAAACAAGCTTCAGGGTGATCCATTTATCTGGACTGAACTTCCTCAGGTCTTGAAAGTTAGTGGTTTGGAAACCCAGGAGCAAAGCCGAGAGTCTTGGAGTGTTGCATGCACTTGGTTAATTACTCTACTAGAGCATGTAAAGATGCATCACTAGTAGGAAATTCTGCCCAGTGTTTCTCAACCTCAGGGTGTAAGGCCTGAATAGAGCCTGGGGTATCTGACAGCACACAGAATTGGAAGACACTTTGGGCAAATTCAGTATTTTAAAAATTTGTGACTTGCCTGTCTGTAAAATTAAGAGAATGGGCTAAATTCATCCAACTTTACTGAAACTCATGGACTTTGCTGGGAATCTGCTTGGCTATTTGGCTACCTCACGGCTTAGGGATTCTGGCATGGCAAATGTTGAACATATGAAAAGTGCCTTTATTATTATATGTTTTGTTGGCAGCTTCCTTTTGTATGCGATAGATACATCTGCAGATCATGAGCCCTGCTAAGTATGCAAAATCTTGAGCATGTCTGAGAACAAGGGAGTAAGTGGTGGAGAAGTGTCACAGAGAGGGCTCTGTGCTGGAATAAACTAGCTTCCCTTTTCCTGCCCCCTCGGTGAAACAGCCTCAGGGTGCGATGCTGCAAGGCAAAGCCAGGAGAGACATGCCGCAGCTCTTTCAGCCACTTGGGTTCCCATCAGTCATGAAGGCAGAACTGAATACAGGAAGTCTGAATTTAAATATGCAGTGTGTTGCCTTAAGCCATTTCCAGTTGCTCTTCAGGCTGTTAAAAACTGTTTATCCTTTTATTATCACTTGAAGAGGTTTATCTTCAGCCACTCCTTTCTGCCTGCTTGCTCCTTCTCCCCAGCAGGGTTTCTCCTGCAGCCTGAGGGAGAAGGCATTGAACTGTTAAGGAGAGGACGTAGGGAGCATCGGGGATGCTGAGGCTCCACTTTGCAGGGGGAAGCGCTTCGAGAGGAGCTCTCAGAGGGGAAAGAAACCTTGTTTGCCACCTTCTGCGTCAAGTACGGGCAGCTCCAGTTCCCACCTCTTCCCCTTCTGCCTCTTGGCTAGATGTTGAATCAGCTGCTCCTGCGGCCCGGGGTAGCAGAGACAAACCCTCCGGCACAAGGGTGGGGAAAGGGAACAAATGCAGGATTTATATTGGGGTTGGTTTGTTTGCAAACAGACTGCTGCAAAGTTGTGCTCGCAAGGCAAAGCAAACAATCAGAGCTGCTCTAACACTTGCCTCTCTGCAAACACTTCGTTGGCGGGTGCTGCCGGCACCGTCTGGGGGGCCATGAGGAAGAGGGTGGCAGGGGCAATGTGCTGCCTGTGTGCCTCCTTCCTGTGCACGTCCCAGGGCTGTGACCTCCCCAGCCTGCGGAGAGAGGGGGGAGGAAGGTGGGAAATGGGACCACGAGAACAAACTTCCTCCTCTGGAGCCAAGTGTTAGGGCTGATTCTTATCACAAGTAAACAGCCCCAAAAGGGGCAGTCGGAGGGGAGTCCGTCTCGCTTTCGCAGGCCTCCCGCCTTGCTCATCTTGCAGTTTGCCTTCAGCACAGAAGCCTCACTGACTCATGGCATGCGGTTTACTGTCTGCCTTGACCCCCTGCCAGCTTTGCCTGCAGATATCCAAGCATCCCAGAAAGACAAGGACTCATGGGTTGGCAGCAGTGAGGAAAATGCCTTCCAAGCCACATGAGAGGGAGAGGCAAGTTAGTACCAGGCTGCCTGGGAGCCCTGCTGCCTATGGAGGGCTCCTGCTGCTGCAGGCATTGTGCGGGGAGAGCCAAGCCTGGCCCAGGCGCAGGGGAGCTCATCATGCTTTGTTTTTTGGAAAGAATGGCTTCACCCTGTTCCCACACTCCGTCCACTGCACACTGGCAAGCTCTCAGTGGAGCTGACATGGGGTGAGAGCTCCTTGCACGCTCCTGAGCAGAAGATGGCGGTGGTATTCCTGCAGAAGCCCTGCTCTGGCAGCCCAGCTTGTCGATAGCTTCATGGGCAGGACCACGCTCTCCTGCAAAGACCAGGGGCCAGCACATAGGGCTGCCCCAAGCAAGATTTGTCTCAACAGAGTTCTCTCGTTCATGTCTAGAGGGTGTGTGTGGGGACGTGAGAGGTGGAATGAGAGACAAGTGTAAGCACGTGTTCATTCGTCCCACTCTTCATGAGGGAAAGGGTCAGGTTACTCAAGTAGGTAGGAGGTTAGTTATGTTGGGCTTTAAATGCCACTGTCCCCACCAAAGCCAGAGTGGCCAGCATTCCCTGTGTAGCATGATCCCGTATCGCTAGGGTATGGATTGTCCCCCAAAAGCTGTTTTAACTCTAAAAGCTGAGAGCAGTGCTGCAGGTGGAGTGTGCAGCAGTAACCTCCGCATGAGGGTGGCAGACACCTGGACAAGGTGTAGGTGAGACTCTTTACCTACCATTGCCACCTGGGCCTGAGGAGTGGTAGATTAGTCATAAATCCTCTCATGTGAACCTCACGGGTTGAAGATGGCACTTCAGTCTTCGGTCACTAACATTTACTGAACTAATATCACTTGACAGGCAAATGCTATAATGTTGACTCGACTGTAGCCTTTGAAGCTGGCACCAGAGCACAGAAGTCCACTTCTTGAGCAGAAGCTATATTTTCATGGACTGGTTGCCAGAGGAGTCACTGACAGTGGTGTTTGGTTTCGGAGCAGGAGTGTGCTTTTGAAGCCAGTCCCCTGACTATGTCACTTACCACAAATTGGTTTGTATGACAGACCAGTTTTGATGCTGGCAGCCTGTAGTCCTTTTAGCTACTCTTAGATGGGTCGCTTGGCTCCAGCTGCATGCCACATGCGCTCCCACCCCACATGGGGACACAGAGGTTGGAGGCAGTGAGTGGCCCATGCCACCACGGAGTCCCACAGTGAGCACTGAATGCAGATGTGCCAGCAAAAGCTTCTGAACCATCAGGAGTGCCTACAAAACTCCCAAGCTCCCAACTCCAACTCCAACTTCCTGAGGGATGCAAAGGGCCAGACAAGGTCTGCGCCTTCAGAGCTGCTGTCAGTCACAGTCTTTGAGCCTTAGCAAACCCACTGCTTCTTCTTCATCTCTCCAGCCTTTCTCCTGCCTTGAAATCCCCCTGCCCCACCTTCTGTTGCTCTCTCCCCTTGATGAGCCCCATGTCTCTTCTTTTGCCCTTTTATTATTGTCACCTTTTTCCAAATGCTATTCTTGCCCAAGGTGGCAGCAACCGCTTTGGTCTCCCAGCAGATCCAGTGTAGGGCCACCGAAAGGCACTGCTTTTCAACCTGAGGTGTGGCTGGGCCAAGATGTTCTCTAGGACCAGTGCCAGGAGAGTGGTAATCTCATGACTGCTGCTGTGCGGGAGAGGACTGGTGAAGAAGGCAGCATAAGGTTCAAGAAGTTGGAAGACATTTTCTTGGAGACCAGAGACCTAAGGATGAAGTGGACGCTTTATGCTGGCAGCAGCACTCCCCAACAGAGAGAAAACGGCATCCTTTCCCTTTCTTTTACAAAGAGCTTCCCCTGGGAGAAGTCTTTTCACTCCGACATCCAGTTCTTCTCTAGCAATGGCTGGCACAGGACTGACTTCCAAGCGTGGCAGGCAGGGCTTCACCTGCCCAGTTTCCTTCCCTTCCCAGAAAACCAGAAGAGGGACTTCTCAGCACACTTCATCGTGCTGGAAGGCAGCCATGGATGTTAAGAGGCACGTCCACCGCCCGTCCACAAAAGGCTCCGTGTTCGACATTGTTCCGGAGAACTGAGGCTTGTGGCGGTTTTCACACAAAACTTACCAGAAGGTCCTTCACCTTTCACGGGTTGTTTGGTGCAGGGACCAGTGTTGTTTTCTCATGTCTGTGCCAGCCCCAGGTTGTCCCTCCGTGTGCTTTCGTGCTTGCCGCGGCAAGGCCCTCCGCTACGGGCTCCGCAGGCAGCTACCGCCACGCTGTGGGGAGATGGTGCCTTACACGCACTTACCGTTCAGCAAAAGGCACGCGCTGAACTGGAAAAAATGCCTTGGTTTCTGTGGATATTGGACACGGTGGTGCCGTGCGTCCTGCTCTGTCCCGACACGCACCCTGCCTCGCCCCGTGCCACGCTCATCTGTGGCAGCCGACTTCTCCTCTTGGCTTCCCCTTCCTAGAGAGACTGAATTCCTCTAGACAACAGTGGGAAAGCTGTGACATGTTGCTATGAACAGACATAAAATAGCTTTTCCACCTGGCTTCTTATTAGGTGTTACAGCCCTATCTTTTTCCATTTGTCTTATGATAGCCATTTTTTCTGTATTTAATAACTTTGCCTCTAAGACTTGATGAGGGAACGGGAAAGAAGCAGACAGGCAGTCTTGGACATTAATGCTAACAACTCCAGAACCACACCTGGATCAGACGTTTATAAACATATGGAAGAGATTGAATATTATCTAATTGTCTCTTTAACAGTCGATGCTGGACTGCATCATCTCCCCAAGCATGGGAAGCTGTGCTGATCACCAAGCTCTCCCTATGCCAGGGCCAGTAAGCTACAGACCTGACTTGCAAAAGGAAATCTTTCTCATCCTCAGTATGTGCTGTGCTGTGGCACTTGGCTGAGCTTCAGTGTGGAAGGTGTCACTGGCTGGCTTGCATTTTTGGCTGTGAAAGTCAGCGTCACAGCTCTTCTTAGGGCCAGATTTCATGCCTGATCCTGTGAGGGGAGTTGTCAGCACCTAATCTGGATATTTGCTGTGGTCCAAATAGTACATTGCCAGTACATTGCATGTGCAGCCTGACACACTACATTAATCCAGCTTTTGGCCTGCAAAACTTGACCTGGGAAGGATTAAACACCCCTCCCCACATCTGCTGAGGCCTCTTTTTGGGCTGTTGCTCATTCACGCTGCTGCTCCTTAGCAAATCTCAGAGGTCTTTCCCCCCCAAGGCTTTGCAGGCCCAGCTCTTCCTTGGGTGGCCGGGACTGCCTGCCCTGCCCCGAGTGCTGCCATCAGTCCAGCCCCAGCAGCAACAGGGGATGATAGTGCTGAGCTCCACAGTCTTTTTAGGAATTAGGTGGCCAGCAGCTATCATTTCCCAGCCAGGCGGAATTATTCCCTGCCAGGAATAATTATTCCCCACCACCCTCAGTTACTCAAAGCCATTAAATTTGTACTAACCAGTTTATTCTGGGAAGTGCAGAGAATTCCCAACTTCTCCGTTGTCAGTGGGACAGGCTCTCTTTGTGACACTGTCAGCTTGCAATGGGACGTGCCTGCCTTAATTGTTTCTGGATTTGGCCAAATGAAGTTATTTTTCTGGCCTGGGAAACTGGCTGTTTTTGTGCCTACGGTATTTGCAGAGTGCTGACAAAACCCCGTTGCTTCCAAACAGTGGCTGCCTGCTTAAGGTGCCGTTCCCTGGAGATTCGCTTTTTCCTTTCAAGGCTTTTGATGTATTTTCACATATTAGGAAATTCGAAAAGGCAGCAACTGAAGTTGGCTCGGGCCAGTGAGTGTGCTGCTGGGGGCGGCAGCTTTGATCCTTGGTGGAAATTTTGCAATAAACCTGATCATGCATTTTTCATCATTTGCTCTGTGTGTGTGTGTGTGCGCACGCATGTGGCTTGTGTAGGGAACAGGCAGTAGTCCTGAAGCCGAACTCAGCATAGGGCTGAGACCCACCTGTAGTCCGTTGCTGTTCCAGTTTTTCTGCATCTCCAGGCCAGCTCTGCCCTGAGCTACACTACGTGAAATTTGACCCTGCCATCCAAGACCTAGGGAACTGCTCATGTCTTTAATGTCTCTGACAGCACCTAGTCAGTGCTTTTTGAAGAATTCTGTTAGTCTCTCTTTCCATATAAGCATTAGAGGTTTTTTTTTTAAAAAAAAAATCTGGAGTTCTGTACTGCTATCTGACCTGTTTCCTTGGAAGCCTAAGAGGAGGGATGGAATTGGAAGAGAGCTGGTTCTGTGATCCAAGTCTGAGCCCTTCACTGTTAATTGTATTATATTAATTGCATGCACATTTCTAAACTGTCATGATTGCCACATCCTTTTAAAACATGGGGCAGGACATCAAAAGGCTTACGTCTGCTTAGAGATCAGCAGAGAAGCAAGAAATTAAATTGCCTGATAGCTTAAAAGATATGTGAGCTGTTTTGCCCCCATTATTTCAAGTGACATAGGAAAAATAAAAAGCTGGAATTAGGTTTTTAAAGCTCGTTAGCCTTCAAGATTTAATTAGCAGGAAGTGGGCTGCTTAATGAAGGTTTTAGGTGCCCTGCACCTTCCATTAACGTTGGGTTGGCAGGGACACTGCTTAGCCAGCTCGGTGGGAGTCTTGCCGGTTGGGGCTGCAAGGAGGATGCAGCAGGACTCATGGGATGAGTGGGAGGAACAGGGTTAAGAAGTCCTAAATTCACATTCTCCCTCTGCCACAGATTTGCTTTATGTGAGCTGCTTCGTCTCTCTGGGGTTGGTTTAGTCTGTATTTTAGCTCTCTGTTCAACTCCCAGTGGAGGCTGCCTGTGGCTGATGGGTAATACAGTGATTCTGTGCTCTTCGGTTGAGATTTTCCGAAGTAATACTGGTAGCAGGCTAATGTCATTAAGTCTGTGTCCTGGAAATATGTATTTTATGAGTATGAAATGCGTGGAGAGACTTACATGCTTCTCTATCTCTGTTTCTGCATGCTGATAGTATCTATATATGTCTGTATTTTCAGGTATTGCCACTTTTTCCATGGCAGGGTCAAGCGTATTATGCCAGATACAGTGCCCAATGTGCCACGTGCATGCTCTGTGCATGTTGAGGGCTCATGTCTCACCATCCTGCTGGTCAGAGGATGGGAGAGCGGGGACCCCCAGGGCAGTGGGTGCAGTAGCCCTGCAGCCTGCCTGCTGCAGCGACCGCCTGGACGAAGGCTCAGCCCTTGCCGCTGTCGCTGCTGAGTGACTCCCTGATGTCTCACCGCGCTGCTGTCAGACCCCCCCTCTGACTCCTCCTGGGCCCAGGGGCCTACAGTGGTGCAAAGGGGATGATGAGCAATGCAGGCCACCAGTCTCAGAGCTGCCTGACTCTGGTTCTCACTCCTAGTCACTAGAGTTAATGTCAGGATCTGAATATGGCCCTCACTTCTCAGCAGCGACCGTCTGCACAGGAGCCAGCGGCTGCCCCAGACATCTGGAGCGTAGCCGGCCCTGATGAGCATCACCTCTCTCAATGCAGAGAACCAAGTAGCGCATGGTCCAGTTTGTCTCAGGGACCCTTTGCAGACATTTTGAGTGCAACCTACAGCGAGTGAGTTGCACAAGTGGAAAGAGAGCAAAGAACCGAGTCCCCGAGCCCTGCTCCAAGAGGTGCCAATGGCAGCAGGAGGGACAGGAGTGAGCCGCCGGCCCCGAGAGCTCAGCTGGTACATGTTTTTGGTAAGAGGCAGTGGCAGGGACTTCTCAATCCCGGCTGGGCTGCGTTTCTTCGCAGCTCTCTGCTGTGCCACGTAGACATCATCATTCACATCGGGGCTGTCGCTTTTGTTCTTTATCTGCGTAAATCCTGGCAGAGCGGGTCTCACTTCACAGATGGTGCCTGCAGAGATGTTGCCACAGCGCAAAGAAGAATTAATGGTGCCCGGCCTGCGGCAGAGCGCGGCGCACGCTCTGCGAGAGCGCCGGGGATGCTAGTCGCGGCGGGGCTGGCCGGCAGAGGGAGTGCGGCCCGCGGCCCGCTGTCTGCTTGTGCCGTACGAAACTCAGCATCCTGCAAACCGGCCTTTCTCTTCCCTGCTCTCCGCAGACTGCTAAGTGGGAACAGAGCAACGCGATAACAGATTGTTTATTATGGAAACATGCCACTTTTAGTAGATTTACAAGCAGCTTTGTGGAGCTCCTGATCGCTCTGTATTTTTGCTTTTAGTCCGTTACTCATCGTAATACCCTGTTGGTGCATGTCTGACCACGGCTCTAAAGGATTCTGGTGGGGACATGATGGGGCCAAAGCACGAGAGAGAGAAACCAGCTGTCGGGCGGCATTTCTTCCAGGGTTTTGAGGAGTACCAGCAGGCTGTGTCAGCCCAGCAGAGACTGTTTCTCAGCGACTGACTTTACAGTCAGACCATTTTGTAGTTCCTTCAAGGCCCAATGGTTTAGCTACTGCACAGATGGTTGCACTGCATTTAGAGCATTAGTGAAATAACACTAGTTCCTTCCATCCTCTGCTGCCTCACCCTGAGAAATTAGCAGTCTCTTTTGGGAGCTACTAGTCAAAACGCCAGATCTGAACACCTCCGGACTTTCAGCAGAGTTTGAAACCAGTTCAGGATCTGAATTTCATGTGTACTTTTTCTGGGCCAAAACCCCCAGAGCTGAATACCTGAGAACTATAGAGGTGAGTAACTCACAGTCAAATATGCTCTGAGCTATTTCACTGTCTACCTTTAATGCATCAGCTCTCCTAAATATGTCTAGCATGGTTGATACCACAGTTTCTGCTATAATCACCACTGAAACCTGGATAGGTTAAAAATCCATATGTGGATCTGTATCTGAGTGAATTTGGCAGACAAAAAACAGTCCCCAAAAGGCAATTTCTTCCTATCGAATAATCTGCCAATTTTAACAGTCTTGATTAATGTTTTTTAAGGTTACTGAGCTCCTAGCTGAAAATGTTGAAGGCCATCGTTGCTGGAGTTACTACAGAGTAGGGCACCTCAGGAGCAAGGCTGGCTTCCAGATCCCAGTGTAGCTGGGAGTTCATGGCTTTTACATAAGAGATTTCTCTGCCTGTCTCATTGATCTCCTGCACTTCCTTAGCTAAAACAAGTGCTCACACTTACAGAAAGGCATATGTGACATGTGTCGGTCATGGTCAGGTTTTGTGCACTGTGGTTTTCAGTGCAGGAGGTTTTCCCCCTCTGTTGCACAGGTACCTGCTCCTTTTACCTTCTGCTGCAACCTCCTGTGGAGTGGAAATGTGCTTTGTGTGTATGTGACTCTCTAATGAAACTTTGCTTTTGTTCTTTGTATTTTATTTATTTGTCCCTGGAATAGAAAATAGATTAGGCCAGTTGGAAGTGTACGATGGTCGTTTCGCGCAGGGAAAGACAGAGCTAGTGAGTAGTTCTTGGAAGTGTTTGGACGAGAGCACAGAGTAAGAGACTGGCAAGAGGGCAGCTGGAGGAGTCAGCAGGACTGGCTGACCAGAGCATAAGCTGAGCATTGGAGTCTGGAAAGTAGATCATCTTTCTGAAAGGCATGAAAAATAAAAATAATGGTTCCAGATTCATCCCTGGTGTAATTCTTTTGAAGTCAGGGGCTTGCACCAGGGATGATTTAACCCCATTAATTTTAATGGGTCACTGCAGTATCCCAAGGGTTGGTTTTTGCTGTGCTCTGCTCTGAGACAGAGATAAAGCAGAGCCTCGGGGTCTGGGCTTGAATCCAAGCTGGGTGTCCCCATCCTCCCCGCGGCTGACTCCGGTTGGGGAGGGAAAAGGATGCCCGAGATGAGGCTGCATCTGAGCCCTCATCACAGGGCGGCTGGTGCCCTCAAGTGGCTCAGTGAGCCATCACCGGCCTGGAAGGCAAAAGCCTGTCCGAAAACCAAGCGTAGACAGAGCGCAGGCACCAGAGTTAGCACGGGCCCTTGGACTGCTGCCGATCTGCTGATCTGAAGTGATTAACGCCTGGGGAGACTGGGCGGTGTGTCACGGTATGGCAAAGAAAGGAGCCTTAAGTCGAGCAGGACCCAGCACCGGCTCAGCCCCCGTGGGACACAGTAGGCAGAGCGCGAAGGTCAGTGCCCTCGACACGCGACGAGGATTTGGTGGCTGTTGTCAGGGGCAGGGATAAAGCGTGTTTACCACCTCTTGATCAAAGCAAGCTGGGCATAGCAGGAGTCAGCCATGCTTTGCTACAAAGACCGTGTCGCGCAGCAGGGAAAATTTAATGCATTGCCAGGAGGGGGGATGTGTGTTTGCTGCCAGTTGTCAAACAGCTGAAAATGTAGGGGCAGACCCAGCTGTAGGGCTTGGTCAGAAATAGCTGTCGTACCCCACCTCTCGAGGCAGCCTGATAAAACGCACCGTATGGAGCCACTGCTTCCTCGGGGATGTCGCTGGAGTATTTTCCTTCAGAGACTGTCTCGTGTCTTTGCTTTCCATTTTCTGTGTGCTCCTACTCGTGTGCCTTGCTGCCAGAGACATCTGTATGGAAATAGGATTAGTGTCACTTAGGGTTTTGCAGCTTTCACCTGACTCCCTGTCCTCTTGTTCTGCAATCATTTTCAAGTCGCTGTGATGTGTTGAACAGACAGTGGGAAATGAGCTACAAGGAGCAGATGGACAATAATGAAATGAAGCGCTAAGTCTTTGTGCAAATGTTCTTAGTAATGCTGAGGAGAGGGAAGACCAGTTTAGTGAAGGTCATACATAAGGTGAACCTTGCTCTGACCAGCCTGCTTTCTTCAAGGCTGCTCCTTGGCTCCTTGCAGAAGGGAGAGAAGACCAGCATCACCGTGTCTTTTCCCATGTATCTCTAGGCAGACTTGACGTGGCTGCGCAGTGGCTCCAGGGAGAAGCTGCAGGCGCGGGTCCCAGTGGGGACAGACGTGCCATGTGGCAACACAAAAATGCCTAGTAGACTTGGTGGCTGAGCTTCTTCTGATACCTCCATTTAATCCCATTGGTTTATAGTCTTGTCCTACTCACATATTTTATGGCAAACTCTATTAATCACTTCACAGCTAAAGCAGAGCAGAAAATCCATCTCAATGACAAACTGATGTATAAAATAATTTAGGAAATAAAGACACATCTGGTCTTGAATTATATCTGAGCATTATGTCTGAGCTCAATTCTGTTTGAATATAAAAGGCTGCTCTTGCAGGCATGTGGGCCATGATATAACTATGTCTGCTGGTTGCTTCAGTGGAACCAGTAGCCAAGGTATAACAGCATAATATTCACATGCAAATGCACCCAGTACATGGCTCTATCTGTTTGTGGAGGGTGTAGTCGCAGACATAAAGGGTGAAATGTGCTTCCCCAAAACCCAAGAAATGGTTGCAGTTCATCCCAAGGGCTGAATGACTTCTGGGGGGGCTCTGCGATGCCCCGGGAGGAATTTTGACCATGCCTGTGCAAAGACAGGTGGAAGAGACCCAGCAAAACCTTGTTTCTCTATCGGTTTATTTAAAGTAACTGCGGAGATTCCCTTCGCGTCACGCAGGACTGCCTGGACGATCCTTGTGCAGTGTCTCCAAGGGCAGCATGTCTCTGGGAGGGCATATGAGTGTCACAATATTCTCAGGGAAATTAAGCTTCTTCCATAGCGAACAAAGTGACTGAAAAGTGCAGCTGCTGCTGAAACCCCGAGTGCGTGCCCTGATCCATGAGCAGCATCGCCAGCCAGTCCAAGTCTGCATTGCGATGTGGGAGCTGTGGGAAGCTCCTGCACCTCTCCGTTTTGGATGATCGCATCCTCGGAGCATCCTGCCTGTCAATAATCCATAGGCCCAGAGCTATTTCCATAGATTATATAGCTAATAATTTTAAATCGTGTGGAACTTTGAAAAAATTCCAAACTTTGCTGAACAGAAGAGACACTAAATATGCTGAGCAGAGCATTCACTACTGCTCACATGCTATGCTCCATGGTAAATGTTAACAGACCACAGCAGGTGTGTGTGAATGTGATACAGGCTTGAAAACCCTCGAGCGAGCTGAGGGAAGGGCTCTGAGAAGCAGGGAAAAATGCTACGTGATGATGAAACGCACATATTTCAGTGAATGTGTTTAAATGCAGAATCCTGGGCAATCCAGCTGTCAGTTTGCCTCTCTCAGCCAAAAGACAACTGAAGGCAATAAATGATCTCAGCCCACTCCTCTTAAATTGACAAATCTCCTCAACGGTTGCTTAAATGTCAGTTTTTCTGGGGTCGTTCTTCACCAGCTGTTTGGCAAGCCCTGGTCTGGGCTGAGCGTTTTCTTCTCTCCCTGCTTCCTCAAAAAGCAGGAGGCTGCTAGGGAGTCTTGGACGGACACGGACGGGAGGCAGGACAGGACGTCCGTGTTGCGGAGGTTTAGAAGTGTGTTGGCAGAAAGCCCTCAGCAGGAGGCTGTGTTTGGGAGGATCGTGCTGACGTACGGTTTGCGGGGATCAAAGCCCAGGAGAAGCTCAAACAAGGCCGTCTTTGAACATCTGGATCCTGCAGATATAAGGTGGTCATTTTATCTGACCTGCGAACATCTCTAACAAGGCATCAGGTCATTCATCCTGGGCTTGTTATTGTAAGGTTTGCTGGAATGAAACACTGGCATTTCCAAATCACAGCTATCAAAGCCCATCATAACCTGTAAGCAGTTTCTTTTCCTTTATTTAAAAATTTCTCCATGCTAAATCATCTGATACTCATATTGTCTGAATTGGGCATGGCATGACCAGTGTAAAGCTGTGGTGGAGTATAAAATAATTACTTTTCTTCAAAATAGAGTATGTATATAACCTAAATGTATATACCCTAAAAAATGAATAGAAAGTGCCTCCTGCCTCTTAAAATGGTTCTGCTTCAAACCTCTTATAATAAATGTGTTCAGTTTCTGAAGTGCTAAAAAATCTACTTTTTGTAAAGTGTTATTAAAAGACTACCGCTCAAAATTATATATGTATATACTGTGTGGTTACTCCCACCCCCAACCTGATTTTCTTGTTTCTAAGAGCTGTGACACATTTCCAAGAGGAGTGATGTATTTTTAAACTCACGCTCTGGCATGAGATGGAAGGACGGCCCAATTGGAGAAATTAAACCCCAGCCTCCACTCTTCCTTGGTGACACCTTGGTGGGAAAAGTGCCCTTGGCTCAACTTTCTTTCTGTGACATGGGGCTGGCAGCACTTTCCTGCTTCTCTGGTGCTTGAGGAGAGTTTCTGGGGTGCTCAGATATGAAGATACTGTGGCCACGTCAACATCAGCAACTGGATGCTCGGGAGTCTTTAAAGCAGCTGTTAACAAGAGCTCCCAGCCTGAACTGCTGTTTTGCCCCTAAGATGTTCCTGACTTTTAGCATTGAGAAGCTTGCACACAAGAGACCTATTTGCAGCTTTTCTGTCATTGTTTCCATTATTTTATAAATCTTCCTTGGGGGGCAGGGGCTGTCAGAGAGGGCTGTGAGCCGCAGCCCCACGGCCCGCCATGGCAGGGAACATCTGTGCGCACATCCTCTTGTTTTGTGTTCAGGGACTTCTGCGCCTTCCACGGCTTCCTCTCCTCCACTTTGAAGAGACTCCAGGGGATGGTGGGGCAGGCGAAGGAGGGGTCAGGGACAGGGTATAACGTGTTCGTTTTGAGCTGTTTATCCACTGGTTAGAGCAGTTCTGGGACCTGTTTGGCATGAGTCGGCGTCAGGCTCCGGGGGAGCAGGGGCAGAGAGGTTGCCAAGAATCCCTGACCTTCCTTCTTCATCGCCATACCAAATTTGCTCTGGTACATGTAGGGCTCTGGACCAACACTTTCACTACATTGTTTTAAAATGTTTCTTCCATGTAAAAAGGATCACTTTCCTTTTTCTTTTGTCTTTACTGTGAAAGGACTCTTGGTCTCATTGTCACTAGTAGTGATAAATAAATACAGCAACTTCTTCCCTACCACAAAGCCTTGCATTCTTCGACGTACAGCAAAGAGACATGAATAATTGGCGTAGGGGATGTGCCTGGCTTCTAACGTATGTTGAGTTCAGTGCTCCAGCCCTTTGGCTTCTTCTGGACAGTGATTTAGGAGGAAAAGCTTTTATCTAATCATGAGGCAGGTCTCTGCCCAACTCCCCAGGCCCCTCTAATGGATGAGATGCACCGCAGAGCTTGTAGGTTTTTTATTCTAGCTGGGCGAAATGGAGAGCTGAGTTTCTGGGGTTACACACAGTATTGCTGCTTAGGTAAGGGCTGCTCTTTGTGCAGGGCCAGTGAAGTTTGTGTGGCGATCTGAGCGATTTTTGATCTGGTAGATAACTGTCTCTGGAGGTGAGTGTCGTGTTGCACACTTGCAGACAGGGCACAACTCTGTGAGGCGCAGGGTGTCCACATCTTCTGCTGACATCAATGGGATCTGGGGCCACTCTGAACTGGTGACGTGGGGCCACCCTCTACCTTTGCTGGAGAGCCAAAGGTGTGGATGTCTGTCTAATTCCCGGCTTTGTGGTAGAGAGAAACTGCGCTGTCCCCGCTCTGGCTTCTCCCAGCCTTTCCTCCACTCTGCGGAGAAATTTGTTTAGTTGTGACATGCATCAGAGAGGGTGCCTGGGAGCTCCCTTCCTCCCCGCGTGATACAAGGCAATTGGTGTTTGGCCACTTAGTTCAGTAGAAAAGCTCAGGATCGGCTCTGAAGTGTATTGAGTGTGATTTTTGTAGGCACTGCTGGCATGTGGATCCAAACGATGTCCATTTGGCCATGCTGTACAACCTTTGCATTACAGAGAGCTGTGCATTATAAAGAGGGGAGGGATTCAGTCTGCAAAGGGAATAATGACAGTTCAAGGCAGAGCCTGTGAAGGGCAGGTCGGCAACTGGTAACTGGTGCCTGAAGGGCAGTGGAGGGTGCACTGCAAAGCAGAAGGCCCCCACTCCAGAAATTAGCTTCAGTCCTAGAGGATGACTGGGAAAGAAACCCTTAATAAGGAGGTTACTGCCAGCAGGACACTGTTTCATGTTCTGGTTCATAAACCCTATTGTATCTCATGGCTGATGTGCCCAGATTCTGGTTTTGGACTTCAGTGTTTTACAGCAATGAGAGAATATTCACAGTAACACTGATTTTAGCCTAGTTACTGGGAGCTAAGAGCAGTACAGGGCTTTGCATTTCACATTTACTGTTGTTTTTATACATCATGATTGCAGCATATTACGATATCCAGTATATCTGCACTGGCTGTGATGTAGCGTGGCCATACACTTCAGTTGAGGATACACAAATCTCCGCGAGGCCACAGGGCTGCTTCCCAGGTTGTGGCAGACACGGCGCCACGTGCGGAGCTCGCAGCACGGCAGTGGAGACATGCCTTTTGTCGGAAAGGCCGTGTTCCTGCTGAGACCGTGATTTCTTATTATCCAGCTTCTGGCGTTTTAGGTAAAGATGGAGAAGACTGTCCACAAAAGCCACTTGCAGGACATCAGCTCAGAAGAACCTCATTGATACGCTGAGCTGGTGAATTACTGAGCATGCAAGAGCAACAGCTTAAAAGAAGGGGATGTAATTCCTGACAATTGCTGACATTTTCCCTTCGCCCACTTCTGATAAGATATATAGATAACATGAACAGTTACAGTGGTAATACTGCCAATGGTCATTTAGCCTAGAAAACATAGAGATCCTTTCATGAAGCCAGACCAGAAATATCTCCTGAATCAGTGTTTGTTTTGAAGGAGCCACTAATTTTTCTTTTAGTCAAATTAAAATGTCTTCTTCTATAACCAGCTGACTGGATGGAAATGATTAAATCCATCCATTATGCCTCTTCACTATTATGAACATAGAACACGGAAAAAGATATTGGAAATAAATACCTAAGAAAACCCCAACCTGTTGAGAGGTGTACGAGGTAGATTAAGAGTTAATATCTGGGTTGAGAACTGGGCTGGAGTTACAAAAAAGGAACAAGGAGAAATTTACTGTTTTCTGCATAAACAGGCCTGTCCAACATCTAAATTTGCATCTAAACTGTACTGCAAGAGTTTTGGTTCTATTCAGGCATTAGACTGTTTGTTTCTCAGTGTGCAGATGGCACTTTTGTACTGAAGAAGTCTTGATGCCTTTTACGTTCTGCACAATGTGCTTTTGAATGCCTATGAAGAGATGACCTCCTCTTCCATTTTCCACAGGTATTTAATATTTAATGCTGGTCATCTTAGAAAACCAGCTGGCAACATTTGGGGTGTTTTCAGGCAAGGATACAGGCATGTATTTGTGGTCAGTGTGATTTTTCGGTTTGCCGTTTTATTTGAGTAAGGCTCAGAAAGAAGTATTAGCACAGACCCATATGTGTACTAGCAAAAACATCCTCTATCTATGCAAGGTCATTTGTAAGTTCAGTCTGAGATAGTTATGCTTTTTTTTTGTCTCCTTCCCCAAATGAATCAACCTTTGAGACTGAAACAACCTTATCAGAATACATCCTTGTTCAGAGGGTCTGATACTTCCAGGGTACATAGGAGAGGCTCATGATGCTTCTTTGCAAATAGCACATAATTTAGCTCTCTTGGGGAGCAGAGAAGAGTAGGACTTGGGATCAGATCATTGAGTATTTGGAGGGGGCTAGGGTCATTACCTTGGAAAGTAACCCAAGTGTTTGAAAGGTTTTGTCTTTGGGAAGCTGTCTGTATTCTTCTGGTTTGACTGGTGTCTGTGAATGGTAATTTAAAATCATTTAATGTATCCCAACATTTATATTGGGCAAGATCAGCCCAAGACCTTTTTTTTCTTTTATGTTTTAGTGTTAGAATCAGGGAGTATGTTTTAGGAGTGCCTAATGCTAGTAAGTGATCAATAGAGACAAGTCTGGTTTTAGTAGCTGCCAATCCAGCAAAATTTACTAGATACATTTACTAGATATATTTTGGAGTTCTACAGTTTTTGAAAAAGCTCTGTTCAAAGGACAGTGATTAAAAAAATTTCCTAGAGTTCATGAACTCGCGGTAGATCTTACATGCTATGATTTATGTCTCTTGACTGGTAAATTAAAGAACCCAATGACTTGAAAGACCTTTCCATGTGTCGCTTCATAGAAACAGGCAGGAAACAATTCCAAGGTTTATAAAATTGATGTCTTATAGAGAACTACATTTCTTTATAGCATACTGGAAAGATACTTGACGTTGCAAGACAGTTAACTGAGGACATACCACTGAAGCCAATTTGGGAAATGACAGGGTTTTAATTTTGCTATTCTGACTGAAGGAAATGTAATGAGAAAAAGAAAGACTACAGTCACCAAATAAAGAAGTCAGAATTCATACTGTGGGTTTGATCTTGCCTTCCCGTGTATATAAGTAAGCTTTTGCCTCTCCTGAAAAAAATATTTACCATTCTTAGGGCCATATGTACAACAGATGATTTTTGAAAAGTCAGGAGAGAGAAGATCTATCAGTAAAAGAGGATGTAAAACTAGCTAGGGCAATAGGGTATTTAGCAGTGTAAAGTAAGTACAGCTGCAATAGCCATCTGCTGTCTATGCACACTACTGTCTTAATCTTTCAGGGTCCTGCTTCCATTGCACATAGAGCAGGAGCAGTAAGACAGAGGGTTCCAAGCAGCATGTTAATAAAAAGCCAGATGAGTAAGCAGAAGTGCTAGACACCATAAGAAACGGTACCAGAAAGGAATGCAAAATTATATAATGCTAAGCATCTGGCATGCTGTTCTTTATACTGGGAACTTGGAGGTCTTGCAGGGCCTGGGCCTGTCTGGAAATGCCTGTAACTCATTTCTTATTTTGCCAATTTAGAGCCTTTAACATTTCAGAAATGCCAGTGGCAGCCTTAGGAATTCCCTGTGGGAGCCTCAGCATGTGAACTGGTGCCAGCTCTCACTCAAGGCCCTCCCGCATGGTTGGGCGGCCTGTGGGGAATCCCTTCTAGGGACGCCGAGACAGCGTGGCTGGCCGTGGGGCCCAAAACCTAGGGTGGTCTCGAGACGCATACAGCTGAGAGGCAAAGGAAGGCCCTTGTGGGGAGACCATGTTGCTGGGTATCCTCAAGGCTTGGTCAGCCAAAAGGAGAAGGGTTGGCAGGAGGCACAAGTTTTGGTGGTGCCTGGAGGGTAGGGGAGGTTGGTCACCCAAAACGTCCCCCAAGCGTCATCTAGAGCCTGCGTGGGGCTGCTCTCGCTGAGAGCCCTAGGCCAGGCTCTTCATGGTGGGCTCCATCTAGGAACTGAAGTTGCCATCGGGTAATGGCCTCGGTCCTGCGGGGCTCCCCCAGGCTTGGTGTCACCACCCCAACAAATTCAGCATGGAAAACATGCTCAAAGGTAGGACACGGCAGGTGCAGGTGTGTGGGTTGAAGGGAATTGCTTATGCCACGGGCTTTCCAGCAAGCCAGAGAGTAGAGCAGGATGAAGACAATCTTGATCACTATCATTTGGGTCACTGCTCTCTTCTGTCCCTGTGCCCCAAGATGAAGAGTGAGGAAAAACGAGAGAAAAAAGTTGTTTTGTTGTTGTTGTTGTCTTTCTGTTACTTGTCTGGCAAAGGGGAGGTTAAGGGGAGATCTAGTAGCAACCTACAGCTTCTACAAGGGGAATTACAAAGGTTTTGGAGCCAAACTCTCTGTAGTTAGTAGGTAGTAGGTAGGTAGTGGCAAACAAAGCAAACAAGGAGCGATGGCCACAAACTGTGGTGTGGAAGATTCAAATTCACCAATAGAAGAAACTTCAGAGAAAATAGTTCATTATTTCCCTAGCAGTTACCATCATTATTTTCTCTGGCAAACGGAAATGTGGGACAAGAGCTGATTTTCAGTTTGATATCCTTTGCTTCAGGTATTTATCGGGTGTGGGCATTTCTGTGTTCACTAACACCACAAACAGAGCAGAGCAGAGCCACGATGGCTGTAGCACTTGCCACTGCTGGCAGTGCACCTCCCGGCTGGAGGCTGTCCCACGTGCCGCTTGTGCCCTTCTGCTGGCGTCTGTCCCACGGTTTGAAGAGACCTGCTCTAACCTATACCAGGGGCTGGTTGAATGCCACAGGGAGGGCAGAGCAGGCCATCAAAATTTTGAGTTCCTGCTGCACCCCTGACTTACTGTGTGAGCTTGGTTAGTCACCATCTCTACCTCCCTCCCATCACTAAACTTGTGACGAGGTGACTCACTTTCATTGAATGCATGCTCATTTTTATTAGATAGTCATTAACATGTTTCATGTGCTGTCTATTAAAGAACTGCATGTTTCTTCCTTCAGTATCTTCTGGAAACAATGTAAACAGCTTAGACAGGGAAAATGCAGTACCATTTACCAAACAGAATCCTATAGTTTGTCTCTTATCAAGCGCTGGATGTAGCATATGGGAAAATTGGGAATGATGAAGTATTTACTCAAATTGCTAGTTTCCGCTGCATTGCAGTGAGAGACACTGAAGGCATTATAGCATTTATAACTAATTTCCTGAACCATGTAGCAAATTGAGATGAGAGCCCTTTTCTTGTAACTCACATGTGCAACAAAAAATACTTAGCTAACATAATGCAGGATTAAATTGCTTTTAAAGGCTCACAGAAAATTTCTGAAAGAGACAGGATGAGGAAACCATCTTGCCACAGCAGAGTGTGTCCCCATGAGTAGTCCTGTTAAAAAGCCTGATCAAAGAGCCTTATTGGCTTTTCATCATAGCCTGGCTATCTATAGTTGAAAACCAGCGGTTTCAACAGAATAGGCACAGAAATATACACAGGAGGTAAATTTAAGCAGGAATCTAGACCATCAATGTGTGTGATTAAGGACAATTTAATGTGCTGAGTAATGCAGCATGATTTGGATGTAATTTATCCTAATCCAGTCTGATCTTTTACAGCAGAATATATTATAAGGCCACAATTAGGTGAGACCAGAGGCCCATCTGGCTTCCTGTCTCCAGCAGTGGCTTACAGCCAATACGAAAGCAGAGCAAATGCAGGGTGAGCTTCCCTCGTATGTCCTCTCAGCTTCTCGTATTCAGGAGTTATGGGACTTCATGAGTCAAAGCATCCAGAGCATGAAGTACAAAAGTCACCATTTATCCTTTCTTCATGATTTTATATCATCGCTCTTGAACCCAGGTCTAGTTTTGGTGACCACAACCTGTAATGCCAGAGAGCTCCATGGTTTAGGTGTGTTGCACTCAGAAGCTCTTCTCAAAGTTTGATTTAGTTGACTACCAGTAGCTTGGTAATTTTGCAGGGTTTTTGTTAGGAGAAACAGAGAATATTTTTCCCTTCTGTGGGTCACTCATGATAAGTATAGATGCCTAGTGTTATTCCAACTCATTTGTCTCTTTTCTAGTCTGGAGGCTCTTCATCTATTTACTTTTTCCCTCTAAGGAGGCTAATCCAGTCTGAGGGACAATCATACCCAGGTGGGTACAGCAAAGACAGCACATCTGTGCCTTTTTCTATAGTCACCGTTAGGGCGGCAGTGTGGAAGCCCGGATGCTTTTTGCGGTTGCCAGCCCATGGTTGGACACAACGCCCTGACGGTAACTTGAATTTCAGGGGCTCACCCTCAAATCAGAAAAGGCTCAAAAGAAACAAAACAAAAATTCAAAGCCTGTGCTACCTTCTTAAACTCTTAATCGAATTGTTGTGATATATATGAGAGCTTATTAGCCAGAGTAATTTGTGCACGTGAATTTACAGTGCTGATATTCAGTAATTTGTGACTGTGATTAGATGCATCTTTTAAACATATTGTGTGTGCATGTAGATCTGTGTATTAAAATTCCAAGTGAGGAGCACAACAGGAAAGGCCACACATGAAAATGATTAATTGTTATTAGCTTGTTTTTATCAGTCAGCATTTAGGCTATAAATACTTTACGATAATGAAGTGACACATGTTTGGTCACTGTGGAACAGAGATAAATCTGGCCTCCCCACAAGGGATAGCCAAAGCTAGTTTATGGTAGGTGAACAGCACCTCCAACCAGAGCTCTTGGTAAGGTAAATACATTTTTCTGTCCTGCAGAGAAATTTGCAAAGTGAACAGATAAACAGGGTAAAACAGAAACAGATGAGGACGTGACTCTTAGGCAAGATCTTGTTTTTATACTTCTTTCCAGGAAAAAGCTTGCTATAAACATTCATGTTGTCTTTTTCAAGGCCACTGAAGCCTTGCAGTAGAGGATCACATGGCTTTAGCTCATTGCCACAGTGTCCGACGCTTCCAGGTTGCACCGTGCTGGCTCTCCCTGGTGCCGGAGAGGCAGGGGTTGCTGTCCATGCCTTGCCCTGTATCTCGCTGTCTGCTGAAATGCTGAATATGTGATTCAAATGCCTCCTCTTCCTCCAGGAGGAGAATTTGATCTTAATGAAATACAATTTTGAAAAATTCAAGAGGCTAATTCTGTGTTTCTTCAGCTTGAGCCAAATACTGAAATTTCACTCTGGAGCCAAATCATCAACTTCACCACAGAAAAATCTTGGGATGGAAATCTGTGTCATTTCCCAGTCATTAGGGGAATGGGAAGAGGCAGGATGCCTTGAACCCATCTCTCATCCTTGTATACCATTTCTACCCAGAAAAGCAACTGTGATGGCCACCCCTCAGAGGCTGTGGGTCTGCGTGAGGCTGAGATGGTCCACGGGGATGTCGTTTGTCTCTGAGCTGTCTGTGTCCCCTGCATCTTGTGCCTGGCAGCTCAAGTGAAGCCATACTGTGCTCTTACTGGCTAATCTCTGAATGAACAGGGGAAGAGGACAGTGGTCTTCCCTTGCCCCGGACCTCCCCTTCACCACATAAATCTGTGTATTCAGGAGCAGGGAGCATTGCTGGAGAAGTGGCAATATTCATCTCCTTCCAGCTCTGGCTTTTCTTTGAAAGACAAGGATCTCTGTGTAGGGAAGATCTCTTCAGTGCATGAATACAGAAGAGTTTCCAGTATTTTGCATCAAGTTTCTCAGAGAGAACTTGGTTTGACTTTTACTTTGCTGGCTTCAAAGGAGTTGTCAGACATCAGCGCTAAATAAGGACCCCAGGGTGGGTCTTGGTGAGCCAAACTGTTAGATGATGCAGAGGCAATCACTGCAGCTTAACCAGAAATATATACTACCTAAAGCTGTGCTTTCTGCTCTATGCCAGCATTACAGCCTGTGACGACAACAGAGAGGTGGCAGGAAGGCAAAATTCTCTCTTTTACGGTGTCTCCTTTCTCTTAAGGACCTGATTACGTAATATTGGCTTACCCTTCTCAGCAGCAAGCAGAGACCTTTTCAAGCCAAGAAGAAATGCCTGTGTCTGAAGTCAGGTTGCCAGATTTTCGTCTTCCCCCTCAAGTCCCTTTTTGCTCGCAGCGAGGAATTCTGGAGTCTGGGGCGTCTCGGTACGGCCACAATGAGGGCCTTTCTGACACGACCGAAAAGCTCGACCTCTGTGCAGAAAGGACAGATTCATGCTCAAGAGGCTTCCACAATGCAACGATTTATATCAGGAAATGAACAGAATATTTTCTAAAAGAAAAAAAAAAGCCTTCATCTGTTTATTTGGCTTGGGGAAGAGATCAGCTGTGCTTTTATGATTTCTGAGGATGGAGTGCTAGAAGGGGAGAGTGCTGTGTGCCTTCGTGTGTTTGAGTTTGTGTTCCTGAGCCATGAAGTGTAGAGTTAATGTAGCTTAATTGTGGCTCACCTGCATGTCGTTGCTCGGAGGGAATGGAGATCCCTTAGCTCAAATGGTTAAACTCTTGTGCTTTGAGCACTATGGATATGAATTTCAACCTTACACTCTCCAGGAAATTCCAAGTGGCCACAATTTTCAGTCAAGCTGTAACAATCCAGCTCCTGTGTGTTTATATAGCATTAACACATTAGGGTGCTCATCCTGCCATTGTAATAGGCAAGCACCTAAGGATAGTTCTTGGTCACTCTTGATTTTGTCCTTTGTCTCAAAAGCCACATAGGAAAGGTCAATCTGGCCATTGAGTAAAATCAGTTAGGAAAATTTCAAGTTGCAAATACATTCTCAAGGCTAAGATTTCTGTACTTGGAAAGGGCAGTAGCAAAGTATTTTTGTATTATTTTACTTTAAAAACACTGTCTCAGAATCTGATAGCAGTGTTAAGAAAAACAGTTTTGGAGAAAGGCAACAGTCTTCATTAGTCCTGACTGCAAACCATATGAATGTTGGAAAGGGGGGAGTGGACCTCCTTGTTAAAACATTTCTGTGTTTTTATCTGGCTGGCAAATCATTGGTGATTAGATGATAATCTGAGTTGTTTGTTTGAAATGTCATACATCTCCACTGCAGGCTCCCCACAGCCCTAAAGACTCTTAGGAATTAAGGAGCATGGGAACATAAATGCCTACAATGTATTTAAACAAGAATTAGCAAAAGCCAACAAATAAGGAACACTTTTAATTTATGGATTAAAATGCTCTAGAGGATACAGATTAACTTCCATTACTCTGGGTCTTTCACCGTCTCATCTCCTTTGGATGTCAAACACTGGGAAATGGACAGAAAGATGATTTACTTTCCCTTTA
Source organism: Dromaius novaehollandiae (assembly GCF_036370855.1). Lineage (NCBI taxonomy): Eukaryota > Metazoa > Chordata > Aves > Casuariiformes > Dromaiidae > Dromaius > Dromaius novaehollandiae. Next base: position 34,612,393 of record NC_088103.1, on the reverse strand, counting down.
GCTTCTGCCTTGCCTGGTGAAGTGCCTGCTCTGCAGCTCCCGCAGCCCCGTTCCTCTGTGAGCTGTGACGGCTCCTTCCTGAGCTGCCTTCGTTGCAGCCCCCTCCTTCGTTACAGAGGGTTGTTCAGTGTCCTTCCATGGTTCCCGTGCAAGGCGTCTGCTTATCTGCTGAATTTCCATAGGGGACGCAGGAAAAACCTTCCATGCCAAGTACAAATCAAACTGAATTAGACTTATGGCTGAAAAGATATGCACAAGCCATTACAGAAACATCTATTCACTTCCAGTCGTCGTGTTGGCTTGGAACATTACCTAGGCTTTTACTGAACAAATGTCACGATACTCCTTATTTGTTAAGCAGCTTTCCATTTGTGCCACTGCTCGTTTGTTTATATCTATGTATGTTTAGACAGATTAAAATACAGACATGCACACACACACACACACACACAAGCACACACACTTCAATAGCTTTCATTGAGCATAGCATCAAAGTCAGTCCCTAAAGAAAGGATGTGCTGTAAAACTTCTCAGTAACACTGTTAATATAACCTTGTAGATTATGTTGAATTGCAAGTGACATACAAATTCAATGACGTAATATAAGATATTTTCATGTTTCACAAAATTCTTGGCTGTGAATAGCTTAATGTGATAGCAGCACGATCACTTCTATACCAAAACTCATGGCCTTCCTTTCACATTCATTGGTATAAGCCAAATCAGTAATGTTGTAAATGGTGTAAAGCTGATGAGAAAGGAGATCCTGACCCCCTCTCCTTTGTCATTAAAGCAAGAAGAGTGTGTTCAGCTTGTGTGATGCACTTGGCACCAGCAATATTTTAGTATCATTAGCAGCAGGAAATACTTTCCATGCCAGTAATGAGGTTCAGTGTCAATGAAAGGTGCTGCCCCATAGGAAGATTTTAGACAAAATTATTACATTCTAAGGAGAATAAGGCTGGAAATATGCTATTTCTATGAAAGGGATTTTTTCAAGCATGGAGTGATTCTGGCTAATGAAGAAAGGATCTGCCAGTGCTATTCTTAGTTCTACCCACTGGTTTCACTGCTATTCTATAGGTATAATTGAAAGTCATACAAGGATGGCAGTATCTATTCTCAGATAGAAGTGAAAAAATCGCAATGGAAATGTATGTGTGTATAAAGATAAAAAGATCCAGAGCAAACCTTTCATGAAAGGGTTTTTCTTCTGCAAGGCCAGCTTTATTGTCTGATTTAGGGGCAAGCAGTTGTTAGGTACAATCCATATTGCAAGAGAAGATCAGAGTTCCTACCTGGAGATTGTTACAGTTCAAGAGACACCATTAAAGAATTTCCTTTATTATCTTGGACATAATCTGACACTTCAGGCTCACACTAATGTTCCTCTGAAAACAGTGAGGCTAAGAGGTATTCACCTTCTAGACCGTCTCTTGGGAGAGAGGAAAGACACCAGTGAATCACATGCTGAGCAGGATTTTAAAAATAAACTTGGAGTCAGGCATGGCTCCTAGCTGCTGCTATTGTAAAGCAGCTGGATAGACTTTCTTCACTGGCAGACAGTGGGAAGAGAATGTATACAAAAAGCACTTTACCCAGCCAGAGATTATTTGTTGCACCTCCTTTGCTTTCTATTTCAGCTGTGATTTTTTTCCCATTCTAGCTTGGAGGAACGAGTTTTGGCTTTCAGAGTTTCACTGGGTTTATTTCAAGCTCCATTTTATTTTATATGGCCTGATTTTATGAGTGCATTGTGGGTGTACAGAAAGCCTACAAGACAGGAGGACATGGGATATATGGACTTCTGGAAATGCAAAATCAGAACTTGATAAAACTTGACTTTAAAACTTACAAAAAGAATAAAAGAAAGGATGAAAACCTGCCCAGGAATAGATCTATTGTTGGCTTTCTCTTTGAGTGAGCCTTGCGAGTTAGGAGAGGGGGTGATTCAAATAAATATTTTGCAATAATCATTTAATTTCTTCTGGAAAGGTGATTTTATGATTAAGACTGGGAACTAAGACAGGAGTTGCAGAAGTTGCCACAACTCCCCTTCAGTGAAGCATCTATAACACACCTTCCTCCCATCTTCTCTTTGCTTTAAGTCTTTAGATTATAGTTTTGCTGGGGCAGGAGGTGCTTCTTCCTATGGGTTTGTAAAGTACTTGACCGACTGAGGTTCCCATCTTCATTTTGGTCTTCATGTGAGTTTTGAGAAGGACATTAAAGAAAAACGAAATGCTGTGGCAGCCATGAGCTGGGTGGACATCCTGGATGCAGTAGGGAAACGCTGTGGGATGGGGGTGCAGAAGAAGACCAGGAGGGGAGGACTGGTGCGTGCTGGCAGAGCATGGGGGAGCAAGCAGGGAAGGTGTCTTACATCTGGCACCGAGGTGCCCCGAAACAGCCTGGCTGGAGTCAGCGGCGTAATGCAATTATAGAGAGGGGAGTGAGCCCACAGCGCAGAGAAAGAGAGCGAAGCAGAGCTGGGCTTGCAAGAGTTTGACTACAGTCTGGATCCTCCTGTGAGTGCTAGGTATCCTGCCTGATCTCAAAAGCACATCACTGAAAGCTGCTGGTTGCTTCATTCCCATGCACCTGTCCCTAAATCACTGGGCCGTGCACCAGTCAGTCAGAGGCCTTTTCCCTCTTCAGACTAATCCAAGTATTTGTTTTCATGGTGCACAAGCCCTGAGATGAGGTTTGCTGGACCAGAGCACCAGCCCACGCGGACGGTTGTTGCCTGAGTTGGCACCGTGCCTGCCCTTCCCCAGAAATGTGGCTTCTGGTGTGGTATCCAGCGCAGTGGCCTGTGCTTGCATTAGCGGTGCGATGTGGGACATGTCTGCCCGTGGCAGGGCTTGCAGGAGACAGTTTAATGGCAGGAACGTTTCCATAAATGATGTGCTTTTACTGGGGAAGAAACGCCAGCCAGATGAGGAGCTGAACAAAAATAAAGTAAATGGGAAAAAATTCTTTATGCAATAACATCTATTGTCATCCCATGATTTTCATGTAAAGAGAGAGAAAATTTCTAATTTTTGCTCTTTTTTAAATCTTTGCTTTCTTCAAATTGCATGAATGAGTCATCCTTTGGAATTAGAGAACCGGCCTCATTTAAAACCTTACTGCAGTCATTCACACAAGACCTGACGAACAGCCGAAGGTTGGATTGAAAGACGCGGGAGGGGGTCCAGAAAGGAGGTTTGGCTTCTGAGCGTTTTGTGGCATTTGCCACCAGTGCAGAGCCAGAGCACTGGGAAATTATCTTCTTCCACTGTCATTTCCAAACCGGGGTACCAACTTAGATCTGGTCAGCTGAGAGACATTCAGCAACATCATTTTTCATTTTTGGTTGCTCACTAACCATATCAAACCATCAATACCGCATTTGCGATCATGTGAATTGGGTGATTTTTTTGAAGCGGCTCCACTGTGGCAAAAGCTTTTTTTTTTTTTTTTCTTTTTGCCAAAAAAATTGAAGGGGTGGAACAGCTCGCAATAACCCGCACACTGAGGGTGCAGGTTTGCGGTGATTCAGGCAGAGATGGACTCGGCTCTCCCAAGTCCTGCCTGACCGATGTGACCATCGAGCTCTTCCATGCAAGGGCACCATGACTGTAGCCGAAGGTGGGCTATAGCTCAGCAGGATGGTGCTGAGCACATGGATGAGCACATATTGCCTCGCTCTCGGGAGGGCTTTGGCCCCTCACCATTGAGCACTGTCAGGAGCCAGGCAGGGCAGCCACAGGCATCCATGTGTGAGAGCGCTGTGCTGACCGCCTCTGCCAAGCTCCAGGCTAGCATGGGAGCAGGGCCGGGGCCCAGGACTGCATTTCATGGGTCTTGCCTTCCCTGGCTAGCTCTTGAGGGGTCTCTGTTTTGGTCACGATATGGTTGGCATTATGTTTGCATGTGATATCACTTCTGGAGAAGAAGCAGAATCACAGAATCACAGAGTGGCTGAGGTTGGAAGAGACCTCTGGAGATCATCTAGTCCAACCCCCCTGCTCAAGCAGGGTCACCTAGAGCACATTGTACAGGATCGCGTCCAGGTGGGTTTTGAATATCTCCAGAGGAGGAGACTCCACCACCTCTCTGGGCAACCTGTGCCAGTGCTCAGTCACCCTCATAGTAAGGAAGTTTTCCTCATATTCAGATGGAACTTCTTGTGTTTCAGTTTGTGCCTGTTGCCTCTTGTCCTATCGCTGGGCACCACTGAAAATAGCCTGGCCCCACCTTCTTGACAGCCTCCCTTAAGATATTTGTATACATTGATAAGATCCCCTCTCGGTCTTCCTTTCTCCAGGCTGAAGAGTCCCAGCTCTCACAGCCTTTCTTCATCGGAGAGATGCTCCAGTCCCCTAATCATCTTTGTAGCCCTCCTCTGGACTCTCTCCAGTTGTGTCACGTCTCTCTTGGACTGGGGAGCCCTGAACTGGAAACAGCAGCCTATTCATGAGCAGTAGCATCTTCACATCAAATACAACTGCAGACATAGCTGAGAAAACAAGCATTTAATTGAAATAGAAATGACACTGGAAAATTTGAAGAGGGTGCGAAAAAATCCCAAGCAGTTACTACTCCCTGGGAGCGAATCCTAGCTGTGCAAGGCACGGCATGCCCCCAGGGCGCTGGGAGAAACTGGATATATTTGCAGACATACCTCTGCACTCAGGGGATGCGTCGTTACTTCAGAGGACCCCCCCCCCCCCCCAAATAATACAGTTTGTGATAACTGGGGATTCCTTTCCTCTGCGATTCCTCTGGAGCAGGCAGCGTGCTGCAAGGGCCAAAACCCCACTGCCAGCAGCCTGGCCCCGCAAGCGGAGAGGCTCCTGCCTGCAGCGCCTGCACGGCCTCCCGTGGGACGCGTAGCCTGCCTCTGCGGTGGCGCTTGCAGTGACTGTCCCCAAGATTAGCGCTGCCCGCTGGGGCGGGCGACCGTGCAGCGGTCCCCGTGCCTGTGCAGCGACACCATCTCAGCTGGGTCTGTCCCCGTCCTGGCTCCCGACGGTGCAGCGTTCGTTTCAGCAGGGGCTCTGGGAGGCTCACCAGAGCCCTGGGAGGAAGGCACGGCTGCAGCGAAGTATTTTTGGCCGCGGTTCTGCTGTTCCCGCGTCGGTCCTCACGGCTCTGTTCTGTAATTTCTCCCGGGGTCTGCAACGGCTTTTTGAGCTTTCAGCGGTTCTGTCGCGAGCAAAGGTGCAAACACCCTTTAAATCATTATAAAAACGGACGGGTGCATCCCCCATCCTGGAACCAAGAAGAAAGGATTAAGTTTGGGGGTTTTTTCCTTGCGGAAAAAAGGATGGGTCAAGCATCCCTCCTGCGTGCTTGACAGAGATAACTTGGAGGGGTCTGGAGGCTACGCCGAAATCAATTGCCCTCCGAAAGGAGAGGGCTGTGAGCAGCGCCGGCTGAGCCTGCGGCAGCCGCACCCTGCCAGCAAACAGTTAATCTTCTCCTTCCTCTCCAGGGGAACCTCAGGGGTTAATTCAGTAGCTGTGCATTTAATAGCGCGATTTAAAGGGGAAAAAATGACACCCTTCTCCCCTGCCTTGCTGCTTGTGGATGGTTTGCTCTGTCGAGCTGATCACATGCTCCCCCAGCCCCTGGTGCCGCAGCAGCCCCAGCTGCCGCCGCTGATGAGCCAGCGCTGCTCAGGATCTGTCCCAGCCCCTGCCTGTCAATGCCTTGCAGCCCTGAGCTCCTCTTTAAAGGAGGGAGCGTGCAGGATGAGCCCTTGAGCGTATGGGTGGAAATTTGGGACGCACCCATCCTCTCACCAACGTTTCCAGCACTAACCATGTCTATTTGTTGTTGTCTTTTTTTCAGGGACTATGGATCTTCAAAGAGGAAATCAGGTAAGATGCCCAGCTTTGTATGTACTGCATGACTCGGGAGGACTTTCCTTTTAAACCTTCCTTTCTCTTGTGTTGCATGAAATTGTGTAGCAGTTTAACTTTTTTTATTGTTCAAGCCTGTTGGAGACAGGCATCAATTCTTTTCTCTTGCACTGGGGAGGAGAAGAAACCCACCTTAGATAGTATTGCAGTTTAAATGACTGCTCTCCTCTGACTGTATTTATGCAGCTTCTTCTCCAGTTCAAGAGGGTAACTGTGTTAAAGTTCTGCCTGTCTTTTTTCTTTCCTTTTTTTTCCTCCCTTTTCCTTAAACTTCATCTGAGCATACAGTCAAAATGCAGCCTGAGAAAGAATGCTTTTTCTCTTGTGGTCTGAATCTTGTTTTTGCTTTTGCAAAAGGATCTTGTGAAGGTCTTGATGCAAAAATGTTCTTGGTGCCTGTGTCTGGGGTTTGGGCTGACTCAAAGGCTCCAGCTCCGCGCTTTTTTTCTAAGACTCTGGATTTAAATGTCTCGTGAAATTCTGATTTGAAACTGTATAAACCCAACTGTTTCTTCTTCCCCCTCCCCTTGTAGCTCTTAGTGATTTTTACAGATGTGTTTTCAAAAGGGACATGTAATTATGAACCTCTGGATTTGGCTGCCCTGAGCTGAATGAGCTAGGGTGTCCCTCCTGACCCGCAGCACTGAGCACCTGCAACTCTCATTGACTTTGTTTGGAGTCTCGGGCGCTCCAAATCATGTTCAGGGCATCCAGAGAGAGGCCTGTCAAGCCAGTAGAGACTCCTGGAGAACTTTGGCCTGTATGTAAGGGAGGGGAGGATTTTTTGGTTCCCTCCCCACCCCCCTTTTTTCTTAGAAGATGGTGAAGAAACAGTGTAATGGCTTAGTCTCTGGGAGAGAAGGAAAGGTATAATATTTGGTGAACTCTAGTGAATGGTACTGCCTAGATTGCTTTGTTGGTTAATTATGAAAGCTTTTATGCTGCAATCCTGTAATGAGCTAAGTGATATACTAATGGGGAGCTGTCACTTGACCCTGCCTTCCTGTGCACTAAATGGCTGCTGCCTTTGCAGACCAATACTTGCAGTATGCTTTTCCCTTAATTCTTCCAGCAGTATTGTATACTCAGGTGGTAATGAAGAGGCAGGTGTGGTAGGTACAAGGTACTGGCCTGATACTAGAAACTATATAGCACACTTCATCTTCCTGATCTCCTACAAAGCTTCCGTCTGGGTTGCAATTAAAAACCAGATCCTTTTAGAGATGCAGCTGTGCACAGCACTCCTAGCACCTCCTAACCATAATGTGAAATAAACTGTTTATGCACAATGCCTGGCAAATTAGATTGGCAAGCAGCATTTTTCTCTAGAGGTGCGGACTCTGCAGGTAAAGGAGTCTGCAGAAAGCAGAGCTGACTGTGGGAGCTCCTGGCTTAGAAAGCCACATCTAGATCACTGGAGGTGGGAGGACTTTCAAAAAATGTTGCTGAAGTCTCTGGGGTAACCTGATTAAGTGCTGACCTAGAACATCACAAGGAAACTAGGCTCAGTGCTCCAGTTGACATGCACAGGAATTACAACCTTTATCTTGAAAGGAGCTAAGGATTGCACTGGGGTGTAGGGAGCAGTTTCCATGTCTCTGTGGGGAAGTGAGTACTGATATTCCCTGATACTGTAGGGCTGAGGAACAAGGTTGGGTAGATGTAGCTTTGATGCTGATAGTGGGTGCTGCTCCACTGTGCTCTGGTGGCATCCCAAGTGACATGCTCATCCATCCCTGTTAGGCCAGAGCTCAGAGGCTGGATCCTCTTCCTTGGCTGCTGCACCTCTGTGTGCTATAGTTGCTCCTCTTGGGACTGTTTCCTGTTTTGTGGGGTTTTTGTTTTTGTTTTGTTTTTTTGGTGCGGGGCATCTGGCTGCTCAGACAGCCAAGATGTGGAAAGGGTTGAGTTTGGGGGATGCTCTTTCCCCTCTTATGCTGTGCTAGGAGGAATGTGAAGCAGCTCTCCAACCAAAATGAGCTGTATAAAGGGGCTCTGTTCTCTGCCTTCTTCACTCCCAGCTTAGGGTGGTGGGGATGCTTCATTCTGCTTGGAGATGGCTATTGTGGGAGGGCGCACACAGCTAGCTAAGGAGTATGCCAAGGGAGCTGCTAGTTGCAGCCTTTAACAAACACCAGCTTTATGATACTTGAACAACTAATGGGGCAAATGAGAACAGCTTTCCAGGGGGGTTGTAAGGCCTTTTAAGATAACAAACAGCTTGGAAATGCAGCTTTCTGCATAGGTGCAAACACTACTCTATCTTTAAATGAGAGGCATAGAGACACTTCTAAAACACCTTCCAACAAATCAGGCCTGCAAATGCATCTTCTGTCCTGCCTAAAGATGTGCTGGGAGGCAGCTTTTGGGTGTGAGCACGGCTGTCCCACGCTGTCCAGCAGGAATCCTACAGCTGCCACGTTTCAGGCATGTGCAGGCCTGACATGAGCATGGCTGATTGCAGAAACATTTGGGGAATGCCTCTGACGGCCAACATCACCTCTACCCTGACCTCCGCCTTGCCAGCGAGTCTGGCTAGTCCTCCGCTTACCCCTTAAAGTGAGGAGGGATTGGATAAGTTCAGAGTTTAATAGGAGTTTTGGAAACATTTATCTCTGCAGCAGATATTGGTTGTAAACATTTCAGACCTTCTGAACCAAATGCAATAGCATGGTACCTCCTTAGCTAAACAGAAGAGTCCTATGCTGATCTGAGGCATCTTTGCATGCCAGCCCTGAGCCAGGCTTCCTCTTGTGCTAAGTGCTATATAAACATGCAGTCCCTTACTCAGATATGATCTGATTAGAAATGCTTTAACCTGCAGTCAGCTCAAGGCCTGGAGCTTCCCTGGAGTGCCTGAGGCTCTGCACAGGCAGGGGTGTTTGCTGTGGCCTAGACTGCCATGTGTGGGCCACTGTTACCTTGGATTTGTGAGGCTTTACTTGACATGCTGCAGAGCTGCTTCAGAAAGCTGCCTTAATATTTCCAGTCAATTGAATTGTCGCTTTACGGCCATCTGTCAGTGCTGGAGAGGCTTCTGTGCAACTCTAAGGAGTGGTTAGAGTGAGTATATTCTATATGCTCATAACAAATGGTCTCATCTGGGTCTCTCCAAAGACCCTCTGTAGCAAAAAGGGAAGGAATTACTTCTCGGACTTGAATTTGGCAGTTGCCTTAACCAAGTGAACAGCAACTCATTTGTCACTCAAAATAATTCCATGCAAGCATCCATTGTGTGGTTTTTCTCTCCTCAAGTCAAAATAAGGGCAAAGTTTCTTCAAGTCTAGTAATGGATGTTTGCATGGTACATTACAAACCACAAATTAGGTTAATCCACTCTCCAAGCCCTACCAGCTACCATCTGTGCATAGTGAACTAATTAACCCTTGAGACATCAGCTAATCCTGATGTGGCTTGTAATAATGGTTGGAGGGTGTTTGCCTATTACAAGGTCCCCACATTGCTGGCTAAAGCAAGCTTCAGACTCCTGGAGCAGGGTGATCCTGCCCTCTTCCCTTGCTGAGAATCTCCTGACTGGTTTCATGCCAGAAGTTGTCAGATCTTCAGTGCAGAAGCCGAAGCAAGTATCTGGGACCAGGTATTTAGTGGCAGTTGAAGCTCCATGGGCTCCACAGCTTTACCGTGCAGATGAGTCTTCAGGCTCTTCAGTTACTAAGAGGTGGGGTCAGACTGGCAGAAGAGGTGCTGCTCAGCCTCTGCAGGAATTAATTTCTTCCCCACCTGCCATATTAGCAGCAGAGCCTCTGTGCTTCCTTCTCTCAAGTGCATGCTAGCAAAAGTACTGCTGGCAACCCCCCTCCCGAAAGCCTCATGGAAAACCCCTCTGCTTGCTTGCTGCTACTTTTTAACCCTCCTGATTGCTGCTGGGGGCCCAGCTGGCTTGGAGCTGCTGATCACTAGCTTTCTCTTGCACCTTGCTGCTATGTGGTAAGATGCCCTGTCAAGTGAGAGGAAATAAATGAAAAAGTTCATGACCACATCAGTACTGCAGTGTCTTGTTTTTCTAATTAAGCAGATACTGTCTGCGTCAAGCTGGTCTTACTTTGGCTGAATCTGTCAGCCAAAGTCTATTTAAATAGTCCCTGTAACTGAGCACTTAAAGTATTAGCTTGGCAATGTGGTCCAAGGCAGTGTTGCCTCAATGAGGATGTTGATGAGGCTTGGCTTCCTCAAAGGGAAGCGTCTTTAAACCTGGTTCCCTCATCCAGTTTTTGAACTAGCAGAATATTGCAGAACAGACAACCTATTCCTTCCCCTTCTGTAGCCTAAAACTAGGAAAGATGCATCAGCTGGGTGGGTCAATAAAAGCTTTACAGAGAATCCATTTGAAATCCTTCTTAAACTTTGTCTTTATAGACATCTCTGTAACCTTCCCTTTTCCCTCAACAGGGAAATTAAGTAGAGTTGAGAGAGTTGGAACAATTACGGAAGTGGGGCCTCTAAGTGAAAAACAAGCAGATCATTGTAATAACACCAACTGCTCTCCTGGCCGATCACTCTGTGGAATTGCTGCTTTGGGTCTATGGGTGGAGCTGCTGGCAAGAGTGGCTTTTTTGCTGCTCATCTAATTCTTCATTATTAAAGAAACTCTCTTCTGCTCCCTTGCATGCTCAGGGCACATGTTCTATCAGCTTTAAGGAGACGCCTTAATTGCTGTTTCTTTCAGTTATCAATGGTAGGGTTTTTTTCTACTTCCTTTGTAATGCAAAGGAAAGTGGCTTAACTTTTGGCTTTTTCTGACTCTATAGTAGAGCTATGCCCATCTCTTCAGAGCTTAACCTTTTTGGTCCTGTCACATTACATGTCTGGTCTGTGCTTGCAGCTCCATGGACTTGCTTGTGTGTGTGGGGGTTTTTTCCTTTAAATGAGCTTTTATTTTCTTAACTTCAGTTTGAACTGCCTCCTTTGAGGTGATACACAGAAAATGAATGGAGTGTGCTTGCCCTTCTGTGCTTAATCATTCAACGGGGTCACCAATGTGTGAGCCATTAGCTGGAGCTGTATGGCTGAAGCTGTCTCTACCTGTTTCAGGACCTAAGAGTTGGCTCTGGGGATGAAGTTTAGCTGTGGTTGCTGTGAACTTGGAGCCCTCTGCTAGCTCATAGCTAAATGCCTGTCAAAGAGCTATGTGTGGGCACAGGGAGAGGAGGGAGCTTGGAGCCTCAAGCCCCAGCAGGTATTCTGTGATATTTGTGTGGGAGATGCCTGCAGTGGAGAGAGGGAGGATCTCTGTGGGTGAGACACTGCTGCCCTTCCTATGGCTTAAGGCTGTTGCAGTATGGATGGGATTTCACCGTGAGTGGTAGATGCTCTTCTAATGTTAGCGAAGCTCTGTACACAACTGTCAGTGTGATGTGGGCATGCCTTAATTTGAGACAGGCTTAGCAGTCAACTCAATTTCCCCTCCTCAGCTAGAGGAAGCCCAGCTCTTCTAAATGAGTTTTTAAAGGGGCCAGACCTGGAAGCATGTTACTATAGATGCCAGGGAGAAAAAGAAGAAAAACTAGCTAACATGGTGAATCCTGGCATGAAGGACCACACTGCCTTTTGCTCTCAGGGTGATAACTGCAGCAGATATCTTGGAGTACCTGTGTTCGCTGCATGAACAGGGAAGCAGGCAACTGGTCATTGCTTAATGAATCTGATCCAAGGTAGTAGCAGCAGTGAAGCTACAATGTGGTTTTCAACCCAAATGAAACCCAGTTTGTGCCACTTGTTGTTTGTTTCTGTCTCTAGTCTGTCTCCATCCCTCTCCCATCTGAGAGGGAAACTTTGGCTCAGAAGGTTGATATTATTATTATTATTATTATGGTTTTTTAACATGGCAAATGGGAATCTAAACCTGTCCAAGCCTGTGGTAGGGTCCCAGGAACATCTTAAATCACATACCTTGGGCTTGGTGTCTTAAACATTGTAAGAAATCTGCAGTGTGACAGGATCTCTGCAGAGTGAGGCACATGCTCTTGTTTTTTGTCCTGATGAATCACATGTGCATGCTGTATTCCTTGCATTGTTTTCTGCAATTAGTCAATGTGGAAGCAGTGATAGTGGACTAGGTCTCTAGGACTGTTTGGCTTGTCAGTGAGGATGGCTGGACTGCATAGTTTGCCAACTGGTATTTTGTTAACTTCTCAAACATGTACCAGCAGGACTGCTCTTGATCAGAAATCAGGATATCCTCTCCCATCATATGATTAACTCTCTTGGCTGTATGTACTAATTACCACATGGAATTTAAAAAAACAAAGCAGAGCAGATTCTGGCAGAACATTTTGGTTCTCATAGTGGTTTTTTTTTTCTTTTTTTCCTTAACCAGAGAATAGAAACTTATTAAAAGAAGGATAGAGAGTATGCAGAAGCATAGCAACCAAGGACCAAACAAAACTTATCGTGTGATTACTGGGGATATACAATCTAACAACTGTCTCCTTCTAGAGCCAGGCCTAATGGTCTTAGTGTGCATCTTCAGCTTAGTCCTTGGGGATGGAGCCTCCTCTTCTCCACAGGGAGTAGTATTCTTCCTAAACTAGTGAATTTACTAAACTAACCACTGTTCAGTTTATTGGCTTATGCATGATATAACCATTCTCAAGACTTTTCTTCCTTCTCTGATTTGCTTTGCAAGTCTAGGAGTGAACTTAATTGGAGGAGCATTGACTCACTGTGTCTTCCAAGATGGAGCAATTGCCATATGCTCAGGTGCACTGGGAGAGCTTCAGATACATTAGGCAGCCTTGGTGTCCTTGGGTGTATGTGTGACACAATATTTTGCATCTTCAGTGAAGATGTAAATCTGTTCAGTCCAGTCCCACACTCAAAATCCAGCCTGTGGTATCCTGGAGTAGGGAAACTGATTTGGCTATTCCTTGGTACACCAGATTTTTGAAGCCAATCTTTAAAATGAATCCTTTGGACTTCTGCCTGAGGCTACTGAAGAAAAGAGCAGATAGTTTATTCTACACTGCTTCAGCTTTCTGTTGATGAGATGTGGCCTGTTAGATGTATAGAACTGTTGTCCTCTTCTGGGTGGCCCATATGCTGGGGGAAGGAAGATGGGATAAGAGGAGGAGCGTTGTTTGTGTGTTGTGGGTTTTTGTTTTGTTTCTTGGCTTTTATACTGAAGTGTGGGGATGGGGTGCAGGATTAGGGAGAGGAATGTGTTTGTGCTCTTTGCTGTTACCAGTTCAGAGGTAATTCTGCGCAAGGAGCATCATGTAGTAGATGCTGATCACAGAGGCTGGGTGGGAAGGGAAGGACTGAAAGTATGAGGTGTGGCTTGAGCACAGTGATGGCAGAACAACATGTGCCCTGGCAAATGCCTGGGAGAGCCTTCCGCTGTGTCCGCCTGCTGAGAAAACACTTGGTGTCTTAAGGAGTGTAGTAGCTCTTCTGGTGGTTTAAGGAGGCCTCTCCTCTACATCTGTTCTTATTCTGCCTTCTTCCCCTGCCTATTGAAGTGACAGATGGTAGTGATGCTACTTGTGTGGGTTTCCCCCCCATCTGTATGTGTGAGATAAGGCAGGTGAGAAATGCAGTTAGGTGTTACAGTGGAAAGTGATGATCCTTGGCCTTTGCAGGAATCTGTACACAGTGCAGACAGGCACTCCCTGTCTGAGAGGAGCAGACCTCTTATCTAGGCATTTTAGATAACCCGGTTGCAGGCTGTTGAGCACCTGAAACTTGAGCCTCCCTTGTGAGAAGAAAGCCTAGAGGGCAGACCGAGCTTGCTTAGGCTATTGAGAGTGCTGGCTGCTAAACTAGCATCCCCAAGGGCCCGCAGCTTTGTGCACAGTTGCATCGCTGTCACGTCCTGACCGGTGCCTGGCCAGGGCATGTGTAATGGGCAAGATCCTCCTTGGTCAGCTGTGGGTGGAGTGGCTTGTCTAACCCATTGTGGTTGGAAGTATTGCTCACAAGGTGCTTAGCAGGAGTTGCAACGTATTCCCCAACTGGTTGGTTCAGACTACTGCCGGTTAAAACTGGCTGCCTGGACGTGCAAGTGCTGCCGTCCATTTTCTGTGTTTGGCAGCAGGACTTCTTTGCAGTTAGAATTGAACTTCTGCTCTTTGAATATTTTAGCCATGGACAAATCTTGGCACGCACACGTACCTGTGAGTTTGAGTGTAGTGTTTGGGGCTTCTCTGCCCTCCTTTTTGGCAGTGTTGAAAGTTGGGGTTTTTTTGTGTGTTTTTTTTCCTTCGTATGAATGATGCTCTCAGTTTGTACAGCTGTAGGTGTGGATTAGCATTTGGATAGTCTAGGTGCTTCCCAGCAAAACTGGGAAGTCCTGCAATATTGTATGTGCAGAGACCATAGCACAGCAATCCTGTGGGAAGCCATCCTCACTTGCTGCGTGGAAAGAGTTGATGTGATATATGGCTGTCAAAACAAAAACAAAATAATCCTGTGTACTTCTGGGTACACAAATGGGAATAGGATGGGCTTTTGCAGCAGTGAACAGAGTAGATAACTGGGGATAAAGCAAAGAATCGGGACCCAGTTTTCTTAAGTTAGTATTTCTAGAAAGAGCAGGGGGACAGTATGAGGCTGCCGAAAAGCAGCTGGTAAGCAGCATAGCTGTGCTGTGTGCTGAGCGCATGATCCTCTCGCTCCACTGTTCCCATCTGACTCTGGAAAGGGTTTTTTGTTTTTTGTTCTTTTTTTTTTTTTGGTTGTGGATTTCTCCCCTGCAGGAGTTCGTTATACAGATGATGAATTTCTGAGGCACGCTTGGGTCACGTGAAAGCCAGATGGGAACATTTTCCAAGCAGTGTGTGTGGGTCTAATATACGCCAGCAGTTCTGCTTACGTGGCGAGTGGAAGTGACCGGAGATTGGTCTGCAGCGCGGCTCCGGGCAGGGCGACGAGCCGGCTCCCGGAGCAGCCAGCCTCTGCCAGGGAAGGAAAGATGCTCCCTGCGCTCATGGCTGCGGGTTGAGCTGGCTGCTGCCACCCCCTCTCAGAAATGCAGCCTCTCTTCTGAAGAATACAAACTTTGCACACGCTGTTTGGGATGAGCCTGAAATCAGTGAATAAGACTGAAGTTAAAGGCCTTATTTAATGCCTACTGTCAAATCCTCTTCATGCACTCTAGCTCGATCTGTGTATTTATAAAAAGATCTGCTTTTTGTAAAGTGTTTCTGACTAATTGATGTCACTTAAAATAGTACATCTCGAACAGGCGATGTGGGGAGTGGGCGATGTTCTGATGTAGGAGACAAGCTGTCTCTGAAGGGATGCGAAGCGTACTTTAACACACGACTTCTCCCGGTTGGAAGAAACTCAAACCCATTTCTGTGTTCCATCAAAAACTGTCTTAAGACACTTGCTTTAAACATGTAGCACCAGGTCCCATGGAGTGAGGAAAGCTTATTTAAGCAGCTCTGTGACGGACCGGGCTGGCTGCTGCTTCCCCAGTGTTCATAGTACCAAATAAATCTGTCACTGTGGTACCTAGGAAGCCTGATTGCTGGCTGGGCCCACCCTGTGTCAGGCTTTGGGCAGAAATGGTTTTTGTTTTGGGTCCCTCTGGAGCCCAGCGAGACATCAATAGCGCAGTTAAGCAGTATGCCTTGGGCAGTAATGACTGAAATAATAGATCAAAACGCTTGCAGCCTTTCTGTGCCACCCTCCCCTTTCTCTGGCTATCTGTTGTTTTCTGCCTAATTGAATGAGTCAATTGTGTGGGCCCCAAATGTGTGAAAACCATGCCAATTCAGATGAAGGTGCATCTGCTTTTTTTCTTCCCAAGCTGTTTTACAGTCACATTGTAGAGCTGCATGTGGACTCTGTATCAGAGTAACTCAATTCCTACTTCTACTTTTAAGGGGGGAAATTAGCAACACCAAATATTTCTCCCTGCTTCCCCTGGTCTAGCATTACTGAATCCTCTCACCCTTTCAATTTAGCTGAAGTAGCAAGCCCCTGCTGGAGGGGAAGGGGCAAGAGGAGAGAAACCAGGGACAGTTGGTGGATGCAAGAGGTTGAGGGCTTGGAAACAGCTCATGAGCTATTGGGGGACACTGGACAGGGTGCCTATGGCAGTGCTGCTGCTCCCAGAAGGTGCCCAAGAGCTGCTGGTACAGGGTCTGGGGGTGCTCTGCTTGGAGATGTGAGCAGATGGGAGAGCAGAAAGAAGCCCCAGAGCTTTCTGGGATCTTCTTTGAGCTTTCTTTTTGTGTCAGCATGGATGGCCCTGCCAGGAGGAAGCAGAAGTCCCTCTGCTTGGCTGGGGAGGGCAGAAGGGAAGTGGTAAGGGGAGATGAAGAGGCAAAACTGCAGCAAGAGGCTCTGGAGGAGCCAGAGGAGGGGTGCAGCCTTGTGTGCTCAAGGCATTTGTGGCCTGGACCCTTCCTTTCATTGCAAAAGGGAGGGCACAGGTTTGAGGGCCTACTGACTGTGCTGTGGAAATACCCCTGCCCTCTGCACTGTGAAGGATTTCTGTGGTCTGAGTACAGGCTGCCCCTGGGGTTCCTGCCAGCTCTGGGAGTCAGGTGAAAGCTTGGGTGACATAGAGGCTTACTTTCAGTTTTATGTTCTGCTGTGTGTGGGGGAACATTATAAAGGAAAAGGCTCTGGACAGCTTCTAAGAAATGAACAACTTCTAAGTAACAGACTGCAACTTGTTCTTGCTGATTTGTCAAATACTGCTGTTGGGATGAGAACACCCACATCCCTCTTGTAATGACTTCTGTTTTGAACAGTGGTAGAGCAGCAGAGGCACTTGCCTCCCCCCATTCCAATATGAGGAATCACTGCTGCTTACTGGGCCACCAGCGAAGCTCTGAGCTGGAGTGGAGTGTCAGTCACTGACTTTCTAGGAAGCCAGTGTAGTTTCAGTTCACTTGAAGATTGTCATCTAGTCTCTTCCCCACTTCCTTATAATTAAGGTTGGAAGGATTAATGTCTGGTGGATGAATTTGCAAAATGGTCAGCTGCTCTCAGTGCTGTGGTCCTCTGCTGATTAAGCTGGTATTACCTCTTCATGGAGAGGAGAGAACAAACGCCCTACAGAATTGATCAGTCTTAGAAAGAGGCAGTACCTCTCAAATGTCAGCATGCCTTCAGCAAGGCCACTTGTTCTTATCCTTTTATTGATACTTTAATATGCAGCATGACAAGGGTCACGCTTGCTGGGGTTTTGCCTCTTCATCTCCCTTACCACTTCCCTTCTGCCCTCCCCAGCCAAGCTGAGGCACTTCTACCTCCTTCCAGCAGGGCCATCCATGCTGACATGAAGAGAAAGCTCAGAGGATCACAGAAAGCTCTGGGGCTTCATTCTGCTCTCCAAAGCAGGGAGGCTTTTCCTAGCATGAAGTCCTACCTCAGATATCACCAGGGAATGCCAAAGGGTCTGCTAATTAAATGGACCTAGGGTCGCTCTCTGGTATGGAAGACAACTTCCACAGGACAGCTCGCATCCATATCATGAACTCTTTTACCCTCCAAAACAAGATAGCTCCATCCAGATTGCTTGTTGCAAATAGCCTTTGGCCTGTGCTAATTTCTCAGCTGTGCCCAGGAGTTGTTTGGGGCAAGAGCTAAATGGCCAGAACTAAAACCATGCTGAGACTCATGACCAGGATGGTCATTCCCATGCAGGAATTAGGCATTGCTGGGCAATGTTCCTGCAGGAGCTTCATAGGCTAGAAAGCTACATAGATGCTGGTAAAAGTCCCTGGCATCAGCCCCAGCGAAATGCAGCCTGTGAGTCTTTAGGCATGTGTTCCTTCTGGCTTTTACAGCACTATTAAAAAATGGGTGCCAGACTGAATGTCGAGTGTTGGCACTGTAAGCATTGCTGCTGACAAAGAAACCCTGCACCAAGACCTACTAGCAAAAGGGCTGCGGCAGAGGAGTTGCTTGGCACCTGTTGGGCCAGGACTGAATCTGATGTGCAGTATCGATGTGAACCATGAATGCAGTATCTTCTGAATTTTGGTCATGGTGAGCTCATGTAGTCAACTCTAAACTGACTCTGGCTTTTGTAGGCTTTCCTGAAGCTTGCTCTGCCCTAACTGCATGCAAGATGAATTGTCTGCTGCTAAAATGAGTCGAGTGGGGCCATGTCCCAAGTGTGAAGTGCCCATCCCCAGCTGTCTGGTGCCTGTTCTTTTGCCAGTAGCGGGAGGAGCAGCAATCAAACCAGTCTTGGTGGCAGCAGAAAAGCTTCTGGTGAAACTGAAATAAAGCAGTCTGTTTCATCTTTTTAGTTCACCACAGCACCTAGCTTAATTATGTCTTTAAAGCGTTTGCCCCTTTCCTTCCTTCCCTTGCCCACCTGAGGAGTATAGCTGGCCCATCCTCGGGCTCCCATCTCCGCAGTGGCAGCTTGAGCAGGATTGGGCTCAGCAGCTGTTCCTGGAGAGCCGCCTGCTCCACCGCTATTTCTGTGTGATGCAGCTCTGAAGGGGAACCTCCCTGATGCTCTGCACAACTGCCTAGGCTTAGCTGTAATTTATGGACCAGTGTTTCTTTTTAAGCTTTTAAAAAATAATTCCTATTGGAGTTGTTCTGGTTCCAGCTGAAACCAGCAGCAAGGATCTTGGGGACTGGAGTCAGGAGCAGGCTCAGGCTGCTGTTGCCTTAGGAGTGGCTTGCTTTGAGCAGGCCACTTGAATTTCCCCTTCCAAATACTGAGATTTTTCTCCCCCCTTTAAGTCATCTGAGACCATCTGCCTCTCAGCAGTGCAGTGGAGGGGGGCAGTGGGGCAGGAAGCAAGGGTTTGTTCATTTACCGTTACCAATCCCATTGGAAAGCTATTCCAAGCTCCATGCAGGATTCCAGTAAAACTGTCCTAGAGGGGAAACCTAGGGCCATTTAAAGCTTGTGTTTTGTTGGCGCAGTCACAGTGTGCTTCTGGGGCCTTTGACCTCCCCTCCATACCCTGGCTCCCTCCAAGGCTCTTTTGAGCTCTTTGTGAAGTGGAATCCATCACTAATGTTTGATATTTTTATTATTTGTAGGGGGAACTCTTAGAAGCTGGTAGCAATTAGAGCTTAAATGTCTTGGAATAAAAAAAAAAAATCTCCAAGAAGGAAGTTTAATGCTAAGCAGATGTGCAGGAGCAGCTGAAAAATGCTTGCTGTCTTCTGCTTCAGAAGCAACCTCATCCACATCTACTGCTGTCAGGCTCTGTCAGTGGAAAAGTGCTGCTTTGCTTCCCTGCTTCTGGGGCTGGGGAGCCCACTTTGGGGACTGGCAGTATTGTTTACCAGTTACTACTTAGATTGCCCTCTTTATGCTGGTTTAGATCAATGGCTTTGACAAGGAGGAAAAATATTAAGAAAAAAGGTTTAACTTAATTTTTGGTTGCTATCACAGTCTTGTTTTTTTTTAATGGAGAACTTGGTTCCATATCAGTTCTGATCCCTCACACAGAGGGGTGTTTGTAGATAGGGCTACTGTGCATCTAGTTTTAAACTCCCTCCCTTCTGGGGCAGGCACACGGACAGATCCAGCATAGCCCTGAGCTCATGCTAGACACATCCTATTCCCTATGTTCAATTGCTGGCTGCTGTCAGCTTGGAGTGGGGCAAGCTGTTTATTTAAAATCTTCCTAGTTGTTCTTGCAATATGTTTTCTGATGTATTTATTGCTGCCATGTTCAGGTTCAGCAGTCAGCTGTCAGATCTCCTTCCAGAAGGAAGTTCATAACCCTCTTCTCAAAGGCAGTAGAAGCGTATGCAGAAGCTAATAGACCAGTCGCTGACAACAGCTCCTTGACGCTCTTTGCTGTGCATGCCCTGAGCGTGTGATAGAAATACGCCGTATATTCCCTCCATAAGCTAGAGTGTGTTACCCTCTGCCAGAAGGTTTCCTGTTGCACTCTACTGATGCAGATCCTTGACTTTGAATTGGTAATCCTGGTCCAAAGTAAATCATCTCAATGTTTATTACAGTGTATCTTACAGTGCCACTGTATTGTGGCAGTGCAACACATAGGTTTAGGGGTTAAGTGGCGGAAAGTCTTGAGGGCTTTTTCCAGTAGCCACTACTGAGAACTTACTGAAACTTAAGCAGAATACCAAATCCATTTGAGCTCTGGTTTTGCTTGAACACACTGAAAACTGTGGGCCTGTCCTAAAGAAAGAATTTTGAAACCTCACTGTTACCTTAGTGCTGAGGCAGTATAACTAAATGTTACTTTGGCCTCTGTTTCTCAGTGAGAGAATGCTTGAAAGCTGTTTTTATGCTCTGTATTTAGTATGTAACTGAGAAATTGCTAGCACATACCAAGAATCTCATGCTGATCTTGGCTGTCTTGACGATATTCTGGGGCTCAAAAGACGATCATAAGTCAGACAGACATGTCCACAAGTGTGTATTGCCTCTCTCCTTCAGGTGGTTGAAAGGTGCATCTTACCTGTTGCTAAACTGATAGTTTGGGTTCCAAGTTGCAAATGGCTTTGAAATACTGCATTTTAGAATCGCTTCCCTCAGAATTTAGGAAGTTCTTAGCCTATCATATAAACACCTCTTCTCTGCTTGTCTTTTCCCCCCAGGCAGTGTAAGAGTAACTGCTGTCCTTATGCTCCCTCTTCCCATGTAATAGGAACAATGTTTGTCTGCGATACTGGTTCTTTGAAATGGGAGTGAACCTGATAACTTTTAAAACATACTTCAGTGTATTCAAACAAAAATTAACATTTGAAGATTATTCCCAGAATCCCAAGCCAAATATTTACACCTCACTTTATGGTTTGGGGAGGGAATTCTTTTGATCTTGTTGATAGCAACTGTATTAGCTTTCTCCTTAACCAAATTTCTTTCTACTAATCATTGGCTAATAAATGATGTTTCTATTAACGCTTTGAATGCACCTTTACTGGACTTTTGAACCCTTTTTTGTGGTGTATAATTTATCTATTTTTATCTTTCTTAATATTATTCCAGGGTGAGAAAATACTTGTACTTGCATGTATTTGCTACGCTCCATTTCTGCGAGTTGCCTGTTGGTTTCATGGGGGTCATTAACAGTTGTAAAGCTAAGTACTTTTGCAGGACTGAGGCCTAATGAGTCAAATGTCTCTTGGTTTCTATTCCTTGATCTATTGGGAATAAGCTCAGAGCATAACTTATTCCCAGATCTCAAAATTGGGTCACAAGAAGTCAGTTTCATAAGTTCTGCAAGTTACCTAAAATGTAAAAATTGACTGGAGAGTTCTTACAACTTGCCCTTTTGGTTAAGTCCCCATCATTCCAACATTGCTCTGGGAGTGGGGGGGGGGGACACTTCCTTCAAAGCTGTTCTAACTGTAACTTTCAAACTTGCTGTGATTTATGACTCCTTTCCTGTTTCTCTAATTACTCTCTCTTTATGCCTGCCGTCTTCTTGGATTTCAAGTTTGGATGTCCAGTTTGTCTGAGACTCCAAAAAAGAATGTCACAGGTAAATTGCTCTGTCTTGTTCTGCATGCTATTAGAAAGAAGTCTGTAGTTAAGTGTTTTCTTGGGGATTTTCTCAAATGTAGATATCCAGGATTTGTAGTCTACCTGTGTGCTGGTCTCTCATGATGCATGTGTTCTGACATGGAATAGCTTTGCTTTTGATTCCTGCTTCACCTTGATGTTGTTACCAGCAGTGGGTGGTAGTCTGCTGTGTTATTTCTTCCATGCCCAACTCCAGAGCCACAACCCAAAGCAGTTCCTCCCCTGAAGGAGAGGAATTTGGCAACATGTGCCTTGTTATTCTAAAAAGCTGCTCTCCTGCAGTAAGTAGAAAGGCTGTTATATGGAAAATACAGGACTCTTTGAGGCAACTGCAAAGCTTTGACGGGAGCATCAGACTCCTTGTCTCAAGGAGATGTGGAAGAGGAGGGGACAGTGAAGCAACTTCTAGGTGAGGTCAGGTTCTGGGGAAAACCAGCCTAATCTAAGGCAAAAGCTAAGCTTTATATAATAAGGAACTTTAGATCTTCTCCTGATCATCCAAGGGATCCAGAGAAAACCAGAGAAAACCACTGGATTTCTCTGCAGACCTGTGTCACCTTATATGAACTACCAGAGAAGAGGCCTTTTCTCTTTGAAGTTAGAGAAAAGGATTAAGAGCTGTAGACTTTAGTCTCTCAGATGTTTTCTTTCTGGCTTTCCCTCTTGAAGAAACAAATACGTTAGTTTGTGATTCTGTGCAGAGAGATGTGACTGTTGTGTGCATATAGATATGATACTTACTACTGTAGTATTTATACTACTTACAATGGCTTCCTCTTCTAAAATAGTCTTTATCTTTCATAGCAGTTCCTCTCCTTTTAATTAAAAAAGAGTTCTCATGGCTATGGGTAACTTGCCCCTCCATTGCTACCATATATTTAATATTATGCATATTTTTAAAGTGACACTTGTTTTGTATCGGTGAAAGATGCATGGCCTTAACTGCCTGGGTAGTCAAGCCAGCATAGGTTGCAAGGCAAGTGAGCATGGAAACACCCCTGCTGACTTTCTGCAACTGATCTGGCAAGTATTCAAGCTTATGCCCTGCTTTAAGTGTGCCAACAAAATCCCGCCACCTTTGGTGGATGAGTGCTGGCAATACTACTGTGACTGTAGAAATGCTATCTTTGAAAGAAGTTGAATATACCACTGCAGGGGTTCTCTCTCCAATCTGAGCAGAATAGGCCCGATTTCAAGGTGGCAGTTGGACGTGATAATGCTGACATATCTGAAGTATTCAATCTGAGTGTGGTAGCTAGCAGATCAGAGGGCTCTGACTGAGGGTGACAGGTGAGAGTGAGCAGGAGGGAAAACATGGTGAAGGAGGCAGAAGAGGTGATGTTGCATGAGAAGAGTGGTGAGGAGCCCACAGGTCACCTGGTCGGGGTGATGGGCAGAGAGGGGTTTCTTTGACTCTTTTCAGCAGATCTTGCAGAATTGTCTGGAGAAACTGGTGGTTTACATCTGTTGGGACTGTTTTATGTTGCCATCTGTAAAATGGCAAGCTAAATGTTAAGACTTTCAAGCTTTCTGAAGGGCAAGGAAGTGAAAACCTAACTGATATAAATTCCTTCCCTTCTGTCAACTGATTTTAGTTAAATGAGTGTTGCTAGTTTGGCTTCAAAAAACTTGTGCATGATAATATAAATGTAAGTGGCTTTTTTAGCACCATGCAGTGCAATTAAGGAAAATGTTGATGTATCATCCTACAAAGAAGTCTTGTGGTGCATCTGTCCAGGTTTTCAGCTCCCCATGCTGTTCCAGTTTACATAGCCATTCAGTTTGCTTCTTGTTCAAAGTAATCCCCCAGTTTCCAATGCAGCTGTGCTTCAGTCCTGAGCTGTTGTGTGCTGTCTTGCAATGTGGCAGGCCAACAGAGCAGGCTGTCTGGATTTGAATGTGGTTCTTACCCTTACAGTACATATCTGGGCCCTAGGTTGGGGGGTTGACCAGAGCAGAAGGAATTTTGGTGCTGCCCAAGCTCCAGCCTTGGGACTGAAGCTATTCCATGAAGCAGGGGCTCTATCCGAGGCATGTAAGGCTTTCTCTGTACTTCAGGTGCTTGCTGTGGAAAGAGGTGGATGCCATCCAGCTTGATCCCATGAGGTGCTGTGGCTCTGGTGGGAAACTAGTGGGTATCTTTGCAGAATTACTGGAAGGACAGATCTTTATGACTAAGCAACCTGCCTCTCCATCCCCTGTGAGCAGACCATATGCTGGTAGGGTAGTTGGGGGCACCCCGGCTACAGTTAAATTCCTTGGCTAGCCTGCTTTGTGCTATGTGAAGTAATGACAGTGAGTTGCAGCATTGAGAAGGACTAGGGCAAATGCCAAAATATATAGGTGACTTCAGCCTGGTGGAGAACCCTGTCTAGCAGCTGTGTGAAAATCTCCAAGTGGTTTAGCAGATTTGTGTGCAAAATACTTAAGTTTCTTCCTAACTGTTGCTACCTGTAACCTAGTTGGTTGGAACTGCTGTTTAGAGAGCCAACTTTCCAAGAAGGAGTGGAAAGAGAACTCAAATTCTTTTTTCCCTCTTTCACCTTCCTGACTCTAATTTTTCTTGGCTCTGTCTTAAAACCTAGCAGATCAAAAATAAAATAAAAAACCCTGAGACTAACAAGCTCCACTTGGCAAAGGTTAATACTGAATTTCTCCATTTGTCAAGATTTTGCTGGAAAACTTGCTGAGGACCATAAAGGAGGAAGAGGCTGAAATGGAGCTCTTGCCATTTACCATGGGCCAAGCTCATTCCTGACGCGCTCCAAGTGGGGGCTGCGTTGTGCTGCTGGTTCTAGCTGCGTGTCCAGCACGTACTTGGAGTGCTGGAAGCCATGGTCTACCTTAAAGCTGCCACTTATCTCAAACTCATGAAGGCTTATCCAGATACTGGTTCTTACAAATGCTAGAAATGGCTACGCACCCCTTATATTTGGGAGTTGATCCAAGAATCAAGTTAACTTCTGCAGCCACAGTGGCAAGCTGTGTTCCCTTCCTGCCAATGATGCACGCTGCCGTTGGCTTCGTCCCCTTGTAGCTGCCTCCAAGGGGGCCAGGAGGGAGTTAATACAGCTCGGAGTTACTGACTCTACCAGATTTCTGACTGTGTAGCCAGCAGGACCCAGAGAAAGGATGGAGGTTGAGCTGCTCTGCAAGGAAGCTATTGCCCCATCTGCTGAAATGCTTGCAAGAAACAAGTGCTTTGGAGTTGAGGAGGGTGTGTACGTGGATGCCTGTGGGATTAGTTTCATGTAGGTAATGGCTTATTAAAATCTCACTTACTGAGAAACTTCTTGTATATTAGTTATTGCTGCTAAGCTGAGATGAGACTGTGTGCTGACCTATCCACCAATGGATGGACCGCACTTAACCTTGTGTTATTTTCAGACAGTCTGAGACTGTGTTAGATAAGGTTTTTAGTCCAAACTTCTCTGGCTTTGACTCTTCTTAACTACTTAAATGGACAGATCTAAACCCTTCCCTTTCTGCTTTTTATCCTGTCTCTGCCTAATAGCAGAACATCACATGCTTCTGAAACTCTTCTCTGAAAAGGCAAAAGAATTGCCTTGTCCTCATGAAAAGAACTATTTGGCTGAGTTCACAGAAATAATACTGTATTAATAACCCATTTGATAGAGGAAACTAAATATTTGGAGAAGACTATAATGAAACAGGGCTTTTTGCCAGTATTGTTTTATTACTAAGACTTTGAGGATTGAAATTGTACTGAATTCCTCTGATTATCACAGGCAGTGCAAAAATTCTGGCTCTACCCTTAAAGCTTCATGACTCAGGACTGTTGTACCAAGAAGTGTTGATTTCTGAAGTCAAACACTTAGAATTGGTGGGGGCTCCTGTCATACAATTCCATATATGTAAAGGTCTCCTGCACTGCACAACAACATGAAGGTCTGTCTGGGAGAAGGAGCTGAGATGGATCCCATTTTTCTATTGCCACAACCTGTGAGTGGCCTACTACCTCCAGGAATAACTGACATGAAACTATGGTCTGAATTTTAAGAAGTGGGAAGGGGGCTGAATAGTGACACTCCAGAGAGGAGGAGTATCCAGGAGAGGAGTCGAAGGCTTGATTGTTTGGAGCACAAAAAGAAACTGAAGAGGAGATGAGAGATCCTGGAGTTAGAAGCCTGTTCTTGATCTGAATCCTTGTTGTCTGCAAGGAGACCTGTCTTGCACACTGCTTACTCTAGGAACTGGTTATCTTAGGAACTGTGCTTTTCTGAGACCACTCAGATCTTGAGCTCTTGTGTACTTTACCTGGTATAGTCTGTTTTCTTGTGTGCAATAGCTGCTTAACTTGATTCTTAGGCAGATCTAAACCATCTATCCTAAAATGCTTGGGGATAGGTCATTGCTGGAAAGCCAAAGAAAACATACAGGTTTAACATGTGCTTTTATAATACTGGCATGATCCTTGTGATCAGAGAGAGTGTAGAAGCTTTTGTCATGGGATAACCCCCCCCCCCCCCAATGTCTTCTGTTTCGAGCTGGGCACATGGTGGTGGTGAGGGGATAATCTGGCTTGGGGATTTCAAGCAAGCTTGCTCCTTTGGAAGAAGTTCTCCAAAGATGCATAACGGGTTGCCCTTGAAGAGTTGGCTTTAACAAGTAACCACAGTTCTAGATCTAAGATACCATAGTTACTTCTCACTACATGCAGGAAAGTGCTAAGCTCTGACTTCATTATATGGAAAATAATGACACTATCAATGAGGCATTTTGCCAGCTGCCCATGGACAAACCCTGTGTGTGTCAACAGCAGTTGTGCCTGCTGAGGTCCAGGTCTAAAAGGCTGAGCTACCTGCCAGTTGCTTATTCAGCTATGAATCATGCTCATGGTGTTCACTGACCGTTTCTGTGGTTTTGGCTTCTTTTGAAAATCTTTACTGACCAGCCCAGGACTAATTCATTTAGTTTGAATCTGTAAACACTTGATTCATAATCCTAAAAGGGCAACATGAAAACCTGCATGCTGTATGGATTAAAAGACCAGACATGTTTATAGCCTGATAACAACAGAATACTCTGGCAAAGATCAGGCTTCTCAAATTTCCATATCCAGACGATTTTTTTTTCTTTTGCGTCCGGTTGATGGCTTGAGGTTTTTGGCTATTGCAAAACCATCGTAGGTCTTAGCTGTTGCAACATAGGAGGAGGGGGAGGAAGGAATTGCTTGGAACTGGCGTTCTGTGCTCTTATTTAAGAAGCTTTAACGGTTGCTGTCGGTCCCCACGTGCCGTGGGAGAAATAATGCTCCCTCCTTCCTGCTCACTGGCACGGGGTGCAGGGTGCAACCGTGTCACTTCGTAGCGAGCCAGCTCCTTGTGAGGAGTGTGGACGAGCTCCGATGACATTACTGCCCGGTCCCAGGAAGGTAATCGCTGAGGTGAGGAGCGGGTGACTTGTAAAGTGGAGCCCTATGGAGAGGAGGAGGGGTATCCTCAAGACTTTAACCAGGAAACGGACTCGAGGCAGAAATAAACGGAGAGGCAAGCAAACTCTTATTTCAGCCCGCAATTTATTGTATGCTCTGCTCTGGGGAGGGCTTGCAAGTGGGAGCTAAACCAAAACACTAATTCTGCTTTTTTGGGGGAAGGGGGAGCTCTGCTGAGCAGATGGGTCTCATCTTATCCTCCGCTTTCCACTTGCGCTGCCCCTGCTGAGCAGGCTTTGAGCGGGGCATCGCGTGCATGCCGAACTGCCCAGGGAGCGCACCCTGCTCGGCATCGCTCCTGTCTCCGGCGTGGTTTGAGCTGAGCAGGCTGCAACTCTTCAAAGAGATGCTGCGTCTCGTGTTGCAAGTTAGACCTGAATGAACTGGCGGGGATTTGGAAGTGCCCATGGCTGGTGGGTGCAATCGGTGCTGTGCTCTCTGCAGTGTTGTCTGTCTTGTTCTTAATTCCCTTTGGAGAAAAACCACAGTCTGACATAACGCACCAGGGATGTTGTGGGCATCTTGGGTGTCGCTGAGGAGAAGTTATCTCAAGACGCTTGTGGGGGAGGGAAGGCTGAGGAGGACTGAAGTTTTTACTGATTATGCCTGAAGGGAATATAGTAACAATATAGACTACCCCCAAAAAACATACAAGGCTTCTGATCAGTGGGAGAAGCTGTTTCTTCTTTCTTTCCTCTTTCTCCCTTCTTCCCTCCTTTAGTGTTGCTGAAGCCTTCCCTGCTGTGCAGCATGATCCTGGAGGGGCTTGAGGATAGCTTGTGAACAGCAGGTCTGCTCCTGTGTGTAGGAGAGCATCGTACTGGGAACCACACAGACCCCGTTCCTCCAAAGGAGGCTATCCTCTGGGCAGGATCTGCTGTAGTTGTAAATGAATCATTTCCTTTGATCTTGGTTACTTCCTAGACCAAGGAATTTTTCACCCTATTCTCTTCAGGTGATAAATCTCTTAATAGGAACCGTGTAACACTCGGACCTTTCTAACAGAAGCTTGTTTCTTAATTGTATGTGTAACACCAGTCACTGTAGTAACAAAGAAATCCTCCTGCAGCAAATGCTTTATCCTTCCAAGGCAGGATACAGTAAACCACATTGTAAACTCCTGCTGGGTTTCAGATATGTGGCTGCAGATATAACCTATCTTTCTGGACTGTTAGGATTTTTTTTGAGAGAGTTGAGGAAGTAGACTTGAAATGCTGCATCTTCCAATTTTCTGGCAAGGCTGTTGCTCTGGCATCTGTTCCCTGGCTCAGATATCAGGGGATGATCGTGGGGTGTTTGCCAGCTTGTGTTGTGCACGCAGTCCTCCCTTTGTTCCCAGCAGCGATGGTGCGGCACGTGAGCACCAGGCCCAGTGCTGTGCTTTGTGTATGTGTGGTGCTGTGGGGTTTTTTCCTTTTCTGTTCTTCCTGCCCCCATGAAAACTGTCCAGGAGATTAGTGGAAATAAGATACGAGGGATGTCTGTTTGGCAAGTCTCCTGTCTGTCCCTTGCTCCCTTTGCAACTGTTCAATCCCTCCTTTTGCCTTTTCATACACCAAATTCTCTGCTGATGCACGTGCATACACGTACTGCCGTGACAGCTCTGGGCTCTGGTTAGAGAAGCCACGTTTATCTTGAGACTAAGCTTGAGTGAGAATTGTAGTGGTTACTCGCATGCATAGGTTGAAGGAAGACAAAAATGCGGTCCCCTTTCGGACTGGAGAAGGGGCTGCGTGGGAAGCTGTGTGAAATGGCAAAAAGCATCTTGTCACACTTTAAATGAACCAATCAGCATTGGTTTAAACCAGGATATAGCAGTCAAGCTGATTCATCATGAACAGGAATGTGATGCTTATTTGCAGTGGACAGCTATGGCGAAAGTTTTTATTACATATTTTTATGTTGCCACTTCTATCTTCTCCCCCTATTTCTGCTCGTGTCTGGTTCAGCCATCCACAAAAGAGCTAAAACTTTTAAACACAGTCTTCTAGAGAACACTCCTCTTGCAAAGAAAATAAATCCATGTAATACAAGGAGAGCCATATTTAGGGAGTAGGAAGGTCTTCTAATTCTCTGGATTTCTTAAATCTGTCCCAAAGGGAGGCACTGTGACAGTGTTTGGTTTGGGGAAAAGGTTGGATTAATTGTCTTTGGTCTAGATTTGTCATTTCATGGAAGGCTGTTCAAATGGCTGATGTGCTCTTTACCTTTCTTTTGGCAGGGTCGCTAATTATTTGTCTGTAGAATCACTTTACATCTTCAGCCCAAGCAAATATGAACATATATCACTGAAAGTACAGCAGTCATCATCATCTTGGCCCTCAGTCCCCTGATTTGCGCAGGGGACAGCTTGCTAGACCATGCTGCTTCCTTCCTGTCTCCTTTAGCCAATTTCTCTGCAGAGATTCAAGAGACCTGGATGCTGCTCCTGGCCCTGCCCCTGTCATGCTGAAAGTCCTATTTCACAAGTCATACATTGGCTTTTGTCTCCCTTTCCAGCTGTGCCTTGAAATCTAGAGAGATGGGAACTATCTCTTACTATGTAAAATGTGTAAGGTACTGTTGGCCCAAACTGCTCTGCCTTAGTAGACAATAGTGTAATTCAGGAAACCTGTAAATTTTTTGTATTAAAACATATGTCTGGTGGCTCTTAACAGAGCAATTGTAGATGCTTTTTGTTCTGGTCTAATGCTTCAAAGAGTATGCAAGCGTTCCAGCGTAAACTAAGAAAAACTCATGTCCTAAGGGTTCGCATGACTTCCCTGGGCAGTTCCCAAGCAGAAGCGCGTCCGCGGTGTGTCTGTGCCTGCGCCGGGAGGGCAGAGGCCCCGTCGGCAGCGTGTGTTGCACCGCGAGCTGGGCTGTCTCAAGCGGCAGCGCGGGGGATTCTCCCTCCGTGTCTGGCACCGCGGTGCGCCTGGCGCTTGGCTCCACCCCAAAATGCCCAATTTCATTTGGGGCAGGGGGGAGGGAGAAGAGTCCCTCCTCCAAAAAGGAGCTTGAGCATGGGTATCTGTGGAAGAAGGGAGGAGAACTGTTATTTTGTGCTTTTTTCGGTCCCTGCTCACATGAGAGCCTACACTCATTCATAAATAGCTCTGATAGCCAAAACCCTTTGGTATGCGGGGGAGCAGAACCGTTGGAAAGGTTGGCCTGAAACGCCCCCAAATCCAGCTGAAGGGAGATGGAGAGGGGGAAGCGGGACTGCGCGTTCCCTCCATGGGCGCCTGTCCCGTCCCGTCCGTAGCAGCCGGCGGGACTCGGCGGCTCCCCGCGGTCGGAGGCTCTTTCTTCCGTGGGGAATGCGGAACTGGAGAGCCGGCGGGGGGCAGGAGGGGGGTGGCTGTGTTAGTATGACTCTGGCGCTATAACTTTTTTCTTCTGTTTCAAGTAAACAGTCTTCCCCGCCTTCCCCTCTCTCCCTCCACCCCACCTCCTTCTTTCAGTCCCGCTCATGTGTTTCTATTTAAGGGCTGTAGTGCAGACGAATATGATTGGCATCTACAGCCCCCTCTTGCCTCGCAGCTCAAGCCTTTAGAGTGGAGAAGGAGCTGAGACTCCAAGGGGAGAGCTGTTTTTTCTTTTGGTTTACTGGGGGGATGGCTCAGCTGTGGATTTATGCTGCTTCTACCCAGGATTTTTCTCTCTGAATGGGAGCAAGCATTGTGGAAACCATGTTGGGAAGAGGTTTATTTTCAGAATCCATCATGAAACTTTGCAACTAATTCACTACTCAGCTCCTTTTCATTTTTTTTCTTTTTTTTTTTTTCCCCCTCCCCTTTTTCTTCTTCTTTTCTCCAATGTCCCTCTGTGCTGCTGGGTTGTGGGCCAGAGGAGGCTATTTCTATATGGCCAGCCATTTGGGGATATGCTGCGAGCCAAGGTTGTTTGCTGATTTGCTTGGCTCCAGTGACAAATTGGCCTGTCGTGAATTGGATGGACGGAGGTCGCTCTCGAGGAGCCATGGCTGGAAGCTGGCTTACAGCTTGCTTTTTCCCTTCCCCAGGTGCTGATGCTAGCTCCGAACCCATGATCCTGGAGCAATATGTGGTGGTGTCCAACTATGAGAAGCAGGAGAACTCTGAAATTAGCCTCCAGGCTGGAGAGGTCGTGGATGTCATAGAAAAAAATGAAAGCGGTAAGACAAGCTTATTTCTCTTTCCTCTTCCAGTGGTCAGATTTTCTTGCATGTGTTCCCCTCTTCTCGTTTCCCTCATCATTACTTGTAGCTGTATGTTAGCTCCATCTGGTACAGTCACTATGTCTGGCCGAGGATGTTGAAGTTTCTCAGTGTTGATTTGGGCTGGGGGCCAAATGTTGCCTTCCCCTGTAAGAATGTTTTGTAGGTTTTGTGTGTTAATTAGCCAAAGTACACTAATGGAAAACGAAGGTGAAGGAGAGAAGGATCTGCAGCTGATGAAGCTGATGTATAGCAGAATGATATAGCTGCCCTGCTGTCACTTCAAGTCTCTGTCAGCATTTCCATTGCTAACTCACTTTTTGGAGGATTTATAGGATGAGTGTTTAAAAATTGCTTGGGATGAAACTTGGCTTGACAGCATAGCCTGTGGCCCAGAACTCAGTGGGGAGGGGATGTGCGTAGATAAATACGTGGCCATGCACAACCTCCAGACTTCTTGCAGAAGTGTTAATTGGGGAATTTTGAGGCAAGGAGGCAGAGCCTGTCATGTAAAAGCAGATAAAATCCCCTCTTCTGCTATCCATGGAATAGCCAGCCTCAGTTGGAAAAATGAGACTTTTGGCAAGTGTTTGTATAGACATCCTTTGTGTACTTTAACTTGTGGATGCCTGGTAGTTTTTAGTCAGCCTGAACAAATGTATGAGACTGTATATATGTAAGTATTTAGAGTGGGTTAACAGCTGGTTTAAATAAGTGCCTGTCTTCAGGGGCTCCCCTTCCTCCCCTCCATTGCTCCTTGTGCCTCTAATCCAAAGCTCTTATCTGGGGCTGGGGTTCCCAGCCCACTTGACTTGTGTGCCCTCATCTGGAGGGGCTGCTGGCATTTGGAACCCTTCAAATGAAGGCTTACGTTGTGGTAACTCGGCACATGGGGCCAACTAGGGCTGCCTGCTGTAGCACTCTGGGTATGCCAGAATTTGGGGGAGCCAGAACGCCCTAATCTGGGAATAAAATCCCCCTTCCAATACTGAGTCAGGTTACCCATAGTGATGACCATGCCTTGTAATTTTTTTTTAATGGTGTGGTAATTTTTCTGCTGTATGAAAGGCTAATGCTTGTTTGGCTCAAAGTGATGTACTCTGGTTTTTGGCCAGTGATTTTAGTGTGGTGTCCAAAAGGATAGTGTATGGAAATGCACTGGTGAGCGTGAGCAGAAATGCCTGTCTTTGGGGTATTGAACAGTGAATGCATCAGTTGCAAGGCTAGTAAAGAGGCCAAAATGCTCATATGCCCCATCTTAAAGAAATCGTTGTGGCTAGAGGAGAAAAAATGCCTTAACTTCTTATGTAGTGAGTGTCTGAGCTAAAGAAGTCTCCTTCCTTCCATGCCTGAGGGCTCCTCATTGCCAATATTGGGTGTTACTGCTGTCAGAACAAGCCTGGTTATTGTGGCAGCTCTTATTTGTACCCATAATATCCCTGTCCTTGATTCCTTATGGAGCCAAGGGAGTTGGGCTGTTTAAATAATACAAGTGTCTGAATTCCAAATTAAAAATGCGCACGAGGGAGTTGTAATGTGGCCTCTCCGCTTTGCGCAGTTCACATCACATTGTATTGAACCACATGGCATGCGAAGATGTGAATGGGGAGTGTCAGGGTGTAAATTTAAAGCAAGGGGTCCAAAAACATGGCTCTCCTGAGGAAATATCCTTGACCTTGGGTTACAGTCCTTAAGTCCACATGCTGATGCTCAGCAGCCAGGCTTCTTAATATCCATGTAAACAAGCAAGGAAGTCTGAAGCTCTGAACTCCACGTTATGGTCTTGCCCTTGATTCCCACGTACACTTGTCTTCCCATGGTCCAGCAGTCCTTGTAATCTCCCTAAAATAAGCATATTGATAACTCACTATAGCTTGATGCTGCCACGTACCTGCTGCAATTTAAAAGTGTGAGAGGCTGCACTATTGCTTTCCTTAACTTTCAGTATTGACCTGAAAAATCAAGTAGGAAATTGCCACTCTTCCATACCTATATAACATAAAAACATAAGCCACTAGTGATTTAGAGAGCATCACTTGCTTTGGATGCTTGTCTAGAATTTTCTGGCAGAGAAACAGTATTTTAGTTTTTCCAAGAACAGGTTTCCTAGCAAACTCGAACCCTCCTGGGTTAGGCATACCACAGGCATGACATTAATTGTAAGAATTCTTGTCCCTTCAACTAAAGCTGAAGGCATGAACCATATAGGTGGCACATGACACTATGGAAACTTTTGCTTGTGTTAACTTTTTATAAACATGTGACTTGTTTGAATTTGGGTGTCTAGTTTAGTGTAGGCAAGGATGTCTAGAAGACTTGGTTATGACTTCTACCAGCATGGGGATAACCTTTTTAAGAAAATAAGATTATTGGACTATGCATATGTGTAGTAATTCAACTTTCTGTGTAATCTACCATTATGTTGCTGTGATAAGCGTTGTGGAATTATAGGCCTAACTGTGCAAGTTAGTCCCACTCTTCTCCTGGTCCAGGCAAGTAGAAATGAAGGAAGCTGCTACTTGTGTGAACTGTGGGAGTGACAGTTTCTGCCAGAAAACGTTGCTCTGTATTATCCATATGGGACAGTGGTTCAGGAAACAAGACTAGAGGGCTTCTCGGCAGCATGAGAAGTCCTATCAGCCTGAATGTCATGCACCGAATGTGTTTTTTGCTGGCTGGTATCTCAGACTTCCCTGTGTGTGTACATACATATAACATAGCATATGTCTTGTTTTCGTGTATGTGTGGGGGTATGTGTTTTGTTTTTTTGTTTTTACACTGTACTTTGGGGAAGCTGGATATGAAAAGGCACGGATGACTGCTTGAATTTTAAAAGCCTTGCCTGAGCAGGGTTGCATATTCATACCTAGGGACACAGTAATGGTTCTTTTGTTTCTTGGAGTAGGAGAAACCTTGACTTGGCTCTGTTGCAGAGCTTTGTAGGAAAGAAACACCTTCTCTTTACTGGCCAGATGGCTCTATACCTTTTATACAGTGAAGTTCAAAAGCTTTTTTCTCAACCGTCATGCCCATCTTATGTTCTGCTGGGGGAGGGGGGGGATTTCTGACTGCTTCTAGGGCCTGAGCTAGGGTTACCGTCACCTCTGATGTTTGCATCCAAGTTCAGTGTCTACCAGAAGGAAGTGCTCTGTGCTTTCAAAGACTATTGAATAAAACAGAAGTAGAGGGGAAAAAACCTCTCGTATTTGATCTAGTGAAGTCTTACCTTGTTGTTGTCAGGCTAAGTTAACTTCACCTTAAATAAGTGTGGTGCATTTGCTGTAAGGTATTACTCAGTGCAGCTTTTACTGTATCTGAGAGATGGGATTTGAGGCCTCTTGCAGTCAGACATGTGCAGACCCATGGTTCTGTAGGGCCTTGCTTTATCCTTGGTTTTTCTTTTCGCTAAGACTGGGTGAGATGGTCTTCATCACTGTGCCAGTGAAAGTCGTGACTTGGACATCACTTATAGTTAAGCCTTCTGCTCAATATTATGAGTGAAAAGTAAGGTCAGCGTGGCATCTGTGACAAATAATTTTTTTTTATCTCTGTTATTAAGCCAATGGGTCACTCTAACCTGACTTGCTACAACTGCGACAGAAGCAAATTTTTCTAGGCTGAAAAACTTGTAGGGTTTTTGTATTTCAAGACGAATTACTTAATGTAGCAACTCTGTCTCTGAAACTGGGTTCTTGTGGCAAATGCCTATCTTGGCTTAACAAAAGCTGTCCTTAAGACCTTCCTCTGAAGGTTGTGAGTGGAAGCCCCATTTTGTGCTAGATGTGTGTCTGATAGGATATTTATCTATTTTTCCCTCAGCTGAGTAGGGAAAAATCTGAAATGATCACTAATGCATCAAGAGAAAGATAGTTTTGCATGCTTTCCAGATAGCCCCTGTAGCTGCAGCCTGTTCCTCAAGGCTGTGTTCTCTGGAAATAACTGTGCCTTGCTGAAATGCACCCCAACCAACCTGCATCCTCCAACACTGTCTCAACATCTCCATGCAGTTTCAACATGACAGTGCGAATAGTTGACTCTGAGTCTTGTCTGTCAAGCACAAAATGCTTTTTAATCTCAACAAAAAAAACTCATGGAATGGAGAAGAAAAAAAAAAAACCACTTATTTGCCCTGAGGAACTGAAATGCTCTGACTTCACAGCACAAATCCAGTGTAGGCTTCCTTAAGACGGAAAGGGGAGGGCCTGGGCCTGAGTGGCTCCCTCCTTGCCAAGTTTAGCGTGGATGTGGCTTGAAATGGTCAAGTTATAAACTGTGGCGGCAGTGTTTGCAATGGAAAACCTGACAGGCAGTGGAGAATAAGCACACTGCTGAGCACCGCCGGCACTGCTGCTCCTTCGTCGCAGCTCTGATCGGAGGCAGGACGGGGCTCTTCCCTCGCAGCCCGCCAGGCACCGCTTTTGCGGGGCAGGGAGCGTGCGATGGCATTTTCAGCCGGGCTGCACAAGCCCAGAGCAGTTTTCTTTGCAATTACATGACTGCAGACCAATTTGCAATATTGTATTACACACAATATGTAAAATGAAGTTATTGTGGCTAGCGTAACTTTACCGGGACCCAAAGGGATCTCCGGGAAGGGAGACTCCTTCTCGCCCTTTGCTGAGGTGCTGCGCAGCTGCATGGTGCTGCGGTGTGACCTGTTGCCCCCAGGAAGGCCTGGTGTCCTAGCAGAGGGCTTTTTGAGGCTTGCTGGTTGTTTTCACGGTGTTAGGAGAACTGTATGTGCCTGGCAACCTGCTCTGTGTTGGTGTCTGGTGTTGCTCATGCCATGTGCTGGCTGCAGATGGAGTGGGGAAGAGGGAGGCTGAGAGGCTGTGGCCCCCTTGCGACTCTGACCTCCCTGTCATGGGCACCCTCTCGGGGTCTGGGGGCTCCTCAGCTTCTGCTGCTCGTGGCACGCAAGGCACCCTTTGAGGGTGGTGCGTTCCAGGCACCGAGGACGCTTTCTGTGACCAGCTACCGCCTCTTGGCTAAAGGCACACCCTCCCAGTGGCCAAAATAAAACAAGATGTCTGTCTGCATCTCGTGGATCGGTCTTCCAGCCCTAAATCCTACCCCTCTGCCACACTTGCTTCTCCAGCTAGCATTAATATCTCATCCCTTCCTTCTCGTTTTTTTTTTCAAAGGTAACTAATAAATGGTTTTGTGCAGTCTTCAGGATTTCCTCCGCTCCTGTCTCACCTCTGCTTTCTGCTGCTTTAGCCCTTCCTTGGGGATGTTACCCTCTTCACGCTCCCCCTTATGTGCACAAGGAGTGTGGCACTGAGCTTGCTAGCAAACGTCTCTGAGCTTGTAGCGTTACCCTGTTGCAGATGTTGGCCCAGACCCAGCACTCGTCTCTGTTCTGACAGATGAAAGCGATATGCTGGCAGTTTCCTAGGCTTCGAATGGGGATGTAGCTTTACTCCACATGGCAAATGCAGTCACCATGTTTGTTTATGAAATGTCAACAGTTGTGCATTCAGGGGCTGGATGTGTAGCCTGATACAGGACGCCTAATTGCCAATATCATGCATTATTTCAGGTGCAATTGTGCATGCTGGCTTGCCCTGGGAAGCGCTTTTTCCTTACAAAGCATTTCAAGAGAGCATGGTCCAGCAGATGTGATCCAGGACTTAATTTCTGTTTGTACAGCCAGCCCTGACCTGCTGTTTGCTCTGAGAAAGTTGCTTCAGTTCTTTGCATTTCCATTCCTTTCCATCACCGAAAATGTGTATTTGAATTGTAAACTTTGTAGGAGACTGTGGCCATGCTTTAAAGTAAATACTTGCTAATACAATGGACCTTCCTTTTCATCAGTCCTTGAGCTATGACTGGAATTTTAGGAGGAGAAACAAACACTTAAATAGGTCAAACACCTTTCCTCTAGCCCTGGCGGTTTCATCCAGGAGGACAGGTTTAGATAAGTGGCCACCTCTAAATACCTTGTGTAACTACTCCTGTGTTTGTAATTCTCCAACAGGGCCGAGTTCAAGGCGGGATCTGCCAAATCCTTTACTTGTGCAAAAAAATAAGGCCTCTATTTAAGTTGTGACAGTAAACTCGACATGTCCTGTTCTGAACCTACTGCTGCCTTGCCGTCCTCCCTGCCTTGCAGTGCCCATCGCCAGCCCCGGGGCAAAGGATACTTGATCCACTCATGAATCGGTTCCTGCCCTGCTGCAGTTCTCTGCCCAGTGCATGAAGGCAAACGCAGACACCAGCCATCCAAGGAGGCAGGGTGGGTGATCAGGGATTTCTGGCTAGAAGTTACTAGAAAGC
This sequence comes from Dromaius novaehollandiae, assembly GCF_036370855.1. Lineage (NCBI taxonomy): Eukaryota > Metazoa > Chordata > Aves > Casuariiformes > Dromaiidae > Dromaius > Dromaius novaehollandiae. The sequence continues at coordinate 34,575,113 of NC_088103.1, read as the reverse complement.
CATTTCATATCCAAAAAAAAAAAAAAAAAAGCGCCCTTTTTGAGTGACGTTTTCCCTCCAAACAGGAACCATGCTGGCAAAGCTGAAATGCTTTAATCTCCTGTAAATGCTCACAGCCCAATGGCTGGAGAAGGGCTTCTCTGTGTGCTGGCAAAGTTTTGGAGCAGCCTGTGTTGAGAGTGAGGATGCTGACAGTGCTCGTTTGTCTTGTTGTAGCAGCACTTCTCTTCAGGCTTTTTGGAGCTAGTGATCAAGACTGGTGGTTCTCTAGCCTTGTTCCATAGCAGTATGACCTAGAAAGCATCCTGTGGGGTGTGTGTTTGTGTCCCAAAGAGATGAAAATCAGCTCTGCTGGCTGCAAGGGGTGGGGTTTGTTTCTAACTTCAGCTGCCTGGAAGCTGGTGTCCATGGAGGAGCCGAGATGTCTTGTTCTAAAGCAGCTGATGGAAATGGGATCGGTGGAGCATTGGCAGGATGGACAGGAACGTTCCGAGATCACTCTGGGCTCTGTGCTGGCTCCAGCGGAAGCCAGAAATGAGCAGACAGTTAAACTGGATGGGATGACTTGCTCTAGCTAAGCTGTCACAGGAGATCAGCTCCTTTCTGGGAATGCAGACTGACCAACCCCACAAATGCAGCAAACAGGCCCTCCCTCTTCCAGCGACATGTTTGCAGAAAGCTGAATGGATGGAGGGAGAACGTACACCAGAAACGGCCAGGTCCACAGGCGATGAGGAGGAGCCCTCCTTCCTCTGCCTGTCCCCAGGGAGCCCAAGGGTGGGGTGACACTCTCTAATGGCTTTAACAGCTGTACTAAGCTGGAAGCAGCCCTTGATGGTCTAGCCTGACCTCTCTGGTGATTCTGTTTCGCAAGCTGCTTTTTTAACCCCTTTTCTTGCCTTTTTTCTGAACTGATTGAATTGTTAAATGCATGGCCTTGCAAGGGAAAGGTGGTGGCTGCTTTCTTCCCCTGACTGCGAAATTCTAAGCAGTTGAAGGCTGTTAGCATGGCTGAAGCCCTAAATTGTGTCAAGAATTTAACTGTGCCCATGAGGGTAGCATGGCGTGACTTTTGTGAAGCATTTACCAGAGTCCCAGCTCAAAGCTTTCCTGGGCTCATGTTTGAACAATAAGCTGTTTGGGATTGAAACATCCCAGACCTATTGCTTGAACATCACCATACTGATGTGTCAGTTAGGGTTTAAAGGCTGCTGCATAAAACAAAATGTTTGCATTGTGAATTTGCTACTGTCCTGTGGTGTCTGAATGTTTTTCTTCCTCCCCACTTACTATAAATCACATGGCAAGTGGTGCGTGTTTTCTGTGTTTAAGAGCTTGGAAGGCAGTTCTCTACAATGGACCCAAAATAGGGTTGCTAACACACTGCGTGTAGCTGCCCTGTCACTGTGGATAGTGAGGTGGCTGTCCTCCATTGCCACCTTTGAAATAGCTACAGTACTAGTGACTGTGCAAAGGGCTTGAGTGGGCTCCTCTTCTGCCAGGAATACCCATTCCAGCCCTGTGACAGGTTCCTGCTCATCCTTGGAAAAGTAGAAAGCATCTCTGTAATTCTGCTGTGAAGTGTCCGTCTCTCTTCTGGGAAGCTCTTCTGTTTTGTAGACATCCTTGCTTGTTTTTCCTGGGCCCACAAATTTAAACTGAATTGCACATTTGCTTTTCCTTTTTGGTTACAAACACATTCTGAGCACTTGAAATGTGGCCTTTTGGTAACATTATGCCCCTCGCAATACGTAATTCTGCTGAAGTTTTACTGGGATGCCTCCAGACTTCTCTGGAGCTCTGCTAGTAGGGATATTTTGCTTGATGGCATGGTAGAGTTTAATTGGTAGCTTGTATTATTTGAGTCCCAGTCGAGTTGGCTGTGGGAGCAGCTTAATGTCATGCTTCAGTGCATCCATAACCTTGCTAATGTTGACTAATAGTGCTCTTTCCTCAGGTTCATCGTGGAAGATCTCAGTGTAGTTAATGACCATCTTCCAAGCAGTGCTGCCCCATTTCATTCTCATATAGAGGGAAAATGATGAAAAAGTATATAAGGAGCAGAGACGTGATGGGATCATAATCCATCAAAGCCTTCTCCTCTTTATATCTATTAGATACCTTCTGTGTAGTGTTGGCTTTTAAAATTTGTTTTAAGAAACTTCTCTCTAGATAGAGCCATGATAAAAACAAACTTCCAATTTGAAAGCATCCTCGTAGAGCATAACTTCTCAAATGCCTGGGGCTGTAATGTGTTTTACTTCCCCCCCCCCCCTTGTCCAGTTCCCAGTGTTTATCTTAATCTCGGGCAACTGGTATTCCAACAGGGCTAGTTCAGTTACTCATGTATTTTCCTTTTTATGGAGACATTCAAAGTCCAACCACTTTGACTTTTGCCTCTGTTTGTCTTGTCTTTAGCTGATGTCATGTCTTTGGCACAGCACCCCTGCCCCCATCTTCACTAAGCACTAAGGAAAAGGGTTATTGCTGTGAATAGGACATCTCCGAATCTATTAAACATGTATCTACAGAGCTGGTTTTCCCCTCTGCTGTATTCTAAGTATCCTGTGGAAATAGCTGGGTTCTCTTTCCAACTTCTCTCCGCCTGGCTTGAAGTAGAACAAAGTATCACTGGTTCAGTGCCCTCAAGTTCTCTAATCTCACAAGAAACAGGAACTGGAGCCTGGTGAGAAGAATCCCCTGGCCATCAGAAACCTCAGAAACCCCCCTGTGCTGCCATGCTTAGGGCTGGGGGGACGCATGCTACCAGAACAACAGGTCAGGAAGTCCGCGCCAGGAAACCTGCAAGGTCTGGAGGTGGCGATAGTCGCCTCAGCGTTACTTGGATCTCAGCAGTGCAAGCCCACATGCAGGGGCAGAGCCTTCGTCGACAGGATCGCAGAGGTCCTGAAGCACTCAGTCTGTGGGTGTGGAGCCTTTTCTGGTCTCCAGACCACGGGAAGCACAGCTTCAAGGGCTGTCATTTCGAGCTTTTTTTTTCCTTCCAAAGATTGTTTCTTATCTGCAGTTAATTAGACTCCCCCCTTCCCCAGCTTCAAAGGGTTGAGACCCTTAGACACCCTCTAGGAGTAGTGAGGGAACAAGTCTTACTGGACTTCATATTGGTAGGTGTGGACACAAAATCTGTGCCAGCACTTCTGGGACTGCCCTGCTAGTCTGGCTGGTTGGGAGAGGGTGGGAGGCGACCACTGAAACTATGGACTTCAAACCTTAGTCCTCTATAAAGGCAATTTAGCCTTGAGGGAAACTGTGTGTGCATCTGTAGGTGTGGAGCAGCCAAGACAGCAGGTAATGCTACCTTTCACTTGGCTGTACAACAGAGCCAGGTACCCTTGAGTAGTAGACTCTTTCCTAGACTTCTGAAAATTTCAATTCTGAAACTTCCAGATGCCTGTAAGTTCCCTCCTCTTTCCTTCTCATTTAATCCTTTTGCACTGAGCCTTTATACTCAAGCAGATGGTTAAAGTCACTCTGTTTCCACTGCATACCCTGTTTGGAGCCCAGGATGGCAAGCTGAAAAGGAAAAAAATTTACGCAACATCCCTGGTTGGAGCCTTTAATCATTACCTCCTCCATTTAGGCAACCACTGCCAGTTTTGGGACCCTGAAACCTTCCCCAAGAAAATATTTCCAAGGAAAATCTGCTTTTCATATTAGAATACTTAAACTTTCTAATGATTATGTTTCCTGTATCAGCCAAATAGGTCACCAGCTCAGCACTGCTGCAAGAAACTAACTAATGCCAAGAAGATATAAGGATATTACTAAGGCCTTCCAATCAGTTCTATAATTACCTTATGGGCTGCATTCCTTGGGATATGACTGCTTGCTTTTTTTTTTTTTTTTTTTTTTTTTTTTTTTTAGCATTGTCTTAAGTTTTTGTTACATCAAAGTCTCTTAAAGCAAATCAGCCCCAGGAATCCTAAACTTAATGCATGGTGACTGACATTTTCTGCCCTTTGTTCTTGTTAATCAGAAAAGCAATTAGACACAAAGGCTTTGGCTCTTGTGGTGGCTTTTAGGCCTGTTTTGTCAAAGTAAGCAAAAGACTGATGGTGCATTTTGTTGTGTCAGATGAGGACAAAATTAATAAAGGATGGAGGAGATTTTTTTTTTTCCTCCAAGCTGCACAGCAAATAAGCAGTTCTAATAATACTTTGGCAGTGAAATGGGAGCTGTAATCATTAGCAGACGAGTTTCAGTTACAACCAGCAGCGTAACTCCTTACTTTTGGTTTTCATGTTAAAAAGAGTTCAGTTTCCCCACAAACCAATTTCTTGTCCATCTTCAGATTAAGCAAAACCTATAAAAGTAATTGCCTTGCTTATGAGTTTCATAATACAATCAGGTTTAGGGGGATGGCTTAAGAGGGGTGTATGTCTGCTTTTTCCCTTCTGCCCCTTGGGCTGCGACATTGGGCTTTCCAGTGTTCTTGACTGAGATTCTAATTATTTTTTTGTGGTAGAAAGTTCCTTGGATTCTGGCTGGATTAACCGAAGTACTTCTGGAACATGCATAGGATGAGATGGGCTCTCTTGGATCTCCATTTTATTGGCTGGCTTCTCTTTACTATTTTTATTGGCCAGTTATTTTTTTTCCTGTATCTTGATACTGTGTGACTTCATCTGAAAGTTTCACATGCAATGGGACATCATTTTATTGTTTCAAATGAAACTGGACTGCAGTTATATTGGCAATGCTGTTAAACTTAAACTTGGTGGTGATGCCAAGTATTTCCCAGACCTTGCCTGAGTCTGTATCTTATATTTCTTCCTGTAACACAGATGCATGCCAGAGAGTCCTAGTCTGTTGCTCCGAAAAGTTGTTTTAATTCTCTTCAGGGAATTGCCTCCTGCTGCTCTCTTCCTCTCACACATCACACGCACACCCCTTTCTGGTAAGCGTGCTGCTGGGACGGTGTTTAATGAAAGCAGATCTTTGCAGTGGTTCGAGGGGAAGAGCCATGCTCAGCACACTGACATGCTGCAGATCTAGCTCTAGTGAAGTATGGTTTGCTCCTGTATTAATACAGCTGCCACACATTTGCTTAAGAATCCCGGATTGGTTCGATGCTTGGATAAAAGAGAAAAATAAATTGTTACTTTCATGAGTAGCAGCAGCTTGACTAGCTAGATGGGTGCTGGCGTGCACATGTCTACACTGGCAAGTGTAAGGTAACACCTTTGTTGTCCAAGTCTTGAGGCACTGTGCTGGCTTTCCAGCAGTGAAGTATGCACAGGTGAAATGCCTCCTTCTTAAAGGCCACTAGTTTTTGAGGATTCTGGGTAACGGCATACAAAACCCAACAATTTGAATGCTGAACTTTGGTGTCCTGAACCTGTGAAACAAATTTAAGGAATCCCTGGACATAGTCCCTACTCAAACTGCAGCCCACAGTGGGGTGCAAGTGCGTGTTGCACAGGGTAAATCTTACACAGAGGTGACCCTAGGACTGGAAGAGAAGTTTTAACATTAAAACCTGGATCATTGCCTTGAACTTTAGAGATCAAAATGCTCTTTATGAATTTGGGCTTTTGTAGCATCTGGATGTTCTTGGAGGCACCCCTGCATGAAGAAAAACTGATGGACTTGACCCACTTTTTCTTAACCAGGCAGAGCTAGAGACTTGGTGTGGGTAACATGACTCTGCGAGAGTCATTGCAGTGATTTTGGAAACACTGCAATTAAATGTGTGGTTAATCCATTCAGTGCCCTGGAAACTACTCTGAAGAATCTGCATTTGGGTTGGGGGGAGGCTGCATAGACTGATTCACAGGAGAGAAGGTGAAGTGTGTTTGTTTACTCTGAAAAAGAGGATCAGGAATTTGAGACTCTCTCTCTGAGTTTTGCTCTTAATCCTGTCTAAAACTTCTTGCCCTTACTGAGATGGAAACTGGAGTATGAGGAACCAAAATTACAGGATGGCAGTATGCGTCTAAATGACTTTCTTGTTTCAAGACTTTGACATAAAAATGTCTGAATAGAAGTGTGAAATAGCTTACCATTTCTGGTCACCTTGTAGTCCCCATTTTCCAGACAAACAGGACAACTGAGCACTATAGAAAACACCGCTTTTGCTCTTCCTGAGCACGAGCACAGTTGGCTCCTGTACCAAATATGAGTTAAACTACACATTTGGCCATTCCAGACATCTTTAGTGTGTTCTTGGAGCTGACTGTACACTTCCTGGGCTCCTAGCCTGTGAATTTTAAAATAGAAATGAGCCTCTGGGGGCTGGTGTGTGAACCACTTCACTCAGCTGAAAACTAGGAAGTTTAGCATTTCTCTCTATCCTCTGGGCCTGAGAGCCAGCCACAAGAACGTGCTGCTTTCCCAACCCCACCCCAGAGAGTCTCCCATGCAAACACTCCTAAATAGCAACCGGCATCACTTAATGAGGATGCTGTCCACACAATGTGCATGCAGGAATTCGGAGACTGACTTGTCTGGGGATGGCTTGCAAGATACTTGCTGACACTGGTTTAAATTTGGTTCAGGTTAACAGGAATTGCTGTTTAGTGGCATTTGTGGGAAACTGTTGGTGGTTTCAGGGAAACTTCCATTACGGATGAGATGTGTCCACCCTTTGCAGTGCAGTGACAGATGCCAGCATTGAGGGCAACATGCAAAGATGCTTCTGGCATTGCACAAAGGCCTTTTTCCTCCCTTTAAGTGCAGACAAGGCAGGGGCTGAGTGGCTGGGCATTCACAGGTATGTCAAGGAAGTGTGGCAACAGGAATAAACGTGAAGGCTGGACCAAACTCCTTGGCAGCCTGCAGCCTTTGCGAAGGGTGCCAGCTGAACTAGCAGGCTGCTGCTAAATAATAGCACGAAATCCATGGTGATTCAGGAAGACTCATCTGCTTCATTAGAAAGTTGGCTGAACTAGCAACTCTTTTCCTGTGTTCCCAAACTGTTCCTCCTCCACTTCTTCTTTGCCTCTTGTTTCATCATACTCCAAATGGACCATCTGACTGGCCCTGGGTAAATTTAGTAGAAACTTAGAATGAGCACAGGAAGGGAGGCCTGAAATCATAGCATACTTGAGAGTGAGGGTGGGCATTAGCAGCTTCCTTTCTGGAAATCACTCATTCTGTGACTACTTTTGTTGTTTCTTTCTACTGATCTCTTGTACCTTCGGCAGAGAACAGCTAAAGCTGTGGAGAGCTAAAGCCTTTGTTAGGAGGGTGCTCCTGGCCAGCTGGAAACTCTCTAAGGACATGTAATGCAGCATGTTCTTCAGTTTAAGGAAAGCAAAATCCTATGTTTTTGTGGGACTGAAGTTTTGCCGTAGTCAACCCTGACAATGTGGAGTTGAGGCATTTTTCTGCAGCTCTCTGAGCTGTGCCTTCAGTTGGTCTGCATGTATGGACTAGGATTGCACTTCTGCGGTAGAGCTCTGGAGTCACTGTCCATTAGTACTTAGTGTTTTTCTTGCAAGTGAATTGGCAGGAAGAGCCTAGATTGCTATAGCTGAGCACTGACCTAGATTGCTAAAAGCAGCCCTCACTTAAGAAAGCAAATTTCACAACTGTAGTCTCCCCTGTTCAACTGGAGCCACAACAGAGGTCAGAACTGCTTATTTTTCCCTTTCGAAGCTAAACAGTAATGCTGTCTGGGAGAAAGTGGGCTTGTAAAGGCAGTGGTGTCCTGGAAATTGCAAGGTTCAACCAAATGCTTACCCTAGGCTAACTTTTATTTCAGATGGACAGCTTCCACAGGTGATATAACAAGTAGCCATAGAGAGAATATCTGGAGAAACCTGGTAATATCACAGCTAATGATGTGAAGCATCTTGGGTGCTTCTATTTGTGGCTAATACTCTTCTGCAATGTGTTTGTAGCCTCAGCAATACTCAGTTTTGTAACCAATCCTTAGGGTGTTTTTGGGCCATAGGGGGAAGGATGTGCTGGAATGAACAGTCCACTTCTTTTCTCCTTCTGAAACTTTAATATGGGACAAAAAAAGAAAAATAGAGGAGTAATTCATCCCACAGGCTGTACTGTTAATGCCATAAAGTTTGTGAGCAGTACGTGGCCAACATCTGTGAAAACAGTCCAGGTGCATTAGTTACAGGAGGTGTCTTGTGGCCCAAAAGGCAAAATAACTCTAAAGTTGGTTTTTGGTTTTGCTTTTTGTGTTTTTTTTTTTCCTTTGATGTTTTACTTGAATGTATCCCTCTGCTACCCACTCCCCATTCCCCCCCCCATTACTTTTTTCCTTCCTGTGGTCTGCAGTGTCTGTGCTAACTTTCAGTTTGGAGGAGGAGGATGAGTCTCTTGTGTGACTGTCGGGTTTTTCATCCTTCTTTGCTGTTTTGGTGCTTTACATTCAGGGAAGCCAGCTTTGAGGCAGTGACAAGCTGATAGGCTTGTATAGTTTTGCCTGTGAATGGGTGTAAATAACCACTTTTCTCAAGTCAGACTGTCCCAGATGATCATCGCATTTCTGGTACCTGGGTGCCCAGTTGCACTTGATACTTGCATGCTCCTTTCCATGGTTGATTTGGGCAGCATTAGACTCTCCCTTTTGCTGGGAACTGTACGGCATCATAATCTTCCCCTCAAATGAAAAAGCTGTGTCTGTTGTCACTGGCTTGTGACAGGGTAGTTTTAGTATGGCACACGGGGCCGTAAGCCCTGCAGCTCAAACCAGTGGGCACATGAATGGCCGTAGCTGTGTCTGCTGACAGCTCATAAAACTCATCCTGCAGCGGTAGCCAGGAAGCTCCTGAGTGCGTAGGAGGCTGACCACTATTACGCAGCTATCCTGTTTTGTTTCTGTGCTATCCGGGGCTGGAGAACTTGGAAGTGGATGCTGGCAGAAACGAAACCTTCTCACAAGACTCTTGCTCTGTGCTTGGAGAACTGAAGTCACATTGTGAAGCCTAAATCCATGATGGGATTGGATGGTGCTGATTCAAGGGGTCCTAAGAACCGTGCCAGAAGCACATTTTCAAAAAGTGAAGTGTTGACTATTCAAGAACTGTTGAGACATGAGTGGAGTCTTTTGAGCAAGTGCTTTCAATTTGTATTTGGATGTTTGTCTGTCTTCTGTTTCAAAGCTGATAGTATCCTGTATGTGGAATTTTGCCTAAAAGTGTTCAGGAATTAGTGTTTGAAGGATGGCAGAAGGGAATCAAGAGGCAGAAGATGTGGTGTGATCAAATTGGGGCTGAAGAAGTGGCAGCAGTAGGAACTCACTGTTTCTACTGAAAACTGGTTTCTGAATAGGTGGCAGAAAGTTTGGAAAAATCTAAGCGTGCTTCCTCATCAAAATGAGGAGCAGGCTTTGGGTGAAATGGGAGTTGAGTGCCCAGTTTTCCTTTGTAAAACTGAAGTTTTTCAAACTCCCAATTTGTCAGTAAGCTATCTGTCTTCTCCCAATACCACCTTTCTTCTCTGCAAAACAAGGCCCTTGGTGGGCAGCAGCTATAGGAGCATGATCAATGTTTGCTTCAGTTAATAGTATATTACATTTTGTAGTACACTTTGAAGCTTCTCACTGTTTTATGAGCTTTCTATAGCATTCATAGGAATAAGCTGTAAATGTTGTATGGCTTCTGAACTACACTTAAGCAGCTACACATGGGTTCAAGATGAGAAATTAGGTTTCCAATCCAGACTTTCCCAAAATAGGAGGAATGCGGGTTGTGTTCTGTCTAGCGTTTTTGTTTTGGATATGAGGCTTTTGGTTCATGTCAGTCTTGGAGGAGGGGAAAGCTATCAAATGCCACAGAATCCCAAACTGCTCTTTGTACAGCGGCTCTAGCCAGAGACACAGCAGTGCTGGGTTTCTGCTGAATTAGTGAGCAAGGACTTAATCATGTGACAGCAGCATGAGGGCTTCCTGGTGGAAGCAGAAGTTGGTGGATCTTACAGGAATGTGTAGAGTAACATTTCCTAAGGTGCATGTAGATATCAAAAAAGCTTAGCTTGTGGCTACCTTTCCTCTTCCCCTCTCCAAATTGCTATTGAAAACCCAGCTTCCCATGGAGTTTTAAGGAAATGGTCATGCTTTCCTTTTTTATCAACTCCTTCTCGCCTCTTCTGCTTTCTGCAGTTTCTGTACTTTAGCCCATAGTAATCTGCCTTGAGCGTAACATCATGGAGTTGATGCCTCCCAGTGGAATAGGACATCTGGCTTCCCTGTGTACTCAGTCCCCCAGGCTACTGAGCAGCCCGATTGCTGCCTGTGCCACGGCAGCTGCCTTGATGTTGATGCCCTGCAGAGAAGGGAAGCCCCTTCTGCCCAAAGTTAAGTGACCTCAGGTGTGATTAAACTCACTTCTCGTGTATGGGAGCTTGCTACTAAAGTGGCTTCTTCTGCAGGATGTATCTAAGCTGGCGTGAAAGATCTGGGCATTTTTGCTGAAGGCTTTGGAGTTCTGAAAGTGAAATTCTTGGAGTTCAGCATCTTACCCTGCTCCTTCCCCTCAAAGCCTACAAAACTCAAAATACTCAAAACAGTGTATGTGATGAGGATTACTGCTGGATTCTTTTCTAGCTAAAATGCCCAGTATTCTGAAAATGAAATAGAGCAGTCTCCTCCCCATCCCCATGTGATGTCTCTCTACCCCTCAATAACTGAAGTGTTTGACATAACGGGTGCTGGTTTAAACTTCCCTCATAATGTGTGCTGGGCTCAAGCTGTTCTTCAAAGCTCCCTAGAAAAGGGCAAGTACATGCATGCCTGCTGGGCTCCTGGCCCTGGTGTGCCTCGAGCCCAGGGAACAGGTGGCACTTCAGTTGGATGCTCTCCTCTTGGTGTGTGTTGCTCGAGCAGCTACCTATGCTGTCTCCAGCCTCATGGAGGCTGTTTATACTATTGGACTACACAGCCAGAGCAAACCAAGATCCTAATGGAAGACTTCTTGGAGGACTGAAACTGCTCCTGCACATCTGTCCTCCTTTGGAAAAGGTATTATGTGCTGAATTTATGAAATATTGTCAGAGGGGAAAGTGTTCTCATCTCTCAGGATCCAAGAGCCTCTAACTGTACATGGGTCAGCAGCGAATTGCAGGAGTTGAAGAGCCAAATACCATATTCTCCAATTATGCAGAGAACAGAAGCATGAATTTGCCAAAGGCAGTCAGTTGATACCTACTGGCCAGAAGTTCATATCTCTGCCCAACCTCATCTAATTTCATATTAATGTGGAAAACAAAGATTTGCTCAGACTCAGTGTGACTCTGGCCTCACACAGTAAAGATGCACATGTAGATGTTTTGTATAGCACAGAGCTTTCTGTAGGGTAGGTTTCTGTGCACTTCCAATTTATTATTGTAGATGTTATTTACCCATTTGGAATCCCTCTCTGTTCATATTTAACATTTGATTGTATTCTTAAAACTCTAAGAACGTCTTCATGGTGAGGTTTTTAGTACTGACTAGTCTAGCTTTGATGTACTTGCCAAACATCTGTGTGCTTTCTATATATTTTTCCTCTTGCCTTCAGAAAAAGGATGGTTGCGTTTATTTGTGGATGAAATACTTTGCTAGGAATGACTGTAAATCTGAAGGGCTGAAAATTGTCGAGTGAACTCATAGACGATAGTAACGGAGAATAAGGAATTAGTCCTGGTATATAGTCTGGAAAAATATTAATTCTTCAGAACTTTTTGCTGGATTTGGGATATCTAGAAATTAGAAATCCAGCAAAGCTTCTGATCTGGAAAGTTGATGTTACCGGAAAATGTCAATGTTGTGGCAGGGCTAGCACAGGCGGACTGGAAGGTGCTAGCAACCTTGTTGGCCCTGTGCATGGGGAAGAGCTTGCTGACAAATAGAGATGTCTGCTTTCTGTTCCTAGATCTTCTGGTGCCCCTTCAAAGGGCCTCTGATTTATATGAGCACTGATATTACTGATATTGCTAATAGTTAACTGGATGTTGATGTTGTACTATTGAAACTTTTACTGTTAAAGCCACGTGAAAGGTATGCTGTATGAACCAAAGAGTATGGTGCACTGAGCTGAAGTCAAAAACATCAACTATCTGATTCAGTGTAAATATAAATTGCCCATCAAGGAAGTATGAAAGAAGTGGCTAAAAGGTGTTGTACTGACTTTTAATTACATCGATAACTGGCAAACTCCATATTCCGCTTTGTATTTTCTTGGTAGATGGTGCTGTCACTGTAATGTCAGTTCCTAATAGTTCTGTTCCTTTTGCTGTCCCCCCGCCCCCCAAATTACTTGGGGGGGGGGGGTGCTATTTGAAGCCCCCTGTTACAGGAGGGTACAGGTTCTCCAGAGAGCTAGTGTATCTGGAGTAGCAAAAGCCTGTCTGCAGAAGTACAGCGTGACTGAAGTACTGGATTTTGTAGGAGCAAGACTTGGATGTGTATTTGTCTCTGTGTAGGTTCAAGCAGACTGCTCAAGGCTGGAGGGACACTGAATGCCAAGGGCTGCATGTGCTTGCAGCTGGGTCTCTAACTCCCGCCTCTTACTGAGCACTTCGTTGTGATTCAGATGTAGGGATGCTTTTGGCACGTTTCAGCTGTTGGAATTCAGGTTATCTGAGTGAGAATATAGGCCCTTTGGGGTGTTTCACAAGTCTCATTCCTGGGGATCTTTATGTGCCAGTTTGGGGAGTTTGCTGGAAGTCCTGTATCGCTCCGGAGAGGAATGTCATTGGTGCCTGGAGCAGTGCTGTGAATAGGCTTACACTTGGCCAAGGAATGTGCCCTTAATATAGATGGGGTGCCCCAGATGCATTTCATGTATCAGTACAAAGAGGAGCAATCTAATCTGCGGAGAGTCTCTCCAGCCCTGCATGTGTTTGGCTTGGATGGCCTCATCCCCGCGCTTGGAGCTGGAGTATGTGTTGGCAGCAGGAAATCGTTGTCACAGAATAATTCTGAGCGCATAAGAGTCAAACCAAAGTTCATTTTGTTCTCTGTCTTTAAACTTACTGTTTGCTTGAGCAGGCAGGGGGTGCGTCAGCTGTTTTTTTTTTGTTTTTTGTTTTTTTTTTTTAAATCATCAATACCTCATCTCTGTAGTAATTCTGTTGCTATATCTGAATGAAATTTAATTTTCCTGAGACTTCTGACTCTGGTTAAAGATAGGCATCTTGCTTGCAAAATAAGGCTCTTCATAGACCTCATTTTAAATCACATAGCTACAGGGGCAGAAGTAGTGATTTAGGGTCACTTTTAGCTCGCTCTGTCCTGCATGTGTCTTTTTTGCCTTTAATAATCCCATGGTTGAAGTCTGCACTAACAATGTTTCTCAGAAGCTAAACACCAAAAATGGTCTTTAGACTCGATGCAACTGAACTGAGCGGCTATTGGGCATCTACCCTAAGGTATGTTAGCAGTGCTCAAAGATGCAGCTGTTGGTATCCTTTATTCTTGACTTGCTGTTGCTGCTTGCTAACTTGGTACTTTGATGAAATGTTGCTTAATCGTATCCAGTTGCAACGTGGCTTTAAGCAGTAGATCAGAAATCTCTTGAATGCTAATCTAAAGGTAAGCTATACTTTAAATAACTTAACTCTAACTGGACTATTGTAAAGGCTTTATCTGGCTCTCTTTTTTTCTTGCTATGAAATACTTGCACCCATCACAAACACTCATTTAGTTTTGAGAGGAAACAAATACAGCATGCTTTACCTGACTATATGGAAATCTTTTTGTAGTTAATTGCAAGGACGACATCTGGAGAAACAGCTATGCTTTTCTGGCTATGTCTCAGCATTTGAAAACTGAGCTGTGAGTAAATAAGCACAGACTTATCTGAAGGCCTGAGACATGGTTGGAAGGAGAACGCGAGCAAGGCTGGAAGTGACAACACAACTGTGATGAGTTAAAAACCCATTATTGGCCTAATGGTACCCTGATAGTTGTCCCTCAGTGGTGTAACTAGTGACTCTTTTCAGATGATATTTTTATCTCTTAAAGATGGAGCAGTTCACTTGTTGGCTCTGCTCCTCAGTTGAGCCAAGTGCTTAAGCCTGCACTTGACTAGAACATGCAGTTTGGGGACATTTTTTTTTTGTTGTTGTTTTTTCCTGCTAAATGTCTTTCCTGACCAGGAGACAAGCCTACTCAGATAAACCAGGTCCAAAAACTGCATCATCCTTTTATAAATGAATTCCTGGGTGAAACTAGTTACAATTCTGAAAATGGAGCTAGTGTGAGATGTTAACAACTCCATTCCTTCGTGGTGTTGGGGAGGGAAGTACTGGCAAGCATCAGAGCTACTGCTGGAGAAAAGAAAGACCATGAATGGAAAGATTTCCTGTCCTCCACCTGAAGACGGAGGATACTGACCCTGTTGTAAGGGGCTGCCTTGTTAGTGGAGAGGTAAAACTGGTAATATGCAAAGAGCTCAGTCAACTGGTTAATGGTTTTGCCTAGTCTAGTCTCTATAGAAGAGATATGAGGAAGAAAAGGGGACTGTGTTTGCATCTTTGGGGGGGAGGAGAGGACAGGGCAGGAAAGAGTTCCTGGAAGTTCATGGACAGGTATGTCTTAGCCATGCTGACACGTGTCTGTAAGTCACATCAGCAGATGTATCAAATGTTATTCTGAGCTCTGATGGTACTGTGAGGAGCATCATGTTCCCCTTGGAGATAAGGGTTTAAAGGAGACAAACACAAGCAAAACTCACTAGTTCCTTCCTGTAGGAGGAAGGTGCAAAGGTGCTTTTCTGAACCCATCCCTCTATAATGTGCATCTATTGCATCCAAGTAGAAGTAAACCTCATCTTCTAATGGGGGTTAGAATAGTTGTGGGCTTCAGGAAGTGCAGCCTGAAAATACTGACTTGTCTCTTGTTCATGGTTGAAAATGTCAGAAAGAAATCAAAACTGTGCTTTGAAATGTTAGTGGTTGTGATGCTCAAGACATGGCTTAGTCTATTTGACCTCACTTGCTACCATGATAGGTTTGTAGAAATACCTAAGTTCCTCTGGACCACTCTTGAGGCTTTTCTGGGACTTCCAGAAGGTGTTGCCAAGATAACTGCAGAAGAGGATGTGGTAGGGAGAAATTAGAGTAACAAAATAAAAATCTAGACAAATGTAGCCTATGAAGATTGTATTTTTTTGATGCAGAAGTTAGACTTGCAAGGTAGGTTTCCACCTTCTTGTCACTAGAATCTTCAATAAGCATCTTGAAGCAGGTTAGGTATCTGTGTGATCCTTCCTTAGATTGTAGTGGCTGGTGCCTGTTTCTTGAATAGCCCTGATACTGCAACTTCATTTAAGAAAGCTGTGATCCTCAGAATAAGTACTCTAGTAATGAATACTTAGCACAGTATAGATGAGCCAGGTGACATCTAATGGCTTGTGAGAGGGCAGATGAGATGTCAAAGGCCAGCAGCCCTCAATCTCTTTTGAATTTTTGCTTTCCTTCAGCTTGAATTGTGGACTAACAAGTAGTATCTCAACAAATCTAGGTTCTCGCAGGACAGAATTAAGTTCTTAATTTTAGCATGTTGTAAAGCTGACTTCCAGATTTTATGAAACCAGTTCTAATTATCTCATAGTATATGGATGAGCTCGTTAGCAGGGTAGGTAGGGGAAACTTCTTTAGAAATAAAATTAGCAATTTACCTTAACACTGCTAACTAGTTAATACTAGGTAACTATTAACACTAACTACAGCAAGTAGTGTGTGGCCATTCTAAAAATATGCAAATAAAGCTTGTTTTGTGTCCCACCTCATACTGGCTGAGTTGATACCAGGCAACCCATTGACTTATGCTAGGGACTTACTGCAAATATGTCAGTCAAATCAAATATGGTGAGCATGAAAATGGATTGCAAATGCAAAATAGTTACAATATCCCTTATCAAGGGAAGGAGGAACATGAGGAGGCAGCTTTGAACCTTCAGAAGGTTTCAGTTACAAGTCAGAAGCTTGACCAAGGAAGCCATCAGTGGCTTGGTGTACTCTGGAGGTTGCTCCACTGACTCCTCTGGCATTGAGGGTCACTAAGTTCAAAGGGGAGCTGGAAGTGATGTGTGTCCGTCCTGAAGAGCCTGGTCTTGGTTTGTGCCTTCTTCAGGCTGCATTGCACTGTTTTGCCAGCCTGGGGTCTGAGAGCTTAGTGTGTGTATTGAAGACCCTGGGCAGACAAGGGTGGGGGGATGTGGATTGGTCTCCCCAAGGTGAAAAGCAAAGGGAATTCCCCCTCCATAGTGGAGATTAGCAGCTACAGGAGTATGTACTTCTCTTCCTACCTAGGTTGGGTTCTTTCCACTCCATAATCCTTGTTCACAGCCCTTGTGTGGGAAGCAAGATGATAAAACGTCGATTCATTAGTTATCTTAAAATGTGCTGATAGATGTATTGGTCGTGCTGGAAATGCCCTGTTGCATGTATTTGCTGTGCTTGTGTTACAACTTCAATATATTCTTCCAAATATGCACATAGGTAATAAATTGGATGTTTTGGAATACATTTTCAGGGCATATAAGTGTTTGTTAAACCCTTGTTCCAACACTGTAATTAGTATGGCAGCTAACAGACCTATCCAAAGACTTATTTACTATCCAGACTGCTTTAAACTGAGAGAGCCATGCTTCTGTGATCTGTTTGGTTTTTATGGCAGTGCCTAAGGGCAGGCTGAGATCAGGGTCCTGTTGTGCTAGACATTTAGGCCATGTCTCCAGGGAATTAAAGTCTCTGTAAATGATATACAAAGGAAACATTGTTTAATTTTGCACCATGGGGGTGGGGAAGGGAAGTAACAAAGACTTGGAAATTGGGGAGGGGAAAACTCCTCTCTCCAAAGGAATTGCTTTAGTTCTCAGTTCTCTTGCAACCAACTCCTAAAACCTTGTCCAGCTCCCGAATGCAAGATCATCCTTTTCCTTAGTGGGATGCGTCTGCAGTGGGCTCTTCAGTGAACATCAGATGCTGCTCTGCTATGAGTTCTGATGAGGGGAAAACGAACCAAACTCAGCGGACCCTGGGCTTGCTTTGCTCCCTCTCTCTGGGTGTGCCCATCGTGTGCCACTGCCCTCTGGCCGAGCTGATACTCGGCTAACGCAGCTGAAGCTGGTGGGTTGCTGCTTTGCCTACAGACTGGGCGCACCAGCCACATGGTATTCAGTCTGCTTCGTTGTGCTCCATCACTGATCTTTGCTAGGATCAAAAGGGGGAATAAATGCATGTTTGTGGGAGGAAAAAAAAGGACAGTCAATTGATGAAGGGGCACAGCATGCCAGAATTGAAGGCTTTCTGTGGTGTTAGCATGGGCATGAGGGTGGAATAGCGACCGCTGGTTCAGGGTGAGGTGGAGAGTATGGCACTTGCAGCAGGGTTTGGCTGGGATTTGTTACAAGTAGTCCTATGTGTGCTCTCTTGGTAGCCTTGTGTCAGGGGTTTGATGTCCCTAGCACTCACACGGGCTAAATCTAAGTGACTCCCCATTGAAGTGATGAACACTGTGCCTCTGTATCATCTAACAGGTTTATGTAATCCCTTACTGTGCTGCTTGCTTATTTTAAATGGTGCTGTGTTGTATAATGCATGTGCATTTGTAATGGAAGGTCTGTAAATCTCCAGCTTCTCACCCAAGGACAGCATTACTCTTGCCCTTGTCTCAGGGTTGATTCTATTCTCTACATATCTGTCCTCTCTCAAGTCCACAAAATGTGTGGAGACTGACAGCTTTCCTGTATCTCACTTCATTAATTTGCCTTGCTAACCTCTGTGTAGCATCAGAAGATCAGCCTTGCTGAATATTGCCAGAAATATGCTTAGTGCCTGCTCTGGCTTTGGTCATTCAAGCTTGAAGAGACAGGCGTGAGAGTTAGAAAAGGAGAACGGTTAAGTGTTGGGACTTGGACTTACTGCACATCGAACTGTCACTTCCTGGAGGCAGACTGACAGACAGGCAGACTGACAAGTCACGTCTCAGAGGCACCCAGCCTTTCTGCACCAAGAAGGTGTTAATAGGAAAACATTTTTTGTTGTTCCCATCAGGCAAGATACTACTCAGTGAAGCGTTTCTAGCCTCTGTAAGCAGTGCAGTTATCTCTGTAAGGAACATCTGAGGCTAAATATCTGTCTTTAAAGTCCAAGTCCAAACCCAGATAACTGAGCCAGCTCAGAGAAATGAGATGCTTACTACCATGTCGCAAAAACCCTACTAAGATACTTGAGCAAAGCGTATAGTCTTCCTATCCAGAGGCCGAGCCAGAATAAGTAGAAGGAAGTACTTAGTTATTTGGCTGTATGTGGAGTATTTTCTG
Source organism: Dromaius novaehollandiae (assembly GCF_036370855.1). Taxonomy (NCBI): domain Eukaryota; kingdom Metazoa; phylum Chordata; class Aves; order Casuariiformes; family Dromaiidae; genus Dromaius; species Dromaius novaehollandiae. The sequence continues at coordinate 34,556,880 of NC_088103.1, read as the reverse complement.
CAATGTAAGAGTGCTTTTTTTTGTCAAGGTGAGATGCCTGATGAGGCATCTTATCAGAGGTTTTAGTCTCAGTGGCTCCCATTTATTCACCTTCTTTTCTTACACTGCTGATGCACCTTTTCGTTAGCGCTAAGGGAACCAGATATCCCAATAATTTCTGCTGGCTTTTTTGATTTCTATGTGGATGAGCTGACTCTTCCCCTTCCTGAAGGTGAATGTCCCCATCTGTTCCCACCTGCAGAGACTGTCCTTGCTCTGTGGCTCTTCATGTCACACAGAGGGAAAAGCAAATCTTCCCCCTGCCCCACTCCCACTTTTTTTCTTCCAGCTTTTCTAAAACAGTTCAAAATGGGGCTAGTTCAGCTTCCTGCTGAACAAAACATAGTAACGTGGCTGCAAGCATCTCTAAACTTGAAAGAGGTCTGGAAAATCCTTCAGAAATTACTGAATTGGGTTTGTAATCTCTTCTGGGGAGCAGCGGCGATATGGCTTGCCCATGTATGTCCCTGTTCAGTACAGCGCGTTGGGTGAGTTGGCAGCCGGCTAGCGCACCGGCTGCTTTAGTGGCCTGCTGTTCATCACTCCGGGGCTCACTTCCGAAGCTGTCGTTTCCTGCGCTCTTGTGCAGTCGGGTCGTGGAGGCACGGCTCGCGGGGTCGCCGGAGAAACAGGGCTCGAACGGAGCCCCAGGGAAAAGCAGTGAGGCCGGGTCGGGGGGAGCGGAGCATTCGGTTAGGCTTACATCAGTACGTGTGATAACGTCCCATCTGGGCTGCGATCCTGCCAGACCCTGCTAATGAGGAAAGCTGGGCTGTTGTGTTTGGACGGGAGAGCTTCAAGGAACAGCCAGGATAGGGGAGCAGCGATTCATCAGATGGGTATTTGAGTGCTGCAAAGTGCCACTTCCCTGTGGACTGTGCTGGCCACTGGGAAACTGCAGTGTCCCCATTCCTTTAGGAGAAGGGTGTTGTGGCTCAGCAGCATCAGGCTGAACTAATATCACTTGCTTTGGTGTCTGATTTCTGCTGCATATAGGATAGTCCCGGCTCATTGCTTCAAACTCTTGTGTGGTGTTGCTGTATTTTCCTCTTGAGGTTACCAAAGTCTGTCTCAGAAGTGGCTGTTTTTTGACTGAAGTATGGGATCCCTGTATGATTTTTGACATTAGCACCTGGAGTGCTGCTGGGTACTCTACTAGGATCACTCCTAGTCCACCGACTCTTTCATTTCCCAGTCCTGTGGTTTTGAGGATTTCCCAGAGAGCGACTGATACCACCTTCTCTACAGACTTCAGAAGAAGATTGACAAAGGTCACTTCTGTTTTAATCTGTGCAGGAAGTAAATATTGGCTGTCTTCTACTGCATACAAAGGCTGTTTTCTGTCATCTGGGTCTGGGGGTCTGTGATTGTATTTAAGCCATTAGGAAGTAATTTGTACAAGATTACTCTGAGCCCCATCTGAAAGCTTATTCATGTTTTCCTAAAGAACACTCAGGCATGGGATGTGTTTGCTTTAAGATTAGTCCCGTGAATGTGAAGGAAATGACTTGTAAATGCGCCTGTTGCACCCTGTTGACTGACCGCAGCCTGCAGAAAACACCTAAGCCCACAACAAGTAACGACAAATGGAGGATCTCCGTTAGCTGCTGGGACTGAGGCTCCCCTGCCCCATGTATGGGTGTTTCCTGGAGCAGCCGGGTGGCTGCAGTGGGTTGCACGGGAGGACCAGGCTGGCCAGTGTATCGGCACAAGTCGGCAACTCCTTGAAAGCCATTTCGCTCTGGCTGCATCTTGTTTCACGGCGGTTACTGAGCAACACTCGGTGCTAGCAGCTGCAGCCAGGCTGCTCGCACAATATAATATGCCCACGTAAAGATAGCTTTGTTCCTTGTCGTGATTGATGAGATATTTCCTCTGAGGAAAGCGCGCTCCCTCTGCTAGCTTTCCGTCCCTGTATGGAGCGAAGGGAGCGAGCTGGGTTATGTGGAATGTGGCTCATGTCACACCGGTTTCACTGTCTGGTATCCTTGAAATCAAGAAAAGCAGGAGGAGAAAGGTTGCTTACATTGCTTTTCAGAAAGCTGTAGGAAGTTTTAACCTCAGCAAATCTTTTTTGCAACTTCTGAGGAGCCGACCGGCCTGAACAACCTCCAGCAGCTTCTTGCTTGGTGGATCCCCTAATTTCGGTGGTCTGGGATGTCAGCCAACACCTTGAGCATGCTGGCTGTGTGCTTTGTTTGCAGTTGGCCATGGGCAGGCTTAGCAAGTGGCGCATTCCCCTGCTTGTGTTTTGGGGAGCCTGCAGTACTTGGCAGCGTTAGGGGAAGCCGGTGACCTGGAGCTCGATGGGAGCTTCACCCCAGGGTTCACAGGCAGCGTCCGATACTTTTCCATAGCTCTTACTGTAATAGGTCGTGCATTTGCTTCCTTGCTTTACGGATACAACTTGTGCAATTTGTACTTAATTATATGATGACCTGTGGTTTTACATGTGCCAATTCTTGAAAACATGTTTGGCAGGTTGCTTCATTCCAGCTGTGTCAATACACAAGTTTCTGAGGTGTTTTATTTTTTTAAGAGGGAGGGGAAGCCCCTGGGTAACAATTGGGTCATAGCAAATAGGGTTCTGACAACGTTATAAAGTCTTTATGTGTTGTATTTGCAGCTAAGATAACTATATTTTGTGCACATATATATACACGCGCACACACACACCACACACACGCACTCTCTCACACTCGAAGCCAGGAATGTAATGACAGATACAAATAAGTATTCTTACAAATATGCACTTCTGGAAGAGTTGTCATTTACCTACTAGCTTTCAAGGTTTGAACAAATACAGTAATGTGGCATTTCCTAGTTGTGCTTAAAACCCTGAATATGCTTTGTTTCTACTAGTGATCTAACTCATAAAGTATTAGAGCCGAGTTGTATATTATCCAGTTTTTTCTTTTCCCATGAACTTTTTCCCATGTTCTAAACACTTCTGCTTTTTCCACAAGCGCTGGGAAATGCGGTTCCCATCCCAGCAGAACACTGGGATGAGGCGTATTTGGATGCAGAGGTTGGGCTGTGAATTCCAGCATACATGTGCGTATGCATATAATGGGATGCGAAAGCAATCCAAACAAGCTAGACATTTAATCCAGTATCTGAGATGCGTTTTGGGACTCTGTATTGAGCACTAACGTACACATCTAGTCAGCTCAGCTACTCCCTTTCCAGGAAACCTCACATGGCAGCGATAACCAGGATATTTGTTCATACAGGGAGTGTGCCCTTCGTGCCCTTCAAGCCCTCCACGCCAGCCAGCCCTGCAGCCACAGTAAGGTGCTAAGGGCACAGCTGAGCCATCTCCACTTAACCACGGTGTGGTTACTAGTAGAGGAAGAAGACAAACTGGAAGGATTAGGATAGCAAATACATAAGCATATACATTTGAAGTCACTATTTATCTTAATAGCCAGTTATTGCAGAAAAAAAATCTATCCTTTCATCTGTGGCAACACCTTAACTTCAGGATTCTCTTCTAGTTTTTTCATAAACTCAGCAACATCTAAAGCAGTGCAAGGAATGCAATTCCTTCTGCTGCTGATTACTCCTAAGCATTAGTAGTTATCAACTGTTGCTGGAGAACAACAAACCTTAGTCTCAGCTTCCGGCCTTTCATTCCAACTTTTAGCTCTGTAAGGTAAAGTGCTGTTCTGTTAGTAGCCAAAAAATGGTATCAGCAGAGTCCTGCCTCCAGAATACCCCACCTTCTGCACCCCAGCCCAAGAAACCCTCTTCTCAAGTGTTGCTTCCATCACCAAATCAAGCAAAAATTGCTGCAGACTGTACACTGATAAAAACACTACCCTGTTCTCAGACCCTGCCAAAGGAGGGAAAGAAAACAGTGTTTCAAGGGCACTCCACATGTGGCTTTGACTGCGGTGGGTGGTGCTCATAGGCTGTGCTTCCTACTGTTTTTTTTGTAGGACTTCTGCTATGATGTCTGAATGCTGTAGCGAGGTGCAGAACTGTGCAGACCCTCTTCCTTCTTGAACATGTTCTCTCTTCACTCTTCTCGTGTTTTCCTACCTCTGTCTTGCCTCTAACAGTGTTTTCAGAGCTCCTGGTACCACTTGTTTTGGAGAGTGTAGTGGAAGTTTGCATCCCCACACAGTATTTTATGCAGTGTTGAATGCTGCTAGGTGAAAAGACTTGTTCTTCACTTGATGCTGTGTGGCAGGGTGCACAAAGCTGTGCTCTGAAGCCTTTTAGTCCACCCTTCAAGTTGAAGTATTGGTAATATTCTAAAATAATGCTATAGTCTAAATATTAGAGGTGGCTTGCTGGGCAGAACATAGCCTGTGATGTGACTTCATGTAGCCTGTTGCTGTGTGAAGGTTATTAGACAGAAGTTAGGTGTGTGGTTTCTAATGTATGTCCTGTCAGATGTGGCATATTCAATGTCAGCAGTGAAATTTGTCTGTTATATTTAAAATCTTGATTTTTTTTTTCCCCCTTGAGAGGTGAGAAGCTCATGTTGCTTCAAAAAAGTAGTTTCCATGTTTGTAATTCTTCATTCATGATGATGCATGATAGAAAACCTGTGTCCTGACCCATATAAGTCACAATTCCCCCTGCAGCTGGCCTATTTTCTTGTGATGTAGCATGGGAGGGAAAGAGGGACAGGCTCAATCCCTTTTCCTGCTCTCGCATCAGAAATTCAACAACTCTGAAGCAGCACCACAGTGCCTTGGGGCTCTTGGGATATTTCATCAGCAAATTTAGAAACCTCATGGAGTTGAACAGTGTCAGGGGCTGGTGAGTTTTAATGCTGGTTCTAAGTGTGACTTATCAACCTTTAGCTCCCCTAATTGGGGAGAAGGGGTGATAAGCAAAGCAGACGTCACCCCTGTAACTAGCATTTCTGAAACCACTTGCAAAATCTCGGGAGGTGAAAGACAATGATAAGGCTGCAATTCCCATGGTAGGACTCACTACCTAGATTACAACCACAGCAGTTGCAAGGAAGGTAGCAACCCTTGCACACGTGACTGTTCCTGCAGCCGTTTTGGGTTGTAGCACTCTCCAAAATGAGGCTTGCGCTGGGAAGCAGGGTTGTCACTGCAAGTGCACAGGCACAGTGCCGCTAGCATTTGGCAGTAGGACTTGAACTGGCTGGAAGGTTGTTGACATGTGGTTGAGCTGAAATACTAGCATATGGCTGAATACGTTTTGAGTATGGCACATAAAAGGTTGGGAACCTGTGCGCTGAATTTTAATGTGTTCAAGTAGGATCTTTGCTGTAAGCACATCTATCTTCCTCTAGCATGTCTCTGTTTGAGCCCTACTTCCATTTTTAAAATGAGACAAACCTTGCTTCATGTCTCAGTGTTGACAGCAGTCAGGTCCGCAGTGAACACAGGCGGGGAAATGCTGTGTGTTTACAGATGAAAGCTGCCTTTAATATTTCACTAACTTCAATAATTCATCCTGAGATGACAGCCTTGGTCTGCTGTGCAGTGACTCATGCACAGACCTCTGTACCCCAGCCTACCCAGTCAGCTCCAGTAAGACCTAGTAAGACCTCTTGCATGTATCTCCATCTTAGAAAGATGCCTCTTTTGTGAATCGTGAGGGCAAAATGCTCTGAAATCAGACATAAGACTTCATGCATCTTGAATGCTGTCAACCCTGCTCTTTTGCCAAGTGTGTGGGACTGAAGCAGCCTTATTGAGAGACCAGAGCCAGCACATACAATGTTTGTTTCTAACAGTGTATGGAAGCTGCAGTAAATTTTTAGGAAGTGGGTGTGAGAATACACTTAATGCAGAAAATCCCTTTTGCAAAATGCTGCTTCTGATGTCTTTATCTTTCTGCTTCTGCATATTCTTTGGTCTTTGGAGGTTTGTCCAAGCCGATTATGACTGACTTCCCTATGTGTATCAAATATACATATTCTACGTGGGAAGTAGGAGCTCTAGAGGGCAGGAAAAAGCAAGTATCTTCATCCGCGCAGCAGTATGCTTTCATGCTCTAACAATTCTTCAGAGATGCAATCTGCTTCATTAAAGAAAGAAAACAATCAGCTATTGGCACGGGAAGGTCTGTGTGCCATGCTTCGAAGAGAGCTGACTATATCTAGTGCTGCTTCACAGGAAGACAAGTTGCTGGAACTACTTTTTTTTTTTTTTTTGAGCTCCCTTGATCTGAGGCACTAGGACCATCTGTGAAGGAAGCAGCTCTTTGAAGCACAAAGGGTCCATGTCAGTTGTACCAGACTGCTGTGCTAGTGTGGTGTGGTGTCGTCCCCCCCTCCCCGCAAGGCTCTCGAGAGGTGGAGTGTTATTTAAGTATTTGTTTAGAAGAATGTGTAGTCCACTCATGCAGGAGAGGTTTCCATTCCCCTTTTTATGATGTTGCTCTCTGTCTTGTTTACTTTGGTTAGGCTCACAAAATGAGAATCAAAATCTCCAGAGAACCTTAACTGCTCAGGGAGTCTGCCGAGGGGAGAATTGGAGACACGTGTTCAGCATGATCGTTCTATTTGAAAAAGTAACTTGTAACATCTCATGAATACACAGATTTGAACAGGAGTAGCTAATTTTCCTATTGATGTGGAAAAAGGGGCAATGCTGAAGCATGGATGGATGAGGATGCATGTCAACATTCAAAAAGAATGCATAAAATACATTCCTTTAACTATGTTCTGGTAGTTTTCCATGGCATGGGTTAGGAGTGACACTTGCTAATTGTTTTTTTAGGGTTTTTTAATGCCTTTTTGGGAGAGGAGTGGGAACATGATTAAAAGCAGGAGCAGGATTTACAGAATCAAAGTATTTTTTTTGTCATTGGTCACACTGGAGAGTGAATATATCTATTTTGCTATCATCAACTTGACTTGTGTGTGTGTGACTTTCATCTCTCAATAACTGATGTAGATCTGTGCCAAAAGTGTCTGAGACTTATCAGGGATTAGATGGACTCTGTGGGTATAGAGACATTTTGGCTATTGCAGCTAAGGATGCTGACAGATGCCAACAAAAGTGGCAATGCATTTGGAGATTGTTATATGCCCACCTTAGAAATACATGTTCTTATGTTGTGACTGGGGTAGAATTTAGAGTAATGCAGCAAAGCTTAGGCTGAGCTTGGTCTGGGAGCAGTGGCTGTAATTCCCCATGTGTCTTCTGTGAGACTCAAACTCCCTTTGAGCCCTCATCACGGGACCAGCTAATAACCTCAGTCTGTGCATCCATGTTGCATCAGCTTTAACATTTTGGATTTTGATGCCTGAGAGATGGGGGGCATCTGTAAGGGTTAACTCAAGTTGCAAGGCACTGCCTAATTTTTACAGATGGTGTGAGCGCAAGAGCTAACCTCAGACTGGCTTGGCAGTGCACAGAGATAACTTTACATAATTCCCTGCAGATGTTGCTGCAGAATGGTTTTAATAATGAGTTGTGAAGTTGAGCTAAACTCCAGCATAGAAAACTCAAAATAAATGCAATGTTTTGTTCTGTTTCAAAAGAAGTCTTCTAACAATGTTTCTGTGATGCTCAGGGTTGGGAAAGATGGTGGTGGAGGGACAATGAGTAGTTTGCTCTATTATAGCCCTGACTTTTTTGCAAGCAAAGGTCAATCTGGCAAATTTGTCTGCAGCTCACAATCCCTCTGAACTTGTGCAAAAAAAAGGGGGGGGGGAGAGGGGAGGGAGACACAAATGACAGCTCTCCTAATATATTTTTTAATAAGGGGCTGGTGCCCAGGAGGATGCAGAGCAAGCAGTCCAGTATCAGCTGGGCAGAGAGTTGTCTTCTGGAGTCTGCAGCTGTCACGCATAGGCTGCGTTGTGGAACTTGTCTGCGTTTCAGCCATTTTCTGCTAAGAGTCTGTCAATTCCTGCCCTATGCAGTAACTTCCTTTCTGTAGGGTTATGGCTTAGATGTACCATCATAATTCAGGCTTTCAGCTCATCGGGACTGAACTGCCCCTGCAAGGTCTGCTGAGCCACTCAGAGAACCTGCATGTCTCACTTGTGACCATCCATTTTGCCTTCTCTTCTGCTAGGGGGTTGCTGCTGGGACTTCTTCAGGCTTCTCAATTGTCCAGGTTATCTATACAGAACTCTTCTATTTTCTCTCCCCTTCTCTCTCCTGTGGACATATTACCTCTGAGCTGCATTAAAGCTACTCTTGTCCTTCTGAGAAACAAGCTCAAAATGGTGAAGAGAATTTCAGTGTTGGGTCTGGTTTTCTCTAAACCTGGACACACACTGCTGATTTCTTGGTAACTGCAGAGGGTTTTTTGGTCTGTATTTTACCTTTGTGTATAGTTCATAAATAAAATATTCAGGGGAAAAAATAATTTGAGTTGTGTGGCAAATATTGATGTCTTCAGGAATAGAAGCAGTTTCAAACTGCACTTGCAACATGTGGGCTGCGCAACAATGGAAAGGATTGGCTGAGTTAGACTTGAGTGTGTAACCTACCTCAAATGTGACTCGACCTTGGGAACTTATTCATCAGATTAGCCAAGTCTTGAGGCGTCTCTGCAGTGGCCTTCCAGGGGCTGAGGATGGCAGTGGTATGGGGGGGACACGCCTACGTGGGGGCTGAGGGGCTGCTTTTTAACAGGGAGCTCCGTTTGGATGGAGACTTAGCTAAATCTGAGCCCAAATACAAGAACTTAAGCTCAACTTTGAGGCACTGGTGCATCTGAGTAACCTAACCCAGTGGAAGGGTATTGTGAACTGGGCTAGCACTGGTTATGTCAAGGCTGAGAGAGTCACCCCTCTACATAGTTTTACCATGGTTTGAAGATGGCCCAAGCGTAGGGAAGTCTTTTATGCAATTGTGTTTAATTTCTCTCTGGGGAAGAGTGTATGTAAACTATTCCAGTCTAATTGGTATCAGCTGAAAGCCAGCTTCTGACATTTTGTGCCTAATTATAAGTGTATGTTAAACTGTGTTTGCTACCCATGTCGGTGCCTTACTGGTAAAATAAGGAACATCCATAAAGATGCATTTTTTGAAATGGTCTGGCAGATACTGTGTGTTCACTGCTGTGGGCTTCATGGCAGGAGAATCCACCTCCTGCTGAGGAGGAATAACTAAATTTAAACTTTCCAACTATGAGGCTCGTGAAGCAAAGTTTCCAAATCTCTGCTGGGCAGAAAATGGAAAGCCGTGTCTGAGTTTTGAGAGTAAATAAATAGTGCTACCTAGCAGCTGTGCTGCGGCTAGCGAGGGTGTTCAGTACTTGTGGCACATTTTCCTTCCTGGAGCCTGCAGACAAGGAGGGTTTATAACTACTGTCCTTCAGCTAAAATCTTCTGTGACAGGATTTGGAACAAACACGGGCAACTTAAAATGAACGTGTGAGCGCTGTTTCAGTTGGCTGCTTTTCCTTTCAAGAAAGTGGCATGTTGCATGGCAAGAAACTCATATTAAACAATATTTTGTACTATACTGAAAGTAATTTGCATTTTGAGGAAGACTGCGAGATTATAGAAAACAATAGAAATGTTTTACCTGTTTGGCTTGTTATTATCCTTGTCCTTACATACATGGAGCAGAATCTGGTTTTAAGAGCTGAGAGGCACAGGCTCTCTTGAGTGAGTGACTCTACATGAAACATAATGAAGATTCAATAAATCAATGCAGCCAAATAAGCAAAGAGGCAAGGATGGCTGTGACTGGGGTGCATTTAATCTAAACGTGGCTCACCTACAGTTTTATGTATCCATCCATAGATGTGACCTAAAAGATGTCTTGGCATTAGCTGTTGGTCATTATGAACGCTTCTGTAGATGTGGATAGAAACATGGATGTTAAGGTGGGAAGGCAAATAACTGATATTTATGGTCTAAAATCACACTTCAGCTGGTTTGTGTCTCTTCCTGTTTCTGTTCTGTACGGTACTCTACAGTTTCCCAGGGTACTTAATTCAGGTCATGTTTGTAAACCACTGATTTTTGAGGAGGCAAGTGCTCTGGAAGCATTATTTTATATCCTGTTCTGAAGCTTGCATCCTTAGACTAGAATCTTTCTAACTTCCATCTTTTGACTTCTGTGATGGCTCATATTAGGATTTGTGCAGCATTTGGCTCCCTCATTTCCAGCATACATGTGCATATACACACAAAGCACTTCAGTGCTGTAGATGTACACACTGTAAGACTTGGTTTGAGAGACTGAATTGAAGAACTCAGCTCATGGACTCTTCACAGATGGACTTAAGGGATACTAAATTAAACTGACGTTTGCTCCACTGCAACCTTTTCTGTATGTGCCCTTCCCACTCCTCTGCCATGATCAGTGTGTCTGATACAGTGTAAGAGGACTAAATAACCTCCCATTCCAGGAGGCTACGAAGTAATTCAGATCTGCACCACAGTTGCAGTCTGTGTGCCTGTGGTTCAGTAGCATCCCACTGTTTGTGTTTCTCTTACTGTCGTCTGAGTGACTTTTCTTGCTTCCTCCCCTTGCAGGCTGGTGGTTTGTGAGCACAGCGGAGGAGCAGGGCTGGGTCCCTGCTACATACCTGGAATCCCAAAATGGTACCAGAGATGACTCTGACATCAACACATCCAAAATCGGGGAAGGTATGCAAAGCTTTCTTATTGAGGGGAAATTGGTATTGGCTCACTTTATTTACCGTAGGAAAAAAGACTACTTTGAAAACCCTTACTGCTGCTTGTGGCTGCTATTTGGTGCAGTAGACAGTTCTGCTATCTTGTATCAGCAAATAAACTGTTTCTGAAGACATTGGGATGAGATACTATACCTGTGATCTGTTTGTGACCAGCTTGGGCTGTCAGTATAACAAGGGGTTCAAAAGCCTAATGATGCTCATTTTAATGCACTTAAACAGCGATATCAAGCAACTTGTGTACAAATCTTCACAGTCTAAGCATCACATTCTCATAGCTGTTGTGTCCTGCCGTTGAAGGAGAGAACTTACATGGCTTTTTTTCAGAAAGCACAGAAGTGAGAGCTTTTGATTTGAAGAAGATAATTTTTAGAGCCACAAAACTGTTAAAATTAAATCTGACTCCTTTTAATGGTGGCATCTCATTGCAATTTTTTTGGCTTATTACTTGAAACTAGTTTCATTGTTGTTTGCTACAGTCTGTGATTGTATGGAAAGGTAACTTTATTTGGTGTGGTCTCATTCTATTAAAACTGAGATGTCATTTGTCATGTACGTGTATTTAGCGGCACTGGTTTTTGTCTAAAGATGTTTAATTCAGGTTCCAGAAATGGAATAGTATGACCTCACATGTTCCTCTGTTCCATTATGAAAGCCTAACCACATCTTAATGGGATGCTCATGTAGCAACTGCGTACAAAGGACACGTAGTATGATTTGCTCCATTCTGATGAATCTCTTGCTAAATTTCTAGGTGCTCTTGGTGTGACACTTATGTGAAATGTATGTGAAAACACAGCCAACCTTCCTTAGCACAGATAGGAGGTTGAGAGGTGTTTTGGTGACCGGTCTGCCCATTAGGAAAGCACATGGGGAAAACATAGCTTTGTGCTGTGCCCCAAGGGTGACATCTGTGGCTTATTCAAGACTTTGGCTCTGTAACTCATTTTTCACTGCTCAAAGCTGCTCCTATCCTGGGTCACTTAGGGTTTAGAGACAGACTGACTGTGGACTGGTAGGCAGGGAACCAGTCTGGTATGATGCAACATCTTAGTGGATACAAAAGCAGTTAAAGTTTCCCTGTTAGTAAAGACCAAAAACTTACTGCTGTCTTCCAAAAGAGTTCAAGGATGCCTTATCTGTTGGTCTGTAGCTTCCTCCCTTTTTTTTGACTCTTAAATGTGGTGCATGTTTGGACAGCCTTATTGCCTAACCCACTCTAATTTCAAGCTCTCCTCCTCCTTTCATGTTGCCCTCTGGAATTTACTTTGCACAGGGTTGTTACCACACAGCACTCTGTCCTGGGTAATGAAAAACCCATCAAATGTTTCTTATCTCTTTCCTGTGTCCCCTCTAATCTGTTGTACTGCTCTCATCAGTTGTGCTCAGCAGTCACATTCCCTGCCTTACTCCACATGCAGATATGCTGAAACCTGACTCTCCTTTTTGTTCAGTTCCATTCCAGTGACAAATCTAACTGCATTACTTCTGCAGTTGCTTTGATTTGCCCCAGCTTCCACTTGGTTTTCAGTAACTTTTTTTTATGCAGCTCAATCTGAGGCTTTTCTTTGTTCTTTGCTTTTCCTTCTTCTAGTTCTCCTGTATTTGGGCTATTCTCCTTGCCACATAGTGGAGTGGCCTCAGACTACTATTAGGAGGAGGGAAGGACTTCCATAAGAGGAAAGAAAAATATAAATTCTCTTGTAGAGAAGACAAGTGTGTAAAAGTGAACATACTTGTGTATGGTATAGCAGACCTTACATAAAAAATGTACTGCTTCTCAGTATGCAGGAGAAAGGTCTTCCAATATAACCAAGGAGGGAGGCACTTTAAGTGGGTAAAGTACTCTAGCCCTTAGATGTAGAATTCATAACACTTTCAGATGACTCCTGTGGATGTTCTCCCTGCATCTGTGATGTCTGTGCTCTGCCTCCTTTGAAAGGACAAACACCAGTGTAGGGAGCTTCCTCTATCAGCCTTTCAATCCATTTGCAGAGAACATAGAGCTTATTGCACCTTACAACACAAGCTAGGCAGGCTTCTGCCCGCCTCTGATATGGCAGGTCCTTATGAAGTTAGAGACACTAAATGCAATTTATTAATAATGCTGCCTCTATGTAACGCCAATTTCCATGTGTCTGTATTTGTCCATCTTCCTTAGAAAGACAAAAGTGTTTCCTCCCTGCACTTCCCTCAGCTCCAGGAACTATTCTGGGCAGGCTGTATACAGCTGACCACTACCTGCACCTGTGTTTAGAGCAACACCCTCTTATGAAGCTTGGAAACACTCCAAAAGTGATCTAAGGAAACATCTGCAGCCACAGGAGCTGTTAAAGCAAACATCTTAAAATGCTCCCTTGAAGGGATTAGACACTAGTTGATAAATAACTCTTCTGACTAACTGCAGCATGACCAACACAGCTCAAGTCTGGGATCAAGTAGCAAATTTCAGCATTGAGAGAGGAAAAAAACTGACTAGGATCAAAAGACTTCTGTGGTGTAAAGGGTTGTTGCTGAGGGTAGTCACATAGTGTGCAGAGAAGCCACACCTCTGGTGTGGTGGATCTGTGTGACCCACTGTGGGAGACCTGGGTGTGTTCAGAGGGATGCTCCCAAATGGCTGAATCCTCCATACTCCTAGTGCGAGTGAAGGGCTCTGGGTGACTGATCTCAGCTGAAACCTGAAAAAAAATTATTCCCCCTCCCCACCCCCCCTTTCAGGTGAAGATCTTTCATCTCTCCCTTCTTTTGGGTAAAAACTTCCTAACACAGTCCTGTCCTATTTCAGCTTTACTGTGAATTTAGCTTTAGCTTCTGTCTCTGCTGTTATCATATGTCTGCTAAGTGCTGTGTTGCCTCTCATGTACCATATATGTAACTGGAGGACTAGTGGCATGTTGATTTGGAGGTGGTTACCAGTTTAAACCAATGGGCAAGAAAAATCCTAGCAGAAAGGAGTGAAGACAGCTAATCTTGTGTGGCTTTGTGTTGACATGGGCTTCTTAGTAAGCCCAAGAGGGTTGCTATGTTCTTTTGACAAGAAACATAGTGATCTACAAAAAGCAGCAATCTGAAACACCAACTCCTCTGAAAAGTAGTGTTTCTTCTCTACTACTCAGTTAGAAGTAAGCAATTTTAATTCTCATACCAGCCAAATGCAATTGGACCTTCTAGCAACACTTGGAAACCAACAGCCCCTTTACTGCAGAGACACTCCGGAACAGAAATCAGGCTTGGAGCTCCAACCTCTTGAGTTGCTGTGCCCTTTTATTTTTGGTGGTTTTCATCATGTGGGATCAAAGGAAAAATAGAGGATGCCAAAACTAGACATCTGAGTATGTTCAGCATCAGTCATAGCACCTCCACTTAGGGTGACTAGGGAAGGTTTTAGGCCTTACAGCAAAGGAGAAATTTGAGGAGGAGAATGAGCTGGGTGCAGAAGTTTAGCCTAAGCCCCTGACAGATATGAAGAGCAAAAAGCCACCAGCTGCTTTTTAGGAAAACTATTATTTTTATATATATAACTTTTTTTTTCCTAATCTAATCCTTCTGCTGAGCAAGTCTTTTTCCTGAGCCTGATCTTCTGCAGAGCGTAGCCCTGGAAGACTGGTCCCTACTTTCATGAGTATGAGTATAGTGTCAAAATAACTGCACATAAGCAGAAGTGAATGACTATAAATATCGTCACAATATCTGACTTTATTAGCAGCTTTCCCAGCACCAGTAGTACAACTGTTGGATTTGTGCTCTAGTGATAGCTACTGGAAGTACAATATCTTGCATTATTCTCTGGCAGCACCAAGGATCTCTGCAGTAGCTGCCAAACTAGTGTGGAAGCCTTTGAGTAAAAGAAAAGTCTTTGTCTGTCTCTTGGTTCCAGTCCTATGGTTATTGTGTCGTTCACACCTTCACAAGCAGAAGAAGGAGCTGAAGGACAGTTTCACATCTGTGATCTGGAAAAAAAAAATTTGGTGTCCTCTGTGCACAGCTACTCTGACAGTGCCATTTCCATAAGTGTCTTGTCTTTGTTTATTTTAAGCACAAATTATTGTTTAAGTGTGAAACTAATTCTCAGTTTTGGCATGTTAGCTTCTTGAGCCTGTTCAATAAGAGCAAGGTTAGGTTTTTCCTTATTTGTAATCAATATACTAGAAGTTGAAGTTTGCATCATGGGCATTAGCTGTGGCAGTGATCCTGCGTCAAACCTTGGAAACGAGGAGACAGACCTTTCTCACTTGGGTTCAGTTGGAGCGTTGCCATTAAAAATGAACCCACACAAGAGAAGCTCCCTTTTTTATTACTATTTTTGATTCCTGGACTTCATTTGTAGTGTGATAACTTTCTTAGAGAGGGTTAGAGCCATGTTGTGCTAGCTCTTGTATGCAATAAAATGAGTTCTGCAAAGATCCTGCAGTCTGAGTAGGAGATGCAACAACGATACTGATCTGTCTTGTCACTCCAGCATCCATGGACATGTTTTCCATAGCTGTATGGGTTTTGTTTGTTTGTTTCTCTGAAGAGATGATAGTAAGGATCAACTTCTCAGGCTCAAGAAGCTAACTTGTTCCACCATATTATATAAACTACGCAAAGTTTCTGCATCCCACCTAACTTGTTCCCGCTAACAAGACCAGTGCTTGTAATTGTCATATTTTGTTTTTTATTCCTCACCCTTCCATCATTTTTTTCCTTATGTTTCCATTCATGTTCCAAACTAGTCTCTAAGCGACGCAAGGCTCACCTGAGGCGCCTGGACCGGCGATGGACGCTGGGCGGGATAGTCAACAGGCAGCAGAGTCGAGGTGAATAGCTTACTATGGCATGAGCCCCTTATGGGCGCAAAGGCTGAGCTGCTGCTTGGGTTGCTGAGTGTGCCAGGGCGGTGTGGCTGCCCTTCTTGGGGTTCGGATCTCTGTTCCTCTCACAGGGAGAGGCCGAACTCCAGAGTTCACGTGTGGCTTTCATGCCTCAAAGCTTGAGGGTGTCTGATAGGACACCCGAAGAGCTGGAGGCTAGTAACCTGGTGTAATTCTGCAGTCTCACTCCTCGTACAGCTTGGGGATGCTCACATCTGTTGTGTTTTAACTTTTGGGCACATCTGTACTTAGTCTTTCCTACCTCAATGAGAACAAGTGATACTTCTAGGGCTATTAAAATGAAAAGAATGCCAAAGAGCCATGGTCAGAGATGTGCATACTGGAAAAGTGCTTGGTGTGGAAAGATGAGAATTGTTCCAGTTTCGTCATCTTTCCTCCTTACAAGCAATGCTTGATACTAAAGATGGACTTCTTCAAAAGCTTTGGGAGCTTTTGATGTCAGTCCTAGGTGTTTAAAGTACTGCCAGTAGTAGCATCTTTTTGGCCCTGTTTGTGTGACAAGTAGCATGAAAAGACCTTGTGTTTCAAAACTGCATTTGGGTAAAGTTTGAGGAATATTTCAAACCAAATGCTTCTCCAGTGCATGTGGCTCATCTTTCCAGGAGCAAAAGTACCTGTTTCTGTCTCCTTTCCCTCTTCTTGAAAGGATCATGCAGACTTGGTGTTGATTGTACTTTAAAGGGGAGGGGGGACACCACTTGCTCCTTAATGTAACTTTCAGAAAACTTTATTGAGGGGATGGAACCACACAAAAACACAAATAAAGCTACCCTGTTAAGGAAAAAGGTGCTCTTTTCTAGGAAGAAGAGTGTACCTTTAAAGTTGCAAATTTATGTTCTCCTGGACTTGGTGGCTGTTCTGTGTGCAGACTCATGCAGGTATCAAGCACATATGGCTTTTCAGTGACTTATTTTACCTTTGCTCTTCAGAGTTTCAAAGGTGGGGGAGAGGGGACAAATTAAGCAGAGGTGTGTTCTTCCCCCTATTGCTTCACCTTGCAGCAACCAAAGCTACGCTGAGAAGACAAGATCTCTCTTCTCAGCCACACTATACAGCCTGAAGGTGCCAAAAAGCCCTGTGCAGACCATAAGCATGCATGCTGGCTTGAGAAGAACTTGTAGTGCTTATTTCTGTATTTCAAGAGTTTGGGAACTCGTTATTTTGAATGTACAACCCTTTACTAGATACTTCCTGACAGTCTAACTGAGAGAAATTCTGGGAATAGTAGAGCTGTCTAAACACTTTTGCTAATTGAAACAAATATTTCCTTTCCTATTCATATTATATTGTAAACAAAGCTCCATTAAAATATTCAGGCTGCAGGATCAGTCCCTTAGACTGGTAAGACTCAAGGACCCAAGTTGCATTCTCTGCTTTTTCTTCTCCAGAGTGATTAATTCCTGCACTCTTATTCCCATTCTCTGTCCATGTCTTCTCCAGACCTACCCTGTCTGGTCAGTGTCTTCCCTGGCAGCCTCCCCCACCACAGGCTCCTCCACCTCTATCTTTCTCCATAACAATTTCTTCCCTATTAGGCCCAAGCAATGCTGGGTTTTTGAGCTCGTTGGAGAACGTGTGCTTTATCTCGGACCAAATCTTAGCACTTGAATTTGGTGCGGCATCTCAAGGGTTAGAGACATCCTCTGTGGCTGAGTTGCTTGTATGAGCTTTCCCCAATGCCTTTCAGCCACAGTTAACCAGATAAGTGGTTTAATGCTAACTGAAAAAAGTTAGGGAGCTCTTACAGGAGCTTGATAGGAAGTAGAGGAAAAAGTGGTTTGAGTACTGTGGGACAGGTTAGAGATGGTAGCTTCTGGTATAGCTGCAGCCTGTACAGACATCTACCCCTCCAGAACTGCAAGTGTAAAGAAAAATATGAGTGTCTTTGGGTGTCCAGCCTGCTGCTATCTAATAGATCACAGTTTATGTGAGGTCAGGAGAAATTCTCTCCCCCTTCTTTCCCTCCCATCTCAGCCCAAAAGGCTTCTAACAAGGCCAAATTTGGGTGGTTTTGCACAGAAATGACAGAACGCACAAAGTGCGCACACACACCCCCTGCCAACCTTCACGTCCCTGCTCCAAAGCCCAGAAGAGCTAGGGCTGTTCACGCAGGAGGTTGCCAGAATTGTTTCACACAGGCAAAACAGCTTCCCCTCCCCCACTTGGCCCCTTTCTTGGAAATAAATTCAGTTCAACGTTTTGGCTGAAATTCTTCCCACCCAGCAATATTCTGCTTGACATAGTCCCTGCTCTTGGAAAGGCTAGCTCCAAGAGTTTGTTGGAGTTTAAAAGGAAGCTCTAAAGGATGCACACCTCTGTGCTTGGGTACCAACCAGGTCTGTGATAGAATCGCTTAAAAACTAGAATTGAAGTAATTAAACATGGGTCTGCAGGCCAGGATTTCCCAAGTGACTGGTGAGTCTTGACTGTCTCAACTCCTGCACACTGAACTTGGTTGCTCCCTGTGCCTTGCAAAAGCAGGTGCATGGTTCCTCCCTTCTTAAAGCAGGATCTAAGTGGTCTGGTATGACATCTGGAGCCAGCTGGGTTGCATCTCTGCCATGTCCTGTTTATGTGGGGCAGCCGTACCCTCTTTAGCTCAAACGAGTCCTGTGCCATTCAGGAGTAAGGATGTATCTGTGTTTCTCAGTGGTATCTCCTGCCCTGTGACTGCAGTAGAGCTCAGGCACCACGGTTTTATGTGTTTGGTTGATGAAAATACTGGGAAAACCTGAGTGCAGAAGGGAAGGATGCCTGCCCTCCTTGGAAAAGACAACCTAACGGTGAGAGAAGCATCAAGGTTAAGATATGGGCGGTTTACTGGCATAAGGCTTTCTTTTATCCTTTCCAAGGCCCCTTAAAAAAGCTGAAATTCTGGGATATTTAGGTATTTGGGAGTGATGTTATTGGGGCTGTGAATGAGAAAGATGAAAGACAACTTGTTGAATATCTTGGTAGTGCTCCTTTTAAAGCTGAAAAAATCTGCAAAGAGAACAGCTGTAGTCTGTTTTTTAAAAAGAGAAACAGATGACATTTGTTGCTGAACTTTTCTCTTTAAAACTGTCCGTGGTGTGCCCAGATCTAAGAGATTACATTGGTTTGTTCCTTGTGTAGCTACAGAGCTTGTGTTTTTGTTTTTAATGTTACTTGTGGAAACTTTTCTAAACTCCTGTCTATACATTATCAAACTCAAATAATGGAAATAAGGATCGAGAAGAAGCCTGGCTTTTTGTAGCTTTCTTCAGTACTGACCTTTATTAGAGACTCTCCAGCTGCACAGAGCTCATGTTCTCTTGCACAGGGTGAAGTACTATTTCCACAACAGTTACTTGGAACTTCCCGTAGAAGAGGACTTAGGATTGTGTACAGGCTGATTTCCTGAGAAGTCGTTTGTGCTATTACAATTTGATTGGGAAAAGTAGGGGCTTACATGCTTGTTTTGTATGCCGGGTATTTGACATAAATTGTTATTGCTGCTTTGGTTTCATGCCCAGTAGTGTCAATTGGAGCTGGGGTAATGCAGGGAAGTATTTCAGATTTACTCACAGTTGCAATATTGCAACACATGGGCTGAAGTTCTGCTGAATGAGCCTGTTGTTGAAGAGTAGCAGCTATCTCAAGAAATAAGCTATTTGTTGAAAAAACTGCAACAAAATTGTGACTTGGAAGCAACACGTCTTCCTCCTGCTCACTCCACTTAGGAGTGAGGGAACCTGCTGGGGGAGAGGGATGGGAAATAGAGGGAAGGCAGCAGCATAACCCAGCAAACTCATCACTGGCCTTGAAGCCCATTTTTCTAGTCTGGGCCACTTCTTCTGTAGCTAGTTTTCCAGCTTTGGAAGGAACTTGTTAAATAGGGTGGTGATCTGGACTGACTGGTGTGCTTGTGCACTGCTGCCCCTTTCTGCGTCCTCCCTGTGCCCTCTTCGGCAAGCCCTGCACTACTCTACCAACAGGAGTTCTCCCTTTATCTTTTTCCCTTCTTGTCTTTGCAGCTTATGAAACATCCGTCACTCACTGCGTAAGGCTGCTTTGCAGTGCTAAATCCAGTCGACACAGAGCAGCTTCAGACTTGCTTTTTTTCTTTGTTTCTTTTCCTTTTTCTTTTCTATGTTGGAAGGAAAGTAGTAAATCTTTTACTCCTTGCTGGTTGAAGAAAGAGCATGTGCTGTACAGAACAGTTTAGAAATGTCATTATTGTCCTTTTCTATCTGTTGCCATTACATTTCCTGTTTTAAAAAAAAGTGTGTGTATGTGGGGCAGGTGGGATGACAAAGGCTGATGAGCTCCTGCCTGGAGAGGAACAGATTTGATAACGGTGGGTAGCCTTTTTTCCTGCGTTGAACATTTAGACAAGTAAAAGTCCATGTTGAATTAATGCATTGCTTTCTGGAACAGGGAGACTTTTTCCAGAAGCAGGTCTGACAGCGGTGGGGTGGAGCGGAGGAGGGGGAGGGTGAGCGCAGACTGCTGACTGCAGGGAAAGTATTTTGAAAGAAAATTCTTCTGTGGTTTGGAAGATGTAGGACTGGGGCTGTTGCATTTTGCTGAGAAATCGTTAATTTGCTAATTTCTAGCCCCAACCCCCCCCCCCCCGCCTTGCTACCCCCTGGCTTTTCAAACAAGGCTCAGGTCCCAGTAAGTTGGGGGTATGTACAAACACCAGCTGGGCAAAGGAAATTAGGAGCCAATCAGGTAAGGGAATAAAGTGCTGGAGATAACTTACACTCTCCTTTATGTATTTGCTCCTTTCTGTCTCCATAAAACATAGGTGAGGGAAGGGTGTGCAAAACTGCTCAGACCTTGGAAGCAGAAACGTATGAGCTCTGGCCATCTGCCTGGTAGCGATGAGGCTGATTAGGCAGGGCTGGAAATGTGCGTGGTATTTGAGCTGCCTAAATGCAAGGATCCTGTCCCAAATAGTTTACCGCCTAAACAAAGGAGGAAATCCGTGCATCAAAAGGAGCCTGGGCCAGTGGTAATTTGGCGTGCATCTTACTGCTACCAAGAAGTGTTTCACATTGGAAAGTGATGCTTATTGGCATTTTGAAAACCTTTTAGAGAAGGACTAAAATTAAGCTTGCTTGGCAAAGCAGGAAGCTGGGGTGGGTAAAGCTCATTTTAAGAAGGATTTGAGAGCTCCAGGTCTTTTGAAACCACGAAGGAGGGAGCCTGCTCTCTCCCTTCGTATGATGAGGGATCATAGGAACTGCATGGAGCTGAGTGGGAGAAGAGAAGAGTATTTGGAGAAGCAGAAAATACCAGGGGGCATAACGCGCAAGAGCATGCAGCAGGATGTTAAAGCAAGGTGCAGCACACACAGGCTTGAAAAGTCACGTGGGACAACTGAACTAGGACTCTGAAGCACCAGGCCGATGTGGTGCACAAGCCTTGGGCAAGAGCGCAGTGCACTGGCGGGCCTGGATGGAGGGCAGAGTCCACCAGAGGTGGCTACAGTAACTGTGCAAAAGAGGTTGGAGAGCCAGATCAGAATTCCAGCAGCAAGGAGCCGCATTTTGATAGAGGATTGTGAAGATGTTAGGGAACGGAGCTGTTACCTTGGTGATAGACTAGGAGGAATCTGAAATAAGCAGTGCCAAGGGGATTGAGAAGACTGAATAAGGAAGACTTGGAAAGCACTACTGAAGCTCTGTTACAACTCCAGCAATAAAAACGTAGGCCTGCTTTCTTTGACCTGACAGTAAGTATAAATCCAGACAGCCAGGGGAGGAACCAAGTTGCCTTCTCAAGACACCTCATAACTTTAATGTGTAGTTTGTGCGAGTGCACATGCAGAACCTGAAGTTGTGGTTTGACAGAGGGGATTGGAGGCAGCCTCATGAGATGTCAAGTTCAGTGTCTTGCTCTTTCAGACAGTTAGGTGTCATTTCATGAGGAACCGCTGGAGCTTCATCTTAGCTGGTTTGCATTTTTTTCTCCTGTAGGACTGGTGTCTTAATGGGTCACCTGGCATGGAAAATGCCATGCCCAATGCCTTAAAATTCCTTGAGACTACACTTTCACCAGTAGACAGCAATACTGCAGATGAAATTTAAAAAACCCCTTTTGGCCATATGCTGATTAAAGGGAGCAATTTGATGGAATGAACACATCTGCTGGCTCTTTAGTTACAAACTATAATCCCGCACAAAAAGAAGCATGAAGCATTATTGTGATGGTCTGCAATTATCCCAAAATGTCATTGGCATTAAGTCCTCCTAAATTATAACAAGCTAAATGTAGCATCACTAGCTCTTCTACAACTAGTATGTTGCTTCATAGCCATTGAACAGGTTGGGTGAGAGAACTATTTCAGTACTCCCTATGCTGACTTCAAAGCTGACCTCTTACTACTTGATACCCATTGCCAAGGTGCCTATGGCCATCTTGCTGTACTGCAAATCATGTGATTTGTGAGCTTTATTATAAATCCTATGTATGCGTAGTTGTGGTTTATTAAATTGCATCTTAAAATAGATGGGAGAAGCCATGCAGACACTCTTGGATTATCCAAGCCTGGTGTTAGATCACATTTCATATGGATTGCCTTGACTCTGTTTTCAGCAGTCTCAGAAAGAGGTCTCTCTTTCCTCAAAATTAAGAGAAGCTGCACTGGAGTGACTTGGCTTAGTACAGAGACAAATTTTACAGTTTGTGGTGCTGCTGCTAAAAGAAGCAATTTCACCTTTCCCAGCATCCTCCCTTCTCTTCTGTGCTGGAGCAACTCTGTGCAGCTCTGCAATGAACCAAAGCGGAAGTCTGACTCAGGTTCAGACTAACGTCTCAGTCAGGTTAGCTTCAGGTCTGGTTCATGGCACAGTCATGAACTGTGTGAGGAGAGGTGGAGGGTGTGAGGCAGGAAGAAGGAAGGAAAAGGGAATTTTCTCAGCTGCAACACCAACAGAGCATTCATGAAACAGTTTTAAAAGCAGCTTTTTAGCTTTAAAGCTATTGCTACTTGCGTATAGAAAAGGCCTCAGCTTGGCAGCTGTCAGTCTGGCTATCAGAGCACCATTATTGTGCTGGAGGGCGACAAAAAGGTTGAGTTTTAGGTTTTTATTTTCTAATGGGCATGGAGGGGCGTTAGATATCTGTGGCTTGTGAAGATGAGTGACCCATAATTCTCAAATACCACTGGCTTCCTTGTACTAAGCCTGCTGAAAATAGCATGGTTGTATACGTCTGGGGCTGCTGCTGTACAAACCATGTACTGTCCCTTGCAGCACTGCAGGGTGTTGTACAGCTCCCTGCTTTGTCCTCTGTCTATGCATACCTTCCTGCTGGACTGCAGCAACATGGAGCACAGCTGTGTGGGATGCCAGAGTGGGTTTCTCGGTTGGGGTTTTTTTTGCAGCAACTAGTGGACTGAGTGCTGAGCTTCCAGGGTGCATGTGAAAGCTGTGTGGAGCACAGCTGTGAGGAATGTCGAGTGGGTGGTGTGGGTTGAGTAGTCCAAGCAGTACAGAAATTCTTGTTTTAAATAGTGCGTGTGTGTCTGGGGGAGAGAATGTCACATACTGATGATTTCCTTCCAAGCTAAATGGGTTGCAGTTGGATAGTGCATGATGTCACTGACTTGCAGGGTAGCTCTTTTTGCCAAACAGGCTTTGCTTGCTTGCGTGCCTTGTTCAGGTTTACTCGTGTACTTGAATTTCCAGCAGAGGTATCTCACTCAGTCCAGCTGGGGAGATGTCTTTGACCCACAAATTAGAGATAAAGAAACAAGTGAAGCGTGCTAATTGAGCTTTTGACAGATCTCTGGGTATTTAGTGCTAAGAACAGAGAATCTCTTCATTTTCAGATGATCTTGAGGGAGAGCAGGGCTCTCATCCCTTAGTTCCCAAGAACAGCCTTTTAGTTGGTGGAGTTGTTCACATAATGAAGTTTACTCTGCCCACCTGACCTCAGCAGTGAAGTTGATGCAGTGGAAACTGTAGCTGGGGAATGCACATTATACTTTTGTTTGCATTTTTTGCTGGTAACTGTTAAGTCAAAACTTGATGAATTGGAAATAAACATTTCTTTATTCTCTGCAGATCTGGGCATACAACTTTGACAGTAGGTCTTCTGGGATGGTTCACTGACTCGAGTGTTATACCATTGCTTGTAATAGTATCTGAACAAATAGTACAATCATTGAGAATTGTCAGTGTAACTCAGTGCAATGTCCTTCTATTGGCTGATGCTCTGCCAATTCTTTTCTGAAGCCATTTGTCTGTGTTAAGTCTTTCCAGTAACTTTATGTATCCATCATGAAGTGTCAAATATCTCTTCTTAAAGACTTTTGAATAATATTCTGATACGTCAAATGCTACATCAATCCTCTTAAGTGATATGTCCACTGGAAGTTTCACTGCTCTTTCCAGCAAGTGATGACTTATACATAACATCCTTTGGCTAGAGATGGTCTTTGAGAAGCAAACCAGAATTGCACTTGGGTTTCAAGGGGGCCCATATCTCCAGAATACTGTTTAAGTTGCAAACCTCATGTGTGTTTGTGGTATCTCCTGCATTGAAAGAAACCAAACGTGTAATCTTGGAAATAGCTGTATCTTTTTGCTGTGAAAGCACTCTGCAAGGGGAAATTTTAATGGTGGCTTCCTGTTTTTGATCTATAGGCTTAAAAATAGAACTACTAAACAAAAACATCATAGGACCCTCTTTTCTAAATGGATTTTGAACTCATTTGTGATTGTCTTGCTTCACAGAAGAATTTTTTCCCCCTTTTTTTCCCGCTGCACTTCCTCTTAAGTCTCTTCTTCCCCTTCCTCGCTCCTGTAAGGAGGAATCGCCAGAAGCCTCCTCTCTCAAACAGCAGTAGTCTCAGGCTGAAAGAGGCAAGGCTGAAGAGCTAAGTAATGGATTTGCTTTTTGGCCAGATAGGAAAGTGGCAGCTCAGAAAAGCCTGCTGGGCTTGCCTGCGCATCCCCGCTGTTGTGACACTTGGGTGGGGATGTCCCTCCCTACCAATTCGGCATTCCAGTTCCTAGAACTGGTCAGTGCCGCTGATGGGCTGTATGGAGTGTGTCGGTGTGTGAGACAGGAGAGAGTAGCAAGAGGCAAAGCAGAAACCTCGACGCTGGAGGCTCCTGAGGACTGCCCTGCAGAGTCTCTCCTCAGTAAACTTGCAAAAAGCTCAGGAGAGGAGCTGCAGCTCTCCAGCAGAGGATGGGGTTTCCCTGTGCAGCCTACTACTGCCTTTTCAGTGTGCCAGCCCAACAGCTGGTTCAGTCCCTGCCAGCCCATTTGAGCCAGAGTGAGAGGAGTTGGTATACGTCCTTCAAAGGATACATCTTTGCTTTTCTGACTTGCTTTGAAACTAACTGGAAAGGAAGTACAGGTAGAGCAATAGTGTGTGCCCATGTGCATAGCTGCAAGCCTCTGGGCTGTGTTTACAGCAATAGCCAGCTATTCTAGTATTTTGCGTGGGTCTATCCTTTCCCCTGGCAGCCACTCACCTGTATGTAGGATGGAGACAGGGATTTGTGTGGGTAGAGGTAGAGATCTAATATCTGGAAGGTGATTGCATCCCAGGCTGTGAAGAACCGTCACCCGAAACTTTGACTTCTTATGAATGATCAGACTTGGAAATGCTGGCAGAGGCTGATGGATGACCATTGTGGTCTCAATCCCTAGCCCGCAAGAAGTCCTGCTGGACTGTGTGCAAATCCTGGAGCAAACACTTTGCTTGTGACCTCCCCATCCTGCTCGGCAGAAAGAAGCAGGCCATGCCCCCAGACAGTGGGAGTGCTTTGCCCAGCAAGAGGAGCTGGAGCTGGCTGAATAAAGACTGCTTCTGCAGAAGGGACTGCTGTTTACATGGAGGGAAAATAAGATAAACAGCAACTTCTGTTGTAGCTGCAGTGGCAGGAGTGAACTCTGATAGCCTGGATTATAAAGGGGCTCTGGCATGTGAGAGACACAAAGCAGAGCCTTCTTCCAAAGCTCAGCAAACACATGATTTAGCTCTTTATTATTGTCTTAGAAAAGTCCCTGGAGGCTGTCTGAGCCAATGTATTTCTGCGACAGTGCTGCAGCTCTAGGTGCCTGCACTTTCTCTTGGCCATCTCCTCTTGGGGATGAGTTCGAGCTGCCTTGGGATCTTCTGCTGTTCAATTTAATGCTTGGGCTTTTCCAGGTGGTGGAAATTGGATGCTTAATTCCTTCAGCAGCAGTCAATTTAAATAAAGAAAAATGTGTCTACCTTTACTCTGCAGAGTAGAAACCCAGCTAGGAAAGCTGTCCTGTGACTTTGAAGCCAGGTTTCATTAGCTGCATCAGCAGTCACCAGACCCAGTTTTTGTATCGGAGTAATTCTGTGGGGAAGGTGTTGTATCCTCATGGTGCTAATTAGAGCTGGAATTCCTTAGCAGTTATAAAGCAGCTAAAGCAGCCATCCTGTAGGGGAGGTGGAGAGATTATTTTCCTCTAGGAGGTAAAGGTTTTGACAGGCTTTTTCACTCCATCAGAATTAAAAGGATCCAAACGAGACCAATCAAGGGAAGTTGGCCTCAAAGATGTAGTTTTGCTGAACTTGCTGCCATCAGATGCTTTGCCAATTTTTTTTCCTTTTTGAGCTAGTATTTTGTACTTTGTCTCAGTAACATTTTTCTTTAAAGTTTCCATACTTCACCCAGCAACAAAATGCAACTGAGCTGCTGCAAAACCAAACATACGGTTAGGTCTGCTTTACTCTCTCCAGAAGAGTGTTTGCCTCAAGCTGCTGCAACCCTTGCTTAGCTCCTTTGTTCAGCAGCAGTTGGGAACTTAGTTTCTTGCCCACTCCTGTGCAATTCCCAGCCATGCCTTGTTGGGACAGCCAGTAGAAACTGTGTTAGAAAGGCCTGTTTGGGTGCACTTTATTGCTTGTTCACTGCCTTTTTATGTAGCCACAAACTCATGCTGTTTCATGCACTACAGCTTGGGTTCAGGAGAGTGGTTTGGTAACGCTTCCCCTGCCTGCCAGCGCAGAGCAGGAGGCCAGCAGTTCACGTTGTCAATGCCTTAAGCTAATGTATGGAAAGGTTGACCTTGAGCATGATGGAAATACAGCAGTAAATGACTCCTGGTGGGTAAAGAAGATGCTGAGAAAGTGTCCGTTTCCTCTGCTCCTTGGCTTCCTCTCAGCAAGTCTGCTCACCTCTGCCTGGCCTGGAAGGGGATAACTGTTAGAGATGAGTAGGGATGCTACGTTCCTGGCTCAAACACCAAACTTGAAATCTAGCCTGTGCTTTTGAGGTATGTCTTAGCTCTGACCCTCCTTTAGCATTGCCACCTGTGTATTTCTGTGGAGTGAGATCCAGTGAAAGTCTGTTTGTAAAACACTTCAACCCGTGGATGCAAGGTGCTATATGGTCTCTTGTTAAATGCAAAGTTTATTTTTTTAAATGCTGTTTCAAGCTTGTCTCTGTAGACCCATGCTGCATGATGGGTCAGCCCTTCTGTGCTGGGGAAGATAGGTCACTCTTGGGATCCAGGGCTTGGGTTTCAGTAACACAATGCTGAACGCAGCCATGTGCACGTTCAGAAGAGCCAACTGGCTGGAGCTCCCGCGGTGACGCTGGGCTGATTTGGCAGCCAGGTTGATTCTGTCGAGTTACAGTACGGGAGTGAAGTCCAGCTTCAAATCCTCTCTCTTACCCGCTCGAGGAACCTGTCGGGGGGGGACTCCTGGGGGACTCTGTCATTATTGGCATAGAAACACACTGATTATCAGCAGCAGGGTAGCGGCAAGGGGCTGATTATCTGTCATATCGTCAGCATAAATAATCAGCGGGCCCCTGAGCAGGGCTCCGCCTTTGGTAATGGCTCCACGTAATCGCTGCACAACAGTTTAAAAGCAAGCAGAACAGAAAAACAGCTGGACTAATTCTGACCCTAACTGATGTTGCCTTTTCTCCCTTCACTAGAAGAGAAATATGTCACTATCCAGCCGTACGCCAGCCAGGGGAAGGATGAGATTGGGTTCGAGAAAGGGGTCACCGTGGAGGTCATCCAAAAGAACCTGGAAGGATGGTGGTACATAAGGTAAAAAAGCTGTGCGGCCAGACTGCTGCAGAGCCTGCGACAATGACGTTTTTCTGATAATTCACTTCATATTAGCATTTAAATGATTCTGTAGCTGGGCAAGGAAACCCAAATTATCCATAAGGTGTCTTGAAGAAATGTAAAGAAAAGGCTAAGACAATATAATGGCGATTGAAGTAACCTTACAGCATCTCCAAAAGCTGTGGGCTATTCCAGTGGGGAAATGCCTTAACTTGTAGGTTTTCCTTCCTTCAAGTTAAAAGCCCAGATTTCAGTTAAGATCTGTGGGTCCTAACAAGGATTTCTGTTGTGCATAACTTTAATGTGTTTCCAGAGTAAGAGTTTGTTTCTGTAACACATTTGGATCTATTTATAGCAATGCTGAAAGGCTGACTGTGGTCTGTTGAGCTGTGTGGGGCAGGTGGTGCTATTCTCAGGGTAAGAGATCAATTTGCTGGCTATAACCTTTCTTTTCCAAACTTATTGATAGTTTCAGCTAACTTGAACATCCAGTTGAGGCAGTCAGGTGTGTGCAGGGAATGTATTCCCAGGGCAGGTGAAGTTATTGCATGTCTAATTTTATTTATTACTTAGGGACAGCAGTCAGAGGAGACCTGTGACTTTTATCTACTTTTCAAATGCTTATGGGAAAATGTAGCTTCAGTGTGTCTCAGATGGTGACATAAGGTGTTAGGATGAGTTGCTTAACAAGAATTTTCTCCATCTAGGTTCACACAGCCCTCTAAGTTTTAGTGCCTCTGACTCTGCTTGGTTTGTATCATATGCATCACTTGGATGTGTGGGTCTGGCAATGTTGTGTCATCCCATTTCTCTTCAAGGAAGATGTGATATAGCAGCTTAAAAAGGGACACTTATTTCTCAGGCAGCATAAAACATCTCATCTAGTCACCTTTTTGCACCAAGAATGTCTTTATAGTGGTGACTGCCCCCTTTCCCTCCCTAACTCCTAACTTGCTTTTGTTTGAATCTTGCTTGATTTATCAGCTACGAATGAAGACTATGAAAGTGCTGACTGAAGCAGTGTTGTTGTTTTTCATGATGTCTTGTACTTAGAAATTTTTTTTCTTTCTTTCTTCTAATACTCCCATAAGGGGAGGAGGTTAATAAAGATAGTAGTAGAGCCAGGAAGGCACTCCAGATAGGAGGAACTCAAAATGCCTGGGTTTGGTCAGGTCACATTTTTTTGTCTTTTAATCATTCACAGAAGTTGAATCCAAAGCTGCAGATAGAAGAACTAAGAGCACATAAGTTTTGAGAGGAGAACAGCCTTGAGCTTATTCTGAAATTCCTCTCCTTCTGAAATACAGTTTTATTACTACTATAGGTTCCCCTTCATCATATTAACAGCTCTACCATAAGCAGATTTTTTTTTCCTTTTTTTCTGCGCACATTCCTTTGGGCCAACCCAAAGTGCTCATTTTTCTAAGAATAGAAGCACAAGTGTGTGCATGTGAAGTTTTATAGCAGCAGCTCATTCTGGCACTCGGTAACACTTGCTGCAGCAGTTTAATTGCTCCTTCATGCAAATCATCGTGGAAGGTACCGGATGCGGCAGGCTCCTGGTGATGGTTGGCGAGGGAGGCAGGAGTGCAGCGTGCCCTTGGCTGCTCTGTAGGAGGCATTTTGAGTTGAGCAGCCCTACTTTTTGCTGCAAGGTGGGTCAGACCTCACCCAGTGCTTAGGTCCTGAGTGCTTTGGGTATTGGCCGTCAGCCACATGCAGGAAAAACCTCTGCTGCTCTGGGGTAGTGCTCTGCAGTCTTGCTAGAGGATTAGTCTGCTCTTAGGAATAACTTTTTTTGTGGGTAGTACCCCCAAAAATGTGGGCATGGTGATCCATCCCCAAGAAGCTGGTCCTTCACAGCCCAGATAGTTGATCTCAAACTTCTTGTACAGTTTATTAAGCTTAAACTGCTATGAGTGCTGCTAGGTACTGCTCAGAAAATGATTTCTCTTACTCAGCAATATGTCTTTGAGTATTCAGTGTCTTAAAAGGAGCAACTCCCTCTCCTGCAGTGAGAGCGAGGGGAGAGGGAGCAAGGAAGAGGCTGCAGTTGAATTCTGCTGCCGTGGTGGCAGAGATTGCGCACCCACATCTAGGTCTAGAAATAAATCCAGCTGCTTGCAGATGGAATCCACCTTAAAGGCATTAGCTTGTTCCACCTTAAATATGTAATTTCCCCAAATTCCTGGCCATGTGCTGATCCTCATTTCCTGTCCTTCTTTTTCTTTTTTTTTCCTTTTTTCTTCTCTCTTCCCCCCCCCCCCCCCCCCCCCGCCATTTGCTTCCCTCTGGACTGATTCCAGCGCTCTGGAGCTGGAAAGCAGATGTGACTCTCATACTCAGACTCACAGAGGCACTTCTGACTTTTTTTAAACATTCCTATGGTTTGAATCCATTTTTTCCTTCATGTAGTATTAACAGGGAGGGTTTGGGATTCGGAGTGGAGCCAAATCATTGCACTAAATTCCGTAATACTCCAGTTCCATTGTAGTGGAAGCTACAGTTAATATTGGTGTCCTTTATTTTGCCTCGTGCACAGTATGATTTTTGGAAAAGCATTTGGACTTCAGAGAAGTGTATGGAGGGCTCTATTCTAGGATCCTTGTTACTGCTCTATTGAGTTAGTGGATCTGTGTGCTTCCCAGTGTGACCACAGTGCAGTTTACCAGCTGCTGTTGCCATTCATTATTTAGATCTGCCTTTGTATCAGTTACTGTCACCGGAGGTAATCTCATGGAGCCCGATCAGGATTGCAGGCAAGAGAAGGAGCAATGTGCTAATTGAACTTCTTATTTGCCTGCTGCTTCATTTTGTGATTTGTCATGGGCCTAAGCCCACGTGATGACGTGCAGTTGAGGTGGTGTTGGCTGAACTGGGATGAGAAGGAATCTGGGGTAAGGTTTGCAGTGTCTGCTGTAGGTTTTGAATGTAAATAAAGGAAGGATATTTATGGTTCAATTCTCAGACATAAAATGAAGATCATTACTGGTTGAAGATTTCTTGGTTGCTTCTTCCACCTATAAAATGGGGAGATGAAATAGTCTAAGGTGATGTTTGCAAAGGGCTTTGAGATTGCTGAGTGCAGGCACTAAGGTAAAAAAGCAAGCCTATTTGGCTTGTATAAGTAGCTTTTATTTGTGGGGTTGCATCTACTGCTCAGCATTAACTTCAAGCTGCATTTACTAACTTGCACAAAGAAATAACCAGCAACTGCCCGTCTACTGAGGGTATGTTGCCCAGAGTTATTTACTGTCCAGCTATTGCTGCTACTATTCATTGGGGAAACGGTGCAAGATCAGAGGTGTTTGAAGCAGCAGGGCTATACAAGCTGATCCAAATGCATATAGTTGGCAGGAGAACTAACAAGCCAGTACAGAATCTGTCTGTTGCTGCCTTTCTGATCTTAAACATATTAAGTCTCCCATAAAAACATTTCCCCTGCACCTTAGTTTTCTTGCTGATTTTGCACAATCACACTCTGTTGAAAGTAACCTCTGGAACTGGAGTGCTCAGTGCATTGGCCGATGTGGCTTTCTTGTCTTGGCAGACCACAAGCCTGACATCTCCAGATCATGTAAAGTTATAAGGTTCCTTCAAAACTGCTTCCCTGATGCACGGGCAGCAGAAAGCACTGGTCAGTAGTTATGCAAAAGGACCATCTAGTGCAAAAGAGGATGGAGTCGTCACTGGTCACTGCCTGAAAATGGCACTATGCCGCAGTGGGGGACATAGCATGTACTGAGGGTTTCTTTTGGGGGAGGTGTGTTGTGGTTGCATGGGGTTTTTTGTTTGTTTGTTTTTTGTTGTTGTTTTTGGTAGGAATTGATGTACAGGGCTTGATACACTTGCATCTTACCATAGTCAGTTCCAGCACAAAACACTTACAGTCCCTCTCTGGGTTGTTACTGCAAAGCTCTGAGAGCCCTGCACAGGGATTTCCAACACAGGTTGGTTCAGGGAGCAGAGCCTCAAAGGGGACAGGATTGCATACATACAAAGCTGTCAAATCTAGCAGTGATGCTATGTCCTGATGCAATTTGGAAGCCAGATTAAGCCATTGCCATTTTGCTACTTTTTTTTGTTGTTGTTAGTCTCTGTGCTGCAAACCCAACTCAGAGCTTGTTAGATGCTTGTCTTTGACAGCAGACTCCTTGGAAAGACTTGACACTAAACTCTCCGAACATGGGAGATCCCATACCCTTGCCTTCATTTGTGGCAGGGCAGATATGCAGGGAGAAGTGGTATCTGTTTGTTGCCCTGGTTGATCTAGATGGGCAGGGAGGGAAAGGCAAACTTCTGGGCACAGAGGTGCTTGTGCTGTTTGCTGAAAGTACTGGGTTTTGTACAGCAAGACCCCAAGAGGCTTAGGGAAGCACCTCTACACTGCATTGTCACGTTCTCTCCATAAAGTCCTGTTGCCACTGGGTGTTTTGGGGTAGTGAATGAGCCCAGGATGTGCCCTACAGAAGAAATCCCACAGCTAATCTCAGAATCTAAGCATTTGCATGACAAAGTTGCATGTCCGATAGAAAATCAGAGAATGATTTGCTGACATCCCCCTCCCCCCAGCTCCTTCCTTTGCTGTCTCATGAGTCTCCATTTTCATTAAAGAGCCTGAGAGTCCTACTGTTTTAACCTTTGTATTTCCTGCAGATTTCCTGAGCACCAGGAATTTAATGGTGCCTGCTTTCCCACTTGCAGTTCAAGCGCCTGCCTTGGGTATCTTGAGAGATTAAGGGGAGAAGGGTTTCAGTGACTTGCTCTGTAGCAAGTTAGAGTTTCATTAGGGAAAGCAGAGTTCATCCATGTGGTCTTCCCTGGAGTCTGATTGTAATCTGAAATCCCTGCTGAGGTGTTAGGAATGGCAGGAGTTAGAAAAACCATCATCCCAAAAGCCCAGTAGTGAAAAAATGACTTCAGTTTGAAGCATAGTAAGCGCAGTCGGTCTTGCGCTCTGGGAGTGCTTACTGGATTCAGGTATCTGTTCACATTTCCCAGTTTATTTCTTCAAATGGCTCCTAGCTTGTTCAGGAAAATGAATCTCCATCAGAGCTATTTTTCTTTAGGGAAATAGTTTCTTGACCTTACACTGATAGAGTGAGCTGCAACGGTGGGTTTTTGTTTGGGTTTTTTTTCTGAGTCCTGAGTCCTTAGAAAAGCTCCTCATACAGGGCTGGGAGTTATTTGAGGAAGGGCAGGGTCTGCTGTTACAGTTGCAGGTAGGAGGCTTGCACAAAGTCCTGCGTACTGCAGGCATAGGGCCTCTCTGCTGGGATGAATTTCACCTTCACTTTAGCCCTTTTCCATTATGAGTTGCTAGGATGGATTGAAATCACCTACTCATTGGTTTGCTTTTTTGCTGTATGAGGAAACACTGAGTCTGTCCTATACAATATAAATGTGGCATGAAACAAACTGGTGAAACTCTTTGCCTGGTGAGTAACTGTATTCCTTATCCAAAGAGACTCCTTCCTTATGGTGAGAAGTAGCACTTCTCTTTGCAGCAGTCCACAATTCACTGCTAGCTGAGCTGACTTTGAGATGCCTAATCAATAGATAGCAGATGAATAGAGACCACAATAGCTTTTCTGAGAATTGCAAGTTTAGGTTTATATTAAACTCCATCCTTTTTCCCTAAGTAATCATACCTGGAATGCATGACATGGCTGTGTGTGTGGTTTTTCTGCAGGTATCTAGGCAAAGAGGGCTGGGCCCCAGCTTCATATCTGAAGAAGGCTAAGGATGATCTTCCGTCTAGGAAAAAGAACTTAACTGGGCCAGTGGAAATCATAGGAAACATCATGGAGATCAGTAACCTGCTGAACAAGAAATCATCCACCGACAAGGAAACCCAAGCAGAAAATGAGACCTCAGAATCCCACATCACCAAGAAGGAAATCAGCTTGCCCATCTTGTGCAATGACTCTAATGGCAATGCCATGATGACCCCAGACAAGCAGGCATCTAAACTGGCCCAGGGATCCCCAGCCATAGCAAGGATAGCACCACAAAGAGCTCAAATAAGTAAGGCAGTAAAGAAGTTTGGGGTTCCACTGGTTTGCAGTGTTGTCTTTTTTTCTGCCTTTTGTAGGTGGCATTGTCTGTCAGTTAAGGCACTGTGTCCTGGTCTTGCAGCTGAGGCTGTATGAGCAGATCTTTGTGCTTGTCTGTGGATCTGCAGGGACTCCAGGACACAGTCATTCACTAGCAGTGATTGTTTGCTTTGTACAAGGGCTGCTTGTACATCTTAACTGGTATGCAGTTACTTAATGTTTTTTCCAGAGAAGTGCGTTTTATCTTTTGAACACTCTGAAATGTGCACCCCTGTCCCTCCTCAATAATGCAGATGTGATGGTGTGTTTGAGTCAAGGAGACCACCTATGCCTTTTCTTACCTTTGTTTTGCTGTTTTCCTGGGCAAGTTGATATAATGTGCGTTTTTACTATTTCATCTGCAAAATGCAGATTTTTAACTCTAGTCTGTGCAAGGAATGACAAGATACTATGATAGAAGATGGTATGAGTGTTATTAATTGAATGGATTATTTTTACTATGATAGAAGATGGTATGAGTGTTATTAATTGAATGGATTATTTTTACTGCTGGGGGAGAAAACTAGACACTAAGCCAATTCCTTGCTGGCCAGTCTCCAATGGAGCTGGTCAGTTCCAGCAGAAAATATAATCTACTACTTTCTGGCAGTGATTTCCTCTTAAACTTCCTCGCTTTGCTGAGATGAATAGCAAATTTATCTTGGTATCTCTAACATTCCCTCATATTTTCCTATATTGTTTCAGAGATGCCTCAAATATTGCAAATACTGATTTCTAATACTCTCAAGCTGTATAACACAGTAGGGAGCTCTTGAAGAATGTGTTTAGCAGTACTTAAAGTTAAACTTTCTCCTCTTCCTTTCCTGCTCAGGTTCTCCAAATTTAAGAACAAGGCCTCCCCCACGAAGAGAATCCAGTCTGGTTTGTATTGTTTTATGGTATATAGATGCAATGGGGTAGGTGTGCTGGTGTATTTTTAAGAGATTTCCTATAGCTGCACAAGAGGGAGAGTGTCCGAGAGGTGCTTTATTTGCATGGTTGTTCGTTTTGTTAAGTGCTGAACAGATCTCTGAGCATCCTAATGTTAATCAAGAGATTTCTGTTTTTTTAAATGTTGCCCCAATTAAGCAAGTGTTGAACTATTCTTAAATTTCTGCCTTCTCCCAGTTGAAAAAGTTGTGATGCTATGTTATGCTCGATTCTGGAAATGAGTCACGTCAGTAGCTTTCAGTGCTACTGAAGTAAGTATTTTGAGGGGGTGAAGTTCATATGGTCCATTAAGCAGTTGCTTGGATTTAGTTGTAAGAAGCCTTTGCAGGTGACGATGTGGGACTGTTAAACTGATTACACCCAGCAGCTTCATGCCCATCCCTCTGCCATATGAAGAGTTGGTAGCATAAAAATTAATTATTTTTCATAAGAGAAAAATTTGGTTGTAAGAAGGGAGAACATCCTAAGGCTACTGTGTGCTGTGCATGAGCGTTAAAGCGCACTTGGATGACTCAGAAGGGTTTAAGTTCTTCTGGATGTCTTTTGGCTGAGGCAGTATCTTCTCACAGTGGCAGATCACGTCTTTAGCAACTGGAAGTGTCTCACCTCCTTCCATTACTCCCATCTTCGAGGTGGCAGCACTTCACTATTGTGTGTATTTACAGTGTCTTGGGAACTTACGGGAGGATGCGTGCTACAGAAATGAGATCTCTTGTGATCATTTATCCTCAAAGCTGGAACTCTGGAAGTTTGGACCAACTTCTGAGACTAGGACTGTTATCTTCACATGGGGGCTACTCAGTAATCTAGCCGCACAAAAGTCATGCCAATAACTTGTTTATGGCTGAGCCATAATACTTGACTTTGTACCCTTTATGAACAGAATGTGACTTGTAGTTCTTCTGTTTGTGTGTCATCTGAGACATCTTTTAAACTGGATGAATAGCATGCTAACATTTTCTTCTTATCTCACTCTGCATTATTTTCAATTAGGCTTTGTTTTGGCAAGGCTACTAAACTTAATTCCATGTGGAAAATAACAGTGATAATACATGTGAAACTGAACATGTCTTCTGCTTCCAATTATCTTCATTTAATCCAAACCATCCTATTATCTGAAGGCATTTTATTATACTGCATCTTCTGCTGTATTTCAGCATTTATAGTGCTGAAACATCTAATTAAAACATTGTTAGACACGGTTCCTAAGGTGCAGTGATGCATTCTCTGCAAAATGCCACATGCTGTGCGTGATGAAACACAGCTTGTTAGCTACAGTGAGGATATCTCAGAAACCAGAGAGCATGTGAATAAAGCACAGTGCGTCCTTTTCCTTCTTCTCATTAATGGCTTTAGGATCATCTTGTGTCTCTTGCTGTGCTGTGTCCATCTGTCTGCAGGTCTGACCTGTTTTCATGAGATGCTTACACGCTACATCTCTTGTGCTAGGACTGAGCAGTGAAGCTCAGCACCTGTGAAGTTTCACTATCCTCTAGTCATTCCATAGACAAGCAATGCAATAATCTGAAAAGCTTTGGGTATTCTTGAAGGGACTCTTAGCCCAGTTATCAGTTTAAAAATAATTGTAATAAATTCTACAAATTCCACAATGTGTAAATGTAAAGGCATCTAGCTTTGAGAGCTGTCTGGTATGGTGCCAGAATGGTTTTAAGTAGCAGTGTCCTGTTTGTCATGGAGCCTCTATGCAATTCAAATGTAGGCTGTGCTGGCATTCAGGTGTTGGGGCCGAGCAGAGGTTCTGCTCTTCCCCTTCCCCTTCGCTCTCACTTTAGCTGAAAAGTGCTACAGGGTTCTCTGATGTCCCTATGTTTCTTGCTACAGAAGATGCCCATTAGGTCATATCACTAAAGAATTCAGGTTATTTAAAGTTCAGGAGCAGATCAAGAGCAATAATTTATTAACATTACATGTTGAAGTATTCTATCTAGGAATGGACAGAATCTTATCATGGGCCTGGTGTAATGGTATTTCCTATAGTTGTGGCAAGTCATCCAGAGCTGAGTCTGTCTGTACAAAATATCAGACTAAATGGACTATTGTTACTGTGGCTGGAATGGCCGTGCACACTTTATGGCCTGTCAGTAAAAGTTTTACTGTTCAGGTAAAGATTATGACAGCTTTAATAGCTAGTGAAGGCATCATAAGTCCAGTGCAGTTTGAAAGGCCTTCTCTCTTGTGGCCCATCTCTGTGCATCAGCTTCTACTCTAGAGAATCAGGAAGTTACCATTAGGAAGTAGCATAGGAAAAAGGAAGAGCTTTAGTGAACCACACGTCTGAGAAGGCCAATATTTTTTCATACTGATGCTGCTCAGCCCACTGTTTCTGTGGTTTAATTGAACAAAACTACTTCTTTTGCTGTAGGGTTTTCAGTTGCCCAAACCACCGGAGCCACCCTCTGTGGAAGTAGAATACTACACTATTGCCGAGTTCCAGTCTTGCATCTCTGATGGGATAAGCTTTCGTGGAGGACAAAAGGCAGAGGTGAGCCATGACAATGCAGCTGGGAAAATAAGAATGCTCGGCTGTTGCAGAGGACTGGATTGAGAAGGGAGCAGTGAAAAGCAACTGGTTAAGATTTTTGCCTAACATATTCCTTGTCATCTCATAGGTTATAGAAAAGAATTCTGGTGGCTGGTGGTATGTGCAGATTGGAGAGAAGGAAGGATGGGCTCCGGCATCTTACATTGACAAGAGGAAGAAGCCAAATTTAAACAGAAGAACCAGTACTTTAACCCGTCCAAAGGTTCCTCCCCCAGCACCTCCCAGTAAACCAAAAGACACTGAAGAAGGAACAACTCCTGGAACTGTTTCTTCGGGGGAAGCCCAGGACTCTGCCCACAAGCTCAAATACGAAGAACCAGAGTATGACGTGCCTGCTTTTGGCTTTGACTCTGAGTGTGAAGGGAATGAAAGCCATCGCGAAGAGAACACTCCTGAAAAACGATTGTTTCAGCCACTCAAGCCTTCTGCTGTGTCATCACTTCAGAAAACAAAGTTCAAAGTAGAAGAATCTTCAGAGGATGTTGCCCATGAAGAAGAGACCATCTATGAGAATGAGGGATTCAGACGTTATGCGGAAGATGCTTTGTCCAACAAGGAATCTAGTGGAGACTCCGACTCTCAGAAAAGCTCCTCTCTCTCCTTGATCCGAAGGAACTCTCCATGTTCCAGCTCTCCTAAAACATCATTCGTGAAGCCCAAGACTGACAAAAACATCCAGCCCGATCTTGGAAAATGTCACTACTCAAGGAGTGAGGAGTCGAAACCAAGGTCAGCTTCAGATGTTGGCTTACGTAGCATGCCAAGAACAGGTGTGAAGAAAGAGCCTGGACAGAGCCCTTCCATTAGAGCAAAGCCAATTGTTAGGCCCAAACCCTTCCTGAACAAGGCAGAGTCTCAGAGTCAGGAAAAGATGGATATCAGCACTTTAAGACGTCAGCTGAGGCCAACTGGGCAACTCAGAGGTGGACTTAAAGGTTCAAGAAGTGAAGAGTCTGAGAGCCCCCCCCACACAGCTTTTGAGAACCAAGAAGATCCTGTTAGAAGGAGCTCAGCTGATCTCATTACAGCTCCTTCCCATGGCATTTTCTGCTCCAGCCATCAGGCCAAAACTGAGCAAGAAAATGATTCCAGATGTTTCTATGTGACCACTGACTCATACCAAAAGGTACAGGATTCTGAAATTTGCTTCCCAGCAGGAGTAGAAGTAGAAGTGCTGGAAAAGCAAGCCAGTGGTTGGTGGTACCTGAAATATGGAGATATGGAAGGCTGGGCTCCTTCCCATTATTTGGCTCTTGCTGATAACCAGCGAGAAACCACAGCAACAGAGACTGATGCCTCACTTTCCAAGAACAGGAAAAATGAAAACAAGTCAAACAGTTTAGAGAAGATAGAGAAGAGAGTTCAGGCTTTGAACACCATCAACCAGAGCAAACGTGCAACACCGCCCATCCCAAGCAAACCTCCTGGTGGTTTTTCAAAAACATCAGGCCCAGTCAAAATGAGGAATGGTGTGAGGCAGCTTGCCGTCCGGCCGCAGTCAGTGTTTGTCTCTCCACCACCAAAGGAAAACAACCTGTCATGCTCCTTGCGCAGAAATGAGTCCTTAACATCTACAGATCATCTTAGGACCGTCCGTCGGAATTCCTCCTTCAGTAACGCACGATCGCAGCCAGGCGACGCCAAGGGAAAGCAGGCTGAGAGGTCGAGCACAGAGGGCTCGGAGACCACCTCCAACCTCCCCACCCAGAGGAATGGGATCCCCGTGTCCACTGTCAGGCCAAAACCCATTGAAAAATCCCAGTTCATCCACAACAATCTCAAAGACATCTATGTTTCCATTGCAGACTATGAAGGGGATGAAGAGACTGCGGGGTTTCAGGAGGGTGTCTGCATGGAGGTCCTGGAAAGGAACCCCAATGGCTGGTGGTACTGCCAGATCATGAATGGTGTGAAACCATTCAAAGGCTGGGTGCCCTCAAATTATTTGGAGAAAAAGAACTAATGTTGCAATGTCTCTAACCTCCCTAATTTATACTGTTCCTGCTGTGTACATGTGGAAAAAACAATTGCTACACAAAAAGACCTTTCCCTGTGCCCGAGTTTGTACAAAGGGACAAAGGAGTCTGTCTATGCTGCGGACAAATCTGCCATGTTCTGGAGAGGTTTGTGGGGTTAAGGCGTCATAAGCAACTGTGAGGAAGATAGAGCATAGTCAAATGCCTTTTTGTGAAGTTGTTAATAATCTTGTATGTGTAACAGGGTAATGACATCCCATCTTTCCCGTTATTGATAGGAAACCAAATGTGTGCCTTTTGTGAGAGAAATACAGATGCATCTACTTGAGGAGTTTAGTGCCAAACTCTGATGTTCTACAGTCTTGGCTCGCTTTCTCCTCGTTCTTGTCCATACATGGAATACCCCAGAGTTTTGGATGTGTTTCCACAACTTACTAATAGTGAGAAGCAAATGGAAATTGCGTTCTGAAACACAGGGACTCTAACCCTTTGGAGAAGCTCACTTTCCTCCTCTCAACAGTTGGTTGGTCCAGAGTTAGAGCCTTTTCCTTGTGGAGAGGTTTGGTCTCTGACTTCAGCCATGTTTTGTTGTTACTGCTAACTCCCTTTTATTGTTACTGCTAACAATCAGGTGGTGTTGGTTGGGGGCTCCTTTTTGTTTCCTTTTGTTCTCTGTCTAGTTCTTGGAGTTGGGATTTCAGGTGTTCTAGGGCAGCGATGCCTACTGGTGCTTATACAAAACAAACCCACAAACCCCATGCTTAAGCATGTTGATTACTTTATAGGCTCCCTATTTAGTTCTGTGTCTGACTTCTTCAAGGAGATCTCGGTTGATTCTCTTCCCAGAATTGGTTTTCTCGAAGTGATCATAATTTCAAAATGTACAAAACTCCCTTAAGACACTGAAGACAAGAAAGTTGTTGAATGTGTCAATTCTGTTTTTGTGATCTGGTCCGAATCTAAGCATGCTGACTGCTGGCAGGACCCACAAAAGTATTAGTTAGAAATAGCCGTAACCTTCAGCAACATCAGTGTTTACAAAGAGGGAGGAAAAAAAGCCATCAAACTCAGTCTGCACATCCTAATTTGTATATTTTTGGGGAATTGTTTTTCTGTGTTTTGTTTTTGTCTTTTTTGTGCATTCTGGGATTACTTTAACTTTTTTTTTTTGTCTTGGTTTACCAGAAGAGGCTTTTAAAACTGAAGTAGGAGCCAAATGTGTGTTTCTGTTCCCACTTGAATCCAAAAGAGTACATTTGTACTGGAACGTGTGTCGGGGCTTTTCAGGCTGAGATTTAATATCAAAGCAATTAGGTCTAAAATGAGTTTAACCAGGAAGCTGCCTCTTCCAGTTCCATTTCCGTTTGCCTTTCTTAACTCATGCTTTGAGATGAGGCACACGGAGGGTACAGTGGTGGGAAAGGGAAGAGGCATCCATTGGAAAGGGCTTGGAATTTGGAGTTATTCCTGAGGTGGCCAACTCTTGTACTGTAAACTTCGGCTAAATCCCTACTGTACTTGAGAAAGTCTTGCTTTTTTTTTTTTTTTTAATGGCCTTATTAATCGTTTAAGATCAATATTTGGTTCCTTTAAATAGGCAGCGTTGTGTATCTGTTTTGAGGGGGAAGGGGCAGACTATTTCACTACTGGCTTACACAAAATGATACATGCCCTTTCTTCCACCAGAGCTTCATACCAATTTGGCTTGGAAGGTAAAGGTTATAAAGACTTTAAGTAGCTGGGATCAAGGGATTGAGTAAAATAGCACAATATCGTGTGTTACTAGGGATGTTCCTCTGCCAAAAAAAAATTACACAATTTATATGTTGTTCTTGTCGTCTTTTTTGATTTTTTGGTGTGGTTTGGGGTTTTTATTAATTGCTATGCTAACATCAAGAGAGCGTTGCCTACAGCTAAGCTGACTGTCCTTTTGTTAGCTTAAAACGCAGGTGGCACGAGTGGCCACGGGCAGTGCTGTGGTCCCGGCAGCTCTCTGAGCCTCAGAGCGGGGAGGGAGGGTGTTCGGTTGGGATCCATTTAAATTGGGGTGACAGGAGAAGGAGGTCTATCTGCACATCAGCCCCTATCCCAATGCGTGGAGCCCGCTTTGTACCTTACATCTTACTATATGATATATATGTATATATCCAGTTAGCTACATCTTTCTGGATGTATATCTGAGGCGTTGCAGCCCTGTCTCTCATGCTTCTCCCCATTTTTAGTTGTACTAATATGGTAGCAGCCATTAAAGACTGCTGGAGCTGTTGTGAGATTATAATAGAAGTATTATATTCTTCTGCTGGACAGTATTAAATAGAGCAATACATAGAGTTATCTGCTAGATTGCAGTACTAATAGTAGTGACTTAGTGACTCGTATTAATGTTGTTATGATTTATTTTAACAATAATGATGCGGAAGTGGTTCATTATTTTGAATTAATGCACTTTAACAATAAAAGAAACCAAAATGGAAGCCAATGCAGAGAACCAAGTGCATTATTTAAAGGTGCAGTATATAATTATCACTTTCTTCAAGCACATATTTATTAAGAATTAACTTATTATTTAAAATATGCTCAAGTTTTGTTTAGAAGCATTCCCACGAGGTCACCTCTCTGGGAGGAAGGTAAA
The DNA here is from genome assembly GCF_036370855.1 of Dromaius novaehollandiae. Taxonomy (NCBI): domain Eukaryota; kingdom Metazoa; phylum Chordata; class Aves; order Casuariiformes; family Dromaiidae; genus Dromaius; species Dromaius novaehollandiae. The sequence continues at coordinate 34,515,094 of NC_088103.1, read as the reverse complement.
AGCACAGCTCCCAAACCTTCTGCATTGAGCTGCTGTGGCCGGGGCTCCTGCCCGGCAATGGGAGAGCCGCCCGTGGCTCTGCCGCTATGAGAAATAGCTGCATCCAGCAAAAGCGAGCCCAGAGCATCCTGGCTCTGCCGGGCAGGCCCCTCGCAGGGCTCGCAGCAGCCGTAGCTCCCAGTGGCTTTTGGCACGTGGTCGCCACGAGCCCACATCCCCACTGGGCGCAGGCTTTGCTGTGTGGCTCGGATTTGGCTAACCGAGAGGGTCTGCCCAAAAAACAGGGGCTGGCCCTGTAGCAGACAGTGGTCCGTCTCCCTTGCCACCGGTGGAGCAGGGGGAAGACCCCCTTATTTTGGCGGGGAGGCTGTGCATGGCCAAGGGGCTCGTTGCGCTGGCGGGAGGGACAGGCACCAGCCTGCTGCATGGGATGCCCGAGCAAAGCCTGGATTTGGCCTAGCTCTTGTGTTTAAAAGGGCACTTTTTAAGTAAAGACCAAAAAAGAAAAAAAAAATTTCCCGTCTCCTCTTACTTTTTCATAATCTCTCAGTGATTTTGTTATTTCAAGTGTGAGATCAGGAAAATACTTTTTTAAATATTTTTATTTTATTTCCCCCAGCTCAGCGAGCAGCTAGTGCATAGTCAGCTCCACTGGCAGCCTGAATAGCAAGCCGTGTTCCCTGCTGGCTGCGAAACCCAGTGAATGGCCTCAAACTTAACCAGAAAAGCAGACTGTGGGGCAGCACAACCGGGAAGGGTGACTCGGAGGACGATGGAGCACTAAAAGGGTTTTAGATCTTTTCTAAAATGATGTCACCTTAAGCTTTATTTACTAAATTTGTCAGAACTGACACTGGATCAAGAGCAATGTTTATAAGTAATGTACACCTCAGTGAACACTCAATGCAGAAATCAATAGTACTGTTCAAATTTATTTTTTGTCTGATTTATTCTTGCACCAGACTTCAGAGAGGAAGAGCCCTGCAGGGCTTGGGAAAAGCCATTTGAAGCTGGAGGGAGCCCTCCTCTGGGAGGAAGGGGTGGCTGCCGGCGCCTTGTGCTCACCGGCTGTCCGTGCTTTCCAAAAAGGAGTCTCCAATCTGGACCAGCAGAAAACCCCAAATCCAATTCCATAAAACAAAATTTGAGAATGTGAAAATTGTGTTTTGCTGTATACTGCAACTTTAATGATAATGAGCACTTCTGAGTTCGTTATTGAGGTTTATATAATGCCTGAAAAGTTTAACTGCTATTTTCCCCTTGTCTCCCCTTTCAGAACGCTTTCTCATAGCAGCAGCAGTAATACATTTTTGTTAGCTGCCCTTCCCCCTTGGAGGAAATTCCTGTTAATGTCTTAGCTCTTCTGCCTTGCAATAGCTGGGTTGTAGCTGACACGTGTGCCCGTCTTTTGCAAGCCAAACTCTTCAAGATAAAAGATGGGATGGGCACATGCCAGGATATTTAGCTGATGTGTTGACAAGAAGCTTTTAAATCACTGTATACCATAATAGCAAATGCACAGTAATGAAGGATTGAAATTGGCTCATGGTTAAACTCCTGTAAATTGAATTTCACATCTGCACTGGTGTAGTTAAAAATGATTTTGGCCCTTGTGGAGATGCACCCTGAAGACTCCTTCCATTATAATGCTATAAAGTATTGACGAAGGCATTATATAATTTTCATCACTTTCAGATCTTAATGAATCGTATTTTATTGTAATATATATTCATTGCTTTCCTCAGTTAAAAAAAAAGTTACTGCTTTTATCTTATATGAAAAACAAGGGAATTTGATAAAGCATTCATTATTTTCATATTACTAGTATTAACAGAATAGAACTAGTACTATTTAATTTTAGATCTTCATAGGTAGCTTGTTAATAATTCATATTTTCCTGTGTTGTATCCTACTAACTTTTTCTGTTTTTTTTTTTTTTTTTTCTTCCCAAATACTCTGCATTCTTGAGGAAAAAAAGAAATCCAATGAGTGGATAAGTGCAATATTCATAGAATAAACAGGCCCCTCATCCAGGACTTGGAGTGGAACGTGCAGTGTGAACTGTTTGCTATTTTCTATTCATGCACTCTTAGGGGAAGTGCAGGGGAGAGGGGAGGCTGGAGGAGAACAGGGCCCTTGGGTAGATAGGGATTGCTAGCTGGGATGGTTTGGGGTAGAGCAGCTACTTTTTTGTAAGAAAGCATCACCTGTGAGTAAAAGTGTAAAGATTATGCAGCATGTTGCCAGAAACGTGTGCAGAATGTGCATTAACATCCTTGTTGATAAAGGCCTTCTGAGCTATGCTTAAATACTCCTGTCATCCATGCATGATACTGTCTTCTAGTTTGTCTCTGGTTATGTCCTCATTTTTCCCTTCTGCAATTATCAGTTCTGAAGCGTGACACTTCTGGTGCAGCCCCAAGTCTTGATACCCTAGTGTTAGTTGTATTTATTGCAAGAGCTATGGGCGTATTTTTACAGTTCCTCATTTCTTTTTCTTCCCTTGTTGTTAACCTAAGGAAAAAAAAAAAGCCCCAATTTGGGTTATTTCTCCCCTGCAGAGTTTCACAGTTGATTTGGTTTCTGCTGTCATATGTTTTGGCTTGCAAAGGCTGATCTCTCAGGTCTAAAATAAAGTTGGGCAGAAACTCTGCTTTTCAAAAGAGAAGTTTTGTCTTAAATTCCGTTTTGAATGGAAGGAGAACTTCATTCTCTCTAGAATAACGCTGACTTCTAGGTAGCAGCAAAAGCTACCTTTGCAAAACTGGACTATTTTTGTAAAAATTCAAAAGAAATGTGAAAGCCAGAGCGTTTGATACTCTGAGCTCCTAGGAGTACCTTTCCTCTTGCCCTGGTCCCTGTCCCTGGAAGGGAGGTGTACCTCAGCTTTCTACTCCTTAGCTGTTGTCCTGCTGTTCTTAAATTTGTGTCAGAACACCTTAATATTGTTAGAAGAGACCTTTGGATTAAAATAGAAAAACTGAATTCTGCAGACATTTTCCAAAATCACATAGCTGTTGCTATTTCAGTGCGTCTAGTAGCTTTACGAACAAATCTAGCTGGGAGGAGCCGACCTCATCCTCCTTTCACATGTTCTTGTCTAAACTGTTGAGCAGCCCGCCAGCATCCACAGAGTTGCACTGAGAGAAAACCCTCAGCGGGGTGGGAACGCGACCCCCTAAGCCACCGGTGCTCACGTGCCGTGATCTGCTTCCCTGCAGGCCATGCAGCTTGTTGAAACCACGGGAGCTTTGCTGCTATGTGCCGGTGTCATCCTGACGCTCATGGCTCAGTGTCCGGCAATTCCAGGTGCCGTTTGCTTTCACCCGTGTAGGGAAGTGCTGTGTGTAATTCAGTGTTTGAAAGGTACCAATATGATGATCTGAGAGCAAATGTTTGTTTGTTTGCTTGTTTTTTTTTGTTTGTTTTTTTTCCCTCCCCCCTTGCTTTCAGCTACTCGGTAGGAGCGGAGCCCGCCGAGGTGGCGATGCATGGAGAACGTGCCTGCACACTTGAACCATTTCGTGGCCTCGGCTGGCTGTGCCCAGTGCTCGTATTTCTCTCTCGCTCCCTCTGCACTGCTCAGCGGTCGCTTCTGTTGCGTGTGTTCGTAATTCTCAAAGTACTGTACGTAGGGCCGGATCCGGAGTCCCCTGCAGTTTGCCTTGGGGTTGGGACCTGGGTCGCTAGTGCTGCTTCTCCTCCTCAGTCTTAAGCCTGACCCGGAGCAGAGCGCAGGTTCCTGTGAGAAGTCGTCCATGACTCTCCCAGGAGAGACCTCATCCCTGCGGGGTGTCAGTGTTGCAGGGGTCTCTCCTGGGCGGCGTCCCCGCATCCGGGCCGGGCGCCGTGGGTCTCCCCAGTGAAACCGCGCTGCAGCTTTCCTCCCGGCATGGCGCAGCGGCCTCACTGGCGCAGGCCAAACAAATTAGTTTCTCCCATTTTATAATGTCAGGGCTGGGCTGGTCCCATTCACAATGTTTTTCATTTGTTCTTGCATCGAGGTAGTGTCAATTCTAGTTGGAGAGTGCAATTTTTTTGTTTCATGTTTTGTTTTTTTAATAAATAAATTTGGTTTAAAGCTTCACACTGGCGTTTTACAGACCCGTTATTGTCAGCATAAGCCACTACTGTCCTGAGTTGAGACTCCTGTTTGTTACTGAATCAAAAGAATGGGAATTATATTAACAATTTGGCAAGAAATAAGAGATAACTATATTGGCAGGGGAGGGATAGATAAAGATAAAATATGAGAAAAAGATGTTTCCTATAAGGCCATACATTATTGGGTCTAACACTGCAGGTGTTTTCTCTGTATAGATGGTTTTAACACATCACTGCTCTGTGTTAGCATTTTTCATTGTTGAGGAATGCCGAGTTTTGTGCTCCGTAATGTACTATGACAATCTGTATCCTGAAGCCAATGATCCACCAAAGTACGACAAACGTGCGTTATGTGTTGGTGTGTCTGAGGGTTCGCATACACTGGAGTTCAGCTAATAGAGCTGGCAAGGAAGTCTGTTCCAGATCTGCCTGTGTTGGCCCTCTGCGAAATAACGATGTGTTAGTGGCATTTCGGGGAGAACGTTTTGTTTTAGATTATGGAGATCTTTCCCTGATACTAAGGGTTACTTGGTTATAAAGGTACCTTTCTTTCTTGGTCCTTGCTTGGTGAAGAGAAGCAGAGGGGAGGAGAATCACTTGGCCCTGTAGGAGAATTTCTTTTTAATTTAACTTCTAAATATTAAATACTTCAGGCTTCTCTAGATATTCCACTTCAAATCTACGTTACTGACTCTATAGTTGACTGATGTCTGAAATTTAAGCAGTGACAGGCCTTTGCTGTGCAAACAGTTCTATTCTTGCTTGAGAGCTTGTTCTTGAACCACTTCTGGGTCACCAGGGAAGTAGGGGAAAAAAAAATCCTTTCATCACCCCTGGGGTTTAGACTGGGGGCATCAAATTCTGTTTTGGATCTGGATCCCCCTGAGCTTTCAGGTTTGGTTTGTTTCTATTCCATAGAAGCGGGACTAGAAGGGAATATTGCATCCCTGGAATTTACCCTGCAACAATTAGTAAACTGGAGCAAATAAAAAGGGAATCAAAAACAAACGTTTTAAAAATGAAATATTTTAGTAATAGCTCACTTAACTATTTCCTGTCTTGGTTTTTCAAGAGAGAAAAAAGTTATAATTGCTTCCAGTCTCTAGGAGAAATTATTTTTGCAGTGTGCTGAAAGACTTGCTCATTACTCATGGTGAGTTCAAACCTGGAGTACTGCAAAAGCTGAGTGCATGTGCCATTACAATGACCGTTTTGTACTGAGGACCCAAACAGTACTGTGGGGTCAATAGTGTACAGAGAAGGTGCGTTTCTGTTGTCTGGTTAACTTCATGTTGCGTCAGGGCCGTTCCTTTATTGCAGATTTAATTGCAGACAGCAGTGTTCATTGCTCTGGTTGTGGTGTTTGGGGAGAACCAAACAGATGAGCCTTCTCATGTGAAGGTTTGATATCAAATTTCATGTCAGGAGAAGTCTTGCCAGCAGTTTGATCGATTGCTGCTTAGGCTGGAGTTCAGGCTCAGCTAACCAGCAGTGGGTGTTGAGAGCAACTCTGTTGGGCATATGCATCTGTAGCAGTTTCCAGAACCGTTAACTAGCCCAAATTGTCTTGGAAACGGGGCAGTCAGTTGTGAGGAGCCTAAACCTCTTGCTGAATTAAGGCTGAAATCTGTTGGAGCAGTTGTGCTCACTGCAGTTAGGAAAGCACTTGTTTTCTTGTACCTGGAGTGGAAGCCGCTATTGGTTTTGCTGTCCTAAATGTGTATTTAACAGAAGATCGATCTAGGCCTAGTCTAAACGAGGCTTTGCAGTGGGTTTCCTGGATCATAGGTGTTCTTAATGTGACCTTGTGTATTTGATGCTGTTGTGATTTCTGTGTTGGTGTAGCAGTCCGCTTGTGAGCAGATAGGTGGTGGGAATGTACCTGGTAGGGAGCTTGGGACAGTATGTCGGTGACCAGAGATAGAGAAATGTGTGGCTGGTCTTAGTGTGTGTGGTCAAGTTGGTGACACTTTTTTTTTGTCTTTTTTTGATGTGGGTACCATTTTGTCTGTCCTGCTTGGGAAAAGGTCTAGAAGTTGATGCAGTTTCTGTTGTAGCATATTTAGAGACGGAAGAATTGAGGGTTTTTTCTTTTTTAAGAGAGTTTATAGGCGAGAGTCCATTCAGTTTGTTTTGGGATGTGAGTTAAAGCTATGAGGGTATTTTCTGATCACTGCCAAGAGAGGAGGAAAATGAGTTTAGGGAAACTTTGATAACAGCTTTGGACCATATTTCTTGTGGCCTCTGATCCAGCTCCATTGAAGGCAGTGGAGTGACTATTCATTGTGCAGCCTTTGGCCAAGTACTGATTCTTTTAGAGCTGATGGGCATTTTGCGACATGCTGGAAGCAATGTGGCCCCTTAATGTACCTATAACAAATGTGGAGCTGGAGATGAAAATAGTAACTGCAGGGTCATAGTTTGTCCAGTTTTTGTTTAATCAACTGGAGATGGTGACTGCTTGAATAAAACTGTTTGTACAGTGAACAGCTCCTGCAAGGGTCCAAATTATTTTGGCCTTTAATATGTTTTTCTAGAAAATCACATCAGATGCATGATAGAAAATATTGCCCTTCTCAGCTTCACAATCTAAATTTAAATACAGAGAAATGACACTTTTGCACATAACAGTATTTTTTACTATTAGTGGCAAGAGTTATTGTTAATGGGCTAGGGTGAAATGCCCCGATCTGTTTGAACTGGCACAAAACTGAAGAAAGACATTTTTAGGACCAGTTTCCAAGTCTGCTGTGCAAGAATGGAAGATTTGATGCAGATTAGAGTTCTGGTTAGCAGAGGTGAGCAACTTCTTTATGGGCCAACACAAGTGCATCCTCAGTGGGGGCGGGGGGGAAATAACTCTCCTTTTTGCCAAGCAACCCTGTAGAAATGCCCCTTGTGCTTTAGCACAGGTTAGTTGGGGACCTCTAATTACATACCTAATATATATGGTGCTGTGGGCCTGATTCTGTGACTGGGGCAATTGAAGTGGATCTCAGTCCTAGTGAGATCTGTATCACAACGTCTTCATTGCTCCAGGTTTGCCAGTGGGGGAAATAGAGTTGGGCAAAACATTGCCTTCCTGCTAATCCAGACTTGCAGACTTTACCCGAGTTGAGCCTTTGGTCCAGAATTGTTTTCAGAGCTGTCGTAGAAGTTAGGTTGTAGACCAAGTGCAGTAAATGAGGGTTTAAATAATGCTCAGATACAACCTGTTTCTGCTCATGTCGCAGGCCAGAGTGCTGCGGTAGCTGGTGCTGCTGGCATGTGTGAGACAGGCTCTGTACATGGTGCTGCCCTCCTGTCTATGCTGATGACAAAATGACCACATGCTGTGCCCAAATGCTTTCTCAAGGAACTGCAATATGATGTAAAGCAAATTAGGTTGGGTTTTTTCCCCTAGAACTGTGTTCAGAAGCAGTCAAAGTGAACATTTTTAGGGGGGTTTAACCATGTCTGTGTCTGTAAAGGTGAAAATTCTGCATGGGTCACTCAGTGGAGAATGAGAAGAAAAAAAATTGTCTTGAGCAATTGTGCATGTGAAAAAGCTGAGCAAAAATTTCTGATTGCTGTGGCTAAAAGTAGGTATAAACATCTACTTTTAGGCATCTAATAGAGCTGATTTGATCTTGGAGGTGAACCCCATTTAATAATTGTTACATAGGACTACTCGACAACTCTTGGAGGAAAAGAAAGACCACCTCAAGTTGAGGTCCTGGACATTTTTAGAGAAGGGAGTTGCCGTAAATGTAAAATATTGCCAGGAACTTTATGGGTTTAAATCTTTTCCTAGGATTGTCATAGATGCTTGTGACTGCATCCTGGCCCATACTGGTGGGTATTGACATCTTTCTGCAAAAATGCATAGCCATACATTTGTGATGTGCATGTATGTATTGAAAAAGGTTAGCCTAATAAGGGTCTGGGATAAATTATGCTTGATAAAAGGGCTTCTGATTTGCATGTTTCAAACACACTTAAAAACCTGGGATGAATCTTGTGTTCAGGTAACCTTAGCTCCTTTCCAGGCATCTGCTATCATGCACCCTGACAACACGCAGATGCAGCAGCCTGAGGTTTTGGAGCATGGCAGATGCTAATGGAAAAGGCAATTTGGGGCACACACTGCCACTCTGTTATTCCTGTGCTTCAACCATGCCAAATTTCAGAGCTCTGCCATGGCAAAGCAGAATCAGGCCCTTGGCATAATGTGTCTGTACTGTCCTACAGGGCCATGCACTGCTCTGCCAGGCACTTGGAGCTGTTTGCTGGCTGTGGAGGTGACTCCAGGGTGATGCAGCTTGGCTCTCTGGGTGCCCAGGACCAGCAGAGGGGGCAAGGGATGGCCAGAATTTGAGGGCTGTTTTCTCAGAGTTATTACAAGTTCTTTGCAGTGTGAAACTCTAATCTTTTTAAAGACTCAGGCAGAAAGGACTTGCTAAATAGACTGTACCTGTCATCTCCCAGTTCATTGATTGCTTGGACCAAAGGTGGTGCTAAATCTGATCTTTGTAATATTTATGTTTTGTTGGACTTTTTTTTTTGAAGTGTTTTATCAAACAGATGCAGTGTTGTTACATGAGAAACAGTCCTGGCTTGGGACTTGGCAAAACCCACTGGACCTTCAGGTTTCAGGATTGTTGCTTATTAACATTGGAGCAGGCTTGCAGTGTTCTGGGGGGAGGTGGGAAAAGGGTACTCTATCTTCAAATGCTTGCAGACTGTAAGAATTGACTTGTGATTTTTTTTTTTTTTTTTTTTTGTATTTTGTTTACATTGCCTCTTATGCCCTAAGGAAAAATAAATTTTTGACCTTTTTAATTGTGATCCAGTTCGTTTATTTTTCAACTTTTTCAGTACTGTTTTAATCCCACTTGTGTTCATAAGAACCACTGAGTTCAGCTTTCCCAGAATCACTTACCACTTATGTGCACATGAAATGGCAAATTCCAGCTCAGACTTAAATGGAGAAAGGGGCTTCTCTCTTCCCCTGCCCCCTGCTTTAAATTATTACTTTATACTGTGTTTTGTCTACTTTCTAATCCACAAAGTTTCATGGACTGCTAACCTCTGCACTCAGATATGAAGATCTTTTCTTTATTAAGCAAGGTCTTAAGGTTTAAAAATACACTAGATGCTTTTTAGAGAGCAGCATGGCATCAAATCCAAAATAAAAAGGGTAATGTCCTTTTGCATGGGTGGTCCTTTAGTTCTGTGATACAAGGCCTGCTGTGCAAGCTGGGATGAGCCCTTAACACCTGCTTGCAGGCTGCAGAGCAGGCTGTGCTTGCACATGGGGTGTTAAGGCCTGATCCTGCAGGGGTACTGGGCTCTGCCAGCTCCTCCTTGCTGGCTTTTAGGGCGGAAAGCCCCAGGTAAGAAGAAACATTTACTTGTTGGACTATGTGAAGGAGCAGCTGGGCATGTAAAACTAAAGAACTTCTAATGGCTTGTTGTGGTTGCAGATGCAGGGGGCAGTGCCTTGGGTGGTAAATATGGGATGAGGCTGTTCTCTAGCACTTCAATCTGCCCATCAGCTATGGGAGCCCTCCATGAAGTGCTGGCTGATTCCTGCTTTCCTGTTGTCTGCTAGTAGTTTGTAAATCTGTAGGAGAAAAGGGATCATTCCTTGTGCCTTGTTTTCACCCCTTCTAAAGCACAACTGGAGGTGGGTTAGCCCTTCACTGCTCCGGGTTGTTGCAGCAGAGAACGATGTTGCATGAAGGCATACCTCACAAGCCATGTGGGAGGCTTGTGCATGAGGAATCCCATCTGGGTGCCACAGTCTTTGGGGGGCAGAGGAAAGATGCTGAGAATTAGATCCAAAGTAGCACACAGTCCTGTGTGGTTTAAGGCACAGATGTAGTGAAGACCGTGCTTGGGAAATGTATGTTCTCTTCACATGGTCATTGCCAGCCAGTTTAGGCCTGAACTGGTTTCCCTGGAGCTGTACCATCACAATATACTAACACAACCCATTCACTGTTAATTCCCCATTTTTCTGAGATCATCCACCAGCCTAAATTTCTCTGGTCCCACTTGTGTTAAAATGAGTATTTGTGAAAAGGAGTAAAATTGGCTATTAAGAAAAGAGAAGGAGAAAAAAAATCCCTAGAGGATGTGTGTGCCATTCCAGGCACAGATCAGCAGGTGGCGATGCCGGAGCATCTCTGCGGTGCCTGGACCACTTTCTGGAGCATCCCTTCTTCCTCCTGCTCCTGCTCCTCTTCCTCCCTCTCCCTGGGAGGCTAGTGGCCTCCAGCCCTGCAGGCTGGCAGTGTTGCAACTAGTTGCAGACCTGAGCTCTACTGGGGAAGCCCTGAGAAGTGCCTTAAAAGCAGGGAGAGGGCCGTAGGTCCTTTCCAGTAGCAGGACCCCTTGGTGCTGGGGAAGGTTTCATCTTGGCAGGCTATTTTTGCTGCAGGTTCCTCTATGTATGATGGTGAAACTACAGCCCTGTCTCGGTATTTGGTGAGCTAAGGATGGTGGCCTGGGGAGGAGGCTCAGGGCAGAATGACTCCAGCGAACATGCTCGAACTGGTGTGCAAAGCTTGCTCAAGATGTTGCACAAGGCAACACAGGAAGGGGAAAAACCAAGCCCAGGCTGCCCTGTCCCCTTTCTCTTGTCCCAGGCGAGTGTGAGCTTGGCCCACCACCTTAGCATTTTGCTTGACCTAATACACCATGGTGCTCGGGCTCAGTATGTCTCCAGGCTGTCTGGCAGTTGGACAGTGTTTTCAGCTTCTAAAGGCAATCTGCACTGTGCAGTGCTCCTGCTTGCTCCCAACGGGATGAGGAGGCTTCCTGCACCCAGCAGTGCTCCATTCAGGCAGCTGTGCTTCTAGCAGAAGGCTATCCAAACCCACTAGAGGTCCTCCTGGTGCTCGGAAAGCAGAAGCTGGGCATACCTCTGCTCATACAAGCACAAGTATATGCAAGCTTGGCTGGCCCCTGCAGCCAAGCGCTCTTCAGGCTGTTCTTGGGGAAGGCTGGGGTGCAGAAGTGGCCTGGCTTCACCCAGCTTAGAAAGCATGAAGTGTCTCTTCCTTCTGTTGGGGGGGGGGGGGGGAACAGCTTCAGCTGAGTGGCTGAGGCTACCTCTCATGAGCAGTCCCTATCTGTTGGCAGATGGAGCACCCACATGGAGGGAGAAGATGCCAACTCAAATACATCCTGTGCCAAGAGAGAGCAATGCAGCCAGTGTCTCTCATCTGTTGACCTGTTGAACAAAAGGATGGGAGGGAAAACGCATGTAACTAGGATGTAGGTGTGCTCCTGAGCAGAGTCCTGCAGTCAGCCCTTTACCTCTGTCATGCCTCCCCTCCTCCAGCAGTGGAGGAAAACCTGAACCCCCTCCACCTGGCTGCCTCCCCCTACCCCTCCAAGTAGCAGGTGCTCATGTCCCTGTTCTTCAGCCTCTCTCAATTGTGCTGCCCATCCTGTTTTGGCTACTTTTGCGCAAGCAGCAAATACTTGCGCACACTGCTGTGGGATACCTAAATCAACTTTATTCACAATCACAGTTATCCAATTTTTCACAATGAGTTATTCTTCTCTTTAAACAGAACACAAAACATCTTAAAGTAAAGCAATGAAATGCAAATGACACAAGAACACGAAGGTACTTGGGAAACCTACACGAGTCAAACAAAACATAATGTTAGGATTTTCGTCGTCCTTGTTACTGCTTTTGCTGTTTTTCTCCCTGGAGAGAGCCTTGCTCCTCTCCTGTCTGCTCGCACCCTGAGGCCAGCTGTGCTTTGGGGGCTGATGCTGGCCAGTGGAGGCCAGGAGTAGGACTGAACCCCAATTCTTGAGCTTGGATGCTGGGGGAGGTTTCAGCTGCTGCTAACTAAGTTTGGTCCACAGTAAAACAAACACAGTTATATATTAGAACATTCTGGATTCAAAAGGTGAAAAGGGAATTCACACCACTGCACTGGTACCCATGGATGGAGTTTCTTGAGAAATAAAATGTACCCATTGGCTTGCCCTGCACAGAAGGAAACCGATCCTGTTGGCTTGATGAAGGCTCGGGAGGCTGCTTATTGCACATTTTCCCACATCCTCTATTTCATGTTTCTACCCCTTGGGTTTCTCAGGTCCCAAGTCTTTGCACTGGAGTTTTAATAGCTACTGATACAGGCTCCTCACTGCTACCTGTCCTTGGGTGAGCTGGAGGCTGGTTTTGTGCCCGACCAGCTCGGCTGTGCACCTGGCACGGGTGCAGTGCCTGCTCTAGGCTTGCGCTAAGCTTGGTGGCCAGACTCCTGCCCCGCGTGCTGAGGAGGCATCCTGGGTCCGCTGGGAAGGTCCAGGGCTTTCGACAGGCTGCTGCGTGCCAGCCCGGTGTGCTGAGCTCAGGCCCTGGCTGTAAGCGTGTGCTTGAGAGGTATGCAAAAGAAAAAAACAAAAACAAAAACAAAAACAACACACACAAAATCCCTGTAACCAGAATATCAACTTTCAAGTTAAGTATTCCCCATGGCGGGTGGGGAATAACCACAGACGCAGGGGACTGAGCGAGGATAGCACCGCCGGAGAAAGGCTCTGCAGTGCCTCCTCCAGCTAGTAGCATTTTTAGCATCTTCTTTTCCTCTCCCCCCGCCTTGCGGGGCTGGGGAGGGTGGTGTTTCCAGCTCTGCTGCAGGGAGCAGGGCTCAGCCTTGCACCAGGGGCTGGCCCTGCCGCGCGGGCACCGCTGCGCCACTGGCAGCAACATGGGCTCACACCCGTTCCGCCGCCGCGGCCCCCAGGAGAGGGGGGTGAAGTGCAGGAGGAGGCCCAGCGCGAGCGGTACCACCGGGCGCCCGGCCCCGGCCTCACTTCTTGGCCACCACACGCAAAATGGCAGCAACTGACACTGCTGCTGTGCCGCAGCCCTCGACACCCTGGGCCTGTGGTGCCGCCTTGTCCTCCTGCCCTGCCTCTGGAGGCAGTGGGTGGCTGCCCGGGGCCGGAGGGGAGCCGGCCGGAGACACCCCGGAGGCCCAGCAGCCCTGCGGCCTGGCCCGAGCAGAGCTGGCAAGGCGGCGGTTACCACAACAACCATGGGGCCGCCATTGCAGGCCCGAGCGCCCCGGCATGGCAGCAGTGGGGAGCCCAGCTGGGGCTGGGGGGTGGGGTGGTGGTGGTGGGGGCAGCTATTTAAATAAACCAAAGCAAACGAAACTCCTCAAGCTACATAATTTTTTTTCTTCCTCCTTTTCTTTCCCTTTGTAACGTGGCAGGACAGCCATGTCCTGCCAGCAGGCTGGCTGTGAAGGGCTTAGTACCACCTGGCTATTTTCGTTTTTAAAGCACAGTGATAAAGTTACCAGTAAATGAGACCTGCAGACATGTGCGTTTATACATTCTTCCCCCGTGGGGCTTTTTTGTTTTTTTCTTTTCCTTTTTGTTTTTTTGGTCTCCCTCAGAAGTGGATGGTTTGGGGGAGGGAGCTGCAGCTCCCTCTCCCACAGGCCCAGGCGAGCAGAAACACTGCTGAATGCCTTGTGCTGCATGGAGACCGCTGGGGACAAGCAATAGGAAATCTGGGGAGGTGGGGTGAGGAGAGGGGTTGCTAGTCATGCAGTGGGCCGGGCTGGGGGGGTGGGGGGGTGCAGCCTGTGGGCCATCACCAGGGGCTGCTTGCTGCCCCATGAACGTGGCGGGGGGGGGGGGGGGGGGGGTGGAATGTGGGCAGCTTGATTTCTAGGTTTTCGTCTGCACCTCTCCCCCCACACCCCCTGGGCCTTTGGCTTTGAACACCTTTGCTGTGCTTTTCTCCCTGGTTCAAAGCGCGCCCCACTCTGGCCTATGGTCAGATAGGACTTCCTACGGTCGGGTGAGTTGCACGCGGAAACGTGTTGCTTGGTTCTCCTCTTCTGCTAAGCCGGCCACTGCACACCGCGGCTGTTCAGCAGCAGACGTGCCGCATCGAACCGTTTCACACTTAGTGTCCCTGCTAGGCACTGAAGCCTCCCTGCCTCTGTGCATGGCGTAGAAAAGGGACGATTGCTCCAGCTGGTTTTTTCTTTTTTTTTTTTTTTTTGAGATAAAGTTTAAAATCCAAGGGGGAGAGCAGTCCATGATGACGTCCCTGATGCACGGGCATGGCATTCAGCCCCAGGGCTTGCTCTGAGGGCAGAAAAGCAGCTGCTAAGCTGGTCTCGTCTGTTGTCCGTGGAAGAGGGGATCGGGCGGTAGGTGGTGGTGGCTGTCAAATCGCCCAGGTGATGAATAGAGACCAGGACCTGTGTTATTCCACAGCCTTGTTGCCGCCTCCCCGGTCCCACAGCAGCATCTGCTGTTGCTCTAAGTGCTGCGGTATGTTTTGATAATGTCTTTAATGGCCCGTCTGCAAATGGGGCAGCAAGCATTGGCCATCTTCTTGAGCTTCAGACCACATGAGTAGCAGAGACACATGTGTCCACAGGAGTAAATGACCGTGTCTACCATGTTCTCGTAGCAGATGGTGCACTCATCTCCCCAGGGCCCTGAGACGGACGGGGAGATGGGTGACTCAGGCAAGCTGACTGGAGAGTTGGGCGCTGTGCCTGAAACACAAGGAACAGGGTCAGTCATGCTGCATAAAAGGCTTCTGGACATCCCAAGGTAACTGCTGACCCAGCACCAGCTGCACGGTGCCCTGGCTGATATGGATGCTCCAGGACCAGGGTCCTGCCTGTGACCTGCTCCCTCACCCATTCAGGTACAAGCCTGTGTTCACATGCCAAGGCGCGGCGCAGCCACGGCTGCTGGGATCTGCCGCCCACGTAGAGCAAATCAAGACACAGCTGTTCCCGGCAGCAAGGACAAAGAGCAGTTTCACTTTTTTCAAACTGCTGTCTAAACATTAATGAAGGAGGACAAATTAGAAGGGGTGGTGAGAGCCATCTGCTTTGACAAGGCAGAGGCTGGGCAGCACACGGCAGCAGCAGCTGCCGAGACAATCAGTGCTTCATCTCTAGGGCCACCCCAGGGACGTGGGTCTCCTGTGCCCTGCTGCAAACCACCCCACGTGGCTCCTTCAGGACAGGAGTGGGGTTGTACCACATGGACAGCATCTAGCACATAGTGGGCACATTGCTACGAGAGCTACAAGGGAATGCAGTAATTAGGCGCATCCCATACCCATGACTAGGCCTCCCAATGAAGCCAGATGAGGTAGCAAGATAATAAAAGAATTTTTTTTTCCCAAAAGCCATTAAAAATCTGAATGTTCGCTTGTCACCAGTTATTAGACCTGACACCAAGAGGTACCTTCAGAGAAAAACAACCTTGGTATGGACAGCAGTGACAAGGACTTGCTAAATTATACATCCTATCATCAATGCCTTAGGATCACACAAGTCCTTGGGGTTTTAAAACTGCTTCACTATACCTTATCATTTTCTATTGCATGTACATTTATTTAGATCTCACTGGACTTCATCAGGGTATTACAAATATCAATACTGACTTTTTCTGAGGGAGGTACTGTAGGTGTGTGGAGAGCGAAAATGCGGGGGCGGGGGGGGAGGGGAATTAGGCATATTCCTAGCTCTAACCTAAGCTAATGTGCATCATGTTACTGCTACACAGCTCTCCAGAAGGAGCTGTGCGTCACAGGGCCACACGCATAACACAGAAACTTTGCTGCCTCCTCTGGGACCATTCATGATGAAAGTGTTTGGAGAAATATTGCTGTCTAGGCATCTAAGCAGCTTCCATGTAAAACAGACAGAAAATAGATTTTTGCAGAGGTTCTCCCTTCCTCCCCAGGGGAGCTGACAGGAGCCTCCATCTATCACTGTGCTTTTAGAGCCCTTCTGGGAGATAAGCGTAAGATTATAAAGTGAGGCAGTGCAAGAGGCACTGAAAGAGGCAAATGAAAGGAGCCGGGGTGGGGTGGGGGATCCAACCAAACTTACCACTGATGGAGCTGCAGAGTGGGCCAGAGCCACATGTAGACAATATGGGGTCAGAGACGCCACTGCAGAGGACGGTGGGCGAATTTGGTGCTGATGTGGGTGAGCTTGGTGTGGACAGCCCCAGCCGCTCAGCTAATATGGTGGAACCTGCACCATGAGAAAAGAAACCCCGTTATTTTTTAAAATCACATTTGCCCAAGGCAGTGGGCCGGGGGGGGGGGGGGGCAGGCAAGCCGCAGGGTGCAGCTCTCAGTGCTTGTCAGGATTCATGACTAATCAGCATTAAATCTAGGGAAGAGAGAAAGAAAAAAAAACTCACACACCTTTCCAAATGCTAGCAGTTGACCCAGAAGAGCCATCAGGTTTCCACAGCCCCTGAAATTAGCTGGTGTCCCTTTAGCCCTCATAACCCTTTGCTTCTGCCCTTTGAAGTGTCACAATGTCATTAAATGCAGTTACTTCCTTTATGGTTTCATCCTGATGTGCACCCTTAGCACTATAGCCAGCGAGTGACCTGCAGCCAGTGGGAAACACAGCCTGCAGTGGACTGGGCTGGACTCCAGCCCAATTACATATCACCCTGTTGAAGCACCCTATACTAACCTAGAGCAAAATACATCTCAGGCTCCAAGAGATTCACGCAAAGACACACAAAGGCTTCCCAGAGATGAATGCGAGGGCATGGCAGGCAGGAAAACCTGAGGTCTGCTGACTGCTCTACCTCTTGTGTAGGGGGCACCTCAGTCAAAGGAGAGAATAGCAGATGAGGACAGAAATCTGGGTAGAAACCTCTTCAGGCCAACCAAGAGAAAAATGACCAAAATGCATTTAGCTCTGGGATGAACAAGGATGCTTCCCCTGCCCCTGAAATCAGCAACATTTCTCCTGCTCCCTGCATGCCTGGATATGACTGCTCACGGGTGCAGAGCCCCTGAAGGTCTTTTCTAGGAGTTCCCAGCTCCACTGCCTCCTGCTCACACTGCCCAACGTCAGGTCTGTGTTAGTGCACTGTTTGCCAGAGACAAACAATGTCTGTCAGGTCTGCTCCAGAGCCTGCCTTGCATCCTCCCTCATCTCAACTGTTTCTTCTACTGCTGTTATAATAACAAGCAATTTAAATCCCCTTCCAGAAGGAAAGCTTAGAGGGGATGTTTACAATTCTGGCTGCTGCAAAGGTTTTGCAGAGGGATTTCATTGCTAACCATGCGGCCTGGCCTTCAGCAAAAATACAGTGGTGAGGCAGTAGCACACAAGTGCACGAACCAAGGTATAGGTTCTTGGTAGTAAGAGCTAGTTTGTTCACAGTTTTAAAGTTTCTCATTCCCCAGCTGGGAAAAAACAAGTGGGGTAGCTCCAAATCGGAGCTAAAATGCTTAGACTTCTTCATGTTACCATATAAGGAACAGAGAGACACAGAGGGGTTGATTCCACAGTGTCCTCGATGAGCGTGAGGCTATTCTCCAGAGGATAAAAGCAGCTGGAGGCCAGGAAAAGGAGCATGCGCCAGAACAGGTCCTTCAGCTCCTATTTACAGAGAGGCAAATGAGGACCAAACCCAGGAAGCAGGGACTCCAAGTGCCAACTTCAAATGGAGCAAAAACCAAAGGCAGAGCAGCAGCAAATGCCAGATTTTCCTGCCCTTTTTAGCAGAACGAGACTGAGCAGTTCAAGTGCAGCACAGGGACCTGGGGAGGCTGTGCTTGGGTCTAAATCTGCCCTGAGGACTGCATATAGGACAACAGGCAAGTCACTTCAACCTTCAGTCCCTCAGTTTCATTACTGTTCAAGTGAGGAGTGCTTTTCTCGTGGGTGCAGTCTGAGGTTAACTTAGCCTCTGTAAAGGGCTTCAGGGCCCTCGCACATGAGATGCAGTAGAAAGCAGCCTTGTTTATCACCCAGATGGGAGCTGAGGCTAGAGTTTGGCTAAGTATGCACAGAGAACAGTGCAGCCTCTAATGACAGCCACTAGCAACGGCCCTTCCTTTCCAATCTGACAGATGACCCTAGCAGAAAACTTGCCCTGTGGGTAACACATACTGTAAACAGACCCAGCAGGGGCACAGATTTCAGCTCGGTCACTGCACACATACCAAATGTGAACACTGAACAGCTGAATGTGTTTTCAAGACTTCCCTCTCCTCCCTGCAGCCTGGAGATGTTGCTGCCATTCAGCTTGCACGCAGTGTGTTGCATTTCTAATATCAGCCTGGTCACTTTAAATGCAAAGTAAGCCTACTAAGAGGCCCCCCCCCCCCCCCCCCCGCTAATAGGAGAATTTGGAGATGCCCCAAGTGTCACAGAGTATGAACTGATGAAGAACGCTGGCAGTAGTACAAAGGATCTTTCTACAGTGCAAGGAGAGCTCACTGATGAAGGAAACACAATCTCCTCTGAGTGGCTGCTCTGAGTCCCCAAATGGCCTTACTGAAGACCCAAGGACCAGCATACACCTTCCCAATTCCTTCTCCAAGTGCAGGGCACACTTTTTGACTTTCTCCAGCACAAGTATGGAGCTTCGTTTAAAACAATCTGAACTCCCTACCAGACAAGCTTCTCCCTCAGTGACAAAATAATCAGCTTATGACATGTTACTCACGCTGTTAATATACTGCCGGATGGTGTGCAGATACCATGACAAGGAGCGTGGAATGAGATCATGGGCAGGGTGGAATGAGTGTGGCCAGCTTGGCTTAACTAAAACCAGATACATGTACTCAAGGCCAAACATGCTCATTGTGTGCACAAAGCGCCCACCAAGAGCTAGCTTTCAAACCATGATTTTAAAAAGTAAATAATTCTAAATAAATCAATTTAAATACTAATTTAGAAACATTCTTCCTCTCTGTAAAGGCTCCAGATTACTTGTCTCTGCTGCTAGATCTTGATCTCTAACATACTGAACATACTGGAAATGGATTTTGAATCAATTCCATTTGCTATTTTATCATCTTTGTAGCACTAGTACTAACAAAATCCAGTGTGGATTGACTGTTTCTCTGCACTTCTGTGTCATCACTATTGGAGAGGCACAAACAAATGAACCTATACATCCACCCACAAAAGGAAAGAGAATATTATATTTTCAGTAAAAGAGTATGAGTATCAAACGTGCTGACAACATCACGCTGAGAAAGACTGTTAGTATGTTGGAGGGCAGGTTTATAACGCAAAATGATCTTGCCAAACTGGAAATTGGGTCAGAAGTAAATGGGATGCTATTCAATAGGATCAAACACAAAATATTACTTAGGCAGAGACAATCAGCTACCAAAGTACAGAACAGGGAATTGGACCATTCAATTAGAAACACAGCTGTCCTACAGAGAAAGGTCTGGAGATTGCTGGAGGTCAGTAGAGCATCATAAATCAACAGTGCTGTCCTGTTACAAGAAGGCTACACCAATCCAGAGTCATGCAAGGGTCTAGAAGCACTGGAACAGGGTCCTAAAGTCACTGTGGTATCCCTCTCCCCGGAGATACTCAAAGCCTGCCTGGACAGGACCCAGAGCTAACTTGGAAGTTAGCCCTGCTCTGAGCAGGAGGTTGGACAAGATGACTCCCAGGGGGTCCCTTCCAACCAAAACTGTTGTATGATTATAAGATGATAACAGTTTTCACGGGCTGTTAAAATGAGGGAGGAAACAATCTCTCCTCTGTGAAAGTCCTGGTAAGGACAAGAACTCATGAGCTCAGACACCTAGGACATTCACGTTAGACATTATGCAGATAGTGAAGCACTGAAAAGCAGTCAGGCTTCCTCAAGAGACTGTGGCATCTCTCTGACTAGAGCTCTAGGAGAACAGGAGTGTGTTGTAGGTCATCTCTTGGGCTCCCATCCAGCATCTATGACTTTTATGAGGTAGTTCTCTGTATCCAGAGAACTGCCCCTTTACAGAAAAGCCTAACTGTGACCAAAACAGCAGCTGTGGCCCACAGAGATGCTTTTGGCGCTCGTGTCTATTGTGGACAGGCTGGTTTCCCAGAACACTGCAATCCACTCTCCTTAGGCCATCCCAGCTTTTAGGCAAACATCTTTTCCCTCATCGCTCTTAATGACAGCTGTCTGGGGAGAACTGCGCTGCTGAAAGATCTAAGCTGGGAAACAGGCCAGATACAATGGCAATACTCCCTAAAAATACAGGAAATTAGTCAATTAACATCCCCCCTTAATGATTTCTCATTTGTAGAAACAGTATTTCTACATTTCTTTCTCATAGCAAAGTGATTATGTTGACCTATTTATTACTGCATAGGCCCCAGAGAAAGAATCAGAAAATTACCACAATAAAACCAGGTGGGTAAGAGCGATGTGCAGTCTGTATTCTCCTTCTGAACATGCTCAGAAGCATTTGCTAACATGCAAGTAAATCTCCGGGGGACCTCTGTGGCCTAGAGCAGGGGGCAGTGGAGTAGCTGCCATGAATTTGAAGCAGCTATCTCCAACCCATTACTAGCAATATGTTAAGAGTCTCAGACTCAAACTACGGCTGAGAAAGACAGAAAAGTATAGTACTATCAAAGAGCATGTTGCTTCCTTATTACTGTTTTCTTTGGATCAAAGGGGGTTGGAAAAGTGCCAATTTATGGTGTTCATAATGCATTTCTTACTCTGATACCTATTCCTGAAAGAGGTGATAGAGATGTAGGGCCATTCCTGAGACTGGAATAATAACAACTGGATTAATGGAATCTACTATAGATCTTTGGCTTCATAATGACCCCTAGTATATGATTACCTTCATAAATAACCAGGTGCAAGAATCTAGTAGGACTGGGAACTAAATTTTGGCTCTTCCTGTTTTTTGCTGGAAAATCTATATACATCCTATTTTTCTGCTCATTGATGTAACCTGTATAGAACTTTCCCACTTTATTTTTTCCTTTATTCATCCTCCTATTACAGGAAAAGGTAGAGATATAATTTTAACTTTAGAGAATGCAGCCTTTGGTGGATTTAGGACACTTAGGTCTTGCCCAGTGGGGACTTTTGAATATATCATGCTAAAACAAAGGAACAATGCACCTGTTGCTGCCTGGGCACATGGTGGTTAAAAGTCAACAATAATGTCAGGGAAGGATGTAATCACATCCATCACTTCTGTATGCTACAAAATATGTGTGTTTACACAGCAAGTTGTTACGTTCCCACGGTGATGGGAACAATACTGCACTGACCAGAAACCAGAGCTTCCTTCCCCTTGAGCTCAGCATTTGCGGCCACCCATGCTGGGAGCCTGGCCTCTGGGCTGCAGCTCATCTCTGCCTCTCAGGTGACCAACATCAGCTGATGATCCATGGGGCTTTTTGCATTCAAATATTTCCTGGGGCTTTTAAAACTGTTTTGAACAGAACAATATTACATTTTGTTCTTTACAAGCCTGTGAAAACATACAGGATTTTGCATTATGCTACACAAATGTCCAGAAATAAGTCAAAAAGCAGCCTGGAAGATTTTGCCTGCAAAACCAAAGGGCCTGAAGGCAGAAGGGTGTCAGACTTAACCTCTGTTTGGGAAAGTAAAAGTTGGATCCAATTCACATGAGATCAACAGCTTACAGTTTCAGGTGGGCCAGAAAAGGGGTATGCTTTAAGGCTTCACCGGAGCATTTCTGTCCACTGTGCTGAGAAGCGTAGCATGGCACCAGCAGGTCTATTACTCTGCTGCAGTAATACGCACACTGCAGTTAAGCTGGAGGAATATTAAAGCTCCAACAACTCCAGACACTTGCAGGAGCTCTTGATCTGTCAGCACTCGCAGCCCAAGCCCAATGAGCTGTCTGAAGGCAAACAGCACAGGACAAACTTGCAAGTGAGCTGGTGTCTGTCTTGGCCTGAAAGGTGAAGTTCAGCATTTACTCGGCATGTCATCCTGCAAAATCCTGAAGGCACAGACACCATGCAATTAGCATCTAGCTGAACTGAAGTGAAAGAGCTGCCAGCATAGTTATAAAAGTCTGGTAACATCTTCTCAGAGTCCTCATGTCCCTCTCACCAGAAAAGTTTAACCTTCCCCACCTTCCCAATGGGGCTCCATGTCACAGTTGGAGAAACATTAGACCAACAAAACACCCAGATGGATGCTGACGTCTACTAATGGTAAAAAAAAGAGCCTGGATTAAGTAGCTGAACCACATGAAAAGCAAGAGTCGGACTTTTCATCTTATTTAAGAACAAGATAACAAAAAGCCCTCTAAAAGATCATGGGTATTAATTACCCTGACCAAAAATGCATCTGTTCAAAAGGAATGACTTTCTCCACCCCATTTCAAAAAGGCTATTTGGCTTAAAGTGGTTGGGAGACCACAGCAAACATGGTTCTGCAAGCAAAAGGAAAAGCGCTGCCTAATCCTGCACTTCCAAGCTCAGTGCTCCTCCAGCAGGGATATGTATAAATAGGGTGGCAGATGCATACAGGAAACAAACAGTTTATCTTTTTCCTGCCAGCACTGCTCTGAATTTCTATGGGACTTTCGGTTGGATGAAAAGGCATCTGACAAAGGAAAAGAAAGAGTTTAGCCTGTTTTGTCACTCTCACAGTAGCCAGAATAACTAACTCATGCCACTGTTTGCTAGTTCAAAGAATATGCAGATATTGTGTCTCTTGACAGATGAGGTGTAATTCAAAGAGGTTGGTAAATGATCCTGCATATTCACTGTAGACAGGCAAAGGCGTTATGGGATAAGGCAGATCCATGTATCACTTATTATGAATTCACTGCATCCAGGGATAGTTTATTATCCTAATGATGATAGTCATTATTCTCATGGAGGGAAGTGTGCAGAGGGAGAGACATTTGCAGACATCGCTGGAGAGTTAACATGCAGGCCACATCCCATGGCTGTCGCTTAGAGCAGGTCAGTGTGCTTTACTCAGTCATGGTGGAAAGTAGCTGTGCTCCCAAAAACAGTCCTGGAGGGTCTGGTGCATTTGCAGACACAGGACTGTCTATAGTACCCACGCACAGAAGTCCAGCCACAGGACTGAGGTCTCCAAGAAGGGGAGACTCCTGGTTTGCAGCTTCAGCAAGCACAGCCTGCCGATCCACACCAAATACTGGAAGAGAGCCATCAATACCTCACCTTGAGGGCTTCACTTTCCAGATGCTGGCTGACACCTCAGTATTCAGGCTAGGACAAAAATGCTCATTTACTTACCCATAGCAAGAGAGGGTTAATTATGTGTCATGTGTGATGAGATCTTTAGCTGGATGCACACAGGTGCCATGAGCAGGTATTAACTCTGACATTGCTGGCACTTCCCACAAGAAATAACCATTTGACTGCATCCAGCTCACAGTAACTCTGCAGTTTTCCAAGTTGTAAAGCACCCTGTCCTCACAACAGTTTTCTCTTTTAATTCTCTTTTAAAACACTGAATATAAACCAGGAGGGTGAATGGAGAGCTGTATGCAGTGCTAGAATCAAGCCTAGTAAGTTACAGAAGCTGTAATACTCCAGTGTATCTCTTACAACTTAGCATAAAACCAAGCATGATAGGAGGGTTTATAAAAAAAGGAGGCTTAATACAAGTTAATTTCTTTCGAAGAGGTACTAAATATTAACCGCCTTGCCGCCCCCCACCCTCTAAAGCGATAAAATACTATGTGCCCTGCAGTTCATAGAACTCCAGGCAGTTAAGTGCCACATAACACAGGCCTGTTTAATCCCTATCAGTTTAATGAGTCCATTTTCCATACATAAAATAAAAAAAAGGGACTACAAAACTCTGGGGCACTTCTAAGTCAACGCCTGTTAAAGGAAGAGACTTATTATATACACTCTGTGCAAAATGCTATGCATTTATCAGGCTTCTCTTGTGCTGTATTTATTTTAACTCATTGACTACTGGAAATTTCCCATCACAAATTTCCGCATCACTGGAATGAACCAAGACAGAGAAGGATCAAGACCCCAAACGGGGCTGCACCTGGGATCTGAGATGAGGTGTGTGATTCACTACTACAAAGAGCCATCTTGTCTCAGATGGGAGAAGTGGCTTCCACCTTGCTTCCACCTGGCATGGGACAGAAGTCAAAGAAAACTAAACTGAGCAGTGTGACAAATGCCACAGAAGGAGGCAAAGCAGCTTCCCCTGGTAAGCCATTGCTCTGTGTGCCAAGCAGCACACTACTCGATTCAGTCATGAAACTGTGACTCCTTCCAGCCTGTTCCTCAGGACAAGGGCTGCATCGCAATGTGGGAAACACTGCCGGGGAACAGACCTTGGCTGCTAAGCTGAACAGCCAGTAAGGGTCCTAACAGCTTTGATTAAGCTTGCCTGTAATGGGACAAACCCCAGCCAGTCTCTGCACATTGCTGCTGCAGGCAGCTGAGGCCAAACATCAGTGTTGACTTAAGAGCCCCTTTGCCAGCACCTCCGCCCTGCAGTGCCCTGCTGAACTGCCCTAGCCCCATGTTGAGCGTTTGCCCAGCCGCTGTAGCAGGGGCTCCTAAGAACCAAAGCTTTGTAGCTGTGCTGTCTTGAGTCCTCAGCCAGCTCCTGCACTCCCTCTCCCCCCCCCCCCATAAATTTTGACCCATTGACCAATTTCAAGAGAATCTGGAAGCTTCAGCAACAATTAATTCCTAAATATCTTGCAATCAGTGGCTGAATAAGAGTGCCAACTCAAAGCCCATGGCTAAAGAGGCAGGCGAGTTTAGCCGATATGCATTCTCCTATTGCGGGTGCGAATCCAGACTATCCACACCAGATGCTGGCTTTCAGCTGTCCAGAAGGCTAAAAAAATAGTCAGGAGACACCCAGGGCACTGCAACAATGTGCGGCCGCTCTGGGGGACCTGGAGTTATTCCAGTGGGTGGATAGAAAGGACACAGACATGGAAGAAACTGAGCTTCATTAGTACAACTGCTGATGGAACAAGTCATTGCTTAAAAGGAAACCGATATTAATAGAAATGCTGTAATTCACAAGGGAAACCACACCAAAAAAACAAAAGAGAAGAAGGAAGATGTTTTACATGCTGGTGATTCATTTTGAGATACAAGAAAATGAAAGAATATCCCCAACCATTTCGCTCCCCAAATACTAAATATATGACGTTGTTGCGATAGTTCCTCCAGACATGAGTCATACATTTCAAAACCTTATGGGGGTCAATCAATTTAAACTTCATAAATGAATTACAACACCAAAACCAGACCAATATATCCAGACTGGCTCATTTCAGTCTTTCAGAGCTGTTGATAAAACTGTGTGCAAACTGAAATGCTTACCAGTAAAAGCTGAAAACAATAAATCAATTTTAATAGGCTGGTCATGTCTACTGTACAGGAATGATCCCTGAAAAAACCCACAAGCCTGAAACAATGGAAATCCTAAAGCACATGCAAACCCTGCGTTTCGCTTCTACCTGCCTATGCAGCCTCCTAATGATTTGGCTTTCTTTTTTGGTTGTCCTACATGCACAACCCATAAAAGCTCAGAATTAAGAGCAGCACCTTACATATAAAATATTTAGAAAGGCTTCCAATCTTGACAAGAAGATCTATTGCCTCCCTCAATAGCAGGTTCCCATAGTTAATTACCCCCACTTACGCCTAGTTTGAATTTGTGTACCTTCATTTTCCAGCAGCTTGATATTTTTATGCTATTAACTGCTACAGTGAAGTGCCCTCTACTTTCATTTATCTTCCCTCCATGTGGTCAAGTTGCTTCTCAATCTTTTCTTTGGTAAGTGAAACAAATTGACGTCCTTCCACCTCTCACTACAGATGACTGTAGTGTCTCACTGTGCTCTAGAGGTGCTTGGGCTGTATTTATTTTCCCTTTGCTGGGTGACAAAAAGAAATATAAAGTGTTTCCAACCTCGCCTTTATTTTCTGCTTTTTTACTTCCCCTACAGTAAATGTAGTGCCAGTCTACAACACCAGACTGATAAGACTTAAACAGAAGTCAGAATTCCCTGCTGTCAAACCAATCCCACACTGTCCCATCTCTTAGAGAGCTCTGTAAAAACATCAGCCCAGGTAAACATGGTCTTCCCTAATATTTAAATCAGGAAATAAAAGTTGCATTTCTGATACTGTGTAATAGCTGCTGTTAGCAAGTATCAGCTTCCACTGTCGGGCCACTATCCAGGAGAGACCTGAGCTTGGTCCTGCTCTAAGTCAGGACCAAATAACTAATTTCAAGGTCTGAAATGCAGTAGCCAGCGATGAAAGCCCTGAGCCATCCAGTTTCCTGAGTCAAAACTAAAACTTCTCTAGCAGCAAGAGTGGCATTGCCACTCTCCACCTTCTCTAGCCTCCAAAAGAAGCAGAAAAACTGAAGAGAAAGTAGAAACAGCAACTTTCATTTCCCATATTGTATAGTTTGTTGTAGCGCTGATGTTCCTTTAACACTGCATAATAGTGCTTTGATTAATCTAATAATGGCAAAAGAGATGCCCCAGAAATAGAATGACATCTGCTATGTAAGATAGGTTTGCTACCATTATGCCTCTTGCAGTATTTGCATCTCATTTATTTCAAGGATATGGAACTTCACATTTTCCATTAAAGCTAGAACAGATGACTATAAACATGTCTTCTCCTGTGATATAAAGCTCAAACTACAAAAGAGGGAGCATATAAAATTAGTCTTGTTTGCATTCTGAAGATGGAGCTTGTCATTAGACAGAAGATGAGCACTTCATATTCTTCTTACATTTTCTAATATTATAACGACAGATATCATGCCAAGTGCCATAAGCTGTTCCACTGCAGTGCAAACAGTGCACATCACTGTTTGCACTGTAATTGTATTGCCAAAGCCAGAGATGCGAGTTCATTACGTACTTTTTTCTTCTGTCAGGGTATGGCTGATCAGTATAATTACTGCAGTTACGGAGTTGTGCTGTGCTGGAGACAGCACCATAGCTGTTTTCTGCACAGTTCCACTGTACCACAGTACTGCAAACACAGGTCTGAAAAGGCGTATTTATATTTTAGCACCTGTTAAAGATCACAGGCAAGCTCTAATCTCATAGCTTTTCGCTGAGCAACGGCAGCTTGCGCCCAAGCTGACATTACTAGAGCTGCACTCCCAGCAGGGTCCTCTCCTGTCCTCAGGCCAGGCTACACCAGCATGTTCAGGTCTCTTCATTTATAACTCACTTGAGATACAAGAGTCCATTTTCTGCTTGTTCTCTAGTGACTGAGGCCAGGAAAATCTTGTTGCACGCTCACAAGGAGGAGCGAGCAGATTTTCAGACTTTTGGATTTTCCAACTGAGCAGATTTTCAGTGGAAAACATGGATTTATCTAAAATATCCACCGGGAAGGTGCTGGTTTGGGCTGAACTTGTGAGCAGGTAGAGAAGACATACACAGAGACTCGGTAATAACTTGCTCAGCAGGAGGTTTGCCCAGGTTGCGGGAGGCCGATGTTCAGGTCTGTGCTCTGTCAAATTCTGCAAGAGGATGTGTGATCCTCTGGTGAGAAACACCCTCTCTCCTCTGTTTTAGGACCCATGGCAAACAGGCTATTTGCTTTGTGCAAAACTGGCAAAATTAGTGATCTCATAGGAAAGGAAGTAATGGTCCGATGACTTAGTCTTACCAGCAGCTAAATGGCCTGAGGATGTTTTCCTTCTTACGTATATAGCAGCATTTAATCTTCCTACTTTGACTGGGATCTGTTTGACTTCACCTACCTTTATCAAAATGATGTGTTGGCTGGGAGCAGAGCTAGCCATGGATTATGTACAATATGCGCAAGAAATGTCATCAAGCGGAACTATCGGGGTTTGATTCTTGGGTTCCCGGAGATAAATTATGGTATTACATTTGTCATCTTTGAGCCTTTAATAGCCACAAAATATTCACAGCATAGGCCTATGGTCGACTTTAAGCAAATCATTTAGGACACTTAAGACTGTGATTAAGGTGGATTGGACCCTGCAGACAGAGGTGCGTGTTCATCACAAGTTATCTTCAAAGACTGTCTACCCAACCTAAAAAAGGAGCTGTTAGTTGCTGAGATTTTTTTTTTTCTTTTTCTGCCAGCCTGCTACTAAGAGGAGCATTTTAATACTGAGAATTTGAAACAATAAAGGAATATAGATATATTTAAAGTTATGTGAATATAACAACATAAGCAATAAAGGAGCATTTTCAAATCATCTAAGTGCACCAGTAAGCCCCATTTGTTATCATTTGCATGAGTTATGCATGCGAATTGGGTGTCTAATTGCACAAACAAGCTTATTTATAAATGTAAAATCATGCATGAAAAGAGGGTATTTCTTTACTCTGAGACTGCCTCATCTGTGGGTCACAGATGTCTCAGTGGGGACATCTCCCTGAGATGTCTCAGTGGGGAAAACACTCCGTCTTAACTAGACAGCTCCACTTGACATACAGGGATGAACCCACTGGGCTGCTAGTGCCTGATACAACTCATATGATAGATATTAAATGTTTTTGGCTTAAATGCACACAGTGAAAAAATATAAAGAAAGAGAAGTGGCTTGAGCTCAAGGGAACAGGCTCCTGCTGGGTTACAAATTTGCACCCGAATGGATGGCTGATGCTGTATCCGGATTTGGAGGGAGACGGCACAGCTGGAGGAGCAAGAGAAGGGAAAGGCCAGGCCAGTGCCCGATATGAATCAGTGAAAGGCAGGATGGTGAAGCAGCAGAAAACCTGCCATGCTAGAGATACTAGACGAGGCAGAAGCCCTTTTTAACAATTCAGCTTCCAGTATTTGGAGTATTTGGAGAAACACATTTGACTCAGTTTCACCCAAATTCTGGTGTTCGGCTTCAGCTAAATACTTCCTTAAAGCCAAATCTCCAAGTGGCCTTGATTTAAACTGGTTTGTCTCCACTACAGCAGTGGTGATGTTAATTAGAAAGGTTTAATTAATTTTTTGTAATTCCCTATTAAGAATGCAAATGCTGATGACATTACTATAGATTTTCCCCTAATGTGGCAGAGCTTTCTTTACCATGAGACATCCTCCCCAAGCCAGTAATCGGATTAGTTCTTAGGTAGATACTCCAACTATCTCTTAAGCAAATGTGTTGACTCTTATTTGTAAATCAGTTAGAAGAGGATCAGGAATTAGACAGTATTCTCAGAGACCATCATTTAGTTTCTGACACTGATATGGCCCAAATTCAAGCCCAAATACATCCAATACTTGTGACTATGTGAAGATGGCACCTGTCCAATTATCCACACACAAAAAAAATCAGTTTGATGAAAAAATGTCATTTCAGGGCTTTTTCCTCCACACTTTCAAAACATGACTTGCAGCATTTAAAGTCCATTGGTGAACAGAGCTTAAAGATAGAGCAAAATTAGCAAGAGGCCAGCTTTGCAAAAGTTCATCTAACTGCACAAACTACACTGCCCTTCACAGGGCTGGAGAAGCAGAAGACCTCTCTGGCGTTGTGCTGGTCGGTGCTATGCTTCACGCAGCTCCCCAGTCACAAGGCACCGGGCCCTTCCATGCTGCTTGCCAGCCTGCTACTCATGCACAAGCCTGGGAGAAGCACAGGGACTGCTCCTTTTGGGATCAGTGCTGTCAGATAGTTAATACACTGGGAAGCAGCTCTCATTTTTCTTGCTAGCCATGCCGTAGGTTAGCTCAGACCAAAGCACCTCTCCTCCTCCTCTTTACGTCTCCTAGATTAGGAGTGACTGATCTGTACTTTACAGCAGGACTCTGAGGCTTCATCCATTTGAAAAGAGCTTTGAGACCTTCAAATGAAAGATGCTAGAGAAGTGTAAAGAGGTAAGTCTTGTAACTGATACCCATGTGCTATGTACAGGCCTCCGTAAATTATTATTTTTTTCCTCTTTCAAAATAAAATTTGCAACTGATCCTAGAGTAGGGAGGGAACCACTACCACATTCATTCCTTCCCTTTACCCTTCCCTTGCGACGTAACCCTCCTTGGTGCTTTGTTCGTGAGACTGTGAAAAAGGGGGTGAGACATACCTAGCACGCGAATCTGCATGACTGCGCCGTGTAAACCAAAGAACATCCAGAGGGGCTGGGAACAGTCCACGCAGACCTGCATGCCGGTGCTGGCACCGTTGTGACTCAAGTGCAGCTCGCCATCCGAATTCACCATAAATCCCAAGATGTCTCCGCTCTGGAGGGGCACCAGGACTCGGCAGACAGCCCAGAACTCCTTCCTGTCGACCAAAGACTCGGGGTTATAAGGAAGGTCGCTGGGCCGCAGGGTGCTGGGGTCGCAGGACGTCACCCCGTAGGACAGCGTCCCGGTGCGCGCGGCGTTGGACTTGTTAATTTTGACAAAAATTGTTTCGTTGATCCTAAGGGGTCTGCTGGTGAAAACCAAAGTCCTCTCCTCCCGGGCGTGCTCCAGCCGGGCCACAGTTTGGTCATCCAGGATTTTAATGTGGGCTCCCCTGAGCTGGTGGAAGCGGAGGTCGCTCTCGAGCTGGGAGGGGAGGAGGTGGGAGTGCTGGGAGTTGAGGGAGTTCTGCGGGATGGGGCACGTGGTGGCCATCACGTGGAAGGTCTCCTCCTGGAGGTTGAGGTCACAGAGGCTGACGGAGAGGCGCGTGTCCTCCGTCTCCCGCCGCAGTGAGGGCCGGCGGATGGCAGTGAAGGACCGGGGCCGCAGGCAGTCGGGAGGAATGATTTCGCTGTCTGCAGGGGAAAGGAGGGGAGAGAAAAAAACAAAAAGCTCACTTGAGAGGGAATGAAAATGTCCAAGAGTTTATGACTCGCTACGGGTTTGAATGATATGTTTAAAAGAGAAAATCAGGCTGCCATTAATGCATTTCCCCCTTTAAAATACAGAAACAGATAATCATAAACTATATTTGCAATCGATAGCTGTTCTTGTGCTCAGCCCACCAGCATCACCATTTTCAGCTTCAGAGTAGGCAGACTCAAAATCGATGGAAAGAATCGACCATGGGGGGAGATCTCCTTGGAGAGCGGAAGCAGAGGGTAAGTAACTGAAATAAGCCCTGAACATACTAATCAATAACTACACAGGCTCTGAGTCTGCACGCCCTGTTCATTGTTTACAGTAATTCTCATAGGTCTATAAAATGAATACCTAAGTAGATGTTTTTATTTTAAAAGAAACATTATGTTCAGTTCTAATTTATTTATCATCAGATGAAATTTAATTAGTACTCCTGAATATAATTAATTGTGCTCTGGTGCCTACTGCAGACAGGCGCAGATATGCATTTCACAGTTCAGAACGTGGGAATACGCAGTTTTCTATAAATAAAGTACAATCATTCATTATCTCCAAGACAAATAATTAAAAATCAAACCCGTGCATGTATAAAAAAGAATATTCAAATTCACCAGCGGAAACAGTTGCACCTTAACTTCTGTGTTAGTCTCACCTGCTGTTTCAAATGCTACTCATCAATTTATTCAATTCTTTTTCTAAAGAACAGAAGCACATGCTTTTAATGCCTTTGAAACGACCTGGTCACCTGCTCTCTTGGGGCTCACACAGAGGAAAAGCTTCGCACTGCTCTGGAGAGACCTGCACCGTCTGTGCGAAGCCACCAGCCCCCATGCAGCAAGGCTGCCCTCCCCGGCTGCTTGCCCAGCACAGCCGGGCTGCCCGCTCTCTGCCTCTGCAAACCCACCAGCTAGGCTCAAGCATGGCCTTGCAGCACGTGCCTCTCCCTGCCACAGGTCTCCTTCGGATTTTCTTTTACGAGAGTAAAAGAGCAGGAACTTAGGTTAGCTGTGATTTTTTCCCACCGGGGCGCACCCTCTCTCAGCATACCAGAGGAGTGGCTCCGTACTGGTGTGGCAAGGAAAAATGCCAGCTACTGAATAACCACCACCATCTCCTGCGATATATGAGGTCTGACTAACAGCCTCTGCTGCCCTCCTCTTCTGGGAGCCCTGACAAGAGCACACCCACACACAGTTTGGCTTCAGTAAAGCTCTTTGCTTTGCTTAAACTGGATTATTCCAGGCTCCTCTTTAAATAATCTGCTATCGCAAGAGAAACACAGTCTCAAAATAAAAATGGGCTACGTTTCTCATATTTGATTTTCCCCATATTGATATTACAGCTTCTCTTCCCAGAAGTTAATTAAAGAAAAGGAGGCATAAATAAAACCCGAAATTACCCCAAGTAATTTAGAAGCTGGTTGCATTGATGCTTTGTAATATATGGGCTAGCATTTGCATTGCAAGTGCCCCTGCTGGATAGAATTAGGGTTATTTTACCCTCCTTTGGCTAGAAACCCACACAGGAGAACAAATTAATACTGGCAGCTGACGAAGATCCTTTGGTGTAGGTGAATGGGTAGAGACCTTTCTGAATAGGAGCAGAAGGTCCTCTCTATTTTATTCCCTGTAACTATACATGTGCAGCCTGGCTGACAACTGTGATGTGTGGGTAGCTTGCAGCCAGGCTTTTGAAACAGCTTGTTTTCCACCAGGATGCTTGCATTTCCCTTTGGCTGCTGGACAAAATATCTTTTTCCAACTGAAAAGAGGTTAAGAGAGCTGGAGCTCTGCTGCAGCCAAGACACATGGCAGTGATAGCAGACCAGGGTTATACTTCCAACTGTTTTACTTAAATCGATCAGTAACTCGCATGCCTGGCCACATAAGGGATAAGTTCTCTATAGCATATGGGATTGACTGTGAGGCTTAGTTCATTAACGTTGGTAAATATCTTTGGAAGAGAGGATTGCAGTTTATGGGTACCTGAGGTGGATTTGTGCAAATTGAGAGAGCTGGGTCTTGAAGAGATGTTGGCTCTATATTTTCATAAATCACAACCTAGCCAGCCAAAGAAGAAGAAAAAAACAATCCCACTGAATATAAATTAAAACAATAGCATTTTAATTTCATCTTCTGTGCTGGTAGCTAAGTTACAAGAGGTGTAGAACACCATTTATCCCCAGTAACGGCTAATGGCCCAGAGCTATCAAAGAACAATTCCAGACTGTTCTGGAGAAATGTGAAACAAATGAGGTGACTTTGAGCCATTTCCTTCATCAAAAGAATCCCAGGACCAAGCTGTTTTCTTCCACCGAAGCTTCATTCATCACTTTGTTAATACAAAGCAAGCTGCTCATACCACTGTGGCCCATAATGCAGCCTTGCTCCAGCAGCACGTTTACCATGGACCTTTAATGCTTATGAAGGAGGGACTCTGTGTAAGAGCGCTCGGGCACATCTGCAGAGACAAACCTGGAGCGCACATCAGAAAGACATGACGACTTTATGTGATGAGACCATGAATTATGCAAGTGCGCACTGATACTTTTCCCCCCAAGCATGACGTCTCCTGCAGTAGAACGGCCCATTCCTGAAGAGATCATCTGGCTTGAGCCTGAAGAACGCCCTTTCGTTAAGTAATCAAAGTTAGAAATTTGCCTATATATGGACAAAGTAAACATGCGTGATGAATTTAGGGTCTGAACCTACGTTAATGCTCCATCCGCCACTGAAATATAGCCCCACCGAACTCAGGACATGCAAACAGAGACTTGTTCCCCCGTTGCCACTACCAAATGCAGAGCATGAAACAACTTCCTCCCTCCAACGTGATGTCTACAGCCCAGCCACAGCTACGCTGGCACCTCACAGAGTTTCTTTGGAATAAGTCAGTTGGTGGGAGATCTCCTTGTGTGGGAACAGACAGACTTGTGAGTCAAGACTTCAGCTCACACTGAGTCACCAGAGCGAGTTTTAACCCAGCTAGGTTGGGTCTCGCTCGCGAGCCAGCCATGGCCACACACAGCTCGGTGCTGCCCACATGCTTTGCAGGAAGGTTTTGTGGAGCTCTGCCTCGCATGTCCTGTCACATGTCCTGTCATGAGGCCAGCAGCAGAATTAGCGACTCTCAGGCTTAGGGGAGCAATATAGACACAGCCAATGTGGAAATGACTTCCACCAAACACAAGCTTCCTGCTCCTCAGTTGGAGAATCTGGGACATTATATTTCTACAAAGGAGGCCCAATTTCACAACCCCCTCCTCTATCTTTTTCTGGTCTTGTTTAAGAAAAAGAAGTGAGTAGGAATAATTCATTTAGCAAAGAAGAGATGGAGGACATTTGAACAGTTCAGTAGTCTTCTGTTCTCCCCCCCTCTATAGTGGGGTTTATCTGCAAAACTCATGATTGCAGCAGCTGGCTTCTTATGCATGACATTAACTTGCAATATCTTTCTCGGACCAGAGGCTTCAAAGCTCCCCTGTTTCCTGCTCAGATGGCCTGGAAAAGCCTCCTTCTTCGTGCAGGATCTAAGTGACTGCAGTAACACTTGAAAACAACTGTTACGAGGAGCTGGTGAGTAGCCAGATGCAGCTGAAAGCACTGTATCCAGATCAGAAACACTTTCGTACACCTTTTTTTGAACTGCTGGCAATTGTTCATTTCTTAAGACCATTTATTTCCTTAAACATGTATAATGTATATAATACATATTTATTGTAGATAGCATATATAGATAGATAGATAGATAGATAGATAGATAGTTACATGCACATTCAAACACAAACATATTTCTAACCACCAGCATGCACAGATAATCTCAGGCCCACCCCAAACGCAAGGGGATGAATTACTGTCAGACTCTGAAATCATTATATCCTTCACCTTTTCCCTTTTCCTTTTTCAGGGTTGTCTATTAGCTGCCTAAAGGTTTGACTATCCAAGGTCATGAGCAGCCAGAAGTCGGTCTGAGAAAGCACAGCAAACTCAAGACACACACACACACACACACGAAACTTGCAGAATTATATTTCTCCAGATAAGAGGGCTGTCCTGGTCTCAAGAACAAGGTAAGAAAGGAAGAGCTATTATAAACAGATTTGAGACTTACGACTGTGAAAAATAGCTTGAGACTTCAGGAATCAAACTCACAACCTATGATGAAAGAACCTATCCCATTTTTAATGAATATTGGTGCTCACTGTATAATTCCCATGACTAAGGAACCTTACAGGTGCTAATCTATCAAAGGATGTCTTGAAGACAGTGGCACCTGCAAGAAATTTCTTTGTAAATGTACATCTGCCAAAGGACCTATAGTCTATTATTCCCGTCATGCCAGAGGGACACCATTCCTACTCAGGAATGCAGACGAGGGCTCCTATTCCCTCCTCAAGGCTACATGTCACAAGTGGTGATGCACGGCGCTAACTGGGATTGCAACCCTTAAACTGCTGCACTGTCTCCTCCACGGTCTACAGCAGAGTTGTGCAGCTAACAGGCCATTTGGCAAGACTTTGACACTGTGTGAAGAAGTGTTTGAAATATGAGGCAGATGTACCAGGGCATAAATAACATTGCACTTAAAGACGATTGGGAAGAGCAACCAGAAGACAAGAAGTAAACTTGCGTTCCTGGAAATCTTCTGTCACACAGCCCCATATTCCCCATCGTAAGGGTAAGGGTATTAACTTAAACTGAGCTCCAGCTCTGCTGCCTGCTTTGCTAACTGTGCCCGTGGCATGCTGTCGAGGTCTTTGCTCCCTCGCCAACTCAGTTGTGTAGAGCTGATGTGTACTACTGGAAAACCGCCACACTTCAGAAGTAGACAGAACTATTTCTGGACATCATTTATAACTCAATTTATTACATGCTTTGAGGTGCTGAGGATAGAAAATTCAGTAAAATGAAACAAGCTATATTCTCATTTATCCCTCTTAAAAGAAGGATGAACATCACTGTGGTTGCAGGTAAGGTGCAATATCGGCTCCCGAATCCTTTAGGCTACCAGCACGTCTGGCACAGAATCCACAGCACCACCTCCACCGGAAAGAAGATAAGCCTTGGCTGGATCTGGAATGAGAAGGATGGCTGCATGGTCCTGGATTCAAAATTCACCCAAATTAAAGGGTGATTGGAAGTAGGTCTTCACACAGCTTTCTGCACTCACAGTGTTCAAGACATCCTCACAACTGTGGGATGCTCTGCTCAAGGCTCTTTCCAGCTCTGCCATGGGTGTCTTGCTGTTCTAGTGTACTGGCAGGAGCTAAGCAAATGGGAAAGTGAAAAGTGCCCTTATTTAAAATAACACAGGAGAAAAATTGTGACATGGAGAGAGTAATGGAAGGAGGAGAGTGCCGAGGCCATGCTTGCAGTCAATAAGAGACAAAGCTCCACTTGCAAAGAATGTCAGAAGTGCTTTTGCCTGCTGGCAACGT
Source organism: Dromaius novaehollandiae (assembly GCF_036370855.1). Lineage (NCBI taxonomy): Eukaryota > Metazoa > Chordata > Aves > Casuariiformes > Dromaiidae > Dromaius > Dromaius novaehollandiae. The sequence continues at coordinate 34,478,965 of NC_088103.1, read as the reverse complement.
GTCAGAGTAGACGCTTATAAAGCTATTTGTTTTTCTGAAAACTTGTGTTCTCCATGGGAGGTCTGGAGAGGAGGCTGGGTCCTGGCATGGTCAGTGTAAGGCTGCAGAGACCCACGCTCCCGAACGGGTGCTTCTGCTGTGATGTGCACACAGGTTTCCCCCTCCCCCCCTGCTTGCTACCTTTAAATCTTGAGTTTATATGATCTGAGAGCACTCCATTGTGTTTACTTCTCATAAACAACCAGGCGCCAGAATGCAGCCTCTCAGATCATACAGCGAAGCCACTTTCAGAGCATTATTTGCATGTGGGAGGCAAATGTTTAAAATCCCTCAAAGGAATGATTCAGACTAAAAACCTCCTTTGCCATATACTTAGGAATTCAGTTCTACAAAGTACATTTCCCTTTATGAACAGCTAAGAAATAAAACTGCCTGAGTTATTATCTCAGATCAACCATTCCTTCTCCTTGCGAAAAACCCCATCACATCAAGGACATCAGTTAAATAAATACCTACTTATACAACACCTGTATGTGTGCATGTATTTCTTTCATTTAAACCATTCCTTCTCCTTGCAAAAATCCCCACCATATCAAGGACATCAGTTAAATAAATATCTACTTATACAACACTTGTGTGTGCGCATGTATTTCTTTCATTTAAAGTCACAATATCCCATTTCAAATAAAACTGTTTCCCTCTGCTCTCCTTGCTCCAGTTCCTCTCTTTTTGCACACTTACAGGGATATACACAAAACTAAACTACAGCCAACAGACAATTTCACTTGTGAGAGTGTTGTACCTACTATAATGCAAGATGCCTAGGCTGCCCCTTAAAAGACAGTAAAATCTGCTCTGGGGCAAACAGCATGTGAGATCAGGACCCAGCTGCTGTGCACCGCAGCAAAAGACTGTCCTTCACCACACAAACAGAAAGCATATATGAATGGCAAGTGGGAGGCAGGAAGAATTTATGTTCTTATTTTATAGGCTGGAAGCCGTGGGATGGGGTAAGCTGTCCAAGGGGATACACGACTCCTCTGGCAGTGCTCTTAGTTGAAACCACTTGGGGTTCAGCCCAGTGCATGCCGAAACCGGACCGTTCTCCACGGTCCTCCCTTGCACCTCCCCACTGCCTCTGGCCCAAACGCACGACTGAGCCTCCACAGCCCTTTCTCAGCAGCTTCCTCCATATATCATCCCACGTCGACAAGAGCCTCCCTGTCCCAATTCTTCTATGATCCCATCCTCTAGTCCTCTGAGTCACATGTAAAAGCACCTATCCTGTAAGTCACTTCCAAGCAGCATTAGTCACGTCATTAGTCAGGCAGCATAGTGCATTAGCAGCTAATAGGTAACGGCAGAAAGCAGTCAGCCATATACCACCACATTTCTGATCTCTACTTGGTGCTTTATTCTCTACCTGCTGCTCCTCTACTTCCATCTACAGGTTGTTTTTTGCGCCTGATAACTCAACCTACTTGGGACCCCTCTTCCATTATGGGATCCCAACCATCAATATGGAAATCACTGTTCGGGAATTCCTCCTTCACAGACATATCAGCTTGGTATCTGCATAGTCAATGGAGGGCAAACAGATTTTTAATGTGCATTCACACAGTTAAAGTAGAAGTTACTGGCTACATGTAAATGTTGGCTTCCTGCTCATTGCAGTCTGGAAGACAAGCTAACTGATATTTCATAACACCCATTTTCATTACAGCAATGCAGGTATTCAGATCAAATTAGTGCCTTTGCCTAGGATCAACACAGTCCAAATCAGCTTTCTGACAAGATATTCAGATGTCTTTTCAATATTGCTGAAAGCATCACAGAGAATTTCTACTATAACCAAGGGTCAGAAGCCAAAGTTTAAGCCAAGGGGTAAAAAAGCCCAAAGCTGGAATTAGTCTGTGGTAGGGCACTGTGAGAAGAAACCATTCATGTTTACTCCAAAAATTCTCATCAGATTTTCAAACTGGTTACAAAAGAAGTCAGATCATGGACTCTGTGGCACCAGTTGCAAGGCCACAAACATCTTCCAGTTTAACAGAAATGAGTGGAAACCAACAGTGCTTAATTAGCACCTCACTGGACTGGTATTTGCTTTGTGTTTGCATTTGTTTGGACAGAATCAGCATTTCTTTCCACGCATTTCGGAGAGACTGAGTGCAAAAGCTATTTGGTTCGAGTGATCCAATTTTGGAGAGATGATAAAAAAAATGGGATGGAAGAGAAAATGCAGCCATTTAGTTGTTGTTGACTGCTAGAAGTTTGTTAAAATTACCGTGCAATTCTGGTGACTTTCTGGTGACTTAACACCAAATGCTGCTCAAAGGAATGGTGTGTTTGTACCCTCAGGCATAAGGCACGTGATGCCCTGCAAGGTGAATTTCAAGAAAGCCTGGGGATCTGTTCAGAACACTTTTCTAAGGATGTGTAAGTATCCTTCCTTTGCTTACCAGGCTGATCACAGATTTCTTGTCATGGATTGTCAATGTTGTACCAATAGTACAGATAAAATACCGCAGCAAAACAAATCAGAAACAAACAAAAACCATGGATTCTAAAAGAGGAGAAGGAATATGGCCCATGTACCACGAGCTTCCAAGTTGAAATATTCAGAAAGAAGAAACACAAAACCCTGAGCATAAGAGAAGTGCAGATGTTTTTAAGACAGACTGAACAACTGCAGTTTCCAGGCCAGCTTAGTAATTGAATTGATTATCTACATATTTTTCAATAAAACCTAAGGAATGAAAGCAAACAAATTCATACATAAATAAGAATACAGTTTAAGATAAAAAGGGTGAGTACTGCCTGATATATTGTAGTTTTGGGACAAATGCTATATAATGAAATACTCTAAACCAGTCCAGTTCATAACAAACTTTCATATAATTCTGCTCAGTATTTGTAAGCATGTCAAATTGATTTGATCACATGAAATGGCACAAAGAGCACAACTAGCTTCATAAAATAAAAATAAATAACTATTTTCCCCAGTAAATAAGACTGTTTTGGAAGAGCGCAACAGTAGATTATGCAGAAGCAACTTCCATAGCCCTGTTACAGCTGTGGATTTGTTTACTTTTCCAAAATACCTGACGCTTTGAGAGAGTCTGCAGGGTGCTGGCAACCTCTGTGTCACACACACATTTTGGTTTTAGTTCAGGAAGGCTTTCCATTCTGCATGAAATCGTTCTCCATGGCCAGCAAAGTCACACAGACTGATGGCGGTCCTTCAGGTTGAGAATGTGCCTAACTATGGTCACAGCCACCTTTGGGTGCTGGCACTTCCTTGTCTGATTTCCTTCATCATATTCATGGGTTTCCCATTTGACATTTCCTAACTCCCTGCAAAGCCAGAGAAACATGGTTTGGTCAAATACACAGAAGCAGAAATCAAATACTTTGGTTTTTTTTATGGAGATTGTTTAATCCATTATTCTATCTATTCTTAATCTATCTCCCAAACAAACACATGAAAGTCTCTGAATTTTCCTTTCATCCCTAATGCAATAATTTCCACCTCCCTTCCCTCATGCCTGCTAGACTACATGATCAGTATTACTTTTCCTATTGAAAACCACAGCAGAACAACTGTCACTTTTAGGTTCACAACGACAGTATTATTAATCTCAGTCCTTGCCCCTCTCCATATAGTGTCCCACTTTTTCCTTCCATGTCCTCTTTTTCTTTCTATGTCTGGAACGTCTTTTACTTTTTGCATTAATTACCTGTGCAAGACCTAACACTCTCTGGAGACTGACAATTTTAATTTATCTGATGCTTCCTGATCTTTAAGATGTAAATTCCGTTGTAGAAAAACTCGTCTTGCTTTTTTTCTCCATGGGAAATTAAAGCAATTAATAGCCATTCCTTGTAGTCTAATAACTTTATAGATCGCTCTTTTCCTACCCAGTCCAACCCTGAGTGACTCCACTGCTTACTCCTGGCACTATCATCCGTTTTATCCTCCTTTCCTCCAAGGAATTTTGACTCTCTTTTATCTTACCTATTCAGGTAAGACACTAGTTCATCACTGCACACACTGCTAATCTCCCAACTTTGCCTTCATTGACTGTGTTGCAGATCACTGTGGGCCCTCCAGCACCTCTGCTTCTAATGCTCTGTGTATTACCGTGCTGATGTCTCCACAGCATCCCGGTGCTCACAGCAATTCCCAAGCTGCATTAAACATATCCCTTCACTGCCTGAATCATCTGACAGCAACTGTCTTCAAAATGCACTTTCTTTCTCCTTCCTGTCCATCATCCTCCCTTCCATGGTATTTATGTATCCTGCATTTATCCTTCTTTACCTGCTTTCATTTCCTCCTCTGTCTTCACTCCAGGCGAGGAGATTATGACTCATTCCCCAACTTCTCCCCACATTTCCTAGTTAAAGGCTCCTAGCGCTTATAAGAGTTTTAAAGCCAGCTGCTCAGGGAGAACTGAACGCACTAACAAGCCCCTTTTCCCTGCCATTGCCTGCCCATGGTCCAGCATCTTACCAGCTTACTGACCATGGCATATTGACCTAATTGCAATTGCGCTGTTCCATCTTCCCCCCTTCCCTTAGGAACAACCAGAAATTTTGGAGACCACCTCAACCCGCACTGCTGGGAGCCTCTTCCTGGGCTTGCTGCCCTCCTGCTGGCTTTGACAGAGCTGGGTGAATGCGCTGGTAAATGAGAAATTGGCTGGATATCACTAGGATTTTGCCTGCCCTCAGGTACCTCCCTTGGTAACTAACCTGAGCTAAGAGCACAACGTCTTCTAGTGAAGATGCAACCTGTGAAGGGCACTGATAATATGAAATATTTCAGTCCACTTCCTGAAGAAAGATAAATTGAAAAGGTAAAGTATTTCAGGCTAATCTGAAGCAAACTGCTCAGTGTATCTTACTTAAAGTTGATTTTCTAGAAAAACAAATGAATATTGAGCTAAGAGCTTCTTCTCCAGTTGATTTTTGGGGCTTATTTGGAAATCACTGTTGCAGCTTTTGAGATTAAAATGTTTTTTCAAGACTTGAAATGGAAATATATCAGCTTGAAAGTAGTGAAAGAAAAAGCTGGAGTTCGCCAAAATTGTTTCAATTTTTCAGCCATGACTAATTAAATTTAGAAATCATCTCTCCTCCGAACTAGTTCCCTACCTAAAGCTCCAGCAATTACATTTCTGAAAGAATGCACATAATGTCATTTGTCCATGATATTTTCTTTGTTTTATTTCCTAATATCCCCTATTTAGAGAAATTCTTCTCCAGAATCCGGCATGAACAAGCTCTCAGAAGCTTTCTGACTTACTTTCCACATGTATAAAATGGCAGTGCAACTATTATACCCCATCCGCTCCTCTTATATTCCACAGTTGGTGTGGTCTGCAAGATGCATCTCCCAATTATGGACACAAACAGTAAACTAAGCCTTCTTTTGATGACCTTATTTTAAAATAGCACAACTACTGCAGTCCGCACCAATTCAGAAAAGTTCAGCGTGTGTTTAGGTCTGTTCCATTTCACGACAGCACTTAAACATCCACTTCATCTAAACAAGTATTTATATTTCATTGAAGGCAGTGGGAAATCCATGCGTGCATATCAGCAGCCCCAAATCAGGATACTTTTCTGCACAGGGGCTATACAGGGTAAGCTTTAAAAACTGCATTCCGTGTCCAAAAAAAAGTTCTTCTGCCAAATCACTCTTCACCACTCTCCCGTTGCATCTTGCCAGGGGAGTGCCAGGGGATTTCCTAAAATAGTAACCCTACATCAGTCATCCGAGCTGTCGCGGCTGGACGAAATTAGGAGGGAATCAAAGAGAGAGGCTGCATTCATTTCTGCCAAGGTAAGCAACTGAAAAGCTCATCTCTTCAGTAAATGCTTTACATATTCTGCCATGGCAAATGCTTGATCTCCTCAGGAATTATTTTGAAACCCTGAAATAAAGGAGCTAAAGGGCTGAATCTTGTTACCAGAGCCTCGGCTAACTTCTTAACACACAAAAAAGACAAATTCTGCTCTCACTTACCCCGGGGAAAGCTTGAACACCTCGGCTATCAGTAAAACTAATCTAAACACACAGATCACAGCATGCGGCCTGAGAAGGCTTAGACAGAAAGACAGCAGGCTCTTCTGAAGCTGCAAATTGGAAGTATAAATAAGAATAAGCCAAAGGGCTGAAGCTCTGCTGTCAGTCAGGGCAGGGCAACCTTACTGAAGTCCACAGGCATCACACGGAGACCGTGGTCCGCCAGGTGCTGACTGATGTTAAACACAGCTGCAGCCACAGTGGACAAACCTTCCTCAGCTGCCCCCAAGAACGGGCAACCTCCGCTCAGCTCCCCAAGGATCCTGCTCTCCCCACGCGAGGTGGACTATCAGATTTGAGCTGTGCATTAATTTAGGGAGAAAAACCCTTTTGGGACAACTTCACAGCTATCCCCAGCAGAAAGACTGTGCCAGCTATAAACACAGCACTGGGAGGCACTGGAGGGACACCCGACTTTGCAACTGGTTTGTGATTATTACTGGTCTCTGGGACCTCTCGAGGAGGGGCTGGGGGCTGGTAGGACACAGGCCCCTTAAAACGCAGTGATGCTTCATTTGTACACGGCCACCCGCTCCCTGACGCTGGAGCCCATTCCCGCAGCAGTCCGATAATGATGCCCATCACTCATTTGGGTCTCTGCAGCTCCCCAAAGCCCCATTCATTTCGAAGAGACTTCATGTCGGCTGTCTGTCCACGAGCTACGCAGATGGTCAGGGCCTTAACCTCAGCTCACTGCCGTTATCCTGCTCACGCACGGGCTTTTACTGCCTCGGCCCCTGGCTCTCCTCCATTTCCACAGGGTGGTTTTTCCCTTTCTTTTTTGATCTCTTGTTAAACTCCAGTGACAGATATTGTCCTCTGCTGCTTCTCCTTGGCTTGCTTTTGCTACGTGATGCCCTGTTCTGCTGTCAACGCATTTTCACTAGGATTTAACATCTCAGCTTATGTCGAAAGTCAGTCTCTCTGACACATGCTTTAAACCTCTTCCTTACCTGCTGGTAAGGACAGCTCACCAGTATTTTTTATTGTTTTCACAACTATTTGGCTAGGAATGGGTACAAGTGTTCATTCATCCACTTGTCTGGTTTCAATCTGTTAAACGCCTATGCATTCATTTTTCCCCTCTATTTCTGTTAGCCCATGATGCTACACTTTTCTCATTTTGGAAACAGCTAATCAACCCTCTGTTTTCTGAAGGTCCAGAAATGCAAAGCTTAGACCCAGAACATAACGAACAATCTTATTTTTGGAGATTAGGCTGATCCAGGTGCAATCAGCAACAAAAGAGCAGATACAGCAATACGATGGGCAAGAACGTTGGATCTATATGGGCTAGAGAGATGGTAACCATCATAGCACTGACTCTCCCAAATGCAAGCATTTCTTGCCTCATTAATAGACTCCTTTGTCTTCAATTTCTGCCTCTATCAGTGTCAAACTTCAAAGAAACATTTGGTGACAATATTCTTGCGAGCTTTTCTACACATACTCTGAACAGAATTATTAAATCCTTGCTATATAATAATACAAATTGCTGGGCTTATGTGAACCGTCATGTCATCATGAGCACCAGTGATGTCTTGCTCAATCTAAGGGATCTTGGACTGATCCTAGACACGTCTGGGATCTCACTGTCGGGGAAAAGCAGTCCCTCTCTCCACTCTGCTCAGTGCAGTCCAACCACTCGTGGTGCTCTAACAGCCTTGAATTAAAAAATATATGCTTTTTTCTTTCATTTTCAACTGGGAAAATGCTCTTTGTTTCCTCATTCTTGTCTGCCACGAGATGGTACTGGGAAGTGGCATAGATAAAAAACACACATTTCAAACCCAGCAAAAAGCTAGAAGAGAAAAAAAAGCAGGTGATGTGCCCAAGTCTGACATTATCCTAATACCTAAAACAGAGAAGAACGGGTTACTACTGGCTGCATTTCTGTTCTGTGGCTTTTTTTCATATCAAAATAAACAAAAAAAATCCCAAAAGAGGAGCATAGATGACTTATATTCAGGAGGAAGCTGTGTGCAGAAAAGGTGCAGCAAAGCCGTACACGTTCTGTTCGAGCTCAGAGCGAAGCCACGTTACCAGCCCTTTTAGCTCTTTGTCGATAGGAGACAAAAACCACTCACAGCTGTTGCCATAGCTACCTCTTTACGTCCGAGTGTCAAGTTTCCCTGTGCGCAGAATTATTATTTATAAGGTGGCTTAGGTGTGCCTTGTGCCTGGCAGTTAAAAATGACAGGTCCCAGCCCAGAGGAGCTTAGGGTCCAAATTAGACATAACACAGCAAGAGGGTACGATAAACAAAGGAAAGAGAAAAGAGGGTCAGGCGGAGATGGTGAGATGCTGCACATATGCCCTGTCAGCTCTTCTGTTCCTCCTACTAAACACTGCAACAGATCTGCAGCCCCTTACGTTTTTACAAGTGTCACCCCAGCACGTTACGCTACGGCCACGTGGCGACTATACAGTCTTGGCTGGGGCGGACTCCACATCCTTGTGGAGCGAAAGCTGAACCCTTCAGCGCACTTGATCTAAACCACCCTCCTGAATAGCTGTTGGCACTATCGGGCCTCGGAAATCCCGTCTGTCCGAGTGTGCTTCTCTCCACTAGGTCGCAGTGGTGCACAGACACCACCCTGCTCCCCGCACCGGCTTAGTGCCTGCAAGAAAAGTGGACGTTCGGTGCACGGCTTGAGCTACCACTTCCAACAAGGGCTTTCATTTAGGGGCATAGAGGGGCAACATCCAGTCCCTGAATTGGCATGGAGAAATTATGGTGCTCAAAGGGCCGTTGCCATTCTGGGGTAGGCATGAACTTACCCTGAGAGCAACAGGACTTACAGTGAAGAGAAACCTAAGAGCTACACAGCCTGCGAGTTACCGCAGCCTTCACCTCCCCTTCTTCTACCCAACATACTGTAAAGACTTTAATAGCAGTAGGGCCAGATTAACAGCCCTGACTACAGACATTTCTCCATCTACTGGCATGTTGGCTGTCAGTGTACCTCATCCCGATCACCTTGTACCCCACCTGGAAGAGAGGAGGTTCATTCGACCTGCTCTGACAGCTCTGCCCCATTGGTGGTGATCAGCACTGTGGCATCAAACTGTAGGAACCACGATAAACGCCAACCTTGCTGTCCACCGTGTTTTACTGCTTCATGCTGCCAGAAGCGTTTTGCTAAGGAGCATCAAAGCCATTGCCATCACTCATGCTTCCCAGGCACATGATGCAAATTCCCTCCAGAGTGGAGTTTGCGGCACTCTGAAAATTCTTATTTATGGGCAATATAAAGTGAACTGGATTTACTAAGGCAACTAATAACATGGCTGCTGGGTTTGTTTCTGTATCTGCTGCAGTCAAAATATCTATGGGGTCTGCAGTCTTTTCACTTTGGGTGGAACTGCTGTAGAATTAAGTGTGTCTGGTCGGGAGTCCAGAGGCCTTACTGCAGAGGCCAGCTGGCTGCAAAGCCCCAGGGGCTGTTATCAATATGAGCCACCACGGCCACACTGCACGATGCCCCTCAGAAGGGGTGGTGTGGCTCACGTTCCCACGCTGTGCCATCCACTTGTACATTAGTGCTGTGAGAAGCTCCCCGCAGGCTGCTGATTAGAAGGCACGATCCCCAAATCTGTCCCGAGGAGGATGTGGTAACCCCTAAAGTTAAGCCCTCTTGCTGGTTGCTGTTCACTCCCAAGCACCCAGTTTTGCAAGATGAGTCCCAGTTGCAACAAGGTGTTGGAGTGGCCCTTCCCAGAGGGCTGCAAAATTCATTTGCCATTGGCCATCCCAAGTTACTTTCAGAGTCTATTTTGTCCACCCCTGAGCCCTCTGGGAAACCTCTTCTCCCCAGAAATTCAACATTTCTTAATCTCAGCCTGTTTTCTAGGTCAGTAGTCTCATTCCCCAGGACTTCCAGTCTCTCGGCACTGGCGTTTCAAGCACTCTCATGACCTCTGTGCCTTTGCCCCGGCTGCCAAGTGCTTCTGTACAGCAAGCAACGGGCGGCAGAGCCCGGCGCAGCCTGCTCCCTCGGCAGCAGCTAGAGCTCGCTGGCGCAGTGCCTGCCAAACCATGCGAAATCCATCGCCAGCACCCGTATCGCCAGCACCAGGGATCGGTGGGAGGGGAGCGATTCATGGGAGACACACAGGTGAGCCCAGATGAGTCACCAAGCCCCGTGGCCTTCCTCCCCTCACCTTCCTCTAAGCCTCGGTGCTGCACCTGCTGCCGCTGAGCTCTTTTGGCTGTGTGACCGAGCCGTCCCTGCTTCGCTGGCGCTTACAGCCGTGCTGCTAAGTTCAAGGCCTAGGCAACTCGGCGCGGGCATGGCCTAGGAAAGAGGTATGGATGGCGCAAGCCCATGGTGCAGAAAATGACACAGCTGGAACGAGAGCACCCAAATCCCAGCCGGACAGATCTGGGGCGGAGGCAGGCTGGAACTCACCACTGTCTCAAAACTGCAACAATGAGTTATTTTGCCCTAAATTAACTGTACCGCGCTGGCAAGCTAGCACCATTAGCCTGGGCAAACCTTGCTGTGTCAGGGCATCTAATTCTGGCCTGCTGGAGACACAGGGCAGCTTCCTGCCCCCAGAACAATGTGCTTCTTGATGGGCTTTTAGGCGAATAAGAAAGGGATACTCTTCCCCCATAAAGAGCAATGACTGCCTGCACCTAAACACTCCCTACATTCAACTCCAGGCTGGAAGTTTAGCTTACACTCCAGCTTAAAGCGAGGAACATTTCTGTCTCGTAGCAGTTTAGCAGCAGCATCAGATTTCTCGCGTGCACATGGGGTGAAGGCGCTTATAACTGTTCAGCTGGTTCTGTGGTTTTACACTGAAAATATGTTGCTATGGAGAGGCCAGTGCGGGAATGTGCCATGACTAGCATGCACGAGGGCGCAGGCAGCCCACAGCTTCTGCTGATATTTGCAGGCCCTCCACTTCCATCCACACGAATGCTGAAAACAGATCTAAAGCTCAAATGAAGCATCTGTAATACTTCATTTCTTCCCGTCCCTCCCTGAGGCACAGAGACTTTTTGCAAAAATCATACCAAGCATCCCACATACACTCTGACGTCACGCCACTGATTTCTAATTCCCAACTGCACACATGCCTTGAAAAGGAAATTCCTTATAGCTCTGTTTTAATTCTATGTCCTATTTTTGTCTGTGAAGCAGGTTTCCCTCCCCATTCATCCTTCTGCTAGTAATCACAGGTGCTGCTCAGTCCATATTATCTTTCAGCCTCAACATAAAGCAAATTCCTTGTGCTGGTCCACCTAATTGCCTTGCTGACTCTGAAGGATCTGATTTCCCTCATTTAAGGCTGACCTTAGCAAAGGTCATTCAGCAGCAGAAAGTGATCTGCAAATTCAGAATTATATCCAGGGTTATATTCAGCACAGGGGCAGGCCCATCCACACCACTAAGCCCCAGCCTTCACACTCTCCAAAATGCGCGGGCTGGGTCCTGAACGGCGCTGAGCACCTTCTGATCTCACTGACTTGACGAGACTTGAGCGAGCTCAGCAAAAGCAGCGCAGACGTGGGCCTGTAGCACTGCGGCTGAGGGGCATCTTCGGGGTTTTGCATTCCTATGAATTTTTAAAATATCTGAAATACTGTTTGTTTTCTTTCTCGTATGCTGGAAGAATCAATAAATCCTCAACTGCAGCATAAACACGCAGCCATCAGCCCTTGATTTCTAAAAATGTATTTGTATTAAGCTAAGAAATTATTTACAGTGACCATAAACATCCTCCTAGCGTCTGGCAGCTGGGAGAGGGACTTGGAACTCACTAATTTACTTACATTGTAAACCACTTTCTAATAAATAAATAAGCTCTTAATATCTCACCCGCAAAAAGAGGCACATTGCGTACAACACTATATTTAGGGGTCCTTTTGAGGTCAAGGATTCAGCTGCTGCGTTTCTCTGAGGATGTTTTCTTTGAGCGTGTATGCGTGTGTCCAAATGAATTGCTAGCGAATCTCTTTATTTTGAAATGAGCTTCAAAGTCTAGGGTTGGTTTGAGTGCTACAGAGGAGCTGGGGCGGGGTGTTGCTTGGCTCTTGTTTTGCCTGAACTAGGGTCAAATTCTGATCTCAGAGGCAGAAGAGGGCATTTAAACAAACCACCTAAATACTTACGATCCTGTACTGAGATTGCAGTAAAATCTGGTTCCCCAGCAAGGCTCCAAGCGACGGGAGTCACAAGTGAGCAAAGGCACGCCTCTCGAATGCAGGACAAGCGATAACAAACAACTTCTGAGTTACGTTGCTTTTCGTTTAGCCTCAGAATAAGGACAGAAGGGACAACAACAACAACAACAACAACAAGGCAAACCCAGCTCGCAGCACTGCCTGGCGAGATGCTCCCCCAGCGGCTCCCCGGGCTCGGGTGCTGCCGGGGCTCGGATGCTCCCGGGCACCTACTAGGCCAGGAGGACAACAGCAACGGCTGGGGGACCCTGGCCAAGGCTGCTTCACCAAGCGCTACGCAAAGACCCAGCTGGTCTCTCCATGCCTAAATTAGCGATGTACAGCGCACTGGACCTGCAGTCCCGCAAATACAGAGCAGTCCCAGCAGCGCCAGAGCCAGCAGCCGGAGCATCCCACATGCCCCGTCTGCTGCTGTACGAGGGACGGCCCATGTTAGAGCCCGCAACGAATGTTGAGGATATTTAAATTGATACAGACATGATTTTAAACTTCTACAAAATCCAGCACAGTGCCCTTGAGGATAAATGATGCTGAGTGGCTGATTCAAAGCAATCTTTGATTAAAAGCAACGTTGCCAGATCAGACTTGGTCCACAAGGTGCGTTTCATAAATAACAGCAAAAGCCTTTTATAAAACCTAAGGGAAATGCAAACAGTTTTCACATACTGCTTCACTTCAATGACCAAAAAAAAAAAAAAAATCCTATCGCAATTCCAACCAGGACTGGTCAACTGAAGAGGTTAACTAGCAAACGGGAGAAAAATTTCTCATTCATTCGGCCTGCCCCAGACTTGGAGGAGAGGGAGGAATGAATCAATTTTTATTATCATTTTTGTTTTAATCATGTGAGGTTATATTTGCAGACAGCTAAAGAATGGAATGAAGAATTTTAAAATATGAGCCCCAGTGTAACCAGGTCCTACTATATCACCACAGCTCTGTGGACAGGCAGAGGGTTTCTGCATGAGGGTTTCTCCCATTTATCTATAACTGGAAAGGGCCTCAGAGACCTCCGACAAATTGCAAATCTCCTGCTTCTCTCCCCTGCATCCCCCACGTGCTCCATTGGGAAGGATGAAGTTGATACACAGTTGCACCAAAAATAAACCCCTGGAAAGCCCCCACCTTGGCTGGCGAGGATGCTGTCGGCAACCCAAGTAACACCGGGTCGCTTCTCCCTTCCCAGTCACAAATGACAAGCAGTGAGGACAACAAAAGGGACGTTCCTCTGCGCCCAAAGGTCCTCTGGGATTGGGACAGACATCCTTAGCTGTACTGTGTCACAGACTCGCCGGCAATAAAGACATAGCCAGAATGCAAAATAGCTTTGTGAGACACCCCCTGCTCCTGCGAGTTGTCTCCTGCTGCTGTGCCCCCAGCCCGGTCAGCCCAGCGGCTCTGCAAGAACCCTCCTCAGATACAGGGAGCTACGTCCTGCAATAATTTTCTTGTATAGTTAGTGATTTCCAGTCAGTATGGGACTATTCCAGTAAAACCAGGCAGAATCTGCTCTGCTCTCTTAAGAAAGATAAACAAAAGGCAAATGCAATCTGCCTGTTGGTGTTTTTCAACACAAAATCATGTGATTTTGCATGCAATTACTGCAATATTTGAAGCGGGACAGACTGCTTTCTGTTGATCAAACAGATCTGGGGGATTTGAAGGAAAGAGCTGCTCTGTGCTTCCAGGAGCAACAGTCTAAGTTCGCTCCTCTTTTAACACTGCTACACTCACCCCAACCATGAATTTAGCCCTACAGTTTTGAAACCATGCATAGATGGCATGAATAAATCTCATCACTGAGAGTTTCCTACTATTCCTACTGAATATCCAGTCCTATTAGTCAACAACAGGCCTTGGGCAGCATGAAAAATTGCAGAAATCCATCCTGGCTGTCACTGGAAATCGAAGGTCAATCTCAAAAACTGAAAGAGTCCTTCGAGCTTTGGGACTCATTCGCATTTTAAGACTACAAAGTGCAATTGTCAAAGTACTACATATTCATGCAAAACAGGAAGGAAAAATAAGACCCTAGCACCATTATGGGACAATGGGATTCAGGAGGAGCGGTGGAGGAATAGGGCTTTTCCCAGGAAGCCATTCACTAAAATGTTAAAATAGAATCTATTTACACAATAGGTTAGAAAATGTTAACAGCCAAAAACATGTTAGACAACATGACCTCAGTTTAGAAACACTGGGCTGCTTGTCCCATGAGTGCGTTCTAAAGTAATGTATGCATCCTCCAAACTGAGCAAAACGAGCGTTTTCTGTACTGACCCTTTTTGCTGGGGTTTCTACCTCTGCTCCGCTGTCAAGGTTCCCCTCTCTCTGGTACCTATCCTCTTCTTGCCTACGACAAGCCAGCCTTAGAGATTTTAAATAAATCTCCTGTAGAGTGTAGTATCCCATAATAGTGGTTTATAATCCACACTGTTCTTGCTGTTACTACTACACCTTTCAGCAGCCTTCTGTGTGGCTGAGCATGAAGTGTTTTTAACGTAACTGTGAGCCTTCCTGAGGCTGCAAGGGACTATTTGGAAGTGCTCCTCCTTCTTTCTTTGGGAAGAAACCCTAAGATCAGCTCTGCTTCCCCAGCAGGTTCCCTGCTTTGACATTTCTGCAATGCTCAAATTTGTCTTCTTCATCCAGCATCTACACAAAATCATTGAAGACTTAATGTCATTTTTCTGATGACTCAAACGTTCAGATCTGAGTCTATGCTTTTAGCAGGCACACACAGAGCTATCTCCCAGCTCTCCCAAGAGAAACGCAAGGCACAGGTTGGCCAAAGCACTGGCTTAAATACATTTCAGCTCAGTTAAGATGATGCCGACAGACTAACAGGAGAGACTTGGCATAGCCTTAAGTGCTTCCTCACTGAGGGCATCTACCAACCTACAGCACAATGCTGCCAAAGTGCTTCCCAACATGCAGCTCTGCCCAGGCCCTCCACCGCTCTGTGATACTTGTGTGTTCTCCTGGTACCTCACTTTTCAATAGGTGACGTACTTCGTGCTGCTAGACGGACACAGCTGGACAGATAGGCAGACAGATACAGCTGTATCCTCTGCCCCTGTGAAAACTAAACACGCTAGCTACAACATACAAAACTCAAGGATGCCTAAAATGCAAGCACATCACTCATTGCTCTGATTTTTACTCCCAACATTGCACATGTTCAACTGAAACAGTTTAGTCTCAAGCCCAAAGACCCCACAAGGGAGCAGGGTGAGGAAAGGACATTCTCTGTAAGCAGATGTTTATCTTTGGAGCTTGCTCCTGCTGTAAGGGCCATCTGGGTGGGAGACTGGAGTATTTTAGCACAGACCCAGCTCTGCCTGCCTGGTCTCCAAGGTGCCTTCTTAATCACAAGCACTGTCTTTCCACCATTGCCTCCTGTTAACAGCTTGCTGACAAATACAGCCGTCGACTGAAAGCAAGACAAAGACACAGCTCTTTCGTGAATGAGCCAGGAACCACATAGATTTTTGCCGTTTTTAGAAAGAAAAATACTCTTCCAGCCATTCCAGCTGTTCGTAGCCTTGCCTTAGTGAAAAAGAGATTCTTGCTCACCAAAAAACCCACAAAACTGCTCTGTAATACAACCATCTCGTGTCCCCCATGACATTTTCTGTCTACTCATTTGCTACCAAGACCAGTGGGAAGGAGCTCTATCTTTCGTTTTGCTTTGTACAATGCTATAAGCTGTTTTCAGGCTTAAGTCACAACAAGAGGGGACAGGTTTTTTGTAGGCATTTCACTTGCCATGATCCTACTTCACCCCATGCAGAAAAATCTAGAGACATTTCAGTGTACTTGGTGCATCGCTTTCTGAAACACGCCTGTCCCACACCTTAACAAAGCATGTTTAGGGAAACGGTTCTGGTAACAAGGACAAACAAAGCTCTTTTGTATTCGCCAAGACTATTTGTTAGTGGATAGGGTATAAACCGAAATTTATCTTTAAGCTCAGCTCTGCTCCATAAACCAGTCAGTATAACCCCTCCTGGGCTGGAGACCTGATGTGGAGGGGTAAACTGAGAATAACTGTAGTGGTAATAAGGCAATACAAAATATACCTGCAAAGTAGCTCTGCATTCTGTAATTTAACTGAAATGACTAGAAGAAACAAGAGGCATTCTGTTTTTCAAGTGAATTGCCACATTTCCCCTACACCAACGTTGCATCTTGTGCCTGTTGTGCAATGCTGCGACGCAGAGGGCCAGAAGAACAATCCCATGACAACGGGAACAACAGCAAGTTCAATCTTCTCCTTTTTTAAGATCCCTAAAGGATGGTAAATATTTAACCTGTGAGAGCTAAACTCCTTCCTTTGCAGCACTTCCAACATGTGCAACCCCATTTTTTAGGAGGGTACAGATGAGGTCCATTCCCCCGCACGCTCTGCATTTACTGGATGCGCTGAGGGCTGCCGAGAGGTCTCAGCTGGGCTCCTCCTCGCTCTCCTGGCGCGGGGCTGTGGACGGCATAGGGAAGGGGGTGGCCAACAGCCACTTTTAGCCGTAGCACCTCTTCCTAGAGGTAGCGCCCAGGTGGGCAGATGGCTTCGCTGCCTGCTGTCACCGCTCACCTAAACCGCTCAGCGCTCTCTCCCTGCCATTCGCACACGGTCCGCGTCCTAGCTGAACTCCTTTCTCAGCTAGACGCACTGTGTTATGCCAGAACAGCACTGTCTAGACACCCGAAAAAAGTGTGAACGCTTTAATGAATTACTTTCCCCTCACTTTTCATGAAACTGTTGAAAGTCTGGAAGATTTCTGGTCCCCGTGCAATGTTTGTTTTGGGGTTTTTTTGGTTTGTTTTGCTTTGGTATCCAGACATGTAAATATTTACACAGAGCTTCTAACAAACCACGATTATTTTGTCAGCGAGAGGGCTTTGTCCCACCATCGAGATTTTGACAAGATTCAGCAGTTTATCTTTATTCGGGCTGTTCTGTGAATAAAACGGTCGCTGTCCTGCTAGACAGAAAACAGAGACGATCCTGCCTCCCCTTGCAGAGCAACTGGCACTTCTCTGAAGCAAACAGCAGCACTTATGAAACGCAAGAGAACTGTCCCGCTCACCCTGCTGAACCCAGTCCAACCTCAACATTTCCTAAAATTGAAAAAAAGATGACACTGCAAAATGCCTTATATAAATTTTGCTGTCCCAGGAGCCTCCACAGCCAATCCAAAGGGTCAAAGTACTTAAAGAAACCAGATTCTTATGGGATTTCAAGCTCCCACTTCCAGATCACAGCGATTAAACTGAAGGCAGCCAGCTTCACCCCTGACAGGTCCCCACCTCGCTCCTCTGCCATGAGCCAAACCTCCACATCCGCTGGGGTGCCTGAGCCCTCCTTAGGAATCCTGCAGTTTCTGTATAACAGGAGTTTCCAAAGAAATTGGTCTGGATAGAAAAAAGCCAGTCAACAGCAAGAGCATGACAGCAATTGTAATCTATTCTTCTATTAATTCTCTCTTTTTAAAGAACATAAACAAATTCCTAGCATTTTCCCACTGAAAACTGGGTGGTTTAAGTAAACAGAACTGTTAGATGTCTGTGTGAAGATATGTGGATAAGAGCAGAAATCCATGTGCACTAGCAAGTCTTGAAGCCACTGGCAAACTCACGTCTTCAGGACCAACGCGAGACTTGGCTCAGAGCTGGCCAGGGGTTTTCAGTTCAGCACGAACCATTCCAAGAAATATTTAAAGAAGTTTTCCCCCAATACTTGGCAGTGCAGTACATCAGTTATCTACACTTAGACAATAAATACAGAATTAACTTCCCCAGCTCCATTCAGATCCCAAAGGTGCTTTTGAGAGGTCACTGTGTGCTTTGCCTTGCAAAGCCTGGATACGAGGGGACACCGTGAGCAACGGGCAGGACCGCTGCTGCCATGGGGGGGTCATCTGGTAAGTGCCCAAGTATGCCGACGCTTATCTCATCTCCATTGGCGTCAAGTCGGGGGCAGGCGCTCCAAAACTGCAGGCTTCCTGCTGAGATTTCTGCTTCTCCCCATTTCCATAAGGGCCAGGAATAACATGAGAGCCAACCCTCCCCCAGCCTCTCTCCCAGTGCTGGGCATGGCCAATGTCACAAAGAGCACGGGGCTGATGAAAGCGCTTGAGTTACTGGATGAAATGTTTTTTGACGCCTCTGGATGTTCCAAGTTAAGCTCGGGAGGGACAGAGCTGCACTTAGCTTGCGTGTTATCCAAACTAGTCCATCAATGCCTAATCCTGATGAATAGCTGGGTAGCTATTAAAATTGTTTGCTTTGAATAGCTAAATGGAAATGTGAGAGCTTGACGCTTCAGCTAGCATTTAAAATGGGCTCAGGTAATCAAAACACCAGATCTGCGAGCGTTGGGGGTTTTGGAGGAGCTGCAATTCAGTTCAGCTTTGTACCTTCAGTTTGTCACAGCAAACAATTCCCAGCATCAATAAATGAAATTAGCCACCACTCTCGATGGGGACTGGATGTACCTGATCACAAAGGTTCACACTGACTGCTTACTCTCCATGCCACCTTTTTGGCCAGCAGTGCTTCTTGTGCAACCTAACACCATCTATCATGTCACCTCGTGGTCACAGCTCAGGGAGCAACACTGTCCATCTCTTGCTGAAGATATTTGAGATGCCAGCATTCTGGATCACAGCCTCCTCTCTATCCAGGCAGCAAATACCCAGAACAAATTTAAAAAAACAAACAGCATGAAGGCAACTCAAGTACCTGCAAATTATTTTCCTGCTTTCACACCCAAGTTGCCAACCATTATCAGAAAACACCCAGTACACATTCTGTGTAAGTGATATATGTAGCTTTTAACTATGACACACAGAAGCAGCAGAGATGCACAGCAAGGGGACAAATGGCATACCAAAACAGGTTAGATATAGGAAATTTTCCTACTGTGCTAATGCATATTTGCTCCAGGCCCTCTGGCATAGGCAATGGTGGAAAAGTCAGCCAAGAGATGGTGACAAGACACTGAAAAAGTAAATGGTTTAAGAGACTCTGCTATGCACAGCTAGGACTGGTGGCAAGGCCTTTGGGTCCGTGTCTGCTGCTCTCCATTCCCATCTCTTGGGCAGAGTGGGGACAGGTCCATAAAGATGGAGCCCAGTGACCATGAAAAAATGGGGGGATAAGAGGAGAGAAAACAGAGCAAATTATTTGTTCAGCGTGGCAGAGCCACGTGGCTCCCCAAGCAAGCTTTCTGCTGGAATACAACCATGTTGGACTGCAGCACTGAAGGCAGTGGTGGTGGGAAAGCCAGCTCAAACAAGCAAGAGGGCGTCCAAGCAACACGTCTGTGCGCGCTTCAGTCCAGAAATGCTGTCGCCAGAAAAACCAGTCTTATTATGTCTGAACAGATGAATATTTCATGAAGAGAAACACAATTTGGGCATTTCAAGCAAGTAAACTGGACTGTATATTCATATATATGGAGGCAGACATGCTACATGAAGAAAGCCATCAGGTGATAAGCCTTACTGGTCCAGTTTCCTGAGCAGGCTGACAGCGAACGATTAGGGACCTTTCTCTGAGCCATGTCCCTACACAGAAGCCTACCTTAAAAAAAAAAAAAAAAAAAGGAAGGAGAAACCTTCTTCTGAGCTCAGCCAATGCTATTCACACTTAACTAATTTTAGATGTACTGAAAAATATTGTACTGGGCTAAACTTGGTCTCAGGAGGCAGAAGATCAGCAATGCTCCTTTATGGCAGCACAGAGCTCCTGGATGGCTGCACAGAGGCGATGCAAGATAACTGGGAAATTGGACTTGCTGTCAAAACTGGATGGTGGAGAAAACTTGCTTCCATAGCCATGGCCAGGTAAAGCTATTCGGTACCAATTCTGGCTCCTGCTAACAGTCGAACTTTTATGCTTTCTATAAAAAATAATACAATAATAGCAGTTTTAAATGCCCAGAATGTATACATTTCAGACAACCTGCTATTGCAGAATATGAAGGTATCAGCAACACTGCAGGGGCCTGGACAACAGGTGATGCATAAGCTAACTATGAGCGAAGGGATATCTGCCTTTATGTGGCTGAGCCATGCCAGGAACAATTGCCAATAACATCTGCATAGACCTGGTATCCTTTGGCTCTCTGCATGTAAGCCATGACTCAGACTTCACCTAGGGACCAAAGATGATGCAAAGATGCATTAAATACTTATTGTTTCCTCTTGTTTCACCCTCGTTGGCTAAATCAGGGCAGTGCAAACCAGCTAAGGACGTTCAATGCACCCAGAGGAGACAAAGCCAAGGCACCACGCAAGCTCTCTGGGATGGGTTAAGAAATCAGGTGGCTGCGGAGCATTTCCCACAGGGCTGCGGAGGATCAGGGCAGAGGCCTTGGCTGCTGGATGCTAGCTTTGGGGAAGCAGCTCCCCTCCTGCCAGGTGGCGCAAGGCAGAATGAGACACTCAATGTTTTGGGGAGAGCCCCTGAAAGTCACAGGAGCTCCCCCAGGATGTGCCTGGTCAGGCAAAGCGAGGAGAGCGCTGGAGGAGTTTTCTAGCTCTCCCTGCTCTGATCATTCACAGATCTGAAACAGAAATTCATAGACCTGGCTCTGAAATGTCATGGAGAGTGGAGGGTCCAGGTAGCTCACGGCACCTCCTTGCGCTCAGCATGATGCCTGTCAATCCTAGTGGGAGAGGCGAAAGCCGGGAAGGAGATGGTTTGCACGGACAGGAGGGTTGGAGGATGCACTGAGGCTTGTGAGAGGAAGCTCGGGAAGAGCCGCCGTCACTTGAGGGCACACGTCCGGCGCAGCGGCGAAGCCGTGCTGCCACACGGCGTGCGCTCGATGAGCTGTAGCTGCAGGGCAACATATGGCGCAAGCCAACCATGGAGCCTCACGTTCAATGAGACTTGACAGGTCCGACCGAGCTCTGCGTTCGCAGAAAGCGCCCGGGGTCCCACGGCCGGCGACAGCGCCTCAACTCTGCCCGGTCCTGGCACACTCGGGGCACGTGGTCTTCAGCGTTTGGCTCGTCTCACAGCGGGCTGGCTGGGATCCAGTGGCGAGAGCATCATCAGCGCGTCGCTGGCTTGCGGTGCACTTTTACCCTGCACGGGGGGCGGCAGGGGGGCCGCAGGCCTACAGCCATCCTTCGCTTGTCACCTCCGGGCTTAGATCGCTTCTTTCTTCACAATTATCTAAAGGTGAGGAGGAGCTGAAAAACATGACACTGACAGCGCTGCTGGAGCCGCGGATTCAGGGCCTTCCGCTATGCGCCAAGCAAACCCGCTGGAATGGCTTGGACGCGATAGGTAAACAGTGTCGGGCTCACTCAGTGGGGAGACATTTGTATTTAGATGTTATAGATAAGTGGTGCATATTTGAGACATCTGAAAGTTATTATTCCAGGCAGTTTCTAAACAGAGAATCGCAGTTGCGTAGCCCCTTAACTCCAAGCTGACAGGCAGGATAATGATTTAAATTATTGCTAAACATAGGCTCTGTTTTAAGTGGATAGAATTCAACATCATGGTAGGTTTGGGGGAATAAGGGTGTATTGCAAAACACAACATTTCCAATTGCTGCAACTCTAATTTGCAGGAGCTTCTCTGCCAACACCAAGCATCACTTTTCACACTATGAAAATGGCAGCCATAGACATCTTCAAAAGGCAACACCATCCCGCTAGCTTCTGGATCTTTCTCACTCCATCTAATTGCAATGACTTTGATCAAGAGAAACTGACTTTGAAAAACAAATCATAACATGTTTTCACGAGCTTACTGAGCTCAACGGTGAATCATCATGATTTTTATAATGCTTCAGAATTGCAAGTGATCTATGCTTCCTTTAGTTTAATTGGGTTACGTTTATTATGCTATATTATCACTTTGTTTTTTAGGAGGAGTATACTGATTCATTCTTCATTGTAAGTCACCTGAAGCACAACTATTGTAATATATTAAATTAGAGTATCACATTTGTTTCATCTGTGAAGTTTGCTTTCCAGCATTTTAATGTGTTGTTGATACCTCTGCATGCAACTCCTCTCAGAACCTGTTCACGCTACAAGCAAATTCAGCAGATATTATGATTAGAGAAGCCTTTTTGCCCCTACTGTAAGCTGCTTTTCAACATGCCAAAGGTGAAGTGTGACCACATACTGGCTCCACGCTGCAGCCTTTACACAGGCGAAACCAGCAAAAACAAACAGGTCTCTTATGAAGAGAGGAAAATGGGGAAGGAAGAATTAATGTCTTGCTTATTCAGCATCTGACTGTCTCTTTGTGCCATGAAGTGAGCTCCCAGGCAGTATCTCCAACCTACTGTGTTCTCCTTTCCCAAATGGGTAATTCACAATAATGCGAGCTAGAGGTTCTCGTCTCTGCTCATAGCATGAAGATGTAATTGAGTCTAAAAAAAAGCAATCGCGCCTTGTCACTTCAGGGAAATTACACGGATGATTAATAATAGATGAGCCCCGCAAAGGCTACCCATTCCACTCAGCGTACCAGCCTCTTATCCCAATTATCCTCATCAATAATGCTGAGAATTGCTTTGGAAATTTTAAGGGAAATTGAGTTCACTTACCTAAGTTTTAATAACTTCTGTGTCTAGCAGGATAGGAGCATCACAGCAGAGCCTTTGACATACCTAACATGCTATAAAATCAAATTATGAAACGATAACTCAAGTCTCCGCCACAAACACCTGCACTCTAAAGTTGCATACATCAAACAAACCCAAGACGCTCTGGCTGGTTTGGTAGCTTGGCTTGGCCACTTTAGCACATGATGGATCCAGTAACCCAGAGGAGACGATGCCCGCAGTCCCCTTCAAGCAAGGAACTATCCCACAGAAAGCAGGCACTTACATGACTCGTCTCAGGAAGACAAGAAATTTGGGCTTGAATCAGGAGCTGAATCCTAACTTCATGTCGTATCCTCTGCCTCCCCTCTCTGACCACTAAAATTAACCTTCAAACACTGAATGGCCGCAGAGCAGCTCAACGCAGAAGCAACAGACTAAAATCACTCCAGGTTCCTTCCCGACCCTTTCAGCCAACATGCTCCAGATATAACATCTGAGACACAAACATCCATGGGAGAGAATAAATGAATTGTAAGGGTACCAAGCAGAGTATTTCCCACATATTTTTCATTCTGGTCCACTTTTAGTAACTCCAGCTAAGCTACTCATTTAAGGAGTTGGAACCCCAAAGGATTCAAAACCTATTTGAAAGTGTTTCAAAACAGCACATTTCAGCAGATGATCTCAGCACAGTGTAGCCAGTTTGAAAACCCATCATTACTAAATTTTCACATCCTGGCATGAGCTGATAAACTGTGTTCCTTCCCCACCTGTGACAAGATTTCTTAGTTTCCAGAAAAATAAATCTTGAGAGTTTTTGTAGTCACCTTCATGCTATAGAGTGTGGACTCGGCTACCTGATAACGGGAAAGTGCAACACTAAAACTGGCCTGAGATATTCTTTTGTGTCACCCCCCTTTTCACTTGTGACATCAAAAGACAGAAGAGTCGACAGGTCTCAAAACAAAATTGCAGCAGCCTCAACTGTTTGGCTCCACCAGAGTCAGAAAGAGTATATTAAATATGGAGACAGGGTTGCAATCAGCCTTTCTGAGAAAATAATAACCTGAGAAATTCTGATTCATGCTGATTTGTGATCAAGGACTGTGACTGAGATACCAAAAAAAGGAACTGAATCAGATTTTCGTGGCTGTGTCAAAATGAATTAATTCTCATCATATAACTGGAAAAGATTTAATAACACAGAAGCGTTTTTAGAATGACAGCAGGATACGGAGGCTGTGGTAAAGAAAAATAAAACATGATGACTGGACTGGAGAGACTGACAGTAAGGAAAGATTAAAAAGAACTAAATATACCATAAAATAATAGCTTGGTCAGATAGCCGCCAAAAGGAACACCCTGAGGAGGCGACAGCAGCCATCAGCATCTGGGACATGGGGAGGCGCGAGGAACAAGTGGTGACCACAAGTAAGCACTGGAAAACACTTATGCTAGAATGATCAATAATGAAACTTTCCAGTAGTGATACTGAAGTTCTCTTTATACCTACCTGGAGCAGTCTGAGAAGCTCCTATCATTAGCGAGCTGGTTTTCACCCTTCAGCTAAGGACAGGAACAACTTGCTCCCCAGGTTTGTCCCATGGTTGGACACGCTGCTTACCTTCAGTCACTGCTTATGCTGCAGGAAGGATGACCTGTGCCAGCCAAGAACAACAGAGATGCAGCAAAGTCTGCCACATGCTCTTCTATCAGCAAAGCAGCACCACCTCCCTGGTGGTCATTTACCTGCATGCCTTTTGCAGAGCGGGGCTAAGGCTTTTTTTCTTGCTTCTGTCATTGCCAGCAAAACTTTTACATCGGACCAAATATCAGTTGAATTCACTTTGAATCTAGCTGAACCAAAGTCAGGCCATTTGAGTTCTAAATGCTTGGCCATAAAAGTGATCCCAGGAGGCATAACTAGTCCTTTTTAAAAAATGTTTGTAATTAATTTACATTAATTTTCTAGATTGTCTGTCAAATATAAAACCTCTGCTGGAAAATATTACACTCAGTTCATATTTTAAAGAGCTTTTTCTTCTACCAAGCAGGCTAGAAATGCTACTAACTGGAATATTAGACTCTAAAGGGCAACTCAACAGATGGGACTTATATGGCAGTAAATTCCGCAGATACAGATTGAGGGGTGTGAAACCCCCATTGCAAACTACTGACAAAGAAAATAGTATTCACTCTCTCCCCATAGACCCTGCTCACCCTCAACCAAAACATCCCTTTGATAGATCTGGCAATGGTATTAGCAGAAGACTTCTACAAGAAATTCACCATACCATAGAAAGTGCCTTTGTTCAAAGAGGAACAGGTGTTATCAAGAGCAGAATGAAATACCATCAATCTAATTTGGGATGTAAGAAACACATCAGACTTAGGTATTTCCCCATGGTGCATTTTTCTACTGCATATTCATAATCCCTTTGCTAGAGACAGTGTCAGTGGTGTGTACTTGACCTGAAAAAAGAGCTGGCTTCTCAGCAAGGAACACAGCAGGCGTCCAGCCTGAGCTACCTGACTTTACTCTCCTCCAAATCCACTACTAAAATATTCTTTGTTTCTCAGGCCAGAAGAACCATTAAGCATAGAGCCCAATCCCTGCATAACCACTGATTACTGATTAACCACAGACCACGGGTTTTGACCTAGCAAACCCTGCACAGAACCCAGTAACTAGCAGATGGAGAAGAAAAAGGTTGAGCAGGGAACTTAGGCACATACCTCTCTTCAGGAATGTGAATTAACAGACTTACTCAAGCATATACCTAGTTTCTGGCACACAAGATACAACTACGTATGCATATGAATTTGGTAAGTATTTAACCATCTTGTTGAATTCAGCTCCCGGAGCCTAAACGGTCTTTTCCAAACAACTGAAAATATGACCCCAACTCTGGGTAATCAGTCCAGTTGGGAACTACACACATTTGAAAACCAGTATCTTACTTCCAGTTTGAATTTCTCCTGCATCAGCTTTCATCCATTTGCCTACCAAAATAGACTGCTTTCTCCCTTACCATTAGTAGTTATTTAAACTGTAGGCTCTTTGAAGCTTATTTGTTTTTTATAGAGCACTGGTCTTTTAGGTCTCACATCTAGAACTGAAGCACTAGAAATTATAATATGAATAGTCATAATAGTAAGTATGGCCTATGACCAAATTATTTATATACTTGAGTGAACTAATTAGGTTGAGTTGAAATTGTCAGTCCCTGCAGCTCTGCAGTAAAATTCTCCATCAGTTCAGTTTTCTGTTCAGTTGTTTCTTGCACTGACCTTCAATATGAGGCCAATTTCCTTCCACCTGCCTAAGCAGCATTAGAGTCAAGATCTGGAGACCCTACCAAAGTTGTCTGCTGATGCCTATGAAAGGCTTGGGGAGGGTAATGCTGCTTCTGGACACTGAAGAGGGAGGGCAAAAAAACCAAAACCCAGAAAAACAGCATTGCGGAAGGAGGACGAAGAAATGTAATTGCCTTTGGAAACACTTTGATCAAATTGTCAGTAGTCTCCTTGGTTCAAGTAGCTATCTACACAGCCCTGCGGTGCTGCAGTCCTCCCCACTCTGGGACTGCAGAGAAAGGGGCATGTTCTGCATTAAAGATTTTAAAGCCTTACGTTCTTTCCATAAAAGTGATGCAGTGCTTTTTGGCATGGTACTGATGTGGGAAAAGGATTATTGGAGTCTAAAGGCTTTTCCCCTGGAATGGTCTTTATCCTCTTAAGGGAAGATAAAGCAATTAAGGATTTTTCTTTTCTCCAGAAGAGAATTAATTTTCTGCGAAGGGTCACACTGGTAGCCAGGTGCATCACAGGAGATTTTCATCTTAGTTAGTGGTACAAGGTTTGAGTCCATGGTCAGCAATCTTATCTACCAATCTTTTATCCCTGCTTACAGCAGTTGATCTGATGCAGGTAGAAGTATCTTGGAAAAGAGAAGTTGCAGCTAAACATGAAAGACACAGGAAAATAACACTTGTACTTACAGAAACTTTTTCCAAGCAAGATCTAGAGGTGCTGGCCATTGTCAAAGATAGGGGGATTGGATTCAGTAGACCTTCAGTGCGACACCATGGCACTCATCTCGTGATATGCCAGGTCAAGTATGCATCCACACACACCACAAGAACAGAAGTTTGGAAGGACTGACACAGCAAAAAGCAACCAATGGACTTGAAATGTAAGGATGAAGACATCTTACAGCATATTGTGGAAATCAACTTTGGGATTCTCGGGGTACACAGCCTGCACCTTAGTAAGGTTAATGGCAAAACTCTCCTGGAGCCGTACTGGGCCCCAAGATGATATCATCAGGCTAAAGTACCAGGACTAGGTAAAAGGCTGAAGAAAGTTGAGGACAAGGAAGAGAGTAGTGTAGTGTGAGACCCAAGGCCCACCTACCCCCGGGCTCTGCCTTCAGCAGCCAGCAAAGTTGATTTCTGGTGAGGAGCACATGCGTGGGGCAAGCAGAGATCCCTCCTCCACGCATGCTCCCCGCTACCCCAACCTATGTCCAGAGTGCCGGTGATGCCTTTGCATTTGACTGCCTTAAAAGTAATTTTCAGTGGTGCTTCAAAGAAATTATTTGACTCAATACGTTTTCTATCTAGACAACCCTGACGCTGCACAGTGTTGTTTGCATAGAGACCCAGTCGTATGAACAGCATACGTTACACATCAGAAGAGAGTCACATATAGCTGATGAACAGAGGGGCTGTTGCTGCCTATGAAATCCTAGCTCGTATCGGCACAGGTTCCTTCAGGAAAAACTGTTTTGCTCTCTTTGGGACAGGCCAAGCAAAGCCTGCAGGAGCTTCTGGGGCTTGGGGTTTCTCCAGGGAAGTAATGAAGGAGTGCTCACAGTGCAAAACCAGAGCTACTCCACAGGTGGTTGTGAGTTTAGGCTGCTATAACTGAAAATTGAGCAGGGCTGTAAGGATGGATTTCTAGACTGAGCAGTTCTGCTTGTAAAGCTAGGAAAAACAAATGGAGACTTCGGAGTTCAAAGCAATCTCATTTTTAGCTCTGTTGCTGATATGGATGGTAAAGCCAATTTAATTCTGTTAAAGGTGTCTAACTTTTTTAATAACCCAGAGGCCTACAGGGATAACAAATTCATGTCCTCCGTATGGCAAACTGCATATTCAGCAGCCACAATACCAATTAGATGTTGAAATGACAAAGTACTATCTCACGCCAGCAGAGACATACTGTACAGAGCCTGTGTTTAGTTCCAGCTGGAACAGCTGGAATTGCAAAATTAGAGCAATAAACACTCATCCTTCTACCAGATCATCTTTTTGCATCCCAAACTCACCTCCAGTCCAACTGTCTTACACTGGGGTAAATCCACTCTTTGTCAAGCTATGTTTATGAATGAAGAGGAGTTAGCTTTCAGCATTACGACATAAGGTTTTGTAGAGTTTAAATGATTTTGCTGAATATTTTTGAGGAAGGTATTGAGAAAGCTGCGAAGTTTAACTCCTTACTCTAATATATTCTCTCCACTTTTTTTCTGAAGACATCTGTTACTTACAGAATTATAATAGGAACCCCGTTAAACAAACTAAGGAAAACACAACTCTATGCTACATAAGCATCAGTTAGGAGAAAATATACTTTTTTTAAGAATAAGATAGATATCTTATCTGAATAGTCATGACAATCCAATAGCTCTAATCAAAATATGAAATTCTCTTCTAACACAAGTAGTTCTTTGAAACCTTTCCTCAAAAGAACATACTGCTCCATTAGCAGTGTCTGTTCTTATTCTCTAAGGCCCTGTCTATACCAGAAACTTCTGTAACTAACTATAGCTGTTTAATTAATTCAGTATATATCCAATTATTCCAGTAGTTTTTGCCTCTAGAAATAGTACAATTAGGTCAAAGTGTAGTACCCCTGAATTGGAATCACTGTTTCCAGACTAAAAGCTCCCTGCTTTTGCTAAAAAATAGTAACACTTCACAAAAGCAAGGTAAACTTCTTAGTGCAAACCAGCAGTACTTACTTCTTCAAAGCAACCACCAAATCAATAATCAGAATATTAATATGAATATTTAATATGAAATTGTCTCTTTTTTTTCAATACAGTGGCCTATCTTTGCATTGTCTGTGTCTAGACTACAGCATTCAAGTACCAATATGTGTATACAGCACCTACAATTGTCAGAATTGTCATGTTTCCTTGTGCTTTTGCGGGTAATGTGAAAAACACTATTTTATAGCTTTTCTTGTCTGTATTAGGAACAATATTTCAGCGTGCCAGAACTAATGGAACTTTATAAAGCACAGAATTTATCTTTCCACTGATTATCCTGTGTTGTTAAAGTCTTCATTTTTCTCAGTCTGGACAACAAGAGCCAGAATAATCACTGTCAAGTTTCTTTCTACTCAGGTTTGCTTGTGGGTTCTCCTGACACTGATGGGGATATAGCTTTGGATGATGTACATAGCAACAAGAACACATTATGCACCGGATTTTGTCACGGCTGTTCATGGGTAGCGATGCTGAGGCTCCACCGGCTGCCAGCTCAGGTGAGAGCAATGGGTATACACACCTAAGGGCAATGATGGTAAAATACATGTAACGCGCACGGCCTCTGCGCAGTTCGGTAACTCAGCACCTCATCGAGACACCCTGAAGTCTGATCCCTGGAGACCTTCTTGCACTTGGCACCTGGCTGTCCAGTCCGACTCCACATCTGCCACAGCAGTGCGCAGTCCCAAACCTGCAGTGCGGCCAGCGGGAACCCAGCGACCACCTTCCCACCCGCCGGCACGTGGGGCTCCAGCTTGTCTCAAAGGGCCGTCTCCAGCCTCCTCACCGTCATAACCAAGACAGACAGACCAGGAGGACAGACAAACTTTCAGACACAAGGAGCTGCTTTGGGGCTGCTGGCTAACTCTTGGGTACCTATCACATTTGGGAAAATATGTCCCTCCTGTGTGCTAAAGCAAAGCGGGGATTGATTAAAACAGCAACAAATAAGTTATTAAACTGTTTTCACATTTTTAGTTATGTTAGAGAGCTTCCTGCAGCTGCCATAGAGACAACAGCTACAGACAATAAAACTTTATGAGCAATTTAAATTCTCTCCCCCCTTAGGACATGCGGAAAAACAGTGACAACTGACTGTCTGCAGGTGGCATATATCTTCCCTTCATTCAGGAGGACACTGTTTAAACACATATTATTCTTTTCCATCAGATCGTCACAAACTTTCAGAGGGAGGGCAAATAGTTTATAGCTTCCACTTTCACGCAGTATACTATAAAAGTACACTGCAGCCATACTTGATTATCCAATTTTGCTTAGCGTGAAGCACTCTCGGAAGATGAGTGTGCTTATTCGCGTGTGTCGGAGTAGCAACAGAAATGAATTCCTGCGGGCAATGGAAAATGAAGCTTTTGCACATGAAAACTAAAATAGTAGTAACTATGTGGTAAAACTGCAGATGCATGAGATAAGTTACATTTTTCAGTCTTACACCATTCACATCTGAAATTTGCCCATAAATCCACCTCATTTGGGACTTATTTAATGTTGCTTCTAAAGGTAGAAGCCAGTGATTCAATTTACCCAAGACCCGACATGGGTAAAGAAAGAAAACCATTTTCTTCCTTCTCTACAAAACGTGCAATTTCCTTGTCAAATTTACACTAGCTTGAATCTCAGGAAGGGTAAATCTCCCTCTATGATCAGTTCGTATTTCGACTTCTGATACTTTGCAAACATGAGGTGACAAAAAGCTAGAAAGTGGATCTGGAGAAAGAAGATTCCCCAAATATCTAATGTAAGATACAGCACTTCCAGTTAATTCTAGTCGAATCTGTATATACACTTATGCTTGATGTATATATTCATACAGGTTCTACTTCTGCAAAATTTAATGTTTGTACATTTAAAATTTTTCTGCTTTGCAAGGTCTTATTACATTTTCACATATTTTATACTACAAGAAGTTGGTGAAACTTTGCTTTCAACAGGTGCCCTTCGGTGGGCCAATGTAAATGTAATACTTGGTTTTCCAATATTTTACTAGTAAAAGTACCAAGACTACTGTATAACACTGGCTGAATAAAAATACAGATGGATGGCAGAAGAGCATGAATAGAATAATTAGCAGTAAAGGTGTATGGATTTTGACCATACTAGTAATGAACGGGACTAAGAGGAAAACCAAGAGGCTGTTCCCTACATGTTATCTCACCGGAAACAGAGCAGGGGGCCTGTGTGCTGAAATCAGAATTTCTTTGCAGTCCCATTTTTCCATATTTTTAAAATGCATCTGTTGTAGTTCGGAAGAAAACATACTAGATACTTGTCTAGATGATCACCAGGGGTCCCTTCCAACCTCAACTACTCTGTAATTCTGTGATACAATATTTACTACCAATAAAATAGGGCAATTTTCAGCAAGATACCATACAGCAGGAAAACCTGGAATTCGACCCCAAAAGATAAAGGGAACACGCTGAAAACATGCATTCCTCTTTCCCTTACACATCCCTAAGAAAAGCTGCCAACCTTGCTGTCCTGCAATGAATCCACAGAGAGACTACATTAACGTTTCTTAGTCTACGCCAGTCTTACCAGCTGAGTGCTTGGCACAAGCCAGCTAATGTGAGACACCACCATTTGGTTCCCTTGCGCTGCCATCCTTATTGCAAGGATCTGAAGGCCCCGGGAGTTAAACAGCTGGTCCTCTCCTTTTCTTTTTTTTCATGCTTTATTATAGCAGGGAGGCAGCAGACTGCTTATATTCCGTTTTCCTCGGACTCTTTCTGAAGTGTGAATGAGCATGTGTGTATGTTGAAGTGATAACATAAGGCTAAGCCACATTTGTAGTAAATATTGCTTTAAACTACCCCATGTCATCCTGGAATGTAAAAGTGCACTTGTGCAAAACTAGCTGCCCAAAAAGGGAAGCAGAGCTGTAAACCATTCTGCCTACAAGTTGAGCATGTCAGCAGGAGAGTCACTGTATAAGGGTATGTTTACAGGTCACTTAAGCCGGCATCTATGCTGAAACTCATGCCCTAAAATCACCGAACATCCATGCAGTCACTTGCAACAGCCTTGCCTATATGGGGTCTTTACATTGCGGCAGGAAACCAGCTGAGGTCATGCGGTCAGGACACGAGCTCGCTGCGTGAATTTGAGCCTTTTTCTCTATATAGTGTGGGTGCAGGCAAGGAGAGCAAGGGGTATTATTGTTCCTGACCACAAGAGCGCTGTGGTCCATTTTAGCGTGAACCTGTTCACTTCAGCCACTTTTGAGGCAGATTTAAAGTGAGCTCTGTTGTTCACTCACCAGTGACAGCCAAAAGGTGGTCAAAACTCAGTTCCTGATCTCCCTTTGGCCGAGAGCTGGTGGACTATGCAAAAGGTTTTTTTACCTGTCTCTGGAGAAAATGAAGTAGGCAAAGAAGCTGCTTAAAATACTCTGCTTCTGACCATATGGCAAGGGCATTCACACCCAGGAACTCCTGCAACAGCCACACACATGCCTATGCATCCACAGCAGTAATTACATGTGCGTAATTATCAGTAGGGTGGATGCTATGGGTAAAGCCGTAAGCACAAGGAAATGAAAAGTTAAGGTATATAACTATATATAGCTTCTTCGCTTTCATCTGCAAGCACAGTTTAGTGATACCAGCATGCTGCCCTTTGCAACCCCAACACCTGCAACGCTGACGGGCATGGAGCACAGGGGAGCGGTGGCCAGCCCAGAGCTGGGCCACAGGGACAGGGCTCATGGCCTCCCTAGAAGGGGTGATGCTACTGTAAGCCTCCAGCAGGTCATATGACCTCTTCCAGATTTTGGGAAGAGACAGTCTCACTGGACTTGGTAATTGCCTCACTTTATTGAGTCCCTAATTTTGGTTGGGAAGGCTACTGTGATGCAGATAAGAGAAACCATACGTTTTGAAAGCTGTGACTTCCGGTGACATAAATATACTCTGTGAGGTTCACTGCAGAGATGGGAACTTGCAGTGACAGAAGACTTATTGCTGCATGTCTTTGCTTTGGAAGTGTGAGTCTGGAAGGGAAGTTCCATTGTTGGGAGTCAGAGGGGAATATTTCCAAGATAAATAGAAGGACAACCATTAGAAATGGCAAAGCTCAGACCCTTGGGTGAAATACACACACAATCAAAAAAAGGCAGTGCATTAACCATTAGCAAAATAATGAAGCTCAAGAACAAGGAGACTCTTTAGGAGGGAAAAAAAGAAAGAACTGAACTAGTACGTAAAATACTAGGCTCTTTCGTTCAACATACCACGCCAGCATCCCCTCCAATCAGATGCCCTGCATGCCATACCAGGCTGAATTTGACCATATGTTTGTAGCTAAGCTATGAAATGCATTCGTCAAGTCCCTGGAGTTTTTGGCAAGTTGTCCTGTACTATATGTGTGGTCTGCTATACTAAAATGGGCATGCAGAGCTTTGCAGTGGGTATGGTACATGATCCAGAGGCAACATAGTTGATGCTTTCAGTGCTCAGATTTTTAGTGCTGTTTAATAATGAATGGAGATACAGAGGACTCAGGTCAAAGATGTTTCGGCGTAGTGGCTAGGATTAAAGCCTGCTGAAGACTGTTGGAACATGCTATAAATACATACCTGAGCTCCATGCCAACTGTGTAAACTCAGAAGCTGCCTGCTTCATTCAGAGAGTTTATACCAGCCAGAGCTGCAATTAGAATCTGGAACCTGTTAAATTAGAGGCAAATCAGTGGCTGGTAACAGTCACATTTGCCTTGTGAAAAGGGATGTGGAAGTTGCTGGGACAACACAGGGGCAGATGAGGGACAGGAAATCATTTCTTGAGTGTTTTGAAAAGAAGCATATAATCCAGAGGAATGAGCTTTCATTAATCAGATGTAGGAAACATGAGGTGCTAAATCTTGCAACAGCCTGGGGGACTTTGAGTCATTTGTCCTAACTGAATCCTTAACATGACACATCACCAAGCTCTAGATCCCAATTCAAATACCACCTTCTTGGCCTAGGAACAGTTGCCTAGTGGCTCTGACTCAAGTTGATTCACAACAAAAGATAAATCTTTCTACTCCTAAAAAGAGGCAAAAAGCTGCCGAGAAATCCTTTAATTCCTTCCTCTGCATTGTACAATCTTGAGCCAGTAGTTTTTGCAGTGAGGTCAGTGCCATTTCTCTACCTCCTGAACCAACATCCTTCTTCCCTGCTGTGCAGGTTGCCATGGGCAGTCCTGCCATGGCACATTTTTTAATACAGCAGACAGTGCAGGAAGGAGGCAGAACTGTCTGAAAGAGGCTTCATTAAAGCTTTCAGTATGTAACATGAAGATGAGAAGGTTTGCGGTTTTAACAGAATTAGCAAGCTAAAATACAGGAAAACAGCCAGAATCTCCCTCAGTCTAGCAGGATCATCTCATCTCCTTTAGGAACTTCAGTTAACAGGTACCACCTAACTTTTCCCATGGCGAAAACAAGATCCATGAAACCACTGTTACCTGGAAAAATGCTACTACTTGTCCCCCAGCAACACTGCAATGCCAGCTCTAGTTCTGCACGCTGATATCTCTGGTTCCCCACAAACCTAGCTGCCCACGGAGCTGGATCCTCAGCAACTCTTTTTGGTTGGTATAAGATCTACAAGCTCAGATACCCTGAACCTTGACAGCGCACATTTGGAGCCAGACTGACTCCTCAGGACGGCCAAACTACTTCACTTTCAAGTGAGGATGGCAGAAGACATGGGCGCTCAGCACTCCTCATACTCCAACTCCAACTGCATTTCTGACCTTCAGGCTCCAGAGGATGAATCAAACTCCTCTGCCTAAGTCCTGCCCTGTGAAAGCAACATCCCAACAGAACCAGCAGCAGCTTCTCACAGGTTATTTGGAATAGATCAATATTATAAATCTGCCCACTAATCCAGCCAGAAAACTGTAATAGTGCCATCTAGGAAGGAATTATCCATGGAATGTAAAATGCATTTCCCCACTTCGGCTTGGGGAAAGCAGCAAGATAAAAAGGAAGTTTTACAAAGTACGTTCCACACTCCAGAATATGCTCCAACATAGTTAGCACATGATCTCTCAGCAGGAATCTATTTATTTACACATTTTCTAGTGATATATCGTAGTGGTTGTTTCCCACCCTCCCACTTGTGTGATATTTACATGCTAAACTCTAAACACCAGTTAATCTCAGCTCAGATTGTGAGATGCTCTGAGAAGGAATAACATCCTTTTCCCTTCCTCTGTCCCACCTCAGACGCAGCACAGCGAGTGGGATGGACCGCATCAGGCTGGTCCATCACAGGGGACAGGACATCATCATTCCTACAGCCTAGGACTTGGGCACAATCCCCACATCATGTGGCTGCACTCCCCCGAAACGCACTCACCTAAGAGCTGCACGCCGCGGGTGAGTCCGTAGACATCAATCAAAGCCCAGAGCGGTTCTGTGGTCCTCACCCCGCTGAAGAACAGCATTGCAGCAGAGTCGTTCACCCGATAGAAAACCCGTCCCTTCTTGTCCACCCAGAATGCTATGATGTTTCCCTCATTCGCAAACTCTTCTGGCAGAGCCTTGGCCCAGAAACCGCTTTGGGAAACCAAGTCGGGGCACGCGTACTTCGGCAGGGTGTCAGGGTTAATCCTGGATGGATCCTTGGAAGTAAACCCAAGTCGGAGAGCTCCACTCCAGCAACACTGCTTTTTAGTGATCTGCAAAGATAACAGCAGCAATAAGAGCATTTGGCACTCAAGTGTGCATTTACACACTACAGGCTCCATGCCATCGAGCACTGAAGGCCACCGCACAGCTCTGTGAGCGCTTACTTTCCACAGGATGAGTCCACTAGATTCAGGAAACGTTCTACCCACCACCAAAACACTGTTGCAGCTATTTTAAATGCAAGTAGCAATGCTGCACACTTGAGACAATGCTCATATTAAAAAAAAAAAGAAAAAAAAGAAAAAAGAAATCTATGGGGAGAGATGAAATGTAATTACAGCTGCATTATGACTCATTTCTATTTCTAGGGTAATTCCTTTTGGCCTAAGAACAGTCCTCCTGCAAAATGTGCCAAGAAACGGCCACGAGCTCTTGTATTTCAGCTGAGACAGCACCTTCAGCAGCATACCCATCCCTACCATGGTGCTCGGACAGTGGGGTCTCATGACCCGAGGGAAAAGCACTGACTCCAGAATTATAGTCACCACCATAGGGTTTTCTAGGTTTCCCAGGCAAGTAAAAGAGAATCTTGCCCCTGTTTAGCTTGTCAGATTGGATGAAATCACAACTTTGCTGTAGATGACTTGTGTGTGGAAAAGCACGAATTGAAGTACTTAAGCATATTAAATACACAATTAGAAGACAATGGTAGATGTTGTCTTATGTCTAGTAAAAACCTGTTCACTTCAACCGTGATTGTTGTTTTTCAGGATCTGTTGTGCACATCTATACTCCACCTGTCAGTATGTGGTATGTCAGCATGGATCCAGCCATGACCTGGGTCCAGGATAGCTACTTTGTGTCAGCTGACACATAATAGGTGTTTTTGTTGAGGCACTGGACCTGCAGCAAACATCCGACTGAAATGTCCAAAGGCTGGAAAACGAACAGGAGACCACACCACTGCAATGAGAGCTGCCTACAGAAGGGTTTTTGAAAAGCTAAATTCATCTCTCATCACTGGAGTGATTTTTTCCCAGCAAATTTAATGACAACCTCAATTAACTTCAACCTAGAAGCCTCCCTGAACTGGAAAATGAGTAATGGGGAAAAAGCCTTATGGCCTAAATTTTTGGCCATGTTGACCATTTGTCATTACGGTGAGGACCTAGAAGAGCAGGCAATAAAACTTGCAGAAGTATAACCTCTAGTGGAGAGGCCTCCCTGCTGTCCAGCTATGAAAGACAACATGAGAGGCCATCATGCAGAGAAGGACGGCAGTCCAGGATGGCTCACATGTGCCTCTGAAGCCTTGAGAAGGACAACACTTATAAAAGGCAGAGAGCATACAACAAAGTGTGGTCAGTACCGAGAGTGGAAAGGTGAGAACTGTCTGGAGTCCAGCCCCAAGGGGAACAGCAGACCTTTGGCCACAGCATGGACACTGGGTTGTCGGCTCTGACACCCACCGTAACTGTTGGTCTCAGGCCACAGTAAGGAGGGTTGCACAGGAGTGTGTCCTCCCAACTGGGACAGAATTGCCCATATGATAATTTTTCAGGCAAATGACATCTTCTGGCACCTCTATGAGTGCTAGACGACAGCTTCTTGGACTTGGAAACCTCTCTAGATGTGGAAAAACCCGAAGGCACAGCTATCTTAGGAGAGGATCCAACTAAAGGGGAATGAGGTGTTTTCCAAACATGATCTGGGAGGAACTGCAGGAATGGCCTTTGTCCACAAAAGCCTGGTTGAAGCTCCTCATGTCCCAATCTGCAAGCTGGAAGGACAGGATTTTCTACAAGGGATTCTTTGAGACATGCTTCTTTGGACTTCTGAATTCTCTTCTAATAACATTTATAAATATTGCATTATTCTTTCACATGTTCCTCTCCAAGGCAAATCCGGAACACATGCCCTTGTGGGCATAACAGTCTCACAACAAAGACATTGTTCAAAGCCTAGAGATTTCTGCTCTATAATTAAACTATCAGAGAAAACACCTCAGGGCTTCAAAGAAAAAAAAAATATCAACAGACAGATAGTTCTGCAGTTAAACAAGTGTTGCTCTTTATCCCTATTCAACCTAGTGAAACATCTAAATTATTTATGTCAGTCAGCATGAAACACTTCAGAACTGACCTCAGTCCCAGGAATCCTGAGACACTCCAGCTTGTGGGATGGACACTGGGGTGGCACTAAAGAGGATCGAAGCAGATTTGCTGTTTTACATCTCTGGACAGGATAGGATGGCATCACGCACTTTCCCCCAGTGGAAGGGGGGTGGATGGGTGGATGGGGCATGCATGTGCCAAAATGGGGTCTATACATGCACTCCAAGAAGAAGCCTGGATTGTTTATTGTAGCAAATATCCTGCAAACCCTAAAAGCTCCTGGGACTGAGATTAATATGGCTTCATTGTTATTCGTACAATTTACTCTTTCACAGTCTCTTGCCAATACTTCACAGCAATCACAGGCTGCATGAAGTAAATATTCATATGGTAATCTAGGCTGCACATGTTCCATGTATTAATCAGCACCTATAAACAAACAGTTCTCAACACAGTCTGACCACAGGCAAACTAATATCCAAATTAAAATTGAGTGTAATGCCTGCCAAGAATTAGACACAGCTGGACAAAGGAGACACAGCTTTGCTAAAAAAGGCAATGGTTAATGATGGGCCAAATTCTCTATTCAGCAACCATTGCCAGTAGAAAAGCTTGGGAGGTCCACTGGGTACCAGAAGGGGAGGAATTCCACATCCAAACTGGCAAACCATGGCTGATTACACAGATTCAGGCTCCTGCTCTTTACAGACTTGTGTTACCTTTGACAAACTCTCACTCCACCCCTAGCAGTGCCCTGAATCACATGAAAGAAACCAAGCTGTTACCAATATCTCTGAGGCAAAGAAAGAAGAGCTCTGGCTGCTTGATGGGATTCCCAAAGCAGCAGAGAAATCTCAGAATAAACCCCAAATATAACAAATAATAAACTGAATGAAATCTTATGACTTCTTTCCTCTAGTTTTTAAAGGTAGTTTAGACTTTATAGAACCTGGATGATTGGGTTCATGGCTAGTCCTTAGATGGCGAGAAACACAAAAGGTGTAATATGCCATTTTCTACAGGCACAAACAATAATAAGGCATTTGGAGGACAGACTCAGCAGAAAAGCAAAGGCGTTTCCGCCCATCCATAGAGTATAGGTTCTGCTGAAGCCTGTTGATTATTCACATGAGACCTCCCCTTTAGATTCAGCAGAAGCTCTGCTTGTAAATCCCTTGTGCACGGATGAAAGATCTGCATGCATATTCTTCACATATGTTAGGCAAGCTAAAATCCTAAAATATACAGTGATAAATAAGTGTGGATTTTCCTGAAATAGTTGCATTGTTTCAGCGTGAGGAAGAAATAATCCAGAACCCTTGTCTACAACACTAAATCCATGCAAATTTTTGATGGAATTTTCAAAAACAAAATGCTGCTTTCATCACCTCTCAAATCATTTTTCCACAGTTGTTTGTCCATACTGCTGGCCAGTGTGGAAAAAAAATCTCATTAGACTATGTGAGTCCTGCTGGGTTCCTAGCCTGGACAGAGGCAGTAAGAACTCTACCGGCAATGTAATTCAACCTGTAGGAGGGATTTTCCACCTATGGGACTGATCCTGAAATCACTGAAATCTCAGTGCATTTCCAAAAGAAGACTCATTAGTGGTGCTGTGCGGGAACAAGTGCTCAGTCTCGTACAGCCAGCAGCCATGAGGCAGAGAGAAGGGAGCTGATCTAAAGAGGCTGAGACAAGCCACCAACATCATCACAGGTGAGACGTGCTGGATAAGAGAGCCTGTAGCAAATAAAACAAACCTCAGTGGGTTAATTCCTCATCTTTGGTTCAGTTCACTTTTTCTTTTTTAATTCATCTTTCCTTCCCTTTTCAGGGGAAAAAGAGAACTCTTCCCTTGTACTCTTTGGAGCCCTTTTCCTTACCTCCACTTTCCTGCAATCTCTCTGCACTGGGTGTTCTCCTTTCTATCTCCCCCATGTCCTCCATTAATGCCTTACTATTCCCTTCTACCTCTCCCAGACTTAATCCTTTTTTCAGAGGCTAAAGCCATTGGTGGCCTCACCTTCCTCCCTTCTTGCTCTAGTTGCTGGATACAAGGGAAGAGGCAGAGAAGGCTGGTACGTTGCCAGAGTTCCTAGTGGTCTGGGGTCTTGAGTGATGGGCAACGGCAGTATCATTCAGAGCCAGCTGCTACATGTGGATAAACCTCCTGGAAAACTCTTGTGCATAAATGAAGGATTTGCAGGCAGATCTTTCGTGCAAGCCACAAACTAAAGACTGCTAAAGAAAAATACCCATGTTGTGCCAATGAAAGGAATGAAATCAGCTTGGAGTGGCAAAAGGCAGTCCTGCCAACACTGGGGCACAAAGATTAGAAAATATCTCTGGATGAAATGCAAAGGGCTCCAAGTTCCTTTAATGTGCCAAGAGCCTAAAAGGTGGTCCAATTCCTAAGGAGACTGATGAATTTTTTCTTCATCCGGAAGTAGCTCCCGGCACACACCTCCGAATGTACATCCTGCCTTCAGAGGAGGTGAACTTTCCATAGAAACTGGAGCACAAAGGGGTACCACCTCCATCCTCTTGGTTGTAACACCGACACAAAGCAAGTGAAATCAATTGAGGTCTGTGAGAAAAACACGATGCCTGCAATGTTCTTTCCTTTGACCTGAATGCAATCAGGAGACTGATTCAACAAAGCAGTCAGCAAACTGCTGAAAAGATCCTTTTCTTAGAAGGCAACTGTGACCCCTGCTGACTGCTCCTTTCACCCTTTCAGCCTTTTATCTTCCATGACAAGCACATGAGCTGCTCGCCTTCACCTTCAGGTCCTTTTCACCTATTTCTCTCTTATCCATTTGCTGAGGAGAGGCTGACTCCCAGCTCCATGAGTCCAGCCCTCATTGCTGTCTTGTCTACAGGACACATGGCTGGTGATAACTGAGGCTGCTACCTCTCAGGCTGACCAATACGGCTCTTTTACTCGCTGTTTTCCAGCCAACCTCAGCTTAATGTACCATTCCTTCTCTAATATCTAGGGAAGCTCTTCCAAAGTACGGTTGACCCCTTTCTTCCCAGTTTCTACATGGGTCTGTACTGATGGCTCCAAGAACTATGGTGAAGAAAGCAGAAGCACCAAAGATTGCGATCTTTAAGGCTAAGATCCAATCACTGTGTTTTTCAAGGAAGGGAGAAAGATCTGGTGCAAGCACCAAAGCCTGGTACACCCCAATATCCATTCACAGCAGCTACTATTTCAATAGGGGAAAGTATCATTTACTCACCTTAAGCCTGACTTGTTCATAAATAACGATAGGCCTGTTGCTGAAGGTAATGGCATTGCAGAAGCTAGCCTGGCGCTTCACTGCTTTCTGTGTCGTGTCCATGATGATCTGGGATCCCTTTGTGTGGGGATGGAAAAGCAGAGGGCTGATGGACAGAGCTCCACACTGTGGGATAGGGAGACAGTGCTTCTGCTTGTGGTGGCATCGGTGAGAGGAAGCTGGAAACGAGCCACCTATAG
Organism: Dromaius novaehollandiae; assembly: GCF_036370855.1. Classification (NCBI taxonomy): domain Eukaryota; kingdom Metazoa; phylum Chordata; class Aves; order Casuariiformes; family Dromaiidae; genus Dromaius; species Dromaius novaehollandiae. The sequence goes on along the minus strand of NC_088103.1, from coordinate 34,437,804 downwards.
AATCTGAAAGCACAATGGGAAGAAAAATGGATTTAAAATCTGCTTAAAAAAAACCTCTCAGTGCAAAAAAGTAGGGATACTTCGGAGGGAAACTGCAGAGTGAAATAAAAGTTTGACAAATCCCTGCTCTGTAAATCACTAAGTGTTTCTAGAGCATCTTAAACAACCAAAGGCTATCATGACACAGAAGGCTCCCATCTGGACAGCCTGACAGTACAGAGCATGTCATGGGGAACACAGCTCAGCACCTGAAATCACAGCACATTCTGAGGCCACACGGCAAAACAGAAACCAACAACCAATTCTGAAAAACGGACCAAAGCACATGTGAAGATGGTGTATCAAAGCTGTCACATTTAGGTGAAATCTTCCATTCCTGGAAAATTGTACCACCCAACCCACAGGTACACCGACTTGACCATTTCCCTTGCTCCTCCTTTGCAACAGCAGCTCCACCAGTACTTGCCTCTATTTGCTTTGGATGCTCTGTATCCACCCTCACTAGATGCCAGCTCAGACAAACACACTGCTAACTTGCACTCAAGCACGACTCAGTGATAACCCACCTGGATTCCTCCACCAACCAGCATCCATCCTCCTCGCTCCTCCACTGATGGGAACCTCAGCTGAGGTCCCACTTTTCATAGTGTCATTGATCACCACACTAGGATTAGGAGGAGGAAAGTGGAGAGGGAGAAAGGGTAGGAAGCGGGGAGGAGATTATGTCTTAACCAAGGCTCCATACAGTCAACACTATCAACACAGTCACGACAGCAGCTTTGCTCATGAATGACTGGATTCATGGCTTTCTTTTCAACAGGACGCCTGCAGCAGCTTAAACACAAAACAATCATTATACTGAATGCAAGTCATCTGCTTCCTTTTCCTCGGATACACATACGCACCATATTATGCACGTATGTTTGGGAGGAGATACTCATAGATCTGGAGACAGAGTATCAACAGAATAAAGGATTATTTCATGATAGACTAAGGGATGCAATAAAAACAAATGTGACTTTAACAATGTGTCAGTTTGCTCTGTAAAGATGCATGACTAAACAGTATGTTTAAAACTCTACTTGAATGCATAAATTATAGAGACTAACTTCCGTGAGTTTTTATAACACCTATATAAACACATAGTTTATATATTCTTTATTCAAATTAATTGCTGACATTTATGTCTTTACATAGCTACTACAGAATAATGAATACACCTCTAATATAATTTTTGGAGGTAAAAATATAAAGCCTGGACCCTATTCCTCCCAACCTTTGGTTAGTTTAAGTCTGTAGCTATACAAGGTTGCACGACTGATCATCAGCAGGAGCTTGAACAAATACTAACAAAAGCTAAACCCCTGTTTTCTGATGAGAATATTTTAACTCAGCTTCAACACCACGTATCAATGCTTTCTCCTCTCATCCCTTTACTGTTTAATTTTTCATGCTTTCCCGAGTGACAGTGCTCTCCCTTTAAAACAGAGCGGGGAGGCCAGACAAATAGGGCTGCTACCTTTAAAAACATTCATTAATGCTTTAAGGGAGAGAGAAACCAACTGAGATGGATTTGATGTTAAAAAATCATGTGGCATATAAGTCACCTTCCTTCTCCTGGTTCTTATGTGAGTGGGAGAGGGAGAAGGTTTCACAGCCATACTGCACAGGACACCAGGAGAAAACAAAGGCTGGCTGGAGCAGGCAGGGCTGTGTCGAGGACCTTCAGGACTATCAGACCACAGGGGAGGGGTGGGCTCAGCACGGGCAAGGTCTGGGTGCAGTGGCCACCACAAGCCTGGCCTTTCCCCTTCCAGCAGGCTGCTGCACAGCACAGCTCTCCTGCCTCTTCCCGCAGCCCACACAGGGCGTTTTGGAAGATGACCTGGAAAACTCTGCCACAGCCTCTTACGAAGAACTTCAGGAGGTCATCTATGAGTTATTTAACTACAGTCTGTCTAGCGCCCTGAAGAACAGAAGGTTACAACCCTTCCCGTATTGCTCTTTTTTCCAAGCCAGGATAACCCCAGATGCGTTGACTGTTACGACCCTTCTGGACTCCGCTAAGCTCCTGGCGTTAGCGATATCTTGTGCCGATGAGTTCCTCGGGCTTAATAGTATTTTGCAAAGGAGTTTCTCCTTTATCACTGTAACCGTGATGCCGCTCACTATTGCAGACGGTTACGAGCCAGAGCCAGCACAAGTGCTTGACTTAACTCCCTCCACTGCACCACCCCAGGTGGTTTCCCTCCGGCCTTTCAGGACAAGAGAGCTGACAGGGCTCTGTCAGAGCAAACCATCTCAGTCTGCCTTTTGCAGAAATGTCCCAGGCCACTAGCTCTCTCCACTGCTCATTTCTCAGCTGCCTCACTGTTTCGGCTCCGTCTTTTTTTTACGGGGAGAATGATTAAATGTAAATGTCCAGTGGACAAACTTACATTTCTAATTTTTCCAACTCCTCTAAAATATACATGAAATCAACCACCATTTCTGATATGTCACGTATCGATGAGATATAATCAATTATTTTTCATAATTTAAAGTCAAAGAATCCATAGTGAAGGAGGAAAAACTCTTTTCTGATAATGTCTAATTTTGTTTTTTCATCTGCCTCTCTCCCATAGTTTTCAAGGGTGCATATATGTGAAAGAGAAGGAGCTAACAGGGAATATACATTCATTTCATGCTATCTATGCTATCTGCCAGAAACAGCCTACATTAATTTCAGTGTCTGACTTCAAAAAATCAGGGCTGCGTGGAGGCAGTGAGATCCAGCTTAGCAGAACCGGTTGTGTGAAAAACAACACACAAAACCAAATAAAACCCCAATTCCAGCAAACGCTGCTGCCAGCTCCCATGCAGACCACTGTGTAACGGGACTCAGCCCGCCTTCAGCTCCACGCTGGGGATGAGGGCTGCTCTTGTCTACTGCCAGGTCAGGTACACACCTGGAAATCACCATCATTGCTTTGCCCTGGGTTTACCTTTGGTAATTTTGGCAAAGCTACTCTCGCTAAAATTGAGTTTAGTAGCTGGTCACACACAAACTGGTAAAATGGAAATACCCGCCTCTCTAGGAAATGGCAGCACTGTCAGAAACCTAAGATGCATACGCTTAGGTTTGCTGAAGTGGCAAAGAAACAGTTATCACGAGATAAAAGCAACGTCGTGGTGGTACTGATCCCCAGCGGAGGTGGTGGCAGAGCTGTCACCGCCGCCGCTCAGCACAGGGAAGAGCATGGGAACGGAAAACGTGCCGAATGCAAGGGGCGAGCGCAAGCCAAGCAGCCTTTTTCCAGCTGCTTCCAGCTACTGTCTAACACGGCGTGCTGTATTCCAGGGAGTGCTACCACCACGTTTAACTGCAAACCTCAAGCAGATTTTAAACACTTTCTGTGAAAAATCTTCAGTTTTCCACAGAAACACTTTGGCTGATAACAACAGCCAGGCCAAAAACTTCAGTGTGAACCCTAAGTGACTCGTATAAATGGAAAGATTTCAGTTATAAACATGCTGGAACAATCATATGGACTAAAAGCCAAAGGAAAACAAAGTGGACTCTCTTTCAGACCTGCTTTGAATCTGCGGTTTTAGGCTGAAGCCACTCAAACTCTGAGTTTTCATGATCTCCCCTTCATGTTTGCAAGCTACACCTTTCGATCCAGATCTGACCTCTGCAGCTCAAACCTTTTGCCAGCAGTAATCACCAAATCAAACTTCTGTAGCACAGAGACATGCACATTTTAACTTGTTTGCCTACCTCAGTGCTTTAATTTTACTGAATACCTTGGCTGTGATTTTAACAAGCGCCGCACCTCTCCACAGGACAATACGATGGCGCACTGCTGAGTGAGACTCGGGACGAAGACCATCGCAGCGCGCTGCCTGCAGGACGGGTGCCCCCGCAGCGCAGCTGAAACGCAGGGCGCTCCTGCCACGCGCTCCGCACAAACACAGGAACTTCCCGGGCCGATAACACGGGCGGGCAGGAGGCGCCCTCCCTGCTCCCAAACCACCTTACTCCGCAGCGATGCCCATATGATGCACACACTCAGGCAAGGGCTGGAAAAGGTCTTCTTTTGAGGGGGAAAAAAAAATTGCAGCTGAATGAAAAAAGGTTATGTGCCTTACAAATACCCTGGGGGAGTTACAAAGCAATGGGCCGAACATGAAGGCTGTCACTCAGCTCTCGCAGGGCAGCACGCCTGCTCCGGGAGGCGGAAACGCTGCGCAACTCAAGAACGGCGGCACAAACGCCTGCGGCTGGACTTCAGCAAGGAGAGGGACGCTTCAGAAGCACAAGCTTGTGAGCCTCATCACTGAGATTTGTTCACACTGAGACTTGACCCAGGCTCCAGTCTTCTCCCATTCCCTTATTTAAATTACTGAAAATTTTGACGTTCTCAGTCTTTGCTACCGGTAACACTGACATGATACATTTGGGGCTCTTGCAGTAGATATACAAATATTTTTCTTATGAGTTCAGCGAAACTCACAAACTCAGATTTTCAGTTGGCAAAACAGACAAAAGTCCTCTGATTTCAGGGGAACCATACAAGACTGAATTAACTGAGTCTCTCTCCCAGACACTCTCTCCCACAACCTGACTTATCAGTCACCTGCAAAGGAGAAGGAAAGCAACTGCTTAGAAATAAAATTTGCAAACAAACATTTGAAAGGCGGCTGACATCTGAGAGCTTGTTCAAGGGCACTGCAGGTTTCCCACTCCACAACACAGCTGTAAAACCAGTTGGGCAAAAACACGCCCCCCCCCCCGGCAAGCACAAGTTGCAACAATGCGCCAGGACCATGCAAACAACCAGTATCTCCCCATGGTCTCTTGCAAAAGTCACAAGATGACGACAGCCACAGAGCTATCCCTCTGTGTCACATCTAGAGAAATACCACAAATTTCCATATGGCTTTCTGGGTTTATGCTATGGTCCCAAAGAACAGCATCTGCTCACTCTCGTGGTTTTAAAGATTAGATAGACTTTCATTTTCAATTCACACCCAAATATAGTAATAGATGCTGTCTGAACCATTTGGTTTGGTAGGGGGCTTGAACCTGGAATGCAATCTGCCCCCTATTATCACAACCCCCAAGGAGGTCAACGTTGCCACTGTCCTACCTGTTCCCCAGCCACAAGCACATGGGCTGGATCCTCTGAAATATTTAGTAAGCCAAAGAGAAGGGGATGTCACGTGAATCACAACGTGCAGCACTCTGAGCCCCTCTGTCTTCAGTGTCCCACTCCCAAGCACATCGTTTTTGC